>NC_140632.1:30087558-31287558 GCF_057382275.1 Copadichromis virginalis | reverse complement strand
TTAACAAATGGGATGGTGTCAGCTCCAGCGATAATTGATTCCCAATATTGATAAGCTGAATCCATGAGGGAAATGAACGTTTTGAGATTCCTGCATGGGTTAAGTCTTCCATCGGCAGCAGCCAGATTCTTTGGGTGCTGCAAATCTTGATCCAAAATCAAAAGATAAGATATGAAGATTTTTGCCACTGCATCTATTTGCTTTAATGCAGTTCTAACCACACTCATAAGAAACGGAACATTTCCAACATTAGACTTTAAGAGCAGCAAGATGGTTGACTCCCTCTAGTTTCCTACTCTCGCTCGGCTCATAGATTTAAAGAATCTCTTTCAGAGGGTTGGGAAGGCAGAAAAAGAGATTATGATGGCTCCTCTGAGCCATCTGAGCTCCTCTTTATGCCAACCTTCTAAATTTTCTCCCTCCTTTTGTGCCTCCCTCCTGGGTCGGCTGTCAGAATTTCTCTCCCAGACATCTCAATTTGTAAACATCATGCTGTGACATTCTCGCAACAGATGCAACCAGACGCTGCAAATGAAAGCACTACAACATTATACTATCAAATGTGAGCGCTTGGCCTTAGATGTTTAGGGACTTACAAATGGAAATACATGCATCACTTTAAGCGAGTTGAGTGTTTGTATGTGTTTATCCTCTTTTGTTCTCTATATTAATAGCAGCTGATTGCAGTTACGTCTTCTGATATCTTTTTATGGATTAATCCACATCAAAGCATCTCGTGTGGCATGCAGCCTCTAGATATGCTACCCTAATTACCACTTACTGCACGTAGTCATAAATCTGATGATGTGTATGTATTGCTGCCGTATATACCTTCCATGCAGTGAAAGGTGGGGGAGCTTGAGGAAAGTCAGTGAGTGCTTGAGGGAATACTTTAACCACTTAAATGTATTTTCTGCCCGATTTAAAATGACATAAGTCTTTTCAAAGTCAATCATAAACAATGTGACTTTAAACCTCTCATAATCCACCAGGTTAATATTAGGTTTACTTGTACTGTAATGCTTTCTGAACTATTGACACATTAAAATTGAGAAAAATTTAGAAAAACAAAGATACAAACAAAGATAAGATAAGATAAGATAACTCTTTATTGTCATTGCACAGTCTTATAGAGTACAATAGTACAATGAAATTGGAAAACTGTCCCATGTCGTCACTACGTACAACACAACACGAAACGACACATCACAACACAACACAGTAACTTAAGTAATAAAAGTAAGAAGAAGAAGTGTATGTGTATTGCACATTGTTATTGTTATAAATATAAATATTATTATTGTTATTGTTGTTACCCCCCCAAAAAGGGGTAGCCAATCAGTTCAGCTGTTTGCATTGATTAGGGCTATTGCCCTGTTGTAACAGCTGTGCTTGAGTCTGTTTGTCCACAACCTCAGCAGCCTGAACCTCCTGCCAGACGGCAGCAGCTTCAACACACACCCAGGACCCAGGGGTCCTGTGTGTCTGTAGTTCCGTAGGATGCTACATGCCCTTTTGAGACAGCGCATACTGTACAGGTCCTTCAGGGCGGGAAGAGGATGTCCAATGATTTTTTGGGCCATATTAATGACCCTCTGGAGTGCTTTTTTGTGTGCCGTGGTGCAGCTGGAGAACCATAGACAGATGGAGTATGTCAGCACACTTTCAATGGAGCAGCGGTAAAAGACGATCAGCAGCTCCTTCTTCAGGTCCATTTTTCTGAGAATTCTCAGAAAGTGGAGACGCTGTTGGGCCTTCTTTAAAACTGCTGAGGTGTTTGAGCTCCATTGGAGGTCTATGTCTATGTGCACACCCAGGAACTTGAAACTGGACACCCTTTCTACACACTTCCCGTTGATCCTGACTGGTTGCAGCTCAGACTTCCTCCTTCTGAAGTTGACCACAGGCTCTTTTGTCTTGGTGGCATAGAGGTCCAGGTTGTTGACAATCTGACAGCCTCTGAACCTCTGCTCTGTATGCCGTCTCGTCTCCCTCAGAGATGAGCCCCACCAAGGTGGTATCATCAGCAAACTTAATGACTACGTTGTCTGGGTGGGAACTAACACAGTCATGTGTGTACAGAGTATACAGTAAGGGACTTAGTACATAGCCTTGTGGAGAGCCGGTGTTAAGGCTGAGGGCTGAGGAAAGATGAGGCCCCACTCTAACTCTCTGTACACGAGGAAGTCTCTGATCCAGCGGCAGGTGGTAGAAGAAAGTCCGATATCCAGCAGTTTTACTATTAGTCTGTCCGGGAGTATCATATTAAGAGCAGAGCTAAAGTCAACAAAGACCTGGCGTAACGCCCTTGTTGTTCCAGGTGAGAGATGGTGGTATGGAGCGTTGTAGCAATGGCGTCTTCAGTTCATCTGTTAGCTCTGTATGTGAACCGGAGCAGGTCAAGTGTGAGCGGCAGGCAGGACATAATGTGAGGTCGGACCAGTTTCTTGAAGCACTTCATTATAACAGCTGTTAGAATAACAGGTCGGTAGTCTTTGAGGCTACTAATATTGGTCCACTTTGGCAGTGGGACAATTGTGGCCAACTTTAGGCGCAGCAGGATGCAGTGAAGCGTTGAAGATTTTAGTGAAGACCCCAGCCAGCTGGCCTGCACATTCTTTAAAAGGCTTCCGGTTACTCCATCTGGACAAGGCCTTCCTGGGATTCACTGCCCTCAGTGTGCGCCTCACCTCATAATCCTACAACATGAGGCTTGGGCTGCTGTAGCTGTCCAATGTTTTAGCTGCTGCCTCTGGTCCCTTCACCTCAAAGGGTGCAAAGAAGTGGTTCAGCTACTCTGCAAGCGCCGCATTGCCCTCAGTCAACGTGGTATTGCCAGGTTTGTAGTTGGTTAAGTGATAAACTCCCTGATCCCAGGGATCAGTAGCATGGACATGTGGTCTGACAAACCTAGATGTGGTAGATGTGTTGCTCTGTAGCCTTTTTGGATGTTGCTGTAGGCTTTTCCCTACAGCAACATCTGGGGAATACTAACCATAAGTGAGCATGGTTGAAATCCCCAGCTATAATGTGCACTGTGTCAGAATGGGAGTTCTGTTGACTGCTTATTGTCATGTGCAGCTCCTCCATGGTCGAGTTAGCATTAGCATCGGGTGGTACATACACGCCTGTTACCATGACAACAGTAAACGGTAAAAGGTATGTAGACGGGTCTGCATTTCACAATCAAATATTCCCAATCCGGGGAACAATGGCTGTCTACAGTCTTTGTGTTTTTGCACCAGCTGTCCTTGATGTAGATGCTGCCATTTTCTGACCATGAAGCTTTGCTCAGACCAAATGTACCCACATAGCAAAATTGGTATGGCCTGGATCTGGCCTGCACAATGTGCTTACACATGGCCCACATACCGCAAAAAATGACGGCCCTTTGGTGGCCCAGATCTGGTTTGCCAGAGGTGATCCACACATGGGCCAGCACAAGGCCATTTGCAGACACACTGGTGGTCCTGTGTAGCCCATGTGTGGATTACCTTTGACAAACCTGATCTTGGTCCACCAAAGGGCCGTCATTCTTTGCGGTATGTGGGCCATGTGTAAGTTGTGTGCAGCCACGGGCCAGTTGCAGACACACTGCTGGCCCTGTGCTGGCCCAGAACAGTTTCAGCTCTGGCCCCAGATGTCAGCCTAATGCCAGAAGTCAGCCAGCAGTGCCGGCTTGACACCAGATCCAGGCCAGACCTGTCTGCTATGTGGGTAAAGTGGAGTGTTTTCGGAAGGCAAGAAATATTCGTCCATTGGATCCTAGTTGGCTGAGTACAAATGATAGCTGGAATCAGTTCATAGTAACATTGTGCTAGTGGTGTGTGATTTTCAGTTCAGATGCAGGAGGAGAGGTGAATCAGGGAGCAGTAATGGGTCAGGTGACTGGCACATCTGTTGTGCATTTTCTCATCAAACTCTTCGTTTTTATCCAGTACAATGATAACCGCCAGTCATAGGCTGTGAACTGCCTCTAGAAAGAGCTACTGTGTAGAATACAAATGTGGGTAACCTGTTTGGCAAGCTCTGAGAAGTGCATAGTGTTGAGTTTATGTGTGTGGCGATGTAAATAAAGATTGATGTTTGTGTATGTGCTAGCAGATTGTTGTCAAGACTGTGTTGAACTCACAATTAGCACAGAAAGCAAACATATTGTCAGAACTGACCAGCAGAGGTGTGGACTCGAGTCACATGACTTGGACTCGAGTCAGACTCGAGTCATTAATTTTATGACTTTAGACTTGACTTGAAAAAATGTTCTAAGACTTGTGACTTGACTTGGACTTTTACACCAATGACTTGGGACTTGAATTGGACTTGAACCGGTTTACTTGAAAAGACTTGATATTTTACCCCAAATATAAAATTTAACATGCATATTATATAGAGATTGAAAATGTGACGTCATTCACGGGTAGAACCGCAAAGGATTCTGGGAACTCGTGGCAAGCGGTACTAGCGCACGCAGGCTTTCAATTAAAATCAGTTATACAGCGATAAAAAGAAACACAAAAATGTCAAGAAGCCGTTGTATTATTAACTGCAATAGCCGGTCGCATGACAGCCACGGGAAGCCGACGGGTAAAGAGATCGGTTGTTATCGGATTACGTCGTTGAAGAGAAATTGTTCATGTTTCCGAAGTAACAAAGATGCAACGGATGGCCTGGATTGCAGCCATTCAAAGATCAAATATAACGTCCCAGAACACTCCAGCTCACAGGTTAGTCTGCTCCAAGCATTTACACGAAGGTCAGTGTTTTTTAGTAGTTAATACGTCATTTTCATAACATAATTGGTGATATAGGTTACAAGCAAGAACAGAAATTGTCGCGCTATGCTCCTTTATTTATTGTGCATAAATAGTGAATTGTCCTGACACAATATTGCGTTTCGCTTCTGTTATTATGGTACATTGACAAAAACATATACGTTTATTCACAGGATAAAACAGTTTTTTTGTATCACTAATTGCCCAGTACGATTACAGCATACAATATTGTTGTCACTGCTACATTTCTGTGACGGGTACCAGAAATTATTTCCACTACTAATTAATTACCGTTGAGCTCAAAGGTCCTATTAATAAACGGTTAAGGAATGTGTATTTATGACGACAATTTGTGAGACTGGTAAACTTATGATACGTACGATGGTCTTTCGTTCTACACGGTGCATTTCATGGTCCCTGTACCCATCCGTCGGTAAACTGTACCTGGGCTTGTTGCAGTGACCTGAAGTTACTAAAGTTCATGAGTGTATGCACTCACTCCAAGAACCGTATAATTATAAATATGCATATAAATATGCTAAGATGAGATAGCTGACTTCATCTAACTAGCAAATGTTGTCCAGGCTACGTTGGTGATACAGTTTTTTTTAATGTGTATGATATTTTTGTCATGCGATTTTAAAGCCGGTCCTACAACCGCATCCAAGAATAACATGCAGCTTATCTCAGAACTGTCGGTGAAAATTATTCTTGGAGCTAGGTTTAATTGAGCTGCATTTTAAAGAGGTGCAATTTCACAATTTGTGTATATTTTCTAAGTTCACTATTTTGTCATGTGTTGAGAAAAACACAGATTTTAAAATTACATGGTCTAATATTTACATTTAGCATAACTGCAACATTATTTTTTCGTTTGTTTTTTTTAAAGACTCGAAAGGACTTGAAATTCAAAGTTTCAGACTTGTGACTTGACTCGGACTTTTACACCAGTGACTTGAGACTCGACTCTGACTTGCCTGACATTACTTGAGACTTGACTTGAGACTTGAGGATAAAGACTTGAGACTTACTTGAGACTTGCAAAACAATGACTTGGTCCCACCTCTGCTGACCAGAATGATAATCTCTTAACATCCACCCCATGGCTGGTGAACTTTTTAGGAGTAGGGTAACATCTACGTCTTGGATATAGATTTTTCCCAAATTAAAATTTTATAGGCTCTCTAGGGTCAAAATAAATGTAAGAGGTTTGATTCAAAATATATTCTTATTAAAATGTGGCTAAAATAGGCTTAATGACCTTTCTCCTAAGTGGCGGCTGAAAAGAAGATAAAGAAGTTTTAGTGAAAGCAAACTTTATCTAAATAAGAAATGTTACGTTTGGAAAATGATCAGAAGTAATGAAGGTGCAAACCCATGGTTGGCATTTTACCTCAAGCACACCTCGTCTTTAATGAAATATTATTTTCTTCTGCTAAAGGCCATACCTTATAAAAGCACATCACCACCTATGTCAGTACATTGGCTTCTTACTTAACTAGAAAGAAAATAAAACATGAATGTAATGTCCTAATTCATTTTAAAGTTTTTAAAACAGGTGGATGTTTTTGTGAAATATCTTACAAAACAAACTGAAGCATACTCATGCGAGGACACAGACTCCACTAGACTGTATTATCTCGCACCAACATGTTAGCAATAGATCCTTTAAATCCTTTAAGTTACGAGGTCTGTTTGTCCAGTACATTCCACCGATGTGCAATTGTATTGAGATCTGGAGACTTAGGGGATTAAGGCGACACCGACACCGCTTTGTGGTAAGGCACAATCCTGCTGAAACAGGCCACAGCCATCAGTGAACACTGTTTCCATGAAATGGTGCACATGGTACGCAGTAATGCTTAGGTCTCAAGGTTTTCCAGCCCATTGGCTAAAGCATCACACTGCCTCCACCGGCTTGCCTTCTCTCCATAGTGCATTCTGGTGCCCTCGTGTTCCATACATGCACATTTATGTGATGTAGAAGGAAATGTGATTCATCAGATCAGGCCATCTTCTTCCATTGATCCAAGATCCAGTTCTGATGCTCACGTGCCCATTGTTGGCACTTTCGGCGGTGAACAGGGTCAGCATGGACACTCGGACTGGTCTGCAGCTATGCAGCAAACAAAGGGATGCATAGAGTATTCTGACTCATTTTTGTCAGAACCAACATTCATTTTCTTCAGAAATTTGAGCTACAGTAGCTCATCTGTTATATCAAACCACACAGCCGTCACTCCCCATGTGTATCAGTGAGATTTGGCTGCCCATGACTGGTTGACTGCTGTTCCTTCCTCAGACCATATTAGATACTGATGCCTGCAGATTAGCAACATTACACCAGTCCTGCAGTTTTGGAAACCCAGCGCTGACCCAGTCATCTGACCATCACAAACTGACCCATATTAAACTCACTCACAACCTTACACTTTTGCTGCTTCTAAAACATCACATTTTGAGGACAAAATGTTAGTTTGCTTCCCACTATATCCTACCGTCAGGTACCATGATAAAGAGATAATTAGTGTTATTCGCTTTACCTGTCAGTGGTCATAATGTCATGCATGATCGGTGTATAAAGCCTCAGGCTGGCAGTCATGACTGGAACTAACCTTATTTTTAGCATGTGGCATGGTAGAATCAGCTACTGTGCTGGGTCTTTGCGGTAGATGATTCTACTGTTCACTGCTTTTGAATCGCTTCCACTCTAAAGAAAATTGTACTGCTGATAGGTATGTAATAAAGCTTATAGATGCCAAAGATATTTTTCAGAGCTCCTGTAAGCTGCTGTGTATACATGATAAGCATCGATCTTTTTGGCATTTTTTGTCACTCATGCATCTATCCCAGCTTTTGGAGTGTTTTTTTTAAAGGTTGTTTTTTCTTATGGTTCCCTAATGAAAGTTTTAATTTTCTGTTGCTCATAATGCAAATGGCAATAAATTGAACAATCCAAAGTAAAGTAATTAGCTCTTTTACACAAAAAAAAAAAAAAACATTCATGATGAGTCTTTTTGGTTATCTCATTTTGGATTACTGCCCCAAAGAGGCAGATAACGTTCTGCTCAGCAGTACCAAATTAGTAGAATCAGATAGAGATTCTACAGTTTGCAGTAAGAGACCAAAAACTCTGCATTCCTAAATGCAGGAATTTATATTAGGGGTCCATCCTCATTTTGAACCAAAGACTGGATCATTGCTTTTCAGTGAGTGAGGGAGGACTGCCACAACTTAGGATTTCTCTGTGGAAAATACTATATTTTCAAAGGCATCATGCCCATTTTAGATTGATCCTTTTATTATTATCAGTTGATTCATTTTATTTGAAGAGGACCTTGTACAATATTGACATAAATGTTGGCATTTAATGCATTGTACCAGAGTTAGCTTAAGCTAATTTGCATCCTTTGAGCCATGGACTTCATTACCTATGTTATGGGTCCGAAGGATGAAGACCACGATGACAAATATGTTACCTGTAAAAGCAGGTGAAGAGCGGAGTAAGGAAGACACGGTGCGTCTCTGCTTCTCTCCAGAACGTGTCTGAGTCTGATTTATTTCACACAAATAAATGCTATATAAACACTAAACATGAGCTTTCAATGTACTGTTCAGCTGGTTCCTCATTCACATCAATTACATTTACTTATTTCACAACCTCAGTGAAATATACTCTCTTTAACGGGTTCAGTTTCTCAAATTCACACTTCTTTCCATAAACACATCACATTTGTTTCCTTCAGTAATTTACTGGCAAAATCACTATTTAGTGCATCATGAAACCCAGCTTGTTTAATTAACCTGTGAATGCCTCTGTTAGCTACACAGAGTTGCTCAGAGTGCTTGTGTTACACTAACTAACCTACGCAGTCACTTTAACATAACTATTAACATTCACATCTCACAGAACTGATTTGATTGGAGCATTACAACACGTTTGCACAGCGCATAGGAGCGCACTGACTCTGCTTCACGAGCGCTCCAACCTAAAGATTGGGCTCGTGATGCGGCCGCGCGGGACATTCCTCTGGTTTCTCCCGTGTTTACATATAAATAACTCGGGCGGACTGCCTTAAACTCTCTCATTCCCATTAACGTGGGTAACCATGGTAACAATAAACTACATTTTCTGTGCAAGCACCATTTACCGACCTGTAAAAGCAGGTGAAGAGTGGAGTAAGGAAGACACGATGCATCTCTGCTTTCCTCCAGAACGTGTCTGAGGAAGCAGCGGAAGGTGGGCTCCACTTACTGCACCCTGAAGCCCTGGAGCAACCACCAAAGTCCCGCCCTCACTGCTTTCTAACATAAAAAGAATCCCTGTTTTTCTATCTATTTTCTATCCTTTTAAAGAAACTGAAAATAAATACATATAGTAATGAAAAATGTCCCGTTACGTGAGTGTTTTACACAAAATAACATTAATGTGGTCATTCCCTCACAGGGGTGCCACACGCTCCCCTACAACAAAAGTGGCTCCTGACATTTGAAACAAATTTGCACTTACAAGTCTCTGTATTCTTATCAAATCGCACACAGTGAATAATCAAAACCATTAAATTAAAACTTCAAGCACTTAGGAATGTTTGGTTCTCTAGGATTAGGTAACCACCATAGTTTAGGGCTCCTTCCTAATAACTACATCAGAATCAGAATCAGAATCGTGTTTATTGGCCAAGTATATGTGCAGACACATACAAGGAATTTGGTTGTGGTAGATGGTGGCTCTCAAGCACAGCAATGTAAATCACACACACACACACACACACACACACACGCACGCACACACACACACACACACGTGTCTATATATACACATTACACATGCATACACATACATACACAACGCTGTGTAAACCAACTATAAATAACTAATCTAAACTTATATACATAAAATACAGAAATGAAATGAGGTGGAATGAATACTACAGAATGTACATAAGGTGAAGTTGCAGTCTGGCAGTGGGAGCAGTGTGACGGGTCAACTGTTTAGAAGGGAGATGGTGAGGGGAAAGAAACTGTTCCTATGTCGGGTGGTCCTGGTCTGCAGGCTTCTGTACCGTCTGCCAGAGGGCAGCAGATCAAAAAGTCTGTGTCCAGGGTGTGAGGGTTCTGTGATGATTTTCCCTGCCCGTTTCCTGGTTCTTGAGAGGTACAGATCCTGGATGGAGGGCAGGGGGGCGCCGATGATCCTTTCTGCTGCCCTTACAGTCCGCTGCAGTCTGCTCCTGTCCTGTTTAGTGGCTGCACCATACCAGACTGTGATGGAGGAGCACAGGACAGACTCAATGACCGCAGTGTAGAACTGGATCAGCAGCTCCTGTGGGAGACTGTACTTCCCCAGTTGTCTCAGGAAGTACATCCTCTGCTGGGTCTTTTTGAGGATGGAGTTGATGTTGGTCTCCCACTTCAGGTGCTGGGAGATGGTGGTACCCAGGAACTTGAAGATCTTCACAGTCGACACAGGGCTGTCTGATATGGTGAGGGGGAGCAGAGTTGAGGGATGTCTCCTGAAGTCCACTGTCATCTCTACAGTTTTAAGAGTGTTCAGCTTCAGATTGTGCTGACTGCACCAGAGTACCAGCCGCTCAACTTCCTGCCGGTATGCAGACTCATCACCAGTGTTGGTCAAGTTACTTGAAAAAAGTAATCAGTAACTAATTACTGATTACTTCCCCAAAAAAGTAATCCTGTTACTTTACTGATTACTTATTTTCAAAAGTAATTAATTACTTAGTTACTTAGTTACTTTTTAAAAGCACGATTTACAACCTGAAGAGGTGATAAAGCCCAATTCTACTTTTTCTGCATAATCCATCATACAAAATGTAATCAAATGGAAAAGTCTCTTTTTTTAACTTGTTTTATCAGTTTTAATCTTTTAACTTTACGCATCAAGCAAAAATTTAATTATATGCAACATTCTCTGACTTGAATAAATTAGTTTAACATTTAAACCTATTTTCTGCACATTCCAGCACATAAAATTAAATATTTTTTGTGTTTACACTCAGTCTTTCAAATAGATGCAAGTAAAACACAGCAGAAAATAAATAAAGTCAGACTCAGCGGTCCTGTTGCTCTATTTTCACCTGTAAAGCAGGACTGGGGTAGGCGGAGGTTTACCCTGGTGCAGGTGTGCCGCGGTCAGTTGAAGAATCCGCGAGTTTCTCTGTGAATTTCCCATTACATCATTGCGCACTCGGTGCTTCCTTGGAATTTTAGGGGTTTTTTTCGCTGTAAAAAGTTTTCTTCCCACGCACAACGGACGCTAATGTTTTTGTCACTTTTTATGGAATCAAACTCAAAGTAAGGTCAGTACTTCCATGCTTTAAACGCTGCACGCTCATACTCTCTCCCACAATCGATATATGATCCATTGTTGATCTGCACACAGCTGTTGTCACCAACGGCGCACTCGCTTACGTCACTGTCATGAGACATTCTCGCAAAAAATTCACGGTTTTAGTAACGCAGTAACGCAGCGTTCCTACGGGAAAGTAACGGTAATCTAATTACCGATTTTGCAATAGTAATCCCTTACTTTCATTCAGTCATTCAGTCCTGTGATGGTGGGTTTCTTGGGAACAGGGATGATGGTGGAGCATTTGAAGCAGATCTGTTGAAGATGTGAGTAAAGATGGAAGGCAGCTGTTCAGCACAGGTTTTGAGGCAGGAGGGTGAGACACCGTCTGGTCCGGGGGCTTTCCTGGGCTTCTGTTTCTGGAATAGTCGGCTCACATCCTCAGTGTGTATTCTGAGTTTCAGGGAGGAGGAAAGGGGGGTGAGAGGTGTGGTGGAGGTCGTTGAGTCTGGATTGGAGAGGGTGGTGGTGGTCGTTGAGTCTTGATTGGGG
The DNA here is from genome assembly GCF_057382275.1 of Copadichromis virginalis. Classification (NCBI taxonomy): domain Eukaryota; kingdom Metazoa; phylum Chordata; class Actinopteri; order Cichliformes; family Cichlidae; genus Copadichromis; species Copadichromis virginalis. Next base: position 31,275,927 of record NC_140632.1, on the reverse strand, counting down.
AGGGTGGTGGTCGTTGGGTATGGATTGGGGAGGGGGAGGGTGAAGGGGGGAAAGGTGGAAGGTGTGTTGGGGGTCAATGTCTGAAGCAATGTCTCTGGGGAGGGGAGGGTGAGGCGTGGGAGTCTGTCCATCTCAAACCTGCGGTAGAAAGTGTTTAACTCGTTGGCCAGGTCTTTGTTTGGTTCAATAGTGGGTGGGCGGCATCTGTAGCTGGTGATTTCCTGCAGGCCCCTCCACACTGATGCTGGGTCATTGGCTGAGAGCCGTTCTTCCAGCTTCTGGGAGTAGATCCTTTTAGCTGCTTTGATCTCCTTGGTCAGTGTGTTCCTAGCTTGCTTGTACAGGGCCCTGTCACCACTTCTGTAGGCGTCCTCCTTGTCACAGTGTCCGTTAGCTCATCTAGGTTCTCAGATGCAGCTTCAAAAACAGTCCAATCAGTGGAGTCAAAACAGTCCTGCAATTCCTGCTTTGCTGCGTTAGTCCACTTCTTCACAGTTTTGACTACAGGCTTCGCACGTTTGAGTTTTTGCCTATGAACTGGAATAAGATGGACCATGCAGTGATCAGAATGTCCCAAAGCTGCCCGGGGCACAGAGCGATAGGCATCTTTTAGAGTGGTGTAACAGTGGATATTGTCCCTGGTGGGGCAGTCTATATACTGTCTGTATTTAGGGAGTTCGTGGTTTAGGTTTGCTCTGTTAAAATCCCCAAGAATAATTGTAAAGGAATCCGGGAATGTCCTCTCCAGGGTAGTAATCTGGTCAACCAGCTCGCACAGTACGTTGTTCGTGTTGGACTGTGGAGGGATGTAAACTCCAACCAGCATGAAGGAAGAAAACTCCCCCGGCAGATTTAAGACAGCGTCTGGGACTCGCTCACGGAGCCAGGTTTCAGTGAAGCGGAGGGCAGCAGAGCGTGCAAAGTCCTTGTTAGTCCGGTTTAAGAGCAGTAATTCGTCGACTTTGTTTGGAAGAGAGCGGAGATTCGCGAGGTGAATGGAGGCGAGGGGAGTGCCGTGCGGAATCCTCACCGACGTAGTTTAACCAGCGCACCAGCACGTCTTCTCCAGGAGCCACAGAGAGCTGCTGCGCCTCCAACTAAAATCTCCAAAAAACTTTCCGGGTTTGTGAAAAATGGATAAGAACTATAGTGAGACGACTGCCTGATGTTTAGCAGTTGATCTCTGGAGAAAGTGATGTGGTCTGAGTGACCAAAAGTGCAAGAAAATAAACAGAAACAAGAAAAGTGCGAGAGAGCGCAATACCGAGGCTGCCATCGGAGGCACCATCTTGAAATACCAAACATATGGGGTAGAGAAGAGAGATATATGGGAACTGGACGACCGGTGGGCCATGGAATGAAGATAGGCTTGGTTGTGGGGGCCACAAGGCAGCCGAAGGCACGAGGTAAGTATCTACCATGTTTACAGTGGGCCATGACTGGTATGTTGGATGACCTAGAGATGAATAGGTGAGCATTTGGCCTCGACGCCTCTGTCGGGTGGATCGCCTCAGTGGGGCAGGTGAGTTAGACTGAGAGTCTCCTACCTGCTCATCACAGCACTCATGTTGAGGGGACTCGGGTTCTACCTCTGACTGAGACAAGCTAAGGGCTGCCGAACTGTTACTCCCCTCGCGGTCACACTGGTGAGTCTCAACTTCATCTCTATTCTCAGGTGCCATGGGACCCTCTCTTCCTAATCGACCTCCCTCGTGGGCTCCAGCCATCTCTGACAGATTCTCAACAATGTCCTCGGCATCTGTCACAGGTGTTCTTCGTCCTGGCTCTTCAAGATCCCTCAGGCTCAGAACAGATCCTCCTTCAAACTGAGCCTGCGTCTGCCTCCCCGGTTCCAATCTGTCCTGGCTGACAGCCTGTTTCTCGGAAGGGACAGTTGTTCTGAACTCAGCCTGGGTTGGTGGTACCCTCAGCCAATAGCCACTGCCTGGGTCGTCATCTGAATCAGAGGTCTCAGCATTTTCTATCCGTCCTTCCCTGTATTTACCCCTCACTCGATCATTGGTCTGTTTGTGTGTCAATCTTAAGGTTAGTTTAGTTGGTTGTGGTGGGAACTCTACTGGCAAATCATTGACCAATAGGAGAGAGTTCCGGTGCAGGGTCCGAGTTCGTCCCTGGTCATTACCCTCTGGATGGACGACATACACTGGGTTATCCGAAACCTGTTCCTTGACCACATACAGTATATCCTGTTCTCCCAGTAGGAGTGTGATTTGCCGGGTCCACCATGCTCGCCTAAGTTCCTCACCAACACTCTGTCCCCTGATTTCAGTACCACTCCCCTCACCTTCTGAACATTGTACGACTTCCCCTTAGCACTAGCCGAGAGGCTATTTTTGGTAGCAACCTGATAGGCCTATGTCATTCTCTTACGCCACTTTTCAGCATACCCCCTGTGCGACACTGGTTCAGTTTCCTCAACCAGGCCGAACAAAAGATCCACCGGAAGGCGGGGGTGACAACCAAAAAGCAAGAAATGTGGGGAATAACCAGTGGACTCATGACGAGTACAGTTATGCACGTGTACAACCTGTGGGAGATGATCTTTCCTTGTTTCCTTTTCTTTGTCTGTCAGGGTACGCAACATCTGCAGCAAGGTGCGGTTGAATCGTTCTGTGGGATTACTCTGGGGGTGGTATGGGGATGTCCGAGAATGACCAACCTCTGAGAGCTGCCCAAGAGTTCGGAAGAGCTCATTTTCGAACTCTCGCCCCTGATCGTGATGGAGTTTGTTGGGGAACCCGAAGCGAGGTATAAAATCATTGTAGATCCGCTCGACTGCAGTCCGCCCGGATTTGTTCTTGGTTGGGTAGGCCTGAGCGAACCGTGTAAAGTGGTCGACCACCATCAAAATGTATTCATACTCGCCTTTGCTTTTCTCAAGATGTAGGTAGTCTATACAGACAAGTTCAAGCGGTGAGTTGGACTTCAGGTTGCCCATGGGTGCATGCACATGGACTGTGGGTTTCTTTTGTTTAATGCAACAGTATTTCTTAGTGACATAGTCCTCTATGCACCTCTTCATGTGAGGCCAATAGAACCTCTCTCGTGCGAGATGAAGGACCCTCTCAGTACCGACATGACCCATCTGGACATGAAGATGTTTCAATACCATAGGCTGGTACAGGCGAGGTACGACTAGTTGTTTCCATTTGGGTGTTCGTCTGTACAAGATTCCATTTCTGAAGTCCACCTCACCATAATTAATATGAAAAAACATTCACTATTTTTCGGGCTATAAAGCACACAATCCTTTAATTTCCTCAAAAATTGACAGTGCGAATTCTGGTTGTGCTTATTGAGCTCAAACCGATTTTATGTGGTACACGGCGCTTAAAAATCTGTCAAAAAATGTTTTAGTACGACTTTGGTAAGCTACGAAGCTGCACCGCTTGATGGATTGTCAGAGCATTACGGGTACCGCAGTCAGGAGACTCATAGAATAATCCAGGGTCCAAACTCTGTTTCAGGTCCCAAAGTCAAACAAATACTGCAGCATCACTGAGAGTTAAAAACTGTCTAAATTATTTCATCTTTAATAAAATGATCAGCCTTGCTGCTTTACCAGGTGTAACAATTAAGCTTAACATCCAGGCATCTATGAAAACAGAATTTATTAAATTTAAGTTACCAGGAAGTTCGCTTGCTAGTTTCAACCTAAATATGATATACCAAATTCTGACTGAGAGATTTCTGAAAAAATTAAAACGTACAGCTCTGCTACAACTTACAACATAAATGAAGACAGAAAACTAAACAGCAGTGACGTTTGTAAGGTTACTGAAGTCGGACTAGCTGGTATATAATGATGTGCTACATTATCGCAGCCACACAGCTATGTTAGCCTAACATAAACCCAGTGAAGCTGGAGGATGAATGAGGATGAGAGGAGGATGGCAGCAAAAAGGAAGAATCTGGATATAAGAAAGTATTTTTCAAAGAAACCTTTAAGTCACTTAAAGTCAAGTTCACTCATAATAACGTTACAGGCTATGCTAGGCTTTTGCCCACATAAGTCTAAAATTGTATGTAACCATGAATAACGTGTTTTGGAAACTAACTGCACAACAGGCAGCACTATTTGTTATCCTAGTCTCCCAGAGTAGCATTTCAAATTTTTTATTGAAACAAACGAGCAAGCCAGGATATAAGTTTACAGAGGCTGTTAAAATTATATGTCTAACGTTAAAATGTTGGTGACAGAATAATTTCATCCTAATGGTACTGACATATTAATAGGGTTAATTTTTGAGACAAAATATAGTTAATCATGATTTTGCAAATATTCCACCTTGTAGTGCAGTTTGCACAACTTGTTTTAAAAATGCACTACCCTACAAACATTACTGATGAGTCAAGATCTGCACAAATTGACAGACACACTGAAGCAGCAACCCATTTTATTCTTATTGTCATATATGTCCTATTTGTCAGGTGACAGAAGAACCAACACAAAGCTCAGAGAGCAATGGTGATACAAGATCACAGGTGAAATTGGATGATGACTTGGTGGTTCATGTAGGCAAGTATATTTCCTCTTCTTTTTTTTTATCAAGAAGCAAAGACAAAAAGGAAAAGAAAAAGAAAAAAACCAGGGCAGGGTTTCATGGTTGAATCATCCGTCCCCACCAATGCCAAAGCCAAATCTACGCCTTTGCTGTAAACCAGGGGTAGGCAACCTTTCTGATGACGAGTGCCATTTAAAATTTCCTCAGAAGTCATATGATTGCATTAGCAATACATTTAATAACCCTCTATATGAACAGTTACGCAATATATAGAACCACTTTATAGAATTATATTTGTTCGCAGATGTTGGCAGCTATCAGCGAATAGTTATCAGCTATTTTGAAACAAAAAAATATACTTTTTATCCATAACAGCAAATTAACTGTACAACAGAAAATACAAATGCTATTTATGGTCTCCTCACAACAATGATAAGAAAAATAAACTTGGCCAATATGCCATGTTTGTTAATACAGAGACACACATGTTAATGTTAATGTGAGTTGAGTAAAGTTTGACTTATCTGACTGTTTTGTTTCACTTAATGCGCCTTATAATCCGGTGCACCTTATCTATGAAAACAGACCCGTTCATCGACAGTGCACCTTATAATCCGGTGTGCCTTAAGGTCTAAAAAAATACAGTAGTATACATTATAAGGCTAAAAAAATCACATTTACATTCCAAAATTTCATAGCCTGTCTTTTAACCCTAAAAGTTGTAGCCTTTATATTAAAGTTTCACAGACAGAAACATCAACATATTCAATCAATAGGAACTCTACTAATGTATAGTATAGTCTAATGAACAGCTTAAACCTCATGGATAAGAGCCACTCCTCCATCTTCCACCTTTTTTTTTTTACTTCTGCCCAATCAAAAATATTAATTAGAGAGCAAATAACAGCTGAAAAGTAACTGACAATATCAATAAAACTGTTCCAGGCGGAGGGTTCATTTGATAAGATATCCCAAAATAGTTTTATTCAGTGTTTATTGCAAGTGGAGTGACTCAGCAACAAGCTTGTTAAAGGTGACTGTTTTGGCTTAAAGCTAGCCATTGTGGCTTTGGCACTGTAGCAAAAACATTGTTCTTCTGCTCACTACTAATGCTGTGGAACTGTACTCAGTGCTCCTTAACAGCAGACAAGCACTAATTATCACACTGGCACAACTTTGCATACTTTGTATGGTGCTACATCCAACACTGATTCTTACCTGCTGATAAAGAAATAAAGTGCATTCTGTGTCCCTCCATTCTGCATAGGCTTTCAAGACAGATTAGAAAAATACATAGTGTTAGCAAAGGCTAGACCCTGTTAAATTTCAATGGCTATCTTAAAAACGGACATCATGACCTGCTGCCTACCCTTTTTTATTATATCTTTATTTCAGAGTTATACAACAAACCAATATATACAACATATAGAGGGGCAAGTTATTGAAGACAAGAGGTTACTTGGAGGCTAAGAGCCAACATGATGGAAGGACTAAAACATGCATTTGTTTAATGTTTGGAACAGAGCAATCTCTTGCTCGAAAAACTTATGTTTGTTTGTTTTTTGCTTTTTAAATGGAACTAAACATGCTTAGCAATGTTGGATGTGGGCAAAAGGTTGTCTGTCTAATTGGAAATAAAAATAGTAAACACTGTGACACCCTGACTAAAAGCAGAGGTGCTGCTTACCACCAGGGAAGGTTGACAACTGCTTGAAGTCCCAGGTCAGAGCAGTTTACAACTGTCACTGCAAATTTTAAATTACAGCAGTGGCAATGTGCAAAGTTTGCATTTTAATTGACTGATGCCAGTGAGAGAAAATGAAGAGGCATTCTTAGTGGATTGAAAAAGAAAAAGGAGCAAGATCAGAAAAAAGAAAGAAACTTGTAAGTGGAGCAACTAATAAAGATCATAATACTAAATAACTGAACACTTCCAGTCTGTAAAATAACTCCCACCAGCATCACATTATTATTGTGTATTTATTCATTTATTTTTACCTTTACATTTAACATTAGTCAACTTAGCTAGCAGAGCAACCTGGTGTGTCCATTTCTGCTGGCTGTGATTATGCCATCTGCCTTATTGTCGAAATATTAGTTTATTCAAGCACTTGATAACATTGTTAGCAATCTGCATTTATAATTCATGGCAATATTTAATGAAAAAACGAAACAAAATAATTTAAAATAGTAAATTAAAAAAATCAACAAGTGGTTGAACAAATGAACACCAATAACATGTCACTTAAAGTTGCAGCACCGTTATTTATGTATAATTTTAATCACCAATGCAGTTTAAACAGGTTTGCTTGAGAAACAGTATTTCAGTTAGATTGATGTATTTACTTTAACTGTTATTGACAAATTCACATATATGAGCAATATTCATTTTTCTGACAATAGGCAAAATGTTGTGGGATCAGAGGTTATACTGGAACAGCCATCAGACTGTTCTGGAACAAAATGATGATTTACAGCATAGAAGAAATCAGTTATACAGTGTGGCTATACAATCTCAGATGTATTCACTGTATTAAAAATGTAATCAAAGTATAGATATTGGCAAATCTGACATTTCCTGGTAATTCTGCCCAGTGATGGATACACACTGGCTCATGCATACACAAACTAGCTCCGACACTAACACTGTTACACATAAGTTCAAAAGCTGACTTTTCTAGGTTACCAGGCTGACAAGTATCTGTAATCCAAAGGTGACTACTGCAGCATATTGCACATAGACATTTTCATACAACTGCTGTCTGTTAGAATAGAATAGAATTCAACTTTATTGTCATTGCACAGATCACAAGTACAAGGCAACGAAATGCAGTTTGCATCCATCCAGAAAGCGCTTTAGCAATGGTGATGTCAAAAGCTAACTAATTATGTGAAGAGAAGCAGGAGGATTCAGTAAAAAGTGAAGATCCAGTGATATTTAGAATGCATTAAAATAAGAAGCTGGCCAAACATATAAAGAACATTCCCTTTGACTACGATGACCTGGATGACTGCGAACCTTCACAGACATAAAGAACATGGAATGTGCTTTCTTATGACAGTGCCAACCTAGTTGGATTAGGAAAACATTATGCTAAGAGTGTGAAATAATGAATAGTGAAATGATTGTAATCTCAGTTGACTGGGCTACCGGGACAACAAGTTCACCTCATTCTAACACTGACAACAACAGAACATTTACCATGCACAACCTCTGGATGGTTTGTCTCTGTCATGAGATCTCTCTTATGGTCATAACAAAGTGTTATTAGTTTATTTTCAAGTATCTACCATCTGCAGCCACAGTCACAACCTACAAAGGTTCTGTGGGGCTAACTGCACACATTAGAGCATCCTGGGATTCAAACTCTCAACTTTGTGCTTACTGGGCTAGATGCTCACACTGTATAGTGCTGCTGCCCTCTGCAGGCCTGATTAAGAGAGAATTTAAGCACTTAATTAGGAGCAAGCGTTTGCAAAGCTTGACCAGAGATGTCAAGTCTTCTCTAACAACCAAACAAAGCTTTGAAAAGCCTAAACAGTAGGATACGGGGATCAATCTTCCAACATTATACTTGCAAAGTAAATGCTAAGTGGTGCGGTATTTGATTATTTACCTGCTGCTGCTTCACACTGAGAAATGTCACTACTTTAATTCACTTATTTCCAGATGGAAAAAGTCTTAACTCCACAAATAAAGCCTTTCTTGTCATTGCACAGAGGAAGTGTTAGATGATTCATTTTGATCAGACTGAAAAGTACAAAAGACTGAGGGCTCAGACTGTCTTAGTGGGTACAGGTTTATTTTGAGTTTCATCCCACATCCCATTCTCCTTCCTGTTGGTATAATAGGATCATCCAGTATCTGCCAGATAGTCTGCCTCCAATGAGTGGTAAATAGGTGTAACCTAGTTCTAGTCACTGCAACCAAGCTGGTTAACCCATCAAACCAACATGGACCATCTAACTCTACTTCTTCACCTACTTGCCCCACTTCTGACTCTAAACCAGGATTTCAACATCCTGTTTCCCCCTATGGAAAGCCAGGGGAAAGTGGATATCTTTCCCCCGGACCTGGAAGAAACCCCTTGACAAGCTCTCCATACGACCTTGCATTCACCTCATCTTATTAAATCTTTGAACATTATCTTCATTGGTTCTGCTTTTGTCCACCTTTGTGATTTGGCCACAACAGAGGTGCATATGTAGCTCTAAAACCTGTATATACCTTCCAGCATTGCTGGTACCTTTCCAGATGTGCACTACTTCTTGGTGACACTCTGGAATTGAGTGAAAGGGATGTGTTCATAGTGGAAAGTAGATGCCTCCAGAAGAGGAGGGGACTCTCTGTGTCTGCAAACTGGCAGATGGCTGGGGGCAGCAATTCTAAGAAGTTTGATGTGTAATTCAAAATGAAAAACATCTCAATTTAAAAACGTATACAGATATTTTATTGTACACACATAGATTTTTTCTGTCTTCTGCTGTGAATAAAATATGGACATATGAGATCTGTAAATCAATGCTTTCTGCTTTTATTTGAATTTTACCCTGAACTGGATTTGTAATGATGGTCCGGGGATGAACACAGATAACCTAGTGGAAGCAATTTGTTATATTGTAAACCTTTTGATATTTTTAGTCCTATTTATGGACCATTTTGAACATGTTTATTTCTCTATTTATTTTTCATTTATTTGTTTTTAATCCCACTTTATTTCACTTGGCATTTTCATTTTGTAGTCCTTTTTTATTTTGTATTGCTTTTAATTCCAGGTTTGCATTCCTTATATTATGTTATGTCTGTAATAAATAATTCTTGTGTTCTCATGTAAGAAGATGGATGTTTTCACTGCAAACCAACAGGGATAAGTGCAACAGATAGGATACAGGAAGATTAGAGCATACCGAGACATGAATAAACACATTATTGGTCTTTTTATTAGAAGCTGTGCTGTTTGTCATTTGTTCTGACATCCCACTTAGTAAACTTTGTTTTACAAAACTATGTGTCACGTTAACAAAGTCCTTTGTCTCATATCTGTTCTCACACCACACCCATATGACTAATCTACGTCATTCACAAAATATGATGTTTTTCAGATAATTTTACACCACCAAGTTTTTTAGATTCCACTCACCAAAGATCATGTTGATCTGATGAAATCCCTAGGAGAAGTTCATTGCAGTACCAGAACTGAAGAAAAATGTCCCCGAAATTACTCATTCTCATAGATGAAACATAGGGCAGGGGCTGGTCTTTTGAAATTTTGTAGGGGGCGCTTTGGCTCCATTTTGGAATATTCCATGAAAATGACCATATAACAAGAAAGCCTTCCTCACATTGGAGGTGTGTGCCAAAGTTCATGAGTTTCCAAGCTTACTAAGCGCCTCAAAAGCCACTTCCTGTTTCATGGTGAATCACCTTGCCACCAGGGTGCACCATTCAGTGTAAACTCACAATTTTCACATTGAAGCATCATGAGGGACTGATGCTAGTATTCACCACTTTTAAACCTTTGATGCATGAATTATGACAACCTCAATCAGTATTTTTATTCATCTTTTGCCATGAAAAAAAGATTTTTGAACTTCATTTTTTTAAAACATGTACTTTTCAAAGAGTTTTTTTACATGTCCACTTAGGTGGACAACATACATTTTGACTTATGAATTTGGTATGGAGTGACACATCAGTGTCCACTGTAGTGGTTTATGTGCAAGTGTACCATCAACACTGACACAAATACAAGAACACAGCCTTTGAATAGCTGTCCACTGTAGTGACCACTATGCATTAAAGGGTTAAGGTGGATGGGCTCAAACTGTGGGGAGCAGTATATTAAAGTGTAAAACATGACATTTCCTCTTCCCACCAGGTGGCGCTGTCACCAATGTAAAATATGGCAGTTGACATGTGTTCAGGGGCGGGGCCTTACCAGATGTGAGGTTGGACTACATGTGGACTAAAACAGATGTCATAAAGTTAGCCAAAAAAATCTCTATAACTGGTTACAAATTTGAATTATAATGGATTAAACTCAAATGGTGAACATGAAACATGAAAATGTAGCCTCTGACGCTACATTTATTACACTGGTTCTATTCTATGAAATAATCTATATTTTTATTCTAAGAGTAGCTTTTCATGACTGATTCAGAAGTTCAAACTAATGTTTGTTTAGGCTGTTCTGGGGCTTGGTGCATCCCCTCACTCTCTGAAACAGGCTGTTTTAGCTCCCTTCCCTATTCCGTTGAGACAGCTTTCTTATGATTCATTGCCCCTCGCAAACTAAAGATTTAAGTAGGAGTTTGCGGTGGCTTCTGATCAAGACGTGTGCTGGAAATAACTGTTTTTTGTATGGTGATCAAATCTTGCTAACAAGATACATAGCCCAGAATAGAAAGAACTGAATCATTTGGAACAGTCTGAAGCCTACATATACTGACCTCGTTATCTGAAACTTTGTTTATTATTACTTTAAATCTCCTTTATTTGCAGTTCATATAATATAATTTACTAGAATTTACAATAAGTTAATAATGAATTTCTTAAGATGATACAAGCCAACTAAATCCATCTATCCATTCACTTCCACTCATCTTTTTCAGGTCTTATCCCAGGAGCCACAGGGCGAGAGGCACGACACACTGACATAGGCCAAGCTGACGTAGGGCTAATACAGAGAGACAGACTCTGCTCACGTTTACAATTTAGAATCACTAATTAACTTAACCTCACTAACTGCATGTCTTTGGACTGTGGGAGGAAGCCAGAGCATCTAGAGAGAACCAACACAAACACAGGGAGAACAGGCCCGATGGTGGAGTCTAACTTGGGACCTTCTTGCTGTGAGGCAGCAATTCTAACCACTGCACCACCTTGCAGCTCGCATAGAGTAACTAAATGTTTAATAACCTAAAAGACAGCATTGCGTCATTTAAAAGTAGATGAACTGCTGGTTTAAAACTGCCTGCTTGCTACACTAAATATTTGTAATGCATCAGTGTCACTGAATACATTTCTGTGAACGATTGCATGTTGGAGCGCGAACATTTTATCTGTGTAAATAAATTAAAGGCCTTGTGAGTTATTAAAAGGCTGGCTGCCCACATCAGTCTGGGAGTGTCTGTAATCTCTTGGCACTACACATAACACACAGATTCATGCTCCGACAAATCAGCTTCAGGAAATGGCTGTGTCACCACAATCTGATCGCTTGAACCTCGGCAGCCAAACAACCACTCGAGTGGCTGATATCAGCTAATGGAAGTGAGTAGCTGTTAGTGTCAATATGCTGTCACATGTGCCTGAGATGCTGCTCGCATTATAAGGATGTGGGTGGCTGTGTGGTTTGATAACAGTCCTTTCACTGACATGCCTCCACACTGTGGAACTGCAGCAGAGATCACTGTGGGTCAGCTGCTGGCTGCAGGTGCAGTACTTCTTAGCAGGTTTTAACCAAGTGGCCACCATCATGGTTGACAGCTGAGCCAGAGTATAAGTGCACTAAGATGCTGTATTCCTACCCTCTAGCTCTGAAGTATAGAGTGTCACTCTGTAGTCTGACTCACAGCTGTGGAGGAGCTGTGCATTAAACAGGAGAGGTAAAGTCCGGGATAAACTCAGTACTTTTGGGGCAGATTACTTGGTTGCTTTCAGCATTAACCTGATAGACTGTCTTACTTCTAGATTTATTACTTTAATAAAATCAGCAGTTTTATACTGTTAAAAAACACAAGTTAAATCGTTAGTTAAATGTCTAAAAATCACCCGTGTAAGCTCCAATTAAATGAAAGGAATAGAATGCAACACTGAGAAATAGACCAATGGTGAAGTCCAGGGCTGATTCCATTTTAATATCCACCAGGATGAGCCCAGGCCCCCAGGGGTAGGGTTCATTTGCATTTAAGCCACCTGCTAAACAAGCAACTAGAAGCTGTTACATGTCAGATTAAGTGTCTTACTTGGATATTGGATGCTAAGAGGTTAAGGTTAATTAAAATGGGTGATATATAACACAACCTATAACATAACATGAGGAGAACAACGAGCCATGATTATATGATTGCAAAAAACTATCCATATAATATAAAAAAATGGGGCACTGTATTTATACCATGAAGGCGAAAGTTAATGAGACTCACTAAATTAAGGCTGAAAGTCTGTACTTCAACTACATCTTAATTTTTTGTCCAATCTGTGATGGTGTACTCTTGCAAAATTATTAAAATCACATCACTGGGCAATACTAAAGTAGCTTAGTAATTTTTAGTTTCAAATATTACTGATCATGATATCAGTTTTGCCAGCATGAAGCATTTAATACGTGATTCACTATGCTTAGGGGCTTAGGGTTAGGGTTGCCCTAATATGGGTGCCTTAGATGGAGGCTTCACAATAGAAATTTTCTAGTTCAACTTTATATGCAGTCAGTAGTTAGACGGGGTTCTCCACTATCATCAAAATATGTCTGTATTGTAAAATGTGTTTTACAAAGCCATCCTTATGAGCATTATCATTTGATGGCATCCAGAGTTGGTGAATCCTATAACAAAATGCAGCCTTTTCTATAGCCACTGTAGCTGTTTTTATTGCTTTCTGCTTTGACGGGTGTGCAGTTGTCAAATGAAGCAACTCTAAAAACATTGCCTTGAAATTTCTGTTTGTATAAACCCAACAGTAATAAAAAGACAAGCAAAAGCTGAATCAAACTGTCACATTGTTAGGCACTAGATGATAGCGCAGAGATTCAATATGGCCCTCATGCTGTTGCTTTTCTTTAAAAGTGCAGCACTGCTTTAAAAACAAACTGATAGAGCTGATTCCTTCCACCAACTTTTCTCACAATGACCACAAGCAAGGACACCCAGACAGGATCCCTGCTATGCTAAAGTGAATATTAAGTCAAATAATTGGATTTGCTTCCTAAGCCATCACCACCAAGGAACTGACAATAAGAGAGAGTAATAGAGAATCTCTGTATCTCCAGTTCTCAGTGGGATTAAAAGAGGAGAAATTAATTGAATTCAAATTATATGTGTGTTAATCTTACTCAGAGAAAGGCTGCAACCTTGAATGCAAAAATTGTCTGTGAGTACTTCAGAATGAGCTGTGAATTGCTCTAAATGATAATCTGCCAAGTCTAATATGGATCTAGTGATAGAAGTAGGGTTCTCTATTGATGCAATGAGTGGAGAGAGTGTCTGAAATGTCAATCTGATCGCTGGTATGATTATCTCGTTAAAGTAAAACTCCTTGGGATAGTCACGGGTAAGTGAGCGACAGGCCTTGCATAATGCTGAGAGAGATTAGTGGAAAAAATAAAACCAAAGATAGTGCAGTGTGGGTGGGTGTGTGACTTGCAGGGATGTAAAACTGACAGGAATACTACCTGCATGGTGTCACAGCAGGTAGCGCTTCATCAGCTTGGAGATTATTCTGCAGCTATGCATACTAATAAGCACAGAGATACAACGTGGACAGAGATAGAGAAGCAATAGAACATGGAATCTCTCTTTTTAAGATCGGGACATGCTTGTGGCTAGGGGAGGAGACGGATCTGACATGTCAGACTGGAGGAATTGGAATGGTATTTAAAGGACAGACACCACAGAGCAATTGGCTCTAAGACTCTGGACAAGCAGTCTGAAAGTCTTTGGTGGTGATGTCGAAACAGGGAGTGTAGGAATTATGACTGATTATCACAGATTTTTTGCCAAAGCTTCCTCAGTAGTAGTATATCAATGCATTCTTACATTTTAATACAACTTTATCATTACTTCTCAGTTTGCAGCATAGTGTTATAGATTTGTCCAGTGAGAAAGTACAAACAGTAAAAGTTGACTTGGATTGCTATTTTTTTTTTTTTACTTTGATTTTTTACTTTGTTTTTTTACATCTTGTTCAATTAAGTTGGAAAAATATTTAGACTCTGTTTAAATATACCCTATATCCTAAGTATCCATCCATCCTCCTCTAGGTTGTCCGAGGGAACACCAAGGAGAGATATAAACTCCAGCATGTCCTGGGTCTGGGTGAGGTGTTCCGGGCCTCCTCTCGGTGGGACATGCCCGGAACACCTCACCCAGCAGGCGCCCAGGAGGCATCCTTGTCAGATGCCCGAACCCCCTCAACTGGCTCCTTTCGATGTGGAGGAGCAGCAGCTCTACTCTGAGCCCCTCCCGAATGGCTAAACTCCTAGGGTAGGGATGTCAATCGAGAGCTTCGCTTTTACACTCAGTTTTCTCTTCACCACCCTAAATATATACTCTATATATTTATATCTAAATATTGTGTTAAAACTTAATTAGTTAAGGCCCATGCATATCTCCCGGGTTCAAACATGGCTCTTCTTAACCAAATCGCCAACATCCTGGTTTTAGTATCCAAACACGTTGGGTGTCATTTGCAGGAATATCTAAGATATGGAGAAGTTAACCTTAAGCATTAGTGAGACTGGTCTTTCCTGAAAATCTGAAATGAGACTCTGTAAACTATCAACAAAAACTATTAGGTAAGTAGATTAGAAATTATAACGTTTCCCAGTTAAATACGCTAACATTATTAACTGGGGATAAAATGGAAATCCTCAAGTGCTATTGCACTTAAGTGCTGTAGTTGATTAAATGTTGCTTTTCACCACTTGAAATACGTGAGACAGTTGGCTATTACACAGCGAGGCGAAATCAGTCTTCCTGACACAAAGCTTAGCTTCCAATACACAACACATGCCTCACTGCCAAAACTGTCCTTGCGGAGCAATATAGACGAGTATGAGAGGTGTTCCACCAGGACAAATCTAAAAACAGACATAAATAAAAACATACCAAAGTAAAGCAATCTCTCTCCTTTCATCTCAGGCACTGTTGTCATAAAGCTTCTTGGCTCTTAGTTAATATGTGCATACACCCTTTACATTACTGCCATCTTGTGGCCCCAATTGTTGCTTAAAGTTGCGCTTATTTACATAATTACATAATTTCCTTAGGAATCGTTAAAATATTCTGATTCTGATGATTTGAAAGTCTTAGGAAAGTGTGGTGTCTGTTTCTGACGGTATTTCCTGTTAACAATGACTAGAACTGAGCAAGCTGAGAGCCCAGCAGCTTTTCTGAATTAACTTCTGAGGCGCTGTTCTGAGATCAGTTACTAGCTGCCATGAACGAAACAAAGCTAGCATTAGCAAGTAAATGAGCTTCAGTCATGTAGTTTGCTCTTGCTAACCACCTTGGCCAACGTGTGTGATTTAGAAGAGATGAAGCGTGAAAATTGTTAATACCTGCTTTAGCAAACAAGCTGTGACCATGATGGAGAGAGGACAGCAGCTCTGATCATGTCCAAAACGCAGGCAAGTTTATTTTATATTTGGATTCTCGCTGTAGATATTGACACTTTATCATGTCACACATTGATCAGGCCTTTTAATTCAGCTGAATTTTTTGCTATTAATATTTTAACATTCTTGTGAAAAATCAACATGCAGTCCTGCGAATCTAAGCTTATTAACAACAGATATTTTTTAGAGATCTTTACAGGACAGTATTTAAAATCAATCTTAAAAATATGTAGCATATTAAACACTGATGGTGAACACTTGTCTTCAGAAAGATTCTTTTCACTTTTGATTCTTTCGGCAAAATTTTCCAATAACACAGTTTTATGTGTACTGAAGTGTTTTCTTAGTGTGTTATTGCTTCTTTTCCTAAAGGAATGGGTTAAAAAAAAAAAACTCCTCCAGCACTTAGATGAAATGAGTGTACCTAATATTCAGGACTAACAGGAAATTAACACGCATATTTCCACACTACCTCAGAAATATGCATATGCTAACTGTGCATTATCTGCAATATAATCAGACTCCTATGTACATACCACTACCCCTCTTGTAAAGGGGGTATAATTTATATTAGTATTGTATTTTTTATTGTCTTGTTTATTTTTGTCTTTTTCTAACATGCTTACTCTGCACAAGACTTTCAGTGTGCATTGACTGCTGGTTTATGCACACATGGCAAATAAAGTACCTTGAATATTAATAATAATTGATAATAGCATGTTACTTTTCTTAAAAGTAATGCAGCGCATTACTTAATTATTCATCAGAAACCATTGTTCATTACACTGCTTGTTAGATTACCTTCATGTTATTCTATAAAATGACCTGAAATGCACTGTTACATGCACATCACATAAATTTTGTGTATTGATTTATTTATTTTTACTAGAAGGTCATAGAGGAAATAAGCCAGCTTTGGAGCTTGAATCAGCTGATTGATTGTCCTGCAAATGCTTGTTGAGCAGTCAATCTGTGGGCCCGATGGTGAGTCTACAGGTTAGAGCTCAGTCTTTTGACAACACTGTCAATAACCTTTAAAAAAATAAATAAATAAATTATGGTCATTTTGTGCAAATTTCAGATGTGGATTGTACTGCTGATAGCATGAAACTGAAGGCAGATGAAAAAAAGTGTCTTCAGTGAGCAGCCTTGATAAAAACAAAGGTGTATAGTTGAGGCAGGTTTAAAAAACAAAACAAAAAGAAAAGTGAACAAACTAACAAAATAGGGGAAGCCCACAGAGATAAACCACAAGAACAAAAGGAAGATGGGACAAGGACCTGACCAAAACAGAGGAAACAGACAAGGACAAATACACACCAGGGAGAGGAGCCTAATAAGGAACAGGTGGACTCATCAGCCACTAACAAGAGTGGGAAAAAGAAACAAAGGAGGAACTAAAATCACAGAAAGCCACTGAGGAACTGATCTTAGAAAAAACAAAAAACAAACTCAGACAGACAAGGGGAAATGTGGAAGAGAACCATAAAAGCAGAATGTACAACAATAAACAAGGATCAGAAAAAAGATCACGGCAAATGTTTATTTCACTTTTTATTTTCAGTAATGCTAGATAAAGAAAAACTCACGTGGGTTGCTTACACCAAAGTCAAGTGTAAACTGGCCTATAGTAAAACTAACACACAGCTGGTTTGTTATACAATGGTAGCGCTTTAGTAAAGGACCCTTTTATAAAATATTTAGGAGAACTCTGTATGAACAGTGGTGGGGTCGTTACTCAAGAAAAGTAATGCATTACACATTACTTACTTTTCTTAAAAGTAATGCAGTATATTTTCCTTAATCATTCACCAAAAGCAGTTTGCCACACTACTTGTTACATTCTCGTTACTCTGTAAAATAACCTAAAGCTAAACAGATTTTCTCATAATTACCATTTAACAATATGATCTATACTATAGGCTACACTCCCACACACCAACACAAATCCCTATCCCAATGAGGACACACATATGAGTCTTCTTTTAGTGTTTACATTTAGAAACATGAACAGGTAGAAACAGAGGATACGAGCCCGAGTGCTCATGGGCTGCAGGCTTTCTTGGTTTTTGTCTTCCTCTGCATTTGCCTGTTCAAGTCTGTTAAAGTCAATTCATTTCAATTTTATTTTTATAGTGCCAAAATCATAACCTGCCTCAAGGTCCTTTATATTGTAAGGTAGACCGTAAAATAATACATACAGAGAAAAACCCAACAATCATATGACCCCCTATGAGCAAGCACTTTAGCAACAGTGAGAAAGAAAAACTCCCTTT
This sequence comes from Copadichromis virginalis, assembly GCF_057382275.1. Taxonomy (NCBI): domain Eukaryota; kingdom Metazoa; phylum Chordata; class Actinopteri; order Cichliformes; family Cichlidae; genus Copadichromis; species Copadichromis virginalis. The sequence continues at coordinate 31,257,786 of NC_140632.1, read as the reverse complement.
TAACAGGAAGAAACCTCTGGCAGAACCAGGCTCCAGGAGGGGCGGCCATCTGCTGCGGCCGGTTGGAGAGAGAGAAGGAAGACAGATATCTCAATGCTAAAAAACATTACATAATAATGACATTGTATTTGGCCACCAAACCCTGTAGAGACTTTTCTGCAACACTGCAGCATAAATACAGTGTGATTTAGTAACACAACAATGACATCATACTAGATCAGTTATTATATCAGTAATGAGATGGCTGTGGCTCAGAAGCTAGAACGCATCATCTACCTATAGTTTGTGTGTCAAAGATACTGAACCCAGAGTTGCCCCCAGATGCATTTGTTACACTGAAGTCTGAGTTTAGGTGACAAGCAATTAGTCACACACAAAAGTAAAAATGTGTGTCTGAATGAGACTTATGGTGAGATAGTTCTTTGAGTTCTCAAAATAGAGCAGGAAAGTGCAATATAAGTACCAGTCCATTTAATCCCTCATAAAATGCTTATTGGTCCAAACTAAATGATCTGGCAAAAACTCACTTACCTACTCAGATATCCACCTCTAGGGACAATAAAATCCCTGTTTTCAAAAGTAAAAGTATTTCCACATTACATAAGAAGTTGCATCAGTGCAATAGCATTGAGCTCTAAAAAGTTCCATAGGAAAAACAGCCTGTCTAGAGCTTCATTCTTGAAGAAGGAGTCAGGGAAAGTTGAGAAGCACCATCTTCACCCAATAGCTCAGTTCTCATTAATGTCAATTTCATAGTACTGGTCCCAGGGCGACGCGCTCCAAAAATGTGTGTCAAGAATATAGTCACATTCTGAATGCACTGCCAGACATCAAAAGGCTTCTTAGATAAAGCCGTTTTCACAAACGTTCGACCGTGTTGATCGTTTTGAACTTTTACTCTACTCCTCCTTTGACCTTCAAGGTGTGCCAACAATGAGCTGGAATGTTTGTTGATTGGAATGAGAAAGCCAAAGATGTGACAGGAATTTACAAAACAAGCGCAGGGAAAGGAAGTAGCAGTAAGATATGAGTTTGCAGATAAGGAAAAAGTTGCTTCGTAACTTTTCAAACCACTGATATGTGTCATAACAGTGGCCACATATGGATTTGTCACAGAAGGAATAATTCTGCACCAGGGAATATTTCAGTTCGGGGTGAAATTCAGGTCAGGGGTAGTGTGTTTTTGTGAGCAAGAATGTGTGTGTATGTGAGAGTGAGAGCTTGCCAGCCCCCACACACTCTAGCTGTGAAATGAAAGAAGTCCTCAGCAGCATTATTCTGCCACTTTTCCCTCTCAGTGCTGTTCTCTCTCAGCCTGTCCTTTTACAGTCCATATTCTGACAGCAAACCCTGCTGTGTGCTCTCTAACTCAGTTGCCATGGTCACAGTGAAGTTGTGGTTTTTGCTTGTTGCACTTTGGAGCTGCCATTTATCCTGTAGGAGAGGAGTTTGACAAACTAGCAGGGTGGTGGTTGATGGGCAAGCCCCCTTGGAGCAGCACCCACCCAGCAGACAAAACAGATTTGCACCCAGTAGATCCCAGATTAAGAGCTTTTTAGAGAGGACGCCGCAGCCGCTTGGTAATCATTCATTTTCAATATGAGCCCAGCCAGGGAGCCGCCGCATGCAGGAACTGGCAATCTGGCAGATGAAACAGCAAGTAGGCTCAATCCGTTTGGGGCTCCTGCTCAGCCAGAGGTAAATTGTACTTAACTCTATGACATTGTGACATGGAAAGTAACCAGTGAGCAATCAATAGATGCCAGGAAGACTGACAATTTCATTAGTGTCCTCACAGAGTTTAAAACAGCGGTCCCCAACCTTTTTTGCGCCACGGACCGGTTTATGCCCGACATTATTTTCACGGACCGGCCTTTAAATACAACAAAATAAAACTAGTACCGGTACCGAAAAAAAGAAGATTTATTCATAACACACGTGAAAAGACCCAGGAAAACCGAGTTAACAATAGAAACGATAACAAAATAACACTGAAAACCAATAAAAACTCTGAAAACCATACATTTCACACCTGAGCCTCAACCCTCACGGCCCGGTATCAAACGACTCACGGACTGGTACCGGTCCGAGGCCCGGGGGTTGGGGACCGCTGGTTTAAAACATTTAGGTATTTTTTAGGTATTGGAGTGGGGCTGGATCAACTCAGACTCAACCAGTACATCGAGTAGAGCAAAGCTGTGAGTACCTGATCTCTCTGTAATATGTATGTATACGTTTTTAGTTAGATGCACAACACATTGTTTTAAAAATGTTAAAAATCTCAAATAATTAAGCTATAAAAATTCATATTAGGGGCCATCCACTTTTATTTACCTCCTATCATCATGCTAGTTTTTGTCTATTCCAATTAATTATTTTACGTTTATTTATTGTACTGTTTCCAATAATCTGTCTGTCAATAGCACTTTTTAAACATTCACCCAATCCATTTTCTTTTAGCAGAGGAAGCAGCGTATTCCATTTCCATTTGGAGAGTCCAGTGGTTTTTCTCTGTACAGATGGGAGTGACAAGTTTGACACCTTACATAATACAAGTGTGTTTTATGTTGATTCAAATCAAACCAACAAAAAGACACACAATAAAATGCCACATAAATGTCAGTTGTAGCAGATGAATCTTTAGCTTTTTTAATGAGTCAATTGAGCTCACGGTTCATAAACTGGAGGGCAAAGATTTCCCAAGCCTAACGGTCACAATTTAAGATAGCATAGCAGTATGACACGTAACACAACAGTTTAGTTTAAACAGCCTCCAGCTTCAAACCTTCAAAACTTTATCAGAGGTACTAATCTTGACATTTAATAAAAACAAAAGCTTGATTACTTTTGATGGCCTAGAGTTAGTTAGGCTCAGTTAAGGCCATCAATGATAATGAATTCAATCTTAGACTTCAATCTTTGTACCAAAATGAGTTTTCCTCTATGCAACCAATTATCCTGCAACATGTGTCCCCCTGCATCAGACACTTGGTGTGAACTCTCAGTGAAATGGCAAGGCTAGAATAAGACGTTTCACCAAAGAAAACTATTGGAAGCATTTCATTTTTTATTTCAAAAGGCATGGAGATTTTATAAAAGGCAAGTCTTCATCAGTGTTAAGTAGTAATTCGAACAGCTGGTTATTGGCTTTAGAGAAAAATTAAAGGCTTTTTGGTACTTACAATATTCCTTAATATTTTTTGTTCTCTGATTGCTGAGAATTTTTACATTTTATATAAATGTATATTTTGTATATGACCTATTTTGTTAATTCAGGGTTGAAGTTACTTATCATCAACAACGACTTGTATCTCAGCTCATGAACTTTAGTGGCTTTAGAACAGATGTTGACAAGAAAAGCTCACTAACTACATAGCGGATACTTAAACAGATTATATTATATCATCAGTGCTTTAATTTTGAAAAGATTTTACAAACATATTCCTATGAAAATTCTACTGCTCCAGTTTTGAAGTTGATTTTACCTGATCTTAGTTGATGGTTTTATTCTGGCTGAAAAGAACAAAAATGCATCTTTTTATTATTTCATGTTTATTTTTTCCAAGTGCTTTCATGAGCTCATCTACATCATTTTCATATTCTAACTGAAACGTATAACATAATCAGGACTGTGACTCTATCCACAGCAGGAGCCAAAAACTGACACGCCCTCTTGTTTGTCTCAGTTAATCTTATTCTAGTCATTTGTCACATTTAATGAAACACTTTTAACTGCTGCTAACTTATTACCTCCAAATGTTCAGATTGGCAGCATTGTGTGACTCATAGCAAAGTTTGGTGTGAGAAATAACTACCTCCCTCCCAACCCTGGCATAACTACAGGTATTAAGAGTTTACTCTGTTATGTGCAAATGTTTTCCTTTCTCTGAAATGTGACCATGAAATTCTTTGGTTCTTATTTATTTACTGCAGGCTGAATTTTCTGCCATTGCATTGTTAAAAAAAGAAAAAACGTATTTGCTATTCCTTTGATACTTTTGATAGTGCTAGTGCATAATTTCCCAATAGATTTATTGCTTGTGACGTAAAAGAATTTTTAAAAAAGTTATCGCAACAGGATATTCATGATTATTGTTTTTTTCTGTCTTGGATTTCATTTCATCGGACTCTGTAGTTTTCTCTGGTCCCCTCCCCAATCAGACCAGGAGTGACATGTTTAGCCGCATGTTCTCCTTAAATTGCTGGCTGTCTGAGTGGTGTCCCAGAAACGATGTGGGCTTCATAGATAATTGGCAAACCTTCTGGAGGAAACCTGGTCTTGTTAGGAGAGACGGCATCCATCCCACTTTGGATGGAGCAGCTCTCATTTCTAGAAATATGGACAAATTTATTAAACCCCCCAAAATATGACTATCCAGAGTTGGGACCAGGAAGCAGAGTTGCAGTCTTACACGCCTCTCTGCAGCTTCTCTCCTCCTGCTACCCCCCCAAAAACCCATCTCCATAGAGACTGTGTCAGCTTCCAAAAAGACAAAAAACAAACTAAAAACCAGCAACAAACGACTTAAACATAAACAATTACAAAGAAAGAACAATACAGTATCCACATCTGAACCAAAGAGTAAAACAGTGAAATGTGCATTATTAAATATTAGGTCTCTCTCCTCCAAGTCTCTGTTAGTACATGACTTAATAATTGATCAACAAATTGATTTACTCTGCCTTACAGAAACCTGGTTGCAGCAGGATGATTATGTTAGTTTAAATGAATCAACACCCCCGAGTCATTCTAACTACCAGAAACCTCGAAGCACAGGCCGAGGGGGCGGTGTGGCAGCAATTTTTCACACCAGCCTATTAATTAATGAAAGACCAAGACAGACTTTTAATTCATTTGAAAGCCTGATGCTTAACATTGTCCACCCCAGCTGTGAAACTCAGAAACCAGTCTTACTTGTTATCATCTATCGTCCACCCGGGCCTTACACAGAGTTTCTGTCTGATTTCTCAGACTTTATATCTAATTTAGTTCTGAGCTCAGATAAAATAATTATTGTGGGTGATTTTAACATCCATGTAGATGCTAAAAGTGACAGCCTCAACATGGCATTTAATCTGTTATTAGACTCAATTGGCTTCTCTCAAAATGTAAAAGAACCCACCCACCACTTTAATCACACTCTAGATCTTGTTTTAACATATGGCATACAAACTGAACATTTAACAGTGTTTCCTGAAAACCCTCTCCTGTCTGATCATTTCCTGATAACATTTACATTTACAATAATTGATTACACAGCGGTGGAGAGTAGACTTTATCAAAGTAGATGTCTTTCTGAAAGCGCTGTAACTAAGTTTAAGAATATAATCCACCCACTGTTATCATCTTCAATGCCCTGTACCAACACAGAGCAGAGCAGCTATCTGAACGCTACCCCAACAGAGGTCGATTACCTTGTTAATAATTTCACCTCCTCACTACGTACGACTCTGGATACTGTAGCTCCTGTGAAAACTAAGGTCTCTAATCAGAAGTATTTGACTCCGTGGTATAATTCTCAAACACGTAGCCTAAAGCAGATGACTCGTAATCTGGAGAGGAAATGGCGTGTCACAAATTTAGAGGATCATCATTTAGCCTGGAGAAATAGTTTGCTGCTTTATAAGAAAGCCCTCCGCAAAGCCAGAGCATCTTACTATTCATCACTGATTGAAGACAATAAGAACAACCCCAGGTTTCTCTTCAGCACTGTAGCCAGGCTGACAAAAAGTCAGAGCTCTTTTGAGCCAACCATCCCTTTAACGTTAACTAGTAATGACTTCATGAACTTCTTCACAAATAAAATTTTTATCATTAGAGAAAAAATTACCAGTAATCATCCCACAGATGTAATATAATCTACAGCTACTCTTAGTACCATTGATGTTAAGTTAGACTCTTTTTCTCCAATTGATCTTTCTGAGTTAACGTCAATAATTACTTCCTCCAAACCTTCAACGTGTCTTTTAGACCCCATTCCTACAAAACTGCTCAAAGAAGTCCTGCCATTAATTAATTCTTCGATCTTAAATATGATCAACCTATCTCTAATAATCGGCTATGTACCACAGGCCTTCAAGCTGGCTGTAGTTAAACCTTTACTCAAAAAGCCATCTCTAGACCCAGCAGTCTTAGCTAATTATAGGTCAATCTCCAACCTTCCTTTCATATCAAAAATCCTTGAAAGAGTGGTTGTCAAACAGCTAACAGATCATCTGCAGAGGAATGGTTTATTTGAAGAGTTTCAGTCAGGTTTCAGAGCTCATCACAGCACAGAAATAGCTTTAGTGAAGGTTACAAATGATCTTCTTATGGCCTCTGACAGTGGACTCATCTCTGTGCTTGTCCTGCTAGACCTTAGTGCAGCATTCGATACTGTTGACCATAATATCCTATTAGAGCGTTTAGAACATACTGTAGGTATTACAGGTAATGCGCTGCAGTGGTTTGTATCATATCTATCTAATAGACTCCAATTTGTGCATGTAAATGGAGGGTCCTCTTCACACACTGAGGTTAATTATGGAGTTCCACAGGGTTCAGTGCTAGGACCAATTCTGTTTACATTATACATGCTTCCCTTAGGCAGCATCATTAGAAGACATAGCATACATTTTCACTGCTATGCCGATGACACCCAGCTCTATCTGTCCATGAAGCCAGATAACACACACCAATTAGTTAAACTGCAGGAATGTCTTAAAGACATAAAGACCTGGATGGCCGCTAACTTTCTGCTTCTTAATTCAGATAAAACTGAGGTTATTGTACTCGGCCCTGAAAATCTTAGAAATATGGTATCTAACCAGATTCTTACTCTGGATGGCATTACCTTGGCCTCCAGTAACACTGTGAGGAACCTTGGAGTCATTTTTGACCAGGACATGTCCTTCAAAGCACATATTAAACAAATATGTAAGACTGCTTTCTTCCATTTGCGCAACATCTCTAAAATTAGAAATATCCTGTCTCAGAGTGACGCTGAAAAACTAGTTCATGCATTTATTACTTCCAGGCTGGACTACTGTAATTCATTATTATCAGGATGTCCAAAAAACTCACTGAAAAGCCTGACAGGGACTAGAAAGAGAGAGCATATTTCTCCTGTTTTGGCTTCCCTTCATTGGCTTATAGTACCATATCACCCTATTAGAGCACTTCGCTCTCGCTCTGCAGGCCTACTTGTTGTTCCTAGAGTATTTAAAAGTAGAATGGGAGGGAGAGCCTTCAGTTTTCAGGCCCCTCTTCTGTGGAACCAGCTTCCAGTTTGGATTCGGGAGACAGACACTATCTCTACTTTCAAGATTAGGCTTAAAACTTTCCTTTTTGCTAAAGCATATATTTAGGGCTGGACCAGGTGATCCTGAATCCTCCCTTAGTTATGCTGCAATAGACGTAGGCTGCCGGGGGATTCCCATGATGCATTGAGTTTTTCCTTTCCAGTCACCTTTCTCACTCACTATGTATTAACAGACCTCTCTGCATTGAATCATATCTGTTATTAACCTCTGTCTCTCTTCCACAGCATGTCTTTTATCCTGTCTTCCTTCTCTCACCCCAACCGGTCGCAGCAGATGGCCGCCCCTCCCTGAGCCTGGTTCTGCCGGAGGTTTCTTCCTGTTAAAAGGGAGTTTTTCCTTCCCACTGTCGCCAAAGTGCTTGCTCATAGGGGGTCATATGATTGTTGGGTTTTTCTCTGTATCTATGAAGCGCCTTGAGGCGACTTTTGTTGTGATTTGGCGCTATATAAATAAAATTGAATTGAATTGAATTGAATTGTGACAGATTGGAAAGGAAGTACTCTGGAACAGGTTAGTAGTTATTGCAGTCTGTGCATTGATTGATGTGAGGGAAAACTGTTGACATCCCAACACAAGTGGAAGTGAGAGGAAAGAAATGGAAACTGAAACAGAGCAGAGGTGCATGTTGATTATGGGCTTAAGCAAACCTACAGGGATCAGCTTTTGCATAGTGTGGTCTCATGAGGTATAATCTACCTCATGCTACAGTGTTGCAGCACAAACATGTATCTGCTTCTATGTTCAAATCTGAAGACGTTCTGAAAGTAAAAGTATGCAGCGTGCAGGCAGACTTGAATGATTAAATTGCCTTTCTGTGTTTTTCTGCAAGAGTCAAAGTTAGAGGAGCTGATTGAACAATGACAAGCTGCTCATTTCACTTCCCCTCAGCATGCGATTTATTTTGGGGATTCAGGGTTCACTGCAGCCCTTCACACCACTGATCATATTTTGAAATGAAGCCTGAAGACTGAATATAATGGAAACAGAATCAAACAGAAGCAAGACATGTTTTTGAATTATTTTCATTGCAAGTCACCAATGTGAAATACGTGCAATGAAAGAGATGGCACTCAAAAGTGGTTTCAGTGATTTTATATATAGCAATAATCGCAACATTGTGCTGCTCTTATTTTGTCGTATCCAACAAAAGCCATTTATTTTGGGAAAATTATTAAATGTAGCATTTTACTTTGTATCTATGTGACATAATCATCCAAACGTTTTCCCCTTTTAACATTCCTTTCAATAAGTTTCTTGTTTACGCTACACTTTGGTTTTTGTATTATCCTTCATAAGCCACAAATTCTATCCAAGGTCTGTGTATACAGTTGATATATACTAAGTACTATGTACTTCAATTTAATACAAGATTTTTCTATTAGCTGGTTGTCAGTGACAGCCTGGAGTGCCGGTTTCCTGAACAAACCTGAAAGGACCATCAGTAGTATGACTGCATTTTTGTGCCATACTGCAACAGATTTATATAGAAAACATAAACTGCTTAAAGGAAAACAGCTGGCAGCTTCCATTGTTTCTCTCTGTTCCATAGAGGGGGGAATTTAAATGCTCAAAGGGGTGAATCAGAGTTAAATAACATGCCAATTTCAATTTGTGAACACACAAAGTTACACACAAGTATAGAAAAATGCAGAGTTTCTCAAACCCATTATAAGTAGGATTTAAAATGTATTCATTCCACCTGGAAAGCTCTGTTATAACAGCTAGTTAAAATTAATCTTTGAATCAGTGAGCCATTAAATTACTTTTGACCTTTGTGCTGCAATAGTATAGTTTTGTAAAAGACGCTCATTTTATTTTCTTTAATGCTGTACTTTTGTGAATGTTGCAAACCCCTCACTGGTTTTAACACATTCTGAACATTTATTTTGAAACATAATATGACCAAGATTTGCAAACTGTTTTTTTTTTATTCAATATGAACTAAAATGAGTGACTCAGACATAACATCAAGAGGAAAGTATTGAGGCAGGTCAGCTTTTTTCCCATAGGCTTCTGCAAGACCTAAAATCTTTTTGCAACCACAGGTAAGGGACGTCAGTTTTTAGGCACAGACGTTGCATCCATCTTTATACTATCCAAGGTTCCGTGGTGGTAAAAATCTGTTTATAATTTGCTTCCAGGCAGCTAAACCGTTTTCTAAATTTTTAAAAGTGGCCTTTAACAAGTTTTCCAGACTTTGTTTTAAAGATTTGTCTCTAGATATTGGTTGCTGTTGCACTCATTTTCTGCCCTGTCCTTTTACGGATGTTGTTGTGCAGTGTGTCCTTGGAAAAAAAAATGTTTGGGAAAAAAATAAGTTTAAGGGCCCCATGAAATACTATCTGCAAAGGATTGCCAACAGCTTCATTTTTGACAGCGATCCCAAGCACAAAAGCATGCCTGGACAGAAAAAATGCACAGTGTAATAGTGTCAGTCATGGACTGGCCTCCCCAGATTCCAAACTTGAACTTTATTGAAGCAATGTGGGAACATCTTGACACAGAATGGAATAAAAGGCAGGCCGCATTCAAAAACGTTGAATGGCCTTCAAGAAGCCCGGAGAATTGATTTCTGAAGAGTCGATGAAATCACAAGAAAGGTTGCCTTAGAGAGTTTAGGCAATATTGAAGAATAAAGACAGTCATATCAAATACTGAATTAGGATTGTACATGCATATACTGTATTTCCATTCATATAGTGGCACATGCTCATTTTGAAACAGCAAAAGTATATTGTACTGAAACAATTTATTTCTTAATTATTTGTGCAAGTTTTACTTTTTGGTATGTGTACCCATAAACTAGTTACAAAAAGGCCCTTTGAGAAACCTTGAATTTAGAATTCATCCAAGGCTCAAACAGTCCTTTTGAAATCTTCACATTTGATGACCTGTTTTCTGGGTTTTACAGCTACGACTGGGGTTCCCACTGGAAAAGCCTCAGATGCAGACAGATTGCAGACTCTTTGGTTTTCAGCGCTTCTCTGAGCCAGCCGATCCCCTTTGGATGTAGAAATAGATTTTCAATCTGCTTCTGATTGTAGCCTTTCCATGCCATGGGGATGCAGGCAGAGAATCAGTGGCACTACCCAAAGCTCTGACAGACCTTACTGATTAAAAAATAATTACTATGTAACTGCAATACTGCTACATTACTCCAGGGGGATAAAAAAAAAAAAGGTCTGCTACACCTGCCAGTTTTTCTAACATAAAACCACTTCACACATTTCTGCATGTAAGTGTGACTAAAGATGAAATGTATCATTATAATAATATAAATATAAATAGATGACATGTATATACTTTCCTGTAATTCTATCCACCACTGTGCAACCAGAACAGAAAGAGTATTGTAGCAATAATTGTCTACTGCAGCAAAAAGTAGTAATTATAGAAATGCAATTATGAAGGAAATCACAATAATAAAGTACATTTTGCCAAAATTTACTATTTGGAATGTGCTGCAAATGAGAAAGGGTCCACCATTTTTCAATCACAATCACACAGTCTACAAATCCTCTGGCTGCTGTCTGACCCTAATGATATTTTGAAATCTGTTTACTATTTATGGATACTGATGCATTTTTAAAAACAAATAAAAAGCTAAATTATCGTCTATATAACCAAAGGTTTTGAGATTGTATTAGAAGCCCTCATTTGATTAAAAGGCATCTGTGTTCATTCCTTTGTTTCTGTGTACAGTTTACCCGCCAAAGCTCAAGCTCAAGTTTGCAGAGTCTGCATATTCATACTTGGATGACTAAGTTCATGAACATATATACTTCCTCTGTGTTTGAGATACCTGAAAGTATTTTGTATTTCCTGTTAGTCCCATTTTGATCACATTCACTTACTTGATCTGAATAAATCATTACACTGAAAACTTTTTTGAAAAATTCTTATTGAATTGACCTTTAAGTAATGGATTTTTCTAATGGAGATTCATTTGAAAAACATACTCCTGACCTCAGCTACATTCACGCGCTGACTCTGAAATCTGAGAAACATGAGAGCTGGCTGCTGAACAGTTTTGTTGGCGAGCTCTGCTGTGGGAGAATCAAAACCAGCAGAAACATTATATGCAAACATGGAAATGATGAAAGCATGAATAAAGCTCTATTGAGAACGCTCTGGTTTAGTGCCATGCTGCATGACCCTTGACATCCTTTTACAAACAAAGATAGTATAATTAAAGTCACTCCATATTATAAAACTTGAGGCTCACTAATACTTGCACTTCATTCAAACTGTGAAAGCTTTTTTTAAAAAAGGCTTTAGATTTTAAAATCTCGTACAGTTCTTAAACAGTTAATTCCATCAAAAGCAGCAAGTCTTCTCAACAGAAATTGTGAAAAAAAATAGTACTTAGATTGGGATTTTACTTTGTCTTTAATTGATTTTAATAGATAAAATCAAGCTGCAAACTCACTCTCCCTCTCCCTCTCTCTCTCTCTCTCTCTCACACTCACACTCTCACACACACACACACACACACACACACACACACACACACACACACACATGTAGGAAGAATGTCCTTAACTTGGATTTGATAAATGGCTGTTCCTTCTACTTCCCATTTCACAGTGAAGGTCAATTATTTATGGTTTTAACATGTTTAACATGTTTAGCATGTTATTTAATTATACACACACACACACACACACAACACACACACAGTGACAGTAAGCAGACATTCTGTGCATGTTAAACCTTTATTTGGAACAGTTAGTCTAGGTAAAGAGAAAGTTTTGTTGCAAAGTAAAACCTAATTTCTATTCAAAGCCCTACAAACAGCTTCACATATCAGGCCAGGAGCAGGCTAAGCTAATATCTTTAGGTTTGCTGTAGGTGAAAAATGACCAGATAATGTTTACCAGGTGGCTAATTAGTTAGGTCATTAGCAATGATACATTCCTCCTGTAGCATCAGTGGCTGTTACTAGCTGCTCAGGAATTTAAATGCCTGAGGCCAAGCAGGCATTTGAGAGAGGAAAAAGAGATTTAAAAATATGAAAAGGGAGCGTAAATCAATACTATATTACCTCATTTAGACTGGCACTCCTCTCACTGCTTAAGGTGTGTACCCTGAGGTGCAATAAAGTAGGCCTTAGGTGAACGCAGCTCTTAACAGCACATGAAGAAATTCAGGGAGGCCTATTAAAGCACATATTAAATTTAGCACGTGGTTTCAACTAAACAGAGAAATCTAGTAATAAAATGAAATGCTTCCTAGTTAGAAAAAGCAAAAGGCATTTATTAGAAGTCAGTGTAAAACAAACACAATGAATGTCGTGCCACCACAAATGATACTTTCTTTATCCATGTTCTTGTTTTATATCACATGTTCAGTGTGTGTAAAATCTCCACAAACCACACGTCTCTAACCACATAGTTACCTTTGGCACACCAAAAACTAAGGCGAACCTCGGGGTGCCAAAAAAAGTGCAGTTCCTCAACTGGCCACTTGACTGCTACGATAAAAAACCTGGAAGAGGAAGCTAGGAGATAGGGAGTGTGTCTGTTTAAAAAAAAAAAAGAGAGAGAAAAAGTAAAAAGCATCCTCTTCTTGATTGACAAGTAGATGCTGATGCAGATATCTCTAGCTCCAGCCAGAAGCAGTCTGCCTTTTGCCTTTCTGATGCAATAATCTGGCAATAATTTGATGCTTCCACCCACAAAAAAAGTGTTTTTGTTTTCATGTAGTACCGTTTTAATAGACTGTATGTTGCTAACAGGTGACACAACTACCTGCGTCTGCGTACTGCAGTCTATGTCAAGCTGCTGTGCTCTGATCATTCCCTGTCATCCAAATATGGTCAATGCTGGTTCATCTTTTACATACAGGCTGTGATGTAAATAACGATATGTCCCTGAAGGTATCATGTGAAATGTCTGAAAACCATGTGTGCTTATTATAGACTTGCAGTGACTTGACTTAAAGGACTCACTCTGGCCTACTTTAGCAAACACCGCAGCTAATGCTGGTTGAAAAAAAGCAAAAACACAAGTAATGAAATGCTACGATGACATTCAAAAACAATCCGTTTAAGACCGAAAAAGATGCGAAATGTTTGGTGATTAGTTCACAGTTAGTATTCCCAGCAATAAGCAGCACTGCTGAAAAGAATACGTCTCTCTTTTTAATTGCAGCTGTTTAATCAGTGTGATTAATGACCAAATAGCCATTTAGACAACAATAATATTAATCACAGACGTATCTGTTTTTCTAAAAATGCGTTCATTAGTAATGACTTCAGTGTGACTTTACTCCTCACCTGATATTTATCCATTTGTCAGTACTGTTCAGCCTACATGGTGCATGATAAATCTGCGTATAATGATACATGCTAGAAATTGCTTTTGCTAGGAACACAGCAGACGTACTTTTTTTAATTTCATTTGATTTATTGCATTTTACTCTGAGCATATGTGAGGGCTAAAGAATGCACACCCACACAGAGGAGCACCTGGTGCAGAAATACACACAACACACTTTCTTACAACTGCTCACACAATACAAATAAGCTGGTAAACAGAACTCGTTGGATTCTGTTTCATGCCCGTGTGGTCATCAAACAGTGTCAGTCATTCTCCCAGCATGTTCTAAATATTTTGACATGCTGGCTGTTGCAGAGAAACACCATGTTGTGTGCGGTGTGGGACACCAGCAAGCCTCTACTGTCTCTTCATACAGACAGAAATGCCACAGCAGCAGGTTTTTCCTCCACACTGTGGACTGAGCAACTCCTTTATGGGGAAACATCTTCCTCACCATTTCCACTGTCATGCTCACTTCAACTAGAGCTTGTCAGCATGATATCCTCCTGGGAGATAAGGAAGGAATGCCCTATAGAATGACAGACTGTCAGGCCTGGAGGCAGAGGAACAAGATGACCAATGGAAAGAAAGAGAGAGAGAAAGCTTTAACTGCTCAACTCCATCTGCCTTTCATAGAAGCGAGTGATGAAGCTCCTAACAAGCCACAGTGAATATTTTAAAAAGGACATCCTTGACTTTTGATGTACGGCCCTTTTTGCAAATTAAATAGAGGATACAGGTCCCAGCAGGGAACACATCCTTTTATTCTTCACACTGTTTTTTTTTTTTTTTCCCACTTTTTAATAAATTGAGATGAACTCTTCACACTCCCACTGAGGACTCTTCTATCTCCTGAACTAGCCAGTGTGGAGTCTGCCTCCCACAAATGAGTGCATGTGTATGTGAATGTATGCACTTATGCCTTTGTGCAGTATGACATACCGGCATAAACCGAATATGACATTTGACACAGCCACACGGACTGCATTTATAAACCAAAGACAAAAAGGGTGTTGAGCTAAGTCAGCTAGCACTACTGTAGCAAGCTTGAATATCTGACACTTTCTTTTAATAAGACTGAAGCAGACTGGACAGTCTATACCATACATCAAGTCATGATGTTTGTAAGATAATTCAGTCAAATACAGTCCAAAATATCATCAGATACATGGTTCAGTTCATGACTCAAAGGTGACACAAAGGTGAGCCGATCAACTATATTGCTTGTGTTAGCCTCACTTGCTAAACTAAAGTGGCCATGCCCCTGATTGTAATCCTGTGTATAATTCACCCACCATGCAGTAGTGAAGAAGGGGATTGTTTAAATCCCCTAAACTAAAATAATTTGTAATTTTCTTGAACATTGAAAATGCCTCGATCTAGCCACTTCAGAAACTGCAGTTTTTTGGCACTTGCCACCTTGGCTTCATTTTTCAGCACCAGCCATTTGATATTGATGTTTAAAGATAATTTAAAAATAACAAAGTAATAGTTTCATTAGCAAAACTGGCATATTTTAAAGTCTATAACATGTAGAAGCAGAAACAAGAATTGGTGTGCTTCATCTGTTTTCTTATCATTGACAGGACAATTGGAGTTTTTGTGTAAACTTTAAAAGGGATATATAACCCTGTGGTGTGCAACGATATGCGTTACAAGCCACATTGGATTGTTCAGTCAGAGTAGAAAAGTGACATGTGAGTATCAGTCTGGAATAGACAGCTGCTCAAAACAGGGTCTCCTGTTTACCTATATTACCTATACTAGGCTGATCTTCTTAAATATTTTTCTGATACTGTCATTTTTAACATGTGGAAATATAGTTTATAGCTGTGAAGTGGAGAAACAACATATTCTATCATACTGATCAAGCAAATTTAGGCTCTCCAGAACTCAAAACCCTAGAATTTCCCAAGTTCAAAGAAAAGGGATATGCCATTCCAATCAAAAATGGTCACAAGCTGAACAAGCAATGAAGCGCTAAATAGCCACATAGTGACCCTAAGATCCTCTGATGTAGCTCCATTTATGAACTTGCATCCCAAAAATAAACACAAATTAAAAGCATATCCACACAAATGAAAATATTAGAAACTACTAAAATAAGTGTATAATACTTCAGATATTATTCAGTAGATTAAAGTAATTGTACACTTGACATAATCCCAGCACACAGGACAGTAATTCTGAAAATGGTCCTGTATTTCATAATAAATGACAGATTCATTGCCAGCCTATCCTCTGATGTAACAGCTATGAAAAATAGATGCAGACTGAGGAGACGACCAAAGATAATGGATTTAATGTGAATCAGGTGTTCTGGCAGGCCATTTTGTTTAGCCCGACATTCTTTTTAGGTTCACCGGCTTCCACCGGTCCTCCCACACAGGACAGCCAAGAGTCTATTTACAGACACTCAAACCACAAGCTTTTCTCGCCATGCAAAAAAGATCTTAGCTGAAGCCCAGTCATGCATAAACATGAAGCTGGAAAGTATTGCCACATTTTTATGTATTGATACAAGGGTTGTGAAGAAACAAGTGCCTCTGAGAGCCGACCCTTCCATTTCTGACAGTTAGCCTGCAGCTCCACATGTCACATATACCGCAGGTTAGCACGGAGAGAGCTTGATGCAAACATGTTCATATTTTCTCCAAATCTTGAGGGGGCAGGGTCCACTAAGCTTAACCCGCTCATTCTGAATTATGTGAACTCTTTAGATTCCATTTACATAGGTGAGTTTAAGTTCATATGTCACAACTTTACAGAGAAAATAATATTAGAACCTTTTCAAAATAATCCTGAAATTAAAAATTTGACCCTCATTTGTTGAGGTCTCCAAAATGCTACACTTTCCTGTCTGCATTTCATTACCAGTCTCAAAAACTTGAAACGAGTCAAGTAGGGTTCCTTCTAACTTCGAGGCTACGAGTCAAAAGCAGCATCGTGAGAGTAATTACAGGTATTGATTCAAAGACCATACTAGCTTTCTGCTAATTACCTCTGATTGTTTTGCTTTCCACAATGTAAATGATTCATGAAATAGTCGAAACACTAAGCAGAAGCTTATTTTTATTGTCTCCTTTTACTTGCTGTGAGAAATGTCAGTTTTAACTTCCAAGCAAACCACAGAAGTTACAAGACTCAGAAGACTCATAACTCTGGAGTTACGGCTTATAAGGATGCATTATAAGACGAAGGGCTGCTCACCATCAATGCTAAGAAGACCCCAAAATTCATAACCTCTTTGCCTCTCTTTGGGATCAATTTACAGTCCCTCTGTTATTCTTATTGATACTGTTATTGTTCTGGCTTATGATGCATCTTTGTTTTTGTAGGTTTTTTTTATTTGTTTGTATAACTTTGCAGTCATTTTACCTCTTTGTGGTACAGTAGGTATTTCATTTTTCTTTGTAATCACTTTGTGCCTCCCAGTTTTGTGTCTCCTTGCCGGATTTACAGCGGGATTTGGCAGATAGGAAAAACCCAAGGATCTGGCCCAGCAGTGCAGCGTGGAGAAAAGAATTACTTAGAAATGAGCCACATAATAACTTGTTTTGTGAGCTCGAGCAGATTTTTCTTTGTGTACAGGCTGTGATCAGCTGGTATGTGCTACCAGTCCAGTGTTCACTGCTTTTAACCAGCTGAATTCAACAAGATATAAGCAGATGTAGATTGACACAATTTATAGATTGATATAATATACAATTTCCAACCCCTAGAGACTATAAGGCTTGTACAGAAGGTACAATTTGGTTAGTGTAATGGTGGGAAATTATTTTCCCAAAAGGCCATACAAGAAACTAGGTCTGTTCTAGAGGCCTACACCGAGAAGCTGAAATCAATCCTGCTCAATATAAATTTTTATCTCTTTATAATCTGCTACTGGCAAGAGTAGATCATACAATTAAGCAATAAAAATTTGAAGTAGGCATTTTATCAGTATTTAATTCATCACTATTCCCCCAAAACAACTGACATTTTGCACAATTTTGTTCGCAAAGATTTCTACCTTTTTACTAAGTACTATTTTATTCTGTTCATACTTGAATTACTTCATCTGCAGTTTCAGTTCTTTTTTCTTGTTCAGTGAGAGAAATTGAGTTTGTTGAGCTTGAAAAGAGTGTGTTAAAGTCAGGATCCACGTCTGAGGTACAAATGTAAAGGACAGTTACATTAATAGCAAATGCAAGATCTGACTTCCGTTCTGTATCTGAGAGCTCTGGAATGTCCTTACCTTTCTTCTCACAGAACTCTAACGTTTCTGATCTTAGGTCTCATACTCATTTTAGCACTTTGGCCAAGGTGAGCCAGCCGACAGCTATCTGACAGCGAGTGTCGCCATGTTCAGTGCATTAAACTCTCTATGAGTCCGTGGTCTCGCCCTAATGAAATTAAGAGGCTGTTTACAACATCAGCAACATGGTTAATTTGTAGCACTAACTTACACCTGCCAGTTTGTCCCACTTCAGCCCAAGTCCATCCAATCGTCCAGTTAACCCTGAACAAAACACTGCCTGTCGTAGTCACTTTCATTGAGTGCGCTGCTGCCACCTACTCCATAATCTTTCTAGTGCTTTTGTTATCCCACATACATACTTTACACTAGTACACTGTAGTAGTATAAATGTTCTGCTATAAGAGCTAGCTTTGCTTTTTTTTTTTATTTGGCAGATTTTTATGCTGGAGCCCTTCCTGATGTAATCCTCGGGGATATGTCTCCTCCTGGGATTAAACATGGGATAATTTGCTGGTTAGGCACTACACTAAAGAGCACCTTACATATAAATTGATGTCTGCTCCTCTTAATGTAACCTGACACATCACAACCAGCCCTGCTTGAGTCCTACTGTGGTGCTATACTGCACCACAGCACATTGCTGCAATCTAACCAGTTTATCCTGCACTAAACTGTACCAAACTCCCTTGTACAGTATTAGTGTGCAGTCGCTGAATAAAATAAGATACTCTGGCCGTTGTACTGCAATTTGTTTTGCAAGACATTTCACAGAAACATAATTAAGCTGCACATTATAGATCCAATATGTATTTTTTAAAACTCAGATGATTTAGCACATCATCTCTGAGATTTAAATTTCCAGTTTATGACATTTCACTTGCTAAATACTCCTTATATTTGATAATTACCTCTCATCTCCCTCTCATCCTCTCTTTCTTATGTATTTCTCAGTGTCACACATTAACCTTTTTTCTGTCCTTGGGAAATACAGAAACTGTCTATTACCTAGCAGACACATTTTGTGACAAACTTCATGAAAACTACACATGTGACTGGTGATATTGTTGACCTATTCAAACGTACTTGAAATTACTTGCCACTTAAAAACATCTCCAGCTCTTTACAGCCAGCTAGATGCTGAAGTACCACAGTGTCAGCTTTATTTACATCTGCACTATGAACACATCACAGGGATGAAAGAGAAAAAAGGGACGTGTTCAAGGTACAAGGGCCCATGCAGTGTTATTACTTTCTGATTACTGAGCATTCGACAGTAATATACATTAACCTACAGACCAAGTGTTAGAAAGCTATTTCAGACCATTACGGCTTAACCACTGCTTCTTACTGTGCTAGCTGGTTAGCATGGCCTAGTAGCTCACTCTAAAACAGTTTTCACATAACAACATGTGTTAATTCTTTATCATTTCAATTTTGGGTCGTTTTAGTTTTTCTTCGTCTTCTTCAACTGCTCCCCTTAGGGGTCATGAATCTTCTGCTTACATCTCACACTGTCTCACACATTCCATTCACACTTACCAACCCTCTGCATGTTCTCCTTCACTACATCTATGAACATCCTCTGAAGTCTTCCTCTTTTTCTCCTCCTTAATATCTACATTCTTTATCCACTATAATCACCAGCCCCTTTCACTCTTGCTGCTACTCTTCTATCATAAATCACCCTGACACTCATCTACACCCACTTTACACTTGCTGTACTCTCTTCCTCACTTGTCTTGTGTAGTTCTACTGAGTAGTAGTACTTTTGTCATACTATAGTCTTATTTCAAAATGGATACAATTCATTTTTCACCTCATAATTCTACACAATAGCCCAGAATAACAAAGTGCAAAAGGTTTGCAATTGATTCAGTAAAAGGACTAGATGTTACAATCCCTGATTGAGCTCAATGAATGAAAAAGTCAAATATTCTACATGTACCAAGATTACAGGTACAATTATTGTAACAACAACTAAATTGTTGTTGTGACTTATTTTCTGTTCAGTTCCCACCAGGGTCACTGTTACAGAAGGGTCTTGGTGTTGCAGGTCTGTCCATAATGCTGCCACCTCAGCGCCCACAGCCTTCTACTGATACACTTCTACAACTGTATGTTAAATTGAGTCATATAGTTTAATTTAAAATAGCTGTTAAAAAAAACAGTTTACAGGAACGCCTAACATTTTTTTTATTTCTCTTAGTCATTCATTTGCTGTGTCCTTGTCTTCTGTGATCACATTCTATCCCTAATGTATGCAGACATTATGCGATGGCCATTTTGCTTATATTGGTAGATATTTGACTGACTTTCCACAGAGACCCAAAAAGGCTCTGGGTCTGTGCGTGGTTTGCTTGTTGAGTAATCCATCCATGTTATCGTGCCAGAGAGCCATTTGACTAAAACATGAAAAACTCTGCATGCAAGCTAAGCTTGTGCTCTGCCACCTTAACAGGAGTAAAAATAGGGATGTCTGTCAGGAAAGCAGAGTGTCCTAGCTGCCCACATGGTCAGTCAAGAGAATCCTTCAGCAGGTAGCTAAGGAACAGCAATGACATGCCAGGACTGAGGTAATTGTGTCTTCACCGGGGATGCAAGTGGAACATCTGAAAGGACTTGTTTTCAGTAAATTCCCAAAAAAAGTCGATTCTTGTGGCCGTGGTGGTTCATAGACAGTGTCCTACACAAGAAGTAGTGAACTCTTAAAAAAGCTGACAGGCAATATTTTATATCGTGCAAGAAACACATTCTGGTTTTCATTAGGTTGTGTTGCTCTTGGGGGTTATGTCTTGATACTGCTTTCACAGCAATGTAAAAAAAAACACAAAAAAAAAAGTTTCTCCAAGGGTCTAACTACACAATAACAGGATGTTATTTGCAGAGATGATAAAAGTAAATTTTGTACTTAAGTAAGTAGTAGTAGTACAGATACCAGTGTTAAAAATTCCCTGTAAAAGTTAAGGAATTGATTCAACTTCTTCACTTAAGTAAAAGTGAAGTAGTACAGGGTCTGCAACGTACTTCAATTAAGAAAGTAAAAAGTAGCTCCTTGAAGAACATTTGTACCAGCTGTTTTTATGCAAAGCTAACTGAACCTTGTGCTATATTCATTTAATAATAAAATAATATTAGTAGACAGGAATACAAATGTAATTTTAGTCTAAATTTTAATTCCAATAAAGGTATTTAGCTTGAATCGGTTAAACAGAACATGAGCAGGGGAAAAGAAGGAAAATAAAATAATAGCTCTGTTTTCTGTTGCCCACATTGTAGTGGGTGGCTTTGCCTCTAAACATGAAAATGAGTAGGGAAGAGGGGGGGTTTGCAAACTAACCTGTTTACCCTGCACTAACCTGCAGATGATTTTCATGCAACCTTTAAATAACAATTAGTCTACCTCAGTTTGTTTTGCAGCAGTGTCACATGTACAGACCCATTATCAGATTTAAAAACATGAGGACTTACATTTCCAGCTTATCAAATCCCACTGAGCCGTCCATAACTTTAAATCTAACCTGTCTTCTTCCTCTCCTGTCCTGTCTTTCTTATCTTTCTCTAAATTAAGTTAGCTCTTTTTCTTTTCTCTCCCTGTGAAATACAGCAGCTGAACCTTTAGCTAGCAACACACTGTGAGACAAATGGCACACATGTTTCCTGATGTTTGTTGAGCTGATAGCTGAAATGTTGCATTTGCATTTTTTGTTTTGTTTGTGTAACGCGCGGCGGACACTAAAGCGGTCGCGCCAGAATGTCACGCTAAAAAGAAAGATTCTTTAAAATACAAGGGGGAGCAAGCAAGTCAGATACCACGGGCACAGAGAGGAAGCAGGTCTGATCAGAAACAGTTTATTACTAGGCCAGGAAGCACAAATAAAACACCCTTAAAATGTACATAATAAAATGTTTGCTCTCTACTAAAAACAATTCTAAAACCCGTAAAACTACCATTTTCTACATTCACTAAACCCCCCCCCCCTTGCTATAATTAGGCCACATGTTCATTATGGGTCCATCAGCAGGCCAGGAATTCCTCCTTTAGAGCAGAGTCCACGCCAGCCCCGTCTTCAGCAGACAAGAAAGAGCCACCCATCTTCTTGTCCTTCCGCTGGCCCATCACTTCCCAGCCCGGCTTGCGTTCTGCACCCGAATCCATGATGCGACCACCGCCACAGCTCCCCTTGCGTCGGTGTCCTGCAACATAACAAATAGGGGCCAGAACAATGGTCCCAGAAGCGGCCCTGGCTCATGGCCATGGTGACCCTCTCCCAATCCAGCTGCACCCAGTAAACAACAGTAGAGACCCTACTCACAAATGCAGGCAGAGGTAAACCTCTGCCCTGCTGCCAATCACACGCGTTGTCTCTTACTGTTGCCGTTCCATGAGGTCAGGACTTGGTCGCCGCATCACACTGGCCATCTCGCATTAACCTTCCAGCCTCTCTCCTTCAGTGCTCAGCTAGCCTGTATTTAAAAGGTCTTTACACAGCTGATAGGCCACCTCTGGACACACCCCTGCCTCAGCAGGTGGTCCCTATCAGCTAATTTGTCCCATGTGCAGCCAGTCCACAGTGGATAAAAACCATGTCACATAAAACACTAAAAATCATGCAATAGAAACAGAATAAAACCATGCAAACAAAACAACACTCATAAATAAACACTAAAAATCAGAATAAAAACAATATACAAGATAAATACAAATTTCCACTGTGTGACATTTGTTTGTTTTTAGTTTCTTCTTTTGTTGGCTTTGCATCTTCCCTCTCTTTGTATGCGACATCCCCTGGTGAGTAATATGGGAATAGGCCTGGGTTTCATGTGTTATTGTTTCAAGTCAGTCACAAGCCTGTTTTGGAAATGTAAGAAGTAAAAAGCATATACACTCAACAAAAATATAAACGCAACACCTTTGTTACTGCTCCCATTCCCCATGGGATGGACGTAGAGACCTAAAATTCATTCCAGATACACAATATAACCATCCCTCCCAAACAGTGGTCACAAATCAGTCCAAATGTGTGGTAGTGGGCACATCTGCCATATTGAGATAATCCATCCCACCTCACAGGTGTGCCACATCAGGATGCTGATCTGACATCATGAGTAGTGCACAGGTGTACCTCAGACTGCCCACAACAAAAGGCCACCCTGGAATGTGCAGTTTTGTCTCACAGCAAAATGCCACAGATGCCACAAGCAATGAGGGAGCGTGCAATTGGCATGCTGACAGCAGGAATGTCAACCAGATCTGTCGCCCGTGCATTGAATGTTCATTTCTCAACCATAAGCCGTCTCCACAGGCGTTTCAGAGAATATGGCAGCACATCCAACCGGCCTCACAACCGCAGACCTCGTGTAACCACACCAGCCCAGGACCTCCACATCCAGCAGGTTCACCTCCAAGATCGTCTGAGACCAGCCACCCAGACAGCTGCTGGAACAATTGGTTTGCACAACCAAACAATTTCTGCAAAAACTGTCAGAAACTGTCTCAGGGACGCTCAACTGCATGCCCGTCGTCCTCATCGGGGTCTTGACCTGACTCCAGCTCGTCGCCGTAACAGACTTGTGTGGGCAAATGCTCACATTCGATGGCGTCTGGCACGTTGGAGAGGTGTGCGCTTCACGGATGAATCATGGTTCACATTGTTCAGGGCAGATGGCAGCTGAGAATGTCCCAGTTCTTGCATGGCCAGCATACTCACCGGACATGTCACCCATTGAGCATGTTCGGGATGTGCTTGACTGGCGTATACGACAGCGTGTACCAGTTCCCACGAATATATCCAACAACCTCACACAGCCATTGAAGTGGAGTGGACCAACATTCCACAGGCCACAATTGACAATCTGATAGACTCCATGCGACGATGTGTTGCACTGCATGAGGCAAATGGTGGTCACACCAGATACTGACCGGTTCTGGGTCCCCAGACCCCCAATAAAGCAAAAAACTGCACATTCCAGGGTGGCCTTTTGTTGTGGGCAGTCTGAGGTACACCTGTGCACTACTCATGATGTCAGACCAGCATCCTGATGTGGCACACCTGTGAGGTGGGATGGATTATCTCAATATGGCAGATGTGCCCACTACCACACATTTGGACTGATTTGTGACCACTGTTTGGGAGGGATGGTTATATTGTGTATCTGGAATGAATTTTAGGTCTCTACGTCCATCCCATGGGGAATGGGAGCAGTAACAAAAGTGTTGCGTTTATATTTTTGTTGAGTGTATATTTGTGTAAAAAATGTAGGGGGCAATAGTAAAAAGTAGTCAAAAAAATCAAATTCAAGTGAAGTACAGATACCTGAAAATGAGATCTAATTACAGTACAGTCTGGTTCTGACACTCAAATTCATTCCTGGCCCCTCAGTTAATTGTACACTAATAAAAAGTGAATGTCGCAGAGCCTTCAGCTATCAGACCGACTGTCCTCCACAGATCTGTGAGTTTGTTAGGGGTGAAACCTCGCAGCATTTTTTCCCTGTTTTTTTTAAAGTAGTAGTTCAGAGTTTGGGTTGTGTGGGAAATACAACAGTGGAATGAGTTAATGGTGGAGTATTTCCCAGACATGAAAACTCACCCCAAAGGCAACAAACAAATGAATTAGTTTGCTGGATTGAGAATTTGAGCATGTATTTCTGTTATAAGAGCATTAGCATTATAAGCATGAGCATTATAAAGAGCTAACATGTGGTAATCCAAGTCTTATTGCATTTATTGTGACTTCAGTTTACTTTTTACTTTATTAAAATGTATACAGCACTGTTATATGTAGTTTAATGTAACTGTTTGGTTTTGCAGACTCAGATGTTTTGTAAAATTATATCTACTCTTTTAAAGAAAAAAAGGAAATGTGTCTTAGCAACTATGAAAAACTGAGACAAAATGCCCAGAACTCAGTTATAGGTCTCTTTTGGAGGAGCGCTTTAAAACTTACACAGCTCTGAATTTATATAAACTTTTACAGAGAGATCATTTTAGGTACTATAGCTTACATCTTAATTGGCTAATTTATTAACACAACCTTTGTTATCCCAGTGTTACTTAAGCAATATAAATGCAGAGTTTTTCCAACTAATGAGAGAAGTTGATCAGTTCTCCAAGATAAGAGTTTATTGATCACGGAGGAGGAAATCAATTGTTACAGGAGCGCAGGGAACAGGCGAGAGGATGCACAAAGTTTTCTCCTTTAATTCCAATTTATCATTAGCAGGAGGTTTAATATCAACAGCCTGGTCTTTTTCTGCTGTACTGTAAAGAGTCACAAATAATAATGGTGTTTGCTAAGTGGGTAAATGTGGGAAGCGGAAGGTGTCAGAACACATTACTGAGAAGTATATGTAGAATACTTCATATGTAACAAACTTTCATCCATATTTTTTTCTGTAAACTTGTGCGACTCTTGGAAAATATTCTTTCACACGGAATCGGTGCTGTAAAATCAAGCCAAATTTGCATCATTAAAAGCAGCCCACTGCATTTTTTACCTTTTGGATATAGACCTTGAAACTTATTTGAGTAACTGGACTGGATTTCTCCACTGTGTTTGTACTGCCGGTACCTTTTGGATAATTTTTATTGGAATTATCTGACTAATAATATGGTTTGTTGTGTGATACAGAATGTCCTAGAAGTTTGTGCATCAGTTTTAATGAAATTTGAAATGAAATTATAGGCTTTTGTTATTCTGTTACTGCCATGGTTAGCAGGGCAAACTGTGTGGGAATTATTAAAGGACCCAAGATGCAGGCACTACTGATATGAGTGAGCTTTTATTGAGGAGGATGAAATACAACAAAAGGCAAGGGTGGCGAGAACAGAACTGACAAAACCTAAACTGGGAAACTAAGAATAAAACAAACCTGAAACCTTGAAACACAAACAGAGATGCAGGGAGATGAAGACAGATGAAGGGAACCACACAGACAAACCAGCAATGCACACCGGAAAACACAGGGCTTATATACACAAAGAGGCAATGAGAAACAGGAGGAGACCCAGCTGGGGAAAATTGGAGCTGATGAGACTGAGAGAAGTAAAACAGAATACAATAACCTGAGACACTGACCTTCAAAATAAAATAGGAACTCACACATACAAAGAAACACGGACTTTACACAGAGGGAACACACAGGCAGGGATGACTAACACTAAACTGAGGAAGAACCGAACCAAAACCAACAAGCTAGAAACCACAACCAGAATATATTATAATAATAGAAAACACAAAACGCTGGGTCAAATGACCCAGGACCATGACAGTTACTTTGTAAATATGTGTATCTGCATCATGCCCACACTATTTCTGAATACACCTTGCCAGCCAAACTTAGCCAAAAAGTGAAATTGGTTCATTATTACATTCACAAGTTGTCATTTGAATAAAATGGTTCTATGTTTCTATGGTGAACATAAGTAAATGATCAACGATCTGCATAAAATTCAACAACTTAAAACTTGTTGCATTTAATCTTGTTGAGATGACACAATACAACCTTGCAAGAATGGCACAGAGACGCAGACTTCACCAGAGAATATACAGCTGACAGGAGAGACAGAGCAACCATTGAACACAGAGACAGAAACCAGAAGATTAAAAACTCTAACATTGAACCCAAAAGACTAGAGATGATAAATAATGACAAAATCAAAAATCAAAACACTAGGTCACTGACTCGAGACCGTGACAGCTTTTGATGTAATTGAACTCAACAAAATTAATTTTAAGACCATCAGTGATCAGAAAGCTCACAAGGTGCTCGCTGTAGCATACCTGATAATGTACCTGACATGTGAACATCTAATTGGTTGCCAAAAGAAAAAATGGTCCAATCAGGGGTCTTTGAAGAAAATCCACCTGAAACTACCTGGGTCCCTTGATACAAGGTTCTCTCATATACCCAAACAGCAAAAGCTGGTTCCCACATTTTGAACAACATATCAGCATAATTTATGTTGTTACAATGATACTTTGAACCAGCCAGGTGATGTTTCAATTTTTTCAGTAACACCAGTGGATATTTTGGTTGTAAGATCTGAGGTCATGGATTGAGATGGTCCAGGGGAAGCATATGCTAATACCCTAAAAACTATTTGATAGTAAAACCAAATTACTTTACTCTGGCACTATGTTAGACTGGTGCACACCACAGCCACTGTGTGCCAGTGCAATACAGTGCGCTATTGTAAATTCACCATAGTACAAAAAGCTAAGCTTTGGATGGCATTTCACAATGTGTGTTTTGACTGATATTTACAGATATTTGTGTAAAGATTTAAGGAGTAAAAGTAAAAAGTTGTCTGAAAAATAAAGACTCAAAAAAAATTAAAATTCTGTGTTACCGCGCCAGATCCGCGGCCCCAAACCGTAGTAAGGAAACCTCTGGCAGTTACTTGAAGGTTCCGTAACTGGCTCGTAGCCGGCAACCAGCTTACTATACAGGTCAACTCTGCTAGCAAAAAGATCAAAGGAGGCGTAGGAAACTGCTTCACCGAACTTTATTTCTTCTCCAAGGCACGAATGGCTGAAACCGTTTACTCACAGCGAGCATCGCCGACACAACTCTGGCTGTCGAGGGAGTTATTATATTCCTTTTATTTATTTTCTTTCCGTCTCTTCTGTAGCTAACCGTTACTTTTCCCCTTCTCCGCTCTCTTTCTACACACCTGCACCAGGCAGTCCCGCTACACACATCCCGAATACATTTCCCGTCAGGCTTCACCCTTAAGGACTATGCCTGTAACACTACCCTCACTCTGGATGATAATTAAACCCTTAACATCATTCCAGCACATGAATCCCCCATTAACAAGGAAATATACAGCATTCTATGCGGGACAGCAGTCATGCCCACAGTCCATAAATGGCGATCCTTAGGAGGGAACAGTCTTGAAGTAGACAACTGTCCATATCTTGCACACAAAAAAAACATAGAATGTACAGGGTTCACTTTGAGGAGGGTGCAAGTCAATGTCCATATCCCGTCCTTCACATATATAGTATTCACAAAGAAAGAAAAAAAAAAACACACACAACAGCATTTACATCGATCCCATGAGCTTTTAGAGGTGATGCCCATATTATTCAAGATGCGCTACGACATTAAGGCACTACAGCTGAACGTTTGCCCCTCTCTTATACCATTTGCCCCTATATCCAGCTTTACTTCATTAGTATAAACAGTTCAAACAATAACTTGAGCCCGTCGACAGCCATATTACCAGCAAACAGCAAGACAAACAAGCCCAACAGTACACGTAAGAATAGCCCCCTGTAACAACTCAATCTACAACAGTCATATCACTTAACATATGTAACATGAACAATTTTTTATTTTTTTTATGTTCGAACGACTAAGCAGGGCAGCGATCCGCCTACACCCTGACTCAGTTTGGACATACTAGCCTAGTGACTGACCCAGTCACCAAACATGTCCGACGCCCGCCGCAAACGCTGTGGTCTGGAACAGGGTGTGGACCTGAAGGAAGGCAAGGCAAGGCAAGGCAAATTTATTTGTATAGCACAATTCAACAACAAGTTGATTCAAAGTGCTTTACAGAGACATTAGAAACAAAAACAAATAAAAAGCATGATTTAAAATTGATTAAAACAAGCAAACAAACAAACAAACTAACTAAACACACACATTTCACACCTGTTCGCGCGATCTGAACCCTTATCGTAAGGGGAGCTACCAGTCCTTCTGTGGACGAGCTACTTTCTATTTTAAATTCCCTGAATTTAAAATACTCTCTAGACCCAGTCTAGACCCAGTTGGGGAGCTACCCAGAGCTCTAATCCCACACCTGTTCGCGCGATCTGAACCCTTATCGTAAGGGGAGCTACCAGTCCTTCTGTGGACGAGCTACTTTCTATTTTAAATTCCCTGAATTTAAAATACTCTCTAGACCCAGTCTAGACCCAGTTGGGGAGCTACCCAGAGCTCTAATCCCACACCTGTTCGCGCGATCTGAACCCTTATCGTAAGGGGAGCTACCAGTCCTTCTGTGGACGAGCTACTTTCTATTTTAAATTCCCTGAATTTAAAATACTCTCTAGACCCAGTCTAGACCCAGCTGGGGAGCTACCCAGAGCTCTAAACCCACTTAACAAACAAACAAACAAACAAACAAACAAACAAAACAGTATATAAAATCAAAACAGATAAAATCAGAACAGTAGATAAAATCAGTAGTTAATGTAAGTTTTGAAATTTAAGCTTAACAAACAAACAAAACAGTATATAAAATCAAAACAGATAAAATCAGAACAGTAGATAAGATCAGTAGTTAGTGTAAGTTTTGAAATTTAAGCTTAAAAGTGTGGATTTGGTGCTTTATTCAAATGCAGCTGAGAATAGGTGAGTCTTCAACCTGGATTTAAATAAACTGAGTGTTTCAGCTGATCTGAGGCTTTCTGGGAGTTTGTTCCAGATATAAGGAGCATAAAAGCTGAATGCAGCTTCTCCGTATCTGGTTCTGACTCTGGGAACTGATAAAAGACCGGATCCAGATGACCTGAGGGATCTGGAAGGTTCATACTGGGTCAGGAGGTCACTGATGTATTTTGGTCCTAAACCATTCAGAGCTTTATAGGCCAGCATCAGAACTTTAAAGTCTATCCTCTGACGGACAGGCAGCCAGTGTAAAGACCTCAGAGCTGGACTGATGTGGTCCACTTTTTTGGTCTTAGTGAGGACTCAAGCAGCAGAGTTCTGAATGAGCTGTAGTTGTCTGACTGATTTTTTAGGTAGACCTGTAAAGATGCTGTTACAGTAATCAAGCC
Source organism: Copadichromis virginalis (assembly GCF_057382275.1). Classification (NCBI taxonomy): domain Eukaryota; kingdom Metazoa; phylum Chordata; class Actinopteri; order Cichliformes; family Cichlidae; genus Copadichromis; species Copadichromis virginalis. The sequence goes on along the minus strand of NC_140632.1, from coordinate 31,228,129 downwards.
TACTAAAAATGAATGCATGGACTAGTTTTTCCAGGTCCTGTTGAGACATCAGATCTTTTATCCTTGAAATATTCTTGAGGTGATAGTAAGCTGATTTTGTTATTGTCTTAATGTGTTTTTCTAAGTTTAGGTCTGCATCCATCACTACACCCAAATTTCTCGCCTGGTTTGTGGTTTTTAGATGTATAGATTGAAGTTCTCTGGTGACCTGTAATCATTTTTCTTTGGCGCCAAAGACTATTACTTCAGTTTTGTTTTTGTTTAGTTGGAGAAAATTGTGGCACAACCAGTCATTAATTTCCTCAATGCATTTACCAAGAGCCTGTACAGGGCCTCGGTCTCCTGGTGACATTGTGATATATATTTGTGTGTCATCTGCATAGCTGTGGTAGTTTATTTTGTTGTTCTTTATAATCTGTGCCAGTGGGAGCATGTAAATGTTAAACAGAGGGGGTCCCAAGATGGAACCTTGGGGAACTCCACATGTGATACTTGTCTGCTCGGATGTGAAGTTACCTATTGATACAAAGTATTTCCTGTTTTCTAAGTATGTTTTGAACCAGTTTAGTACAGTTCCTGAAAGACCTGCCCAGTTCTCCAGTCGTTTGAGTAATATGTTGTGGTCAACTGTATCAAATGCTGCACTGAGATCCAGTAAAACTAGGACTGACATTTTTCCACTGTCTGTGTTCAGACATATGTCATTAAACACTTTGGTCAGAGCGGTTTCAGTGCTGTGGTTCTGTCTAAAACCTGACTGGAAGGCATCGTAGCAGTTATTCTGTTTTAAGAAGTAATTGAGCTGTTGAGAAACTGCTTTTTCAATGATCTTACTTAAAAATGGGAGATTTGAGATCGGCCTGTAGTTTTTCATTTGTGTCTTGTCAAGATTGTCCTTTTTCAGTATAAGTTTGATTACAGCAGTTTTTAGTGATTCTGGAAACACACCTGACATTAAGGAAAAGTTGACGATCTGTAACAGGTCTGACTCTAAAGTCTTTGAGACCTTTTTGAAAAAACTTGTTGGCAGGACATCTAAACAGCAAGAGGAGGAGTTCAGTTGACCTAAGATGTCCTCCAGGTCTTTGCTGTTAATCGGGTGAAACTGTTTGATGATGTTTAAACAGTTTTTCGGTGGACACAGTACATATCCTGGATCTGCTGTTGATGTACCAACTGCTTGTCTAATCTTTTGGATTTTGTCTGTGAAGAATTTGGCAAAGTCATTGCAGGCCGTGGTTGAATGAAGTTCAGCTGCCACTGGCACAGGAGGGTTTGTTAGCCTGTCAACTGTAGAAAATAAGACCCAAGCATTATGGCTGTTTTTAGTGATGATGTCAGAGAAGTAGGGCAGGGAAGGGTGATGTCCTGGTCCTTCAGCCTCATCCACGTAAGGCTGAACAGGGCTGGCTGGCAACCCGCTACCGTCTCCTAGAGCGGGTGGCGGAGAGCCAGTTCTCAGGGAAGCACCAGTATCTGGTTGATCTGCCCCGGATGGGGCCTCCCACAAGTCGAAGGGACCGAAATCGATGTCAGAATCGCTTTCGTCGAGCGCTGGAGGAGGTACCTCGATAGGTGCAGCCTGGTCGGAGTCTTGGAAGACCCAGCTGTTGCCCAGCGGCGTTCTTGAGTGATAAGGCTTGAGTCTGTCGTGATGAACCACTTTAGCCTTTGCTCTGGGCCCCTTTTTAATGCAGTAGACCACATCATCCAGCAGGCCCACTACGAAGTAGGGGCCCTCATAGGAAGGCAAAAACTGGCGACCCTTGTGCCGCACTCTCTTGGTCCCTTTGATCAGATGTCACACTGCAGCGCTGACTTGATACTGAACTTGACAGACATTCTTATCGTACTGTCTCTTAGCATGCTCAACAGATTTCCAAAGAGCCTCCCATGCCAGTTGGTGGGAAAGCTCCAGCCTTTCCCTGAGTTGCACCACATACTGTGGTGCAGTGCAGTTGGGGGTGTCGTCAACTGGCAAGAATAGCCGCGACCAGGTCAATAGGCTCGGTTATCTCTCGCCCCAGTAGCATCATGTTTGGGGTCCTGTGGAGCTGTGTTTAGTTGCCCGATAAGCCATGACAGCATATGGGATCATTATATCCCAGTCCCAGTGGCAGCGCTCCGCGGTGGTGGCTAAGGCCTTCTGAAGGGTAGCATTAAAATGCTCTACCTGGCCATCGGACTGTGGATGAAACGGCGTGATGCGCATCTTTTTGATTCCGAACAGTTCGCACATCCCCTGGAACACAGCTGACTCAAAGTTGGTGCCCTGGTCACTATGAAGAGACTGTGGGGCTCCATATCTACACACCCACTCCGCAACAACCTTTTCTGCCACCGTGGGTGCTTGTTCATTGGGGACTGGATGAGCCTCCACCCACTTGCTGAAATAGTCTTGTACCACCAATATGAACCGGTTATGCCTCTCTGTTTCGTTCAACGGTCCCATCAGATCGACTGCAATCCTCTCCATGGGGGCGCCAACACGTACCGCTGCCTGGGGGGTTTTTAGGGGCCAGGCCCTTTCAGCACAACCGGTGCAAGTGCGGCACCACAGGGTCGCATCATCTTTCATGTTATTCCAGTAGTACCTATTCTTCAGGCGTGCCAGGGTCCTTTCTGCCCCAAAGTGGCCGCCCACTGGGCCATCGTGCATCTGCTGCATTACGGAGTAACGATAGGCGTGAGGCAGAAGGATTTGGGGGAAAAACACATTACTTTCTGTATAGTGGAATTTCCTCACCAGTACTCCATCTTTTAGGTACAGTCTTTTCCACTGCGCCCAGTAGGCTTTGGTTGCGAGTGTAGCAGGTTGAAAAAGCTACATGTTTATTTTTGTAAGAAAACCAATTACCCCCTTATTTTTTGTTTATTATTGTGACTTATTTTGACATTGTTATGTGTTGCGAGACCATGGTTATATTTCATTATGCCAGTAGATGGTGCTCTTGCACTGCTGTGGAACTACCAGAGAGACTCTAGCTATAGGGTCTGTGCATGCGTAGCTCAGAAATAAATGAACTCCGGCCTGAGCAAGACGGTAACTTCAGTGTCCTCTCTATTAATCCACAGTTTGCTCATATTTGGCTACGCAGTGCTCTCCAGCCTGTGTGCTGCTTGCTGCCGGTCCAGATTCCCATAGGTCTGGTGCCGGTAACATGGGCTGCATGCTGCTACATCGGCCCAGACTGGCCGACCTCCCCCTTTTTCCTTCCATTCCCAAACTGGGCAGATATCCACGTCGTTCTTTTGGCTAGCCACGAGCTAGTGTGATGTGACTCATCCACCCAGTTGATATTTGGGCGGCTGTCGTGGCTACTACCGGAACAACAGTCCACTGCTGCTACGGGTGCACACTCTGGTCCTGGTACCCAGCTTTTCCCATTGTTACCATCAGGCCCCACTACCCCCACTGGGGGCTGCCCTGGGGGGGTTATGCTGGTACAATAGTCCTCTAAGTTACACTGCACACCTTTATGCTCGAACTGGCCGCTGTTGATGGTGGGCTCTGGAAGTGTGCACAGGCATGAAGCGCGGCAGGGTCTCCTGGAAAGTGCATCCGCATTCTGGTGGTTTTTCCCAGGTCGGTGCAGCACCTGGAAGTTATACTCTGCCAGCTTCTCCAACCAGCGGGCCAGCTGGCCCTCGGGCTCCCTTAGCCTTGTCAGCCAGCAGAGGTTGCTATGGTCAGTCCGGACAGTGAACGGCCTACCCAGCAGGTACTGTCTGAAGTAGGAAGTGAACGCCACAACCGCCAGAAGCTCTCGTCTGGTCGTACAATAGTTTTGTTCGGTAGCTGACAGCCGCCTGCTCCCATAAGCCAAGACCCGCTCTTCGCCCCATTGCACTTGGGAGAGAATTGCTCTGATCCCACAATCGCTGGCATCAGTGTCAAGGAACAAGTCACCCTGGTCCAGTGGGTAACCCAGGACAGGGGCTGCTGTACGTCGTTTTTTTAATTCCTGGAATGCTTACTGGCACTCAGCAGTCCAGTTAAAACGGGCATACTTCTTAGTGAGTTCGTGGAGGGGTTTGGTTATTGTGGCAAAGTCCTCCACGAAGCGGCGGTAGTATGAGGCTAAGCCAACAAACTGACGCACTTCTGTGATGGTCTGCGGTGTAGGCCAGTCCGTCACCTGCTGAACTTTCTGGGGATCTGTGGAAATACCTCCAGCAGAGATGATATAGCCCAGATAGGCCACCTGCTCCCGAAACAGGCAGCATTTAGATGGCTTCAGTTTTAGGTTGGCTCGACGCAATCTGATGAACACTTGCTCGAGCCGCTCCAGCATCTGGGTGCTATCCTGTCCCAGGACAATGATGTCATCTAGGTACACTAAGCACGTCTCCCACTGCAGCCCAGCCAGGACTCTGTCCATAAGCCTTTGGAATGTGGCCGGTGCATTGCACAGTCCAAACGGCATCACATTCCACTCGAACAATCCCTTACGGGTACAAAATGCAGCTGCTTTTCGTTTAAGTGCTAGGGGTCATCTCTACCTGCCAGTACCCTGATGTCAGGTCTAGTGTACTGAAGTACTTGGCAGTGGAAAGCGTGTCAAGGGTGTCCTGGATGCGTGGCAGGGGATAAGCGTCTTTAAGGGTTCGCTCATTTAGTGGTCTATAGTCCACACATAGTCTGGGACTCTGGTCTTTCTTCTTCACCATCACAATTGGAGCAGCCCAGCTGCTATTGCTAGGTTGAGCTAGCCCAGCCTCCAGGCTATGCTGTACTTGCTGGTCGGCCGCTATTTGTTTGTCCCCTGCCATCCTGCGCGGCGGGTGCTTAACTGGTGGCCCTGGCGTGGTCAGGATGTCATGCTGGACAACACCAGTGCGACCAAGGTCATTTGGGCCAGTGGAGAAGACATCACCATAGGACCGCAGCAGGCCTACCAGTTTGCAGCGGGAAACATGAGTCAAACCGGGGCTGCTCTCAGCATAAAGGGCCTGCAAATGGCTTGGCACAGAAGCAGGGGGAGTACCATTAAGCTCGAGGGCTGCCAAGACCCTTGGTGGGTGACTCCCCGACCCCTCCAGGACCTGCACCGGCTGAAGAACCCCCGCCACGGCAGCCCGCTTTAAGGTAACAGCTGCAGCCCCAGGGTTAAAGACTCTGATTGGGATGCTAGAGGGTTTACGAGGTTGTACAACTGCGTGAGCCACCAGCACTTGGTGCTTCTCCACAAAGCCCTTTGTGGGGCTTAGCATCATGTCTCTATGAGCGGCACAACGGAAGCTGGAAAACCCCGGGACCACATACTCGCCTGGTTCCAAAACCGTAGTGCGTGCCACCCTAACAACAAGCACCTGGGGTTGAGGGCACAAGCCAAAGCATGGTATCTTTTCATCAAACAGGGTTATCTCTTGGTGGCCGTAGTCTAAGCAAGCGCACGATTGTTGCAGGAAAGGGTGCCCCAGGATAACTTCAGTGCCCTCAGCCATGTCGGCCAAAAGAAAGTCTACATTTTTAACACCGCTCCCCACATGTACAGGCAGGATGACCTCACCCAGGACGGCCAATCCCTCTGGACCAATGCCTTGTACAGTCTGAGCAATGGATGCCTACACCTGGGGTCTTGACTCCGCGGGGATGGTGTTAAAATAGTGGAGGGGCAGCACATGCCGCTGTGCACCAGAATCCAGTAAGGCCCGTATTTCCCGTCCCTGTATTACTATCTGGACACACATCACATCTTGGCCTCCATTATGGAACACTGTGCCTGGGTCAGGGGCTGGGCCTCTAGCAGCTTTTACAGGCTTCTGGGCAGGTGAGCGAGGAGAGGGGCAGTTCCTCTGTAGATGTCCTATGCCGGAGCAGTTATGGCAAACAGCCTCCTTCCTGCATGACTTGTTAAATGTGCTCCAGCTTTGGCGCCCACGCTGGATAGGTCTTTGAGCTCTTTCTGGTGGTTCATAGCTTAGCATATGAACATTCTCCCGTAATGCAGCTGTTCGGGCCCCCTGTGCTGCAGAGACTCGTGCCCCTGGCTGCATAAGCTGCGTGACTGCCCTGGTGGCCCTTTTCGTTGGCTCGAACCTGTGGGCGATTTCATAGGCTCTTGCCTATAAAACACACCGCCCGGGCAACAAAGGAGTGGCTCCGTCAGAAGCATTTGAAAGTCCTGGAGTGGCCTAGCCAGTCTCCAGACCTCAACCCCATAGAAAATCTGTGGCGAGAGTTGAAAGTCCGTGTTGCTCGGCGACAGCCCCAAAACATCACTGCTCTCGAGAAGAGAAGATCTGCATGGAGGAATGGGCCAAAATACCAGCTACTGTGTGTGCAAACCTGGTAAAGACCTATAGTAAACGTTTGACCTCTGTTATTGCCAACAAAGGTTATGTTACAAAGTATTGAGTTGTATTTTTGTTATTGACCAAATACTTATTTTCCACCCTGATTTACGAATAAATTCTTTACAAATCCTACCATGTGAATTCATGGATTTTTTTTTCACATTCTGTCTCTCACAGTTGAAGTGTACCTCTGGTGCAAATTACTGACCTCTGTCATCATTTTAAGTGGGGGAACTTGCACAATCGGTGGCTGACTAAATACTTTTTTGCCCCACTGTATTTACCTTTTCATACCTCATGTGTTAATACACCAACATTAATGATTAATGTTGGTGTATTAAACTCTGTCTCTCCTTCATAGTGTGACTTGTCTCCCTCTCCCCTCACCCCTGATCAGTCGTGGCAGATGGCTGCCCCTGCCTGAGCCTGCTGGATTTTTTCCTTCCCACTGTTGGCAAGTGCTTATTCAGAGTAATAACAATAATAATAACTTAGATTTGTATAGTGCCTTTCAAGAAACGTGGGAACGCTTTACAAAAGGCTATTGTTTGATTGGTGGGTCTCATATCATGAGGTCTTTACATTACAATATAAAGCATCTTGAGGCGACTGTTGTTGTGAATTAGTCCTATATAAATCAACTGAACTAAACTGAACTGAATTAAATGAATTCATAAATGCAAACAGATATGATGTGGCAGTATGTTGATGAGTGTGTACTGCTGAGAGCAACAAATAGCAGATGGACTACATCATATTACTGCTGTCTCGCCGTGGCTAGAGGGCTACTGAGTGTGAGTGGTCTCTTGCCTCGTCCCTGTCTTTAAAGCAGCCATTTCAAAAGTAACACGACTGCAAGTTTAATAAAAAATATAATTTCTTCTGTTAAAGAAAGTTTCTTCCATCTGAGGGCCGTTGAGAAGATTAAGAACGTGCTCTCAACTGCTGACTTTGAGAAAGTAATTCATGTCTTCACTTCATCCATACTTGATCATAACTAGCTTTTAATTTGGAATCAGCAAAACTCTGCTTTTTCATCTACAAGACTCCAGCAGCTCGACTCCTGACAGGCTTGCTTTTTTATACTGGTTTCCACTACATTTTGGAATAGATTTTAAGATTTTATTGATTGTTTTTAAGTCACTAAATGGATCTTGGTTTGACTTGACAGGTTCGTTGCACACAATCACAATAATGTTGGTTGTGTCACAGTGTTTTGTCTGGTGTCACTGTAGCATTATGGGAAAGATTTGTACTTTCAGAAAGAAGACATTGTTTACTTTGACTTCACTTTTTCCTCATATTTCCATTTCTTCTGTTAGAAGATTTAAGGTGTTTTTTGTATGTCATGTGGGTGAAAATTCAATATAAAGGTATATGTGAATCAGATTGTAACCCTATACATGGTTCATCCTGCTGCATCAGTGTGGACAGACAAACTCTTCTGATACAGACAGCTGTCACATTCTTCTAGTTCCCCTCTCACAGATTGGTAGTGTCACTTTCACTTGCTGCTGGCGCTGCCTCTCTGTCTGAGTTGCAGATTGAAATACTGTTAAATTAGGTAGGCGTGAAGTAAAATAGCTGTGTTTATATATGCTGTGACCTTACCACACCTTTTTATATTGCAATCAGTGAAATCAGCCAAAGGGTAAAAGTACTCTGAAGCTTCTTTTAATAAAAAAAATTAAAAAAAAAACCTGACCTAACTAAGGCTCTTAGCTCTGGGGTATCAAACATTTTGCACTGCTGTCTTTTGAAGTGGGCATGAAAGGACTGAACTTTAACTTGACGAACAACTAAGCCTTTCATGAAAACACTTTGAAATGAACACTTAAAATTATTTGTTTTTTCTACTTGTTTCTTTCTGCATCTTTAAAACGCAAATGAAAGCAGTTTGAACCTGTTCTGCAACAGACTCACTTTTTGGCCTGAATAAATAAGACTCCCCTGCATGTGGCCACCACAACCAACTGCTATAATCACTGTCGACACCACCCACATCCTTGAGGAATTAGAGAGTCAGACGAGGAGTGAGGAGTGAGGTGTCAACGCCACTGGGAGGCAGGGAGAAGTCAGAGAAGGCACCTGGAGCTGTTGGTGTCAGTACCAGACCTCATGCTGGCGTTGCTTCTGTATCTGCTGTATTTTTAGTCTGAAAAGACTGGGCGCAACAGTGAGTCATATTTGGGTTGGCTGAACTTTCAGAACTTGGCTGAACAACAACATTAAATATGTGCATTTAGGTGCACTTTCTAGTTGAGTGTGTAGGATTTAGCGGGCTCTATTAACAGAAATGGAATATAATAGCCAAAATTATGTTTTCATTCGTGTATGAAAACATGATTCGTGTTTTTGTTGCAATGAGCAATTTATATCAAATCCTGCCATCTATAGAAGACATTTTCTTACTAAACTGAAAGGAAAGTCCAAATATCTAAAGTCTAAAGGCTCATACTCTGCACTAAAATTGGTCCTTTGCAACATTAACCACATTAAATAATGAGGTAGTTTCCACATTTGAAAAGAGGTATTCTTTCCTATGGCTAGCTCTACTTATTGGGGAAAAACAAAGAAAAGCATATTTATTTTGTAAATTATGGACTGGAGTCAAAAAGGAAAATACAAAGTGTATAATTTACTGTATGATTAACAAGTCAGTAGCAAATTAGAATGCAGTGTTGATTTATTCTTCAGTCCAATCCACCCCTTGCTCATTATATTGTTTAAAACACTTGAGGCTTCATATTTTGACTTCACTGAGTAATGACTTAAATAGTAATAGTATTGAGTCATGTTGTGTGCTTCTGGTGTGCCTTCCTTGTGATTGATAAGTCACTACCATGCCTTGTTCTCGTTGTAAGACGCTCTTGTCTAGTTTTAAAGCACCAATAGGCCATGAGTGGAAATGTTCAGCTCAAGGCTTCACAATGGGACAAATCACTGGGAGATTCTAAGGATGCTATGTCTGCCTTTCATAGAAGGTCAGAGCTTTTTCTGCAATACTTGGGTGCCCAATCTAAAGGATTACAATCTCTACATGATTAGTTGCCTGAAAAGCCAAACACAAGCTCTACAGAAGGTTTTTGTGTTGTTTCTTCTATACATTTGTAATAGGATGGTGAGATGGGGCATATTCATCTGGTTGCAATCTGCAAATCATTGCAAGTTGCCACTAACTATCCCATATGGCTTCTTGAAAGAGAAACTATGGTTTATTTAGTGTTGGATAACAACTTGGTTATTATCTTTATGGTTTCTGGCTGAAAAGCAGCCTTTTGTTACCCTCAGTGTCAACATGAAAGCAGCTTCACCCTAAATACCTAGAGTATGGGGACTGATCACTTACCAATATATCCTAATGTAACCACCAAAAAATATGAGAGGAAGTTCTTGAATAGCCAAACCATATGTGGCTGTGGTTCAGGAGGTAGAACACGCAATCTCACAATTCAGACGCCCTCTATAGAAAATAGCAGAGCAGGCTGTACCTGCTGCAGAGACTCAGGTTTATTGGAGTGAAGGGCCACTCCTGAAGGCCTTCTATGACTCGTGGTGGCTTCAGACATCTTTTACGGTGTGGTCTGCTGGGACGGCAGCATGTCTGCTGGGGACAGGAAGAGACTGAATAGGCTGATCCGCAGGGCCAGCTCTGTTCTAGGGTGCACTCTGGACCCAGTGGAGGTGGTGAGTGACAGGAGAATGATGGCTAAGCTGTCATCCCTGTTGGACAACATCTCCCACCCCATGCAGGAGACTCTGACAGCACTGAGCAGCTCCTTCAGTGGAAGGCTGCGGCACCCACAATGAGGGACGGAGAGATTTGCAGGTCTTTCCTCCCCACTGCTGTCAGACTCCACAACATGGTCTCTGCAGATGACCACACACATGCAGACAGAAACACGCACACACATCGCATACACAATTGTAACTTTCGCCCTGATGTGCAGTAGTACCAAGTGCAATTTTTCCTACTATAACAAAGCATTTTATCCTATTTTATCTTATCCTATTCTATTGTGTTTTTCTTAATTTTTTCTGCTCTTAACTTGTACTCACGTGTACAAGTTATAAATGTTTATCTTATCTTATCTTACCAATCAAAAGGCTGTGGTTTGATCCTGTGTCTTCACAAGTAGAAGGTTGATTTTGTTAATGGACCTGTGTGTAAGGTGTGTAACCCCAACTAATCAAAAACCTCTCAAAGTTAGAAGACAGACAGATGAAAAAGGAAAGGAAAAACCTGAAGCCTTGTGAAGTGTTTGCAGTGGCTCTGTTATGCTGCGGGCAGCACTTTGATAGCATTAATTTGGACCTACTTGTTTCTTTTGAGTGAAGGGTCACTGCACCTGAAATGCACCTGAAATAAGAGAAAGATGACTTTATTTAATGTGATGACTGGGTAGTGTAGTCACCTGGTTATTTTAGCATATGAGATCTTGTCCATGTGGTGAAAAAACTATTTAATATAACACTCACAACTGCATAAGAAGACAAAGAGCGTTAGCGTTAACTAAACATCTCACTTTCCTTCAGGAACATCTTCAAAGCAAATTTTCCACACAATCAGCTGTAGAGTATCTTAAGTTCACCTGTTTAAAGACATAGGAAAGAAATGTTTGCTGCTGTGAGGAAAAGCGTGATTACTCATAGACCCCGGCTTGATTACAATTCAAAGAGGCAGTCTGTGGAAATTTGACCTACATTTTGTCAGGGAAACTCTGCTTTGAAGTTTGAAATGAGATTGGGGAAGCTTCAGTCATTCTTTTAGAAAAAGGCATCGTATACAACGTGTTTTGTTGTTTGTTTGTTTTTTTTATTCTTAATATCAAAGCTTTTGAAGACTCAATTAGCCACATCTCTGGTCTTGTCAAAGCTGCTTCAGTCTTAGTTTAATAGATAGTCACAGAGAGTAGAAGCGTAGATGGGGCTGTGATATAAGCAGGCTCTTCGAATCTTTTCACACAGCAGCATATTTCAGGTATATGACATGTTTGTAAAGCATTACAGTTCTGTGAGTGAGATCATTCAGAACCCCAGTGCCATTTCACAGCAACACAAACCATGCAGCATCTGGTTACTGGGTGCATGCATAATTTCAGTCTTTTACAGAGAACGCTCCGGTTTCCCTGCTGTATATCAGACAGATACATTTCACAGGATAGCAGAAAGAAAGATTTGTCCAATCAACTGATAAATCTTCAAACTTCAAAGTAAATCAAAAACTCCAATAGATGTGAATCCGCATCCACAGACCTAGAAAGGGCCTATTGTGAAATTATAACAGCCAATATTTTCAGAAAAAGCATAACAAGTCTCTACAGTGAAGTCAGTGCTCAACAGGCAAACTCTGAAAAAAGCATTTTAAACTAGGGAAGTTGTTAGTTAATGTTTTTCCAGTTTACATTTGTATTAATGCAAATTGCATTATGTTTAGATACATTTAAATATGACAAAAACAGAGAGTACCAGTCAAACACTGTAGCTCAGGAGGTCATTTGCTAATTGGAAGGTTGTGGTCCGATCTCTGACTGCTCCAGTCTGTATATCAAAGTATCCTCTGCAAGATATTGTCCATTTAAGTAAATAATGCATTCATCGGAGTGTGAATGTTAGGTGTAGAAAGTGCAGTTTTTTTGGGAAACTGCACAAACTAGTAAAGCAGATTTTATTTGCTTGTGTTAATTTTCATTCAATTCAATTCAATAAAACTTTATTGATACCGAAGGTTGACCCCGAAGGGTTAAGGCAACTGACCTTTTACCAGCGCCATCTTACTCTTCCAACCATACATACATTACAAAACATCACATGGGGAAGACAGGTCAGAGAGGTATAACAATAGAAAATGCACAACATGAGGAAAGACGAGGAGAAAAAAGAACTCCCCCCAGACGGAGCTCCAACAAGGAGATCAGTTTGAGAACAGAAAAAAAAAACACCTCAGCTCATAGCACATGAATCATCACATCTCACAACATAGAACACATAAGCTTCGAAGGCATTTGGAGGGGCTGGGGGGTGAGTGTGGGTCTGTGTCAGTGTACATGCGTATGTGTGGGTGTGAGTGTGTGTTTGTGTTCCGTGTTCAGCCGAGAGAAAGTGTTCCTTCACTCGGTTAGGCAAAAGTCAACAATCTTCGGTCGACTTTGAGGAGGGAGAAAGTCACAACACAGTCTTGTTATCTAAGGGAGAATTGTTATTCTCGTCAGCTTTTGCCTTAAGCAACCAGCTGGCACCAGGGGGCCGTATGAGATGAAGATGGTAGTTGTTTTGGTTAGTGTAAACAAACTGCATCCAATTTTACAGTAGGTCTAATGTCCGTCACTGGTCACCAGGTCTCTCAATTCCCATTGTTCTTCTTCAAGATGTCATCCATATAGCAGAGCCATGAGCTTCTCCAAGATCTTATCCATATTGCGTTAAAAAAAAAAAAAAAACACAGTCTGAGTACTCACAGTCCTGCCCATCATCTATCATATCGGCCAGCCTTGTGGGATTTTGAACAGCTGTAGCCGCTTCTTGTACTTTGATAAGCCAGGTCTGAACCAGCTCCAATCAACCAGAACTCTGTTATCATGGTTCTGAATCGGTAGATCTCATTCAATGCCCTCCATTGAGAGTGTAGCCAGACGCACGATGCAACCGACCATCGATTGTCCAGCAGCCAACGTCTCTGCATGACAATCAGGCTCTCCCAAGCCCAGGAGTTGTCAGTTTCGTTAAGGGACCAGTTGATCAAATCCATAATTCAAATTTTTAGAGAACAAGTCTGGGAGACTCTCTTAGGGTTAGAGAATAAGTGAGACTATACAAAAGCAGGAAAAATAAAGGAGAGGGAGAAGGAGAAAGTGCGACCGCCTCAAGAGCCAAGAGAGTTTGATAGTTCAAAGGGAACTTATGAGATAATTTCAGTTACAAAATTCTCACTTTGTAGGACTGCTTGTATAAAAGACTCACAAGTTTTATTCATTATTTGCTTCTCACCTGTGTTTTTCTCCCAAGGTTGTACCACCCAGAAGAGTCCCACTCTCTGAGGTTCCAGCTAGCAGCAAGTAATTGAAGAAGGGGTTAAATAGCCATATGAGACTTTACTATTTATTTGAGGTGGTATGCCAAATTGGAAAACATTTTATTTTATAGTTGTAATAATTTCTGCTGTATTGATTTAATGTTAATAAAAATTATTAGATAAGCTGTGTGTTTAGTTAATTAGTTCAGTGTAGCATGAAACCTAAGACTAGCATCAGTCTATAAAAGGCTTCCAGTTAACGTTTGAGGCTATTGCTGGAACCACGTCCCATTGATGTTGGTCAGGGGTGTCCAACTCCAGTCCTCAGGAGTACTGTCCTGCAGTTTTTAGATGCATCCCTACTCCAACACAGCTGAATCAAATGATTGGATTACCTCTTCAGCATGCCATCAAGTTTGGCAAACGCCTACTAACAAGCCATTCATTTGATTCAGGTGTGTCTGAACAAGCATCCATCGAAAAGCTGCAGGACAATAGCTCTAAAGGTGTGGAGTTAGACACCCCTGATTTTGGTGAATATACATATGGTTGCTCTGCACCTCAAACCTCCTGTTGTAAATCAGCCACTATGGGCCATCCTAACGTACACAGTATTAGCAGCAGTCACTGCAGTGTAGCTTGTTTTTTCCTGTGTATTATTGTGAATTTTTCATGTTTTCCACTTTTCCCACTCCAAGGTAAGACATTAATGTCAGATTATAGACTTAACTCAGTTTTTGTAATACTGAAAGTTGGGTTTTGTCTAATTTGGTTACTTTTAGTAAACAGCTTAATAGTTTAATATTAAGCTTTTCTTTGAAATAAGTGTAGAAAAAATTGAGATGCTGGTTGGTTAAAAGTACATTTTTTATTCCACACCACAAGAAAAGTAGGTAAATTTAATTAACTTTCAGTTTCTGACTGCAAGCACCAACTGGTTTTACCTCAGCTTTTTACTTGTTTGTCATTTTTTTTAATTTCAGCTTTCATGGCAATATTTTTCATTTATTAATGAATTTAAGTTAGTTGAGGATTTCTGAACAAATGCACAGTCACTACATATTAGAAGGTAAAACAAGCATGATTTCCCTAAGACAATAAGCTATTGTTGCTTAATTAAGCTACAGTATGCAGTGATGCATAATCATGGCACATTTGTTTAGAGATTTCTCACATTTTTAAAGAAGCCCAAACTGCTTGGCAGGAGTTACACTAAATCTCCCACACTCCCGTCAGATGAAAGATGCTGGCCAACGAATTAACGCCAAGAATACATCCACAAACTCATAATGTAAAAATAAGCTTTGTGCCCCCGAGCATCTTTTTTTCCTGTTGCTTTTATTGTAATTATCTGAACACATTCATCTTTTCTGTGTTAGGTCTGCTGCCTCGCTAAAAGACCAGGCCTTTATATGTTTGGAGATTCTTAATCATTTCCTGTGCACGCTCGGTGAAACACACTCACACATATTTGGAATGTACCATTTAAAGGCCCAAACTGAGAAGACTTTAACAAATGCTCTTTGCAAATAATTAAACATTCAGATGGTTCAGGCAAGGACGCTTCTAAGCTGCATTTTATCCATTTCCAAGGAAATGTATCCCCACCCACACACTCCTCTGAATCCTGCTGAAAAAAGATCTAATTTTTCTTTTACTATGACTGGTCATTTAAATCAAAGCTTGAAGGCAGAATTATATGACAGAGGGATCGTATAATATGTCCTAAAGTTTGAACAAATCTAGTTACAACTTTTCTCCTGATTCTAAAACTTAGCTCAAGGCTACTGATGAGTTTCTTCTTTACTCACTTACAAAGTGTGAGTTTCAGCAAACTGGCAGGACCAGACTGTAGTCGCATGGAAGCATTAGAGTTATGAAGAGGGTATTTGAAGTAGTTCTTTGTGGCAGCAGCCTATTAGAGAGCATGTGGCTGTAAGACATAGTTCACTTTTGCCAGACACAAAGGGACAGTTTTCTCATTGAGATTGTGCTTTTTTTAATATTAAACTTCCGATTAATTACATATAAGCCTGCAGTGAATATGTGCATGACATATAATTATAGTGCTTCAGTTCTGCCAGGTATTTGCCAGCATGATGGAGTGGTTCATACAATCCAGTACCATCTGTTATGTGCCCAAGAAAGTGTTTAATGGATTGTAGTGTGCTGCTCCCCAGAGGTTACACATCTACACTGCAACTTGTATCTCCCATTACCTTTGATATATTGATAACGGTAGCTTCAATTGATCGAGGTTCAATTAAAAATGCTGAGCATAGATGGTGTATTTCCAGATATACAGATGGGTGACGTATTAAAGTATAATTGTATGGTAAGACTCATTAATTATACTGGCATATCTACAACCAGCAGATTTATCAGATAACTTAAGACTTTCCCTAATAAGTCATCTGTACAAATTCACAATATAATTTCTTATCCTTCTGTCAGTGTGTGTGTGTGTGTGTTGACTTGGACAACATAATTTTCATTGTATATGTTTTTGTTATCATGCCTTCCATCCACTTCCCACACACAGAGAGACTTCCTATTAAGTCCTGTGATATTAAAACTAAGTCAGTCAAATTTAACAGAATACTCAAAATAATCCAGAAAAAAAAAGTTGTTTTTTGTCTTTTGTTACATAGAGGAAGCAGGTCCAGGCCCGTGACTTGGCTCTCTCCTTCACTTTCTTCGCGTTGCTTCAACGGCACACGACTCCTACCTTGACACTTCAGCAGCGGACGCCACCTGTGGACTCCACACCACATGCAGACTCCATGCTGCCTGCGCCTGTACCAGAGGGTTCTCTGTCGCCAGTTCCTGCGTCTAACTTGGTGGTTTACCTCCTCCTTTATCACCAGCACCCTGCTAGACCACCCATTGTCTTCACCCACCTGAATCCCATCATTGTACATCACTGCCGGCCTCTTGCCCATTCATCAGCAGAACTACACCTCACCCGAAACAACCATTCATCCTGCCACATCACCATGGTCCTCCTTTTCATCGTTCTGAGGGGCCCTGTCATTATTACTACAGCTAGTGCCCTGTTCAGCCTCCAGCCAACCAGGGCTGGTTTTGGCCCGAGCCCTGGCAGACCCCCTGAACTGTTGGCCTCCCCCTCATCAGCTGCCTGACCTCAGAACTACTTCACACCATGCTGGAGGCTGCTCTGTAGCCAGGTCAACCTGCTGACTGTATGTCTGTCTGTGTGTGTGTGTACATATTTTTATATGTGTATATCCTAACTGTAAGAAAACACTGGTTTCTAAAATCAGTGCTGTCAAATGTTAGAAACAGAATTTAGTGAAGTATCTTCTTATTCTGTCTTTCTATCATCTTTTTATCATCCCCGTCGCTCTATCCACTCATTCTTTCTGCCATCCCTCTGTCTCTCAGTTATTCATCTCAATGATCCATCCCCTCATTCTGTCTCTGTCACACCTGTGTATCTATTATTTCTCTTTCTCTTTATTTTTCTGTGTACCAGATTTCTGGCTGCGGAGGTGGAAGAGCTGTTTATTTGTTCGTTTTGTTTTGTTTTTTCGAAAATACATTTTTATGTCAAACAACTTATCTTTGATATCACTATTATCAAAAGTTCACCTCTTGTGATATTCTGCCCACATGGATCTGCTGCATTTTTTCTATCTGACTTTCAACACTTTACCTCCTACTATTAAATTAGGTCAGATTATCATAGTCAGGAACTTCCTCAGAATCCATCAAAAACTCCTGCTCATCAATATTATTATTATTATCATCATTTTGTTAAACATGTATCTGACCCTACTCACACTGCAGAACATACTTCTTCATTTAAGATGTTAACTTTGACCATTTTATATAAAGTCCCCTACAGTAAGCATGAATCTTTCTCCTTTAATGTTTGTTTTAACTCAGTCTTCCTCTCACACTTGTATAAGGCAGAGGCTCTGTTATCTCAGCGTTTTCTTCCTTCTTTGATTTTTTTACCTCTTCTAATATAACAATGATCTCCTTTTTAATTCCCGTTCACCCATTCACACCTACACATAAAAGCACTTTTTTCTGCACCTAGGAGCTTCCTCTCTAACAGAGTTCAAGCCACCCTGAAGACTGATGCATATTATGATGTATTTTTAATGTCTGGATTATTTTGATGTGGGTATTTTTACAGATGACTGAAATAAATAGTTCAATGAAAAATGGTAAATAGTGGGATGGGGCATCTGAGACACTATAACATGATTGAACCTTAAAGGCTGGAGAGCCAGATACCACCGGACAAACTGGGTGTTGGCATCCATTATGCAATAGTTCCACCACAGCAGGCCATGATGTGAACTGAGGATGAAAGGGCAGCCCAGGGGGTAATACAAAAAGAGAGTTGACCACCCATCGGATAACCAGGCAGTCTTTTTCTTTTGTGCTGTACCTGACCCCCTGCTTCAGTAGTTTCGTGCTGATATAAACGATCGGGCATTCAACCCTCCTTACATGCTGGACAGCCCTCTGTTCAAGGCGTCAGTCTCTAAAAGGGAGGAAAACGTTTGGCGTGTAGAGCAGGGGCTCCCCAATGAGAGCTTTCTTCATCTACACGAACACCACCTGGCACTGCTCCATCCACTGGACTAGATCTGGGGCACCCTTTCAGGTATGTATGTACATATACACACACACACACACACACACATATACACACACACACATATACACACACACACATATACACACACACACACACATATACACACACACACACACATATACACACACACACACATATACACACACACACACACATATACACACACACACACACATATACACACATATACATACATATACATACATATACATACATATACATACATATATGATTTCCTGGTACAAGCTTAAGAATTATTCAAGTGTATTTTTAGTTTCAGAATTCATTTGACTGCATAAGTTTTTAGGTAAAAGAATATATAAACTACTGGTAAAGATCTTAAATAAAGGTAAACTGAATGGTGGTGTTGACACTCCACGGAGACACGCAAGATCTGCACAGGGAGCATTTTACAAACCAAGTTAATGAAAAAGGTTGCAAATCTACAACGTGGGCTTTACATGGTACAGTAAATGCCACCTGTAAATGCGTTTATTTCTGCTTTAAATCCCTTTGTTGATGAAAAATGTTCATTCTGTTCTCTGAGGGATATTGTTCCAATGTTTCCTGGACTACAGCAGGCTAAAGTCAGTGTTTGGGCTCCTGCTCCATCTTTTTGGGAAGTTTTTTTTTTTTCCCAGCAAAACTTCATCCTGGGGTTTTAGGTACAGGCAGAAAAGCACAGTCAAAAACGTTTTGCTGAATTGCATTCTGGGAAAGGCTAAGTTGGCTGTTTTCATAAAACAAAACACATGCATTCATTTGATTGTCATGTTAAAGCTATTTTGATTAAAATGCTTCAGACTCATCTAAATATTGATTATCAATATCATCATATGATGAATGATAAAAATTGAGAATATATGGTATTACAAACATATCCTGCGTTCCATTATTTTTAAGCGCTTCTCAGCAGGTTAGTGCAGGATAAACAAGTTTGTTTCAGGGATGAGTTCCTCCCCCAAGTGGAGGCCACTGGGAGGCAAACCCAGGACATTCTGGAGAGATTATATCTCTTGGCTGGGCTGGAAATACTTCAGTGTTTCCCCAGATAAGCTGGAAGAGGAGGGAGGTCTGGGCTTTTCTGTTTAGGTTGTTATCCCCACAACCTGACCCCAGATGAGCAGAAGAAAATGTATGTATGTATGGATGCATGGAATATTATTTTAATTAAAGAATCCGCAATACGAACTTATAGCTCTCTAAGATAAAGTGTACAACATCACCTTGATTTTTTTCCAAATACAATACCCTCATTACTTTGATCAAGCATTAGAAACTTTGTGTGTATGTGTGTTTATGCAGTCCCTTTTAGCTTCATTTTAAATGTGGAGGTCTGACTGACAGTTAGAAGGTAAACTATATATGGTGCTCTACTACAATTCTTTATCACTCAAGGTGCTTTTTATACAATATGTCTCATTCACACACTCAGGGTTCAGCCCAAGGATACTTTGACATGCAGACTAGAGCAGCCAGGGATCAAACCACAACCCTAGGTTAGAAGATAACCTAACTCTTGCACCACAGCTACTGTACCTCAAAAGGCATCTTCTTCAAGCCAGATTTGAACCAGCAATTAAGGAGAGGTGTTGCATTCCTCTACAGTTTTCCACTCCAACTGAGCTATTGAAGGGGCTTCGAGGAGCCGATGTCTTTCAGCAAGGGTAGAGAACCAGCTTTTTGAGTTGTAGCACTTAGTTGAACGTACTTTTAAATATGCGTACTTGCTCTCAAATTGAAATATCTACAGATAAAACTGGTCCAAAATGCTCTGGGTAATAATTAATGGTGTTTTGGCCTCAGAGGAAGATCAGGAAAGAGTTTCTTTTTTTTTTTTTTTTTTTTTAAATACAAGCCGTCCTCTTTCATTATTTTTTAAAAGGTAACCTGTCCAAAACAAATGACAAGTGCCTAAATGAACTACACAATCTGTCTCAGCTGACAGGGATCATTGTCAGTTGAATTCTTTATCTTGTCTCTAATCACTCTGGTGGGAATCGTAGGAAACACCAGGTGTGAACAGCATGCCCTCCAGGTTTATCACTTCTAGGACTTCTCATATGGATTGTGAGGTACATATTTGCCATGGTACCCTAGCTAATTTATTCTTCTCTTGAGCTCCACATAAGTAACTGTTTCTCAACTTTGATCAGATGGTTTATTCATAAAACTAATTCAAAGGACAACACTATCAAAAAAAGATCACACCTAATGCGTGGATACATCCACTTTATCATTGTTTTAACACCCTTTTACATCTGTCTCAGGAATGCCAAGTAATGCCAAATTTTCAGTCAGTTTACTGATGTCATCTTTCAGGGCAAATCTCTGTATGTTCCACTGCCATTTGAGCCTCAGAAGGAAGGAATTGCCTTCTTCCTTGGCATATACCTGCTCCCTGAACTATTAGTTTCTAATAGTTTTAGTCTTTATGAGTGCTCGCCCTATGACAGCTGGGATAGGCTCCAGCGCCCCCCGTGACCCTGAAAAGGATAAGCGGAAGCGAATGGATGGATGGATGGATGGAGTGCTGTATAAATGTGAAGTGAATGTTTGACATGTCTTTTTGCACTGTTTGAAGTTACTGCTGTGCTATCTTTCAAATTCTTTTCCAGATGTGAACAGAAGTCAGTGGTCTGACAACACTGGACCCCTTGCATACTTGTTGGTCTACTTCAGCTATGTCAGTGAGCGCTGTCAACATCAAAATTATTTCAAGTCATTTCAAAAGCAAATAAGTTTGGACACTTATTTAAAGTTTTAGGAAATAATATAAATATTAATGACAATAAGTATACACATGAGAGTCACCAACAATAGCTTTAAGGACAAAAATAGACATTAATCTTTCTCTTTATTCTAGTGAGATGTAACCAGTTAGCGCAAATATTAGAGCAAATATCTGTTTCATTGTTGCTGTTTTTTTTAATAGCGCTGCACTCTATGATAGTCGTCTCCAGACTTTTGGCAGTAGTCGTCAAGCTTCTGACAGACCGTTGGTGTAGAGATGGGGGGAGGAGCACTGCAATCCTGATAACAATCTACTGCTAATATACACTCACATTTATTCTGACATAAAATTAAACAACAATATAGATAGCGGTGACTAATATTAATATGGAATATTAATAACTTTACAGTATGTAAAATATGACTATGGATATGCTCATTTGTCAGGGACTCCACATTTTGTATGAATAAAGTAGAGGTGGAAAAAAATATGCACGACATCATTCATATCATTGCACTGGAAGAATAAGCTTTAAAAGACAGCGATATCCTTCTAGGACCAAGTCAGCAGGCAATCATTTTGAAGCATTTCTTAAAATTAACATTGATTCAAATGTTCATGACAAACAACGATAATAAAATAAAAACTGTATTTGAATGAAGTCACTAGTAAAATCTGAGGGAAAATCCTTAAAAGATTTGCAGATTTTAAACTCCAATAAATTGTTAAAAAGCTGTTTTACTCCTTGAAGTTACAGTCATTTGATAACTAATCTTATGGCACTGCTGTCAACCCTCCAGCTTTCTGCCAGACATAGCTGAGATGAAAATGATTCCTGACAATCATGCATAGAAAAGAGGCTGCTTCCTCAAAGCAATTTAGACTCAGCAGGGATAATGTGAAATGAGGAAATACAATTACATGTTAGTATCTACAGGACATTAAATACTTTAAATACCTTAGCCTTCGTGCAAATCTGTGTTTCTTTTCCAACATGAATGCACAAAAGGCACCAATTGCTCCATAAAGTTTAACCACAATTCAACACTCTGCTTGATGGAATTATATTTATGCCAAAAGTCACATGTGAGAAAAAACCTGCACACAGAACTCCAAACCCATCACATATGCAAGTGTTTGCTTTGTGAGTCCGTCAACAGATTCATGTTCTTGCAGGTAAAAGCACCAGTATACCCTGCACATTGGTCACTCTGTGCACTGCCAAAACATCAGCACACAGTCCCCTCTATTTATGCTCAAAATTAAGACACAGGGAGCCACTGCAGTATTCAGTAGCACACACACAGATTCTAGGTCTGACCAACAGTTTCAGCCATGGGCAAAAGATGGCAGTCAATAAATCCTTAAATATAATTTATTAGTGAAGTTGCTGGGATCAATAGGAAACAATCTCAGCTACATAAGACATCAAATGAAGAAGGAGGCATAAACCAGTCCAGTATCATACTTGCAAAAAGGGTAAAACACGTTCAAGGTCGGGGCCACAAATCAGTCACACTTCACACACTGACAGCTTTGGCAGGAAACAGCAGTCGTCCTCCCAGACCCACCAACCTGCACATAGTAGGCTGGCAATCACCCCGCCTGGATGCAGTATTTAGTTGTTACGTAAGGCCCAAAATGGCCTCCGTACAAGAAAGTAGTAGCTCTAATATTGACCAGTAACGAACCACCACACTCACACTGTAATGGGTTACACAAGATTTATTTGTTCTTTCTCTGGGTAAAACTAGACAACTCTAGCCAGGAATCCAAGGCCCAAAGCCACCGCGGTCAGGGTTGTTAGCCTGGTTACAAACAGGGAAAAGGTGGTCACTTGGAAGAACAAGCAGCCAAAACGTATCAATCCTGCATCTTCCTCAAAAAGGCTTGCCACCCACCTTTTCAGGCCTGACTTCGTTCGAGGCTGGGTCTCCACATCACATCCTGGGAGCTGGAACTTCCCCAAAACTGGTCCAGTTTCCTTGTCAGGGGCACAGAGAGTCTCCAGTCCAGTGTTTGCTTTCCTGCCTTCCAGCACATCCACTCACATCCCAATAAGAATGAGTCCTCCCTCCAACATCCTCAGTTTATTTTAAAAGCAAAACCAGGCCAGGTTAAAAATCTTTTCCGTTAAAATGTGCACACTTCATCCTGGATCTTCGAGGCTTCCCTGCTACACCAGTGTCCTACTAAAAAAAAACAACGACAACCCCTACTTCCTGTTTCCTCTCCCCTTTATAGAGAAGGGCTCCAATCCTCCCCAATCAGCTGCTCCCTGTATTCAACTCCAAATAGCTGGCAGCTGGACTAGAGTAGAATCTCCACTCCCACATGGGTGTGGCCCACACCTCACATCAAACACAAAGAAACACCAAAGCATGCAATTAATACAAAACAAAATCTAAAGTAATGCCAACCCAAAAGCTTAGTGGGGGATTCTCTCCATCCTTTTCCACCATGCTATACTCTGTAACATAGTAGGCCCTGGCCTGTAGAGAGAAACAGAAAATATCACATATTCAACTGCATCTTAATTATACAATCTTAATTATAATATGCCAAGACTTAATTATCTTAAGTCTTGGCATATTACACACTGTACTGAGACAAAAAAAAAACCCATCACAGCAGTGTACCAGTACCAGTCTTTAATGTTAAAATTCTCATTCAGACAATACCACCATGTCAGTCCTGAAAGAGGAAGACAAAAAGGCAAAGCTGAAAGCAAAGACATTGCTAAGTTTTTTCCCCCATAAAGTTTCATCTTTTCAAACTGTTGCAACATCTAACTCTGTATAATCTGTGAATCTCTGAGTTTCTGTACTGATATATCATTAAAATGGCAATGAAAAGTGGTACACTCATCTTTAACCCACTGTGGCAGCTGTGGCACGGCCGATAACAAAACAGGGCTCACTGCAGTAGATGTGACATCAATTTCATTACACATCTTTGTGTGACAGAAAATAAGGGGTGAGTATAAAAGCTGCTCTCAAAGCTGGAAGCAGAGCTGTTTGCTTGAATCAACTGCCTTCTGACAGTCTGGTGAGCTGCTGATGGCTTTGCAGATAAGGCGGAGGCTGAAAATGTCCATGAGGGAGAGCAGGATGAACACCAATGAACATCTTGTGTTGTGGTAACCTCTTTACCACACAATGATGCCCCCATCTGCACATGATGGGATGGGGGAATCGTACTCTCCTCAATATACAGATGCAGATTTTGCAATGCGGTATTATCAGACTATCAGAGGGAGAGGTCCTCAGAGATGTGTACCTCCAGGAACTTGGTGCTACTCATTCTCTCCACAGCAGCACGGTTGACGATCAGCTACCAAAATCTCTTTAATTTTCTTCATATTCAGGAAGAAATTGTTTTTTTCACCTCTGACCAGATGGCTCACCTTGTTCTTGGAGTTGGCTTCATGATTGTTAGCATTGGCCTATCACAGTCATCTCATTTGCATACTTAACAATGTGGTTGGTGCTATAGGTTGGTACACAGCTGTGGGTCAGCCGATCAAAGAGATGTGAGCTGACCTGCTCTTCACACTATTGTGGGGCCCCAGTGCTCAGTATGATGACCTTGCAGGTTACTTCCAACCAGCACATTTGTGGACCTCCCGTGAGAAAGTCCAGTGCCCGGGTAAGGAGAGGTTTTGAGAACAAAGTGTCCAAGTTTTTGTATTAGCTGCTGGCTGGAGCTTGTCTGGGAGTGAGGGAGTAGTCTTCTGTGCTGGTGTGTTGTATTGTGTTTCAAAGTGGTCAAAAGAAGTCAAGAAGTTAAGTAATGTGATGTCACTCTCACAGGTCTGTGGTAGAGTCGCTGGTGTTACTGAAGTGTCTAGATATTTTCTTACTCTACTGTTGTTTTGCTTTCCTGATACCACAGGACAGGTTGGCTCTGGTTATTACTAGTCCTGCAGTGTCTTTGGGGTGTGAACCTCCCCTGTCGACCATGACTTCTAGACAGTGATAGTTTTGCAGTGAGTGACATCATCAGTGCATTTTGTGACATACGCTCAGTGTATTCCTCTGTGTCTGTGTAGGTGGCTGCTTGTTTGAGATGCTGAAGCAGTTCTTCAGGGAACAGGAGACACACATGCCTGCTTTTGCGTGTGCCTGATGGCTCTCACTCTAGGTCTGTATGAAGGTCTCAACATGATGGTGGTGTGATCAGAGAGTCCAAAAGTGGTGGAGGTAGGAGGCCTTGTCTGCACCCTTACAGGTTGTGTACACGAAATCATGTCAACTCATGTTATTACAAAGTCCACATGTCAGTGCAGTTTAAGTTATAAAACTTTAAATTTGTGTGACTAAAGTGATGAGGAATCCATTTGGCTGTGATGTCCTGCCACATTTCATTGAGTGCCTCACTCCTATCTTTGACGCTGGACGGTTGGGAGGATGTAAACAGCGATGAGCATAATGGACATAAATTCCCTCAGAAGATAGGAGGGTTGGCACTTACTGGTAATAAACTCAGCATATTGTCTGTGCATAACAGTAGACTTTCATAGGATGTGGTTGGACAGTATAGTCACAACATGCATGTGCAGCTTACAAATCTGCAGCTACAGTGTGATGTTATCATGTCAATAAGGATCAAAATCACTAAGGAAAGTTTCCATGTTTCTTTTTGAATCTATGTCACATTTTTTGTTAATATTTGTTACAATAATATGTTTTAGTTTTTATAAAGTGGTCCTAATGAGAACTGTTCAAATTCTCAAATGCTTATGAAAGGAGCTTCAGTGCTTCCTCTATGGCCTCCTTTAGCAAAGGATACATTGGACCATCTTTTATGAATGGAGAACAGTAAATGCTATTGCATAATTCACAGTGACACCCCACCTGACTATTCACAGCAATAATCATCATAATTGACAAAGAGGTGTAGATCATGTAAATGTTAAGTATAAGTAAATTTTGCATTTCATGCCATATAATATTCATATATTTTGAGGTTTTTAACAGCCTTTTAAACACACAGATGAACTATGAACATCGCACTGCTATAATAAAATCAGATTCTTGTCAATTATTGCCTTGCATGAGGAACATATATTTATATAACTAAATCAAGATCATGGGCTATAAATTAATTTTTACTTCAGTTCAGCTGAAATAAATGATGTATAGAGGGAATTTTACCTGAGTCAGAGCATTCAACAGTTCTGATAAATGAAGGACAATCAAAATATATTTAATATAAGGGATAAATCTTCCGATAGAAATAGCTGGGGAATTCACTTACAAAGTATCAGCAGTCAGGATAAGCAGCCACACAAAGCTGGTTATCAGTTCATTAAGTTAACCTCTTTTTTTCTCCTGTGCATTCATATGAAAGTGGTGTCACAGGTAGACTCTGACCAACCACAAACTAGTTGTGTGCGATATTGTGAAATCTGGTATCGATCTAATACCAAGTAAAAGCAGGGGCAGTATTGCTAATACCAGGAAGTGATGTTTTTAATTTTTAAATGCAGCTTATGTGCGGGAGATCATTGTGTCATGATTTATGAATAATAGTATAATTCAGTAGCAGATATAATTTTTTCTAAGTCTATTGTTAAGTACATTACAATCAATTGATAACAGATCAAAGCTGATGCACAAAACCATCACGTAAGCAAACAACAGGAGTATTTTATGTCTTTATGATTCAAACAGTGTGTCTGGCAGCCCTGCTCTAAAACCTGCTATCATGGGTGATAGCAGGTTTTAGATACTCCCACAGCCACCATCACTGTCCTGATTTGGAAATTCAAGAAACAATCTAAAGGATGTTTAGCAACTTTTATTGTACTGCAGATTGTTTGAGGAGGCCATGTCCTTGGAATTTTAAGTACTTAAAGTACAAACGTCTGCAGTGAAAGTCCTAGATTGTGTTCATCATTCCAGGTTTCTTGCTGCTAGGTTGATTTTGTAAAAATCTAAGAGTGACTTTAACAGTGGATTAATAAAGAACTAACAAAATGAGGGAGTTAAGAAGCCAGACAAG
Organism: Copadichromis virginalis; assembly: GCF_057382275.1. NCBI lineage: Eukaryota > Metazoa > Chordata > Actinopteri > Cichliformes > Cichlidae > Copadichromis > Copadichromis virginalis. The sequence goes on along the minus strand of NC_140632.1, from coordinate 31,201,441 downwards.
TAAGACAGATAGTAAGATAGTAAGTTAAAGTTATTAAACCTGTGTGACTTCCATTAATAACGTTTCCTTTATTTCTATCTATGTGGCTTCTGTCTTTTCTTCATTTCTTCTTGCTCTTTGTTCCTCTTTCTTTTCATTTTGTATAAATAACATTTTTAAATGTTAAGTGTGCTGAAAAACAGTCCAAACCTGTGGGACAGGTCCTCCATACTCAGGCATCAAACTATGAAGAGTATCTGGAGAACACGCTGCAGTTACCCTCGACGAGCTGATTGTGAAAACTGTCTTCTTCTCAGGTTCTTGTTTTAAAATATATCAAGCTGCTTGATCATTGCAGAACTTAGAGTTAGCTTAGTTAGTATTATTACTACATGTAGCACAATTTGGACAGTACTGCTTATGTTATTAAGTAGAATTGCATAATATCTATAAGTAATAGAGTATATTCTCTTAGGAGAAGGACTTTACAAACAAATTTTGATTCCAGGTCTGCGGTCAGCATGAATTCCGTGAGACTGAATTTCTCAGTTTTCTGCAGTTCTTGTAGAAGAGGGTGTTATGCTAGCATGAAGCAGTACAATTTAAAGTCTGTCTGGGTCTTTGGTTAATTAATAAGCTGGTGTGTGCTACTGTTGAGCCAACCATTCCTTTAATGTTAACTAGTAATGATTTCATGAACTTCTTCACAAATAATATTTTTAACCATTAGAGAAAAAAAATATTCATAATCATCTCACAGAGGAAACATTATCTAAAGCTACTTTCAGTAGCACTGATATCTATTTAGAGTTTTTTTCTCCAATTCATCTTTCTGAGTTAACTTAAATAATTACTTCCTCCAAACTTCAACATGTCTTTTAGACCCCAATCCTACAAAAGTGCTCAAAGAAGTCCTGCCATTGATTAATGCTTCAATCTTTAATATGATCAACCTATCTCTAATAATCAGTACCACTTGTACCATAGGCCTTCAAGCTGGCAGTAGTTAAACCTTTACTTAAATAGCCATCTCTTAACCCAGCGGTCTTAGTTAATTATAAACCAATCTCTAACCTTCATTTCATATCAAAAATTCTTGAAAGAGTAGTTGTCAAACAGCTAACAGATCACCTGCAGAGCAATGGCTTATTTTAAGAGTTTCAGTCAGGTTTCAGAGCTCATCACAGCACAGAAACAGCTTTAGTGAAGGTTACAAATGATCTTCTTATGGCTTCTGACAGTGGACTCATCTCTGTGCTTGTTCTGCTAGACCTCAGTGCAGCGTTTGATACTGTCGACCATACCCACATAGCAGACAGGTCTGGCCCGGATCTGGTGTCAAGCACTGCTGGCTGACTTCTGGCATGGTAAGTGTTATGTCATCCACATAGGGGCCAGGCCTGGCATAGATGGCACTGTTTATGTGATGGCATGCCACATTTGGCCCGATTGTGGTTTGGTTTATGTGGCCCAGGCTCATAGAAAACAGGTCTGGCCCAGATCCGGCATCAAGCTGGCACTTCTGACTGACTGGTGTCATGGCAGGGTGTATGTCAACCAGATGGGGACCAGGTCTGGCAATGATGACACTGTTTAGAATCAGAATCAGAATCAGAATGGGGTTTATTGCCAAATGTTGAGCAGGTTTACAACATTAGGAAATTGCTGCGGTGCTTCAGTGCAAACATAGTGTCATAAATAGCACTTAAATAGACATGGAAAAAAATAAAAGTAGGGATAAGAATTAAAAGTGCTACGTGGGAAGATATGTGCATGAGATATACATGAGATATATACATGAGAATAAGAATTAAGAGTGCTACGTTGAAAGATATATACATGTGTTAGAAAGCCCACTGTTTACACATTATTTGCTTGGTTGAAGTGTAGTGGTTTGTTTATAGATAGTGTTTGCACTGTGGAAATTGATATGTCCTACGTCATTCAACTCACCATGTCTATGCTGACGTTCCTTGAATGCACCACTCTTGTAGCTGCTGATAGCCAGCATTGCTCCTTGTGTCCTCTCATCAGCATTTCGTGGGTTTTGGTTTATTGCTGTGTGTGAATGCCAGAAGGTGGGTTCTGTTTACATGATGTTGTGTATGCCAGATGCTATTGTGTGTATTTGTTCCCTCTTGACTATGCTAATGTTATTTTATGCTAATACGCTAACATGCTATGTAAGCTACTAAGCTAGTTAATGCTAATCATAAATCCGGTGTGATTATTGAAGTTGTTATAGATGTGAGTGTTTAATACAGTTCCTTGTGCTATCTCTGTGCTAGAATAATGTCTGGGCATGTTGAATGTTTTATGTGTGCTGTACTGATAGTTGCTTTATGTATCGTTACTACAGACCACAGCTGAATAAATCTCCTAAACTTGGAAGCTGCCTCCGTGTTCTTTAACCGGAACACACCCACCATACCTTGCCGCTTTAAATCAAATCAGCTAAACTCCCAGAGACAACATTCTCTCCATTTTATGGTCCTTCGAGCCGGAGTAGAGTACTGATTAAGGTATGGAACAGACAGATGTCCAGGCTGACTCAGCACCCCCACGTGTTTCGCAGAGAGAGCGACGGCCACCTGCTTACCTGACCGATTATGAGGTTTCAACACTCCCTCCTGAGGGACAAACTCAAACCAAGCAACCGGCTACTGCTTCCCAGTGTTCACATAGTGGTAAAACACGCTCATCCCAGAGGAGCTCCAGCTCCAGATCCACAAGGGCATCACGCTCGTCGATAGGCAGATTCCCTTCCCACGCCTTATCAGACCTGGAAACAGCCCAGCTCGAAGAGCGAGTGAAGCAGATGGAACTTGAGGAATTCCAACAGCACCTAGAAGAGGATCAACAAGTCGAATATGAGTGTCAACGACTTCAAGCTCAAGCCAGAGAGGCCCAGCAGCTACAGGAAGAAGCCATTAGAACCCAAGAGTCATTGAGCAGACAGCTGGAGAGGCGACGACAGCTAAAGAAGAGGGTAAACGAGTTGGAGATTGCCAAGATGGTTACTTCTCTCCTTAAAGAGAAGGCACAAGAACCCAGTGGTTCCAGAGTCTCATCATGCCCATCGGAGAATAGTAATTCGAGCACCCATGCAGCTCTACCTTCAGTCGGCCCCGTGGGTCATCCTCCTGTACCGCTAATCGCTCCACCCTCAACACTTACTGTGGCTCAGCCTCCAGCGTCCGTGGTAGCTCCACCTCCAGTAACCATGGCCTCGCATCCATTGCATTCTCAATGCATGCCCCAAGTGCTGCACCCAACTGTTCCAGCTGGACCTCGGTCTACTACCTTTGCACCTGATATCTCTTACCAGGCATCTACTCCATTCTCAGTTCAGCCATCGCAGTACGCTCATGCAGCCTGCACTAACCCTGCCAAAGCAGAGTTATCTTGCACTCCCACCCGGACTAAGTCCGAGCTACATCAACTACCGACAGCTAATGCCTACCCTTTCCTCGCCACAGGTCATGGCATTCCCAAACCTATGATTCCCTCCTTTGAGAGTGGCGGTGAAAGTGATTTTGCCTTATTGAAAATGGCCCTTGACAACCTGTTGAACAGTCATCCACACCTGAATGAGCAGTATAAATATCAAGTGCTGCTTGGGCACCTACGGCTACCTAGTGCAATCCAGCTAGCTAAGGCATACATGCACGACCCAACGCCGTACACCACAGCCATGCACGCCCTGCAGGACAAGTATGGGCAACCCCGTCAGCTCGTCCAAAGCGAATTGGGCATAATTCTGAATGCTCCAGCTATCAAATTCGGCGACGCAGAAGCCTTTCATGCATTTGCCTTGTCTATCCAATCTCTAGTAGGGATGCTTAGGACACTGGAGGGCCAGAACGGCTTTGAGCTAAGATGTGGGTCTCATGTCGACCGACTACTGAGTAAGATGCCACCCAGTTATCGCGATGGGTTTGTAGAGCATTGCCTGAACCAAGGCATTCTTCGGACAGGTACTGACCAAACCTATACCCTGCCTGATCTGAGTTCCTGGCTGCAGATGAAATCCCAAGCGAAGCGCATCGCAGGTAGAGCTGCTTCACTCTATAGTCCTGAAGCTTATAAGCTGACAAAGAAAGACCAGCGTCTTCCCAATAAACCAAAGGAGAAATCTACAGCCTTCTTCCTGACTTCCCAGGAAACCCCCAGCGCAGAAGGGAGTTCTTTCCGACCAAAGACCTCATCCAGACCAAAACCATATTGCCCGCGCTGCGAGAATAAGGAGCATTTCCTGAACGCTTGTGTAGAGTTTAAGAAACTGACCACCGACCAGATGGTGAGGTGGTTAACTGATGAACAGCGGTGCTGGAAATGTGGAAGAACTCACCAGCCGGAGGTTTGCACCCTCAAACGACCTTGTAATACCTGCAGAGAACAACACCTGACTGTACTGCAAGATGCTGTCCAGCAGATCCAGAAGAGTGTGCTCATGATGACTGCTCCGACTACAACAGTGTACTTGGATAGGCCGAACCGTTCCCCCAAGGTGATGCTGAAGGTTGTAAAGGTCTTGCTGTACAACAGGGACCAAACACTGGAGACTCATGCAATACTTGATGATGGCTCAGAACGAAGCATCATTTTACCACAAGCTGTTCGACGCTTAAAACTCACCCCAGAGCCCGAGACGCTTACCCTGCGGACTGTCCACCAAGAGGTAGTGCAGCTTCGTGGCGCCTCAGTCTCCTTCCAAGTGTCTTCCCCCTACAAACCTGGGGAGAAGTATCATATACAAAGGGCATTCACCGCCGATGCCCTTGGTCTCTCAGAACATTCCTATCCGGTGAGGATTCTCCAACGCCGCTATAAACACCTGCGTGACTTACCTCTGCCTTTGGTAGACCATGTTCAACCTCTGCTGCTTATCGGCTCTGACATGCCTCATCTCCTGGCCCCTACAGAACCAGTTCATCTGGGCCCGACAGGGGGACCCATCGCTGTCCATACCAAGCTTGGTTGGTCGCTCCAAGGTCCCATCAGTATCGACCAGACTCCTGCAACTGAGCAGCAGTGCCTGTTCACAACAACTGTTGTGCCAACCAGTGAGCTTTTCAGGAATGTTGAGCGTCTCTGGCAGATTGATACGCTCCCTTATGTGAGCGAGAAGCAGGTAACCCGATCAAAGCAAGATCAGCAAGCTCTGAACCTACTCCAGACATCCACTATCAGGGTCACTGTCGATGGGACACAGAGGTATGCCACACCACTGCTTCGTCGCGCCAACTCCGCCACGCTTCAAGCTCCTATGGAAGCAGTCTTGCCAAGTCTGCGCAGTACAGAGAGGAGACTTGTCAAAGACCCACAACGTGCCGAAGTGTATTGTCAGGAGATTCAGAAACTAGAGAAGTTGGGCTATGTAGCTGTGGTGCCACATGAGATAGCTAGAACCACTGCAGAATCCTGGTTCATACCTCACCACATGGTGCGACACAATAACAAGGACAGGATCGTCTTTAACTGCTCTTTCCAGTACGAAGGGAAGTCTCTCAACTCTATTCTCCTCCCTGGACCTGCCCTAGGTCCATCTTTGCTAGGAGTTCTTCTTCGGTTTCGACAGTATCCAGTTGCTGTGAGTGGCGACATCAAAGGTATGTTCCACCAGATACGCCTGTTGCCAGCAGACAAACCAGTGCTGCGCTTCCTCTGGCGGGACATGAAGAGGAATGAAGAGCCGAAGATCTATGAATGGCAAGTGCTACCATTTGGCACTACATGCAGTCCTTGCTGCGCCATCTATGCACTGCAGCAGCACGTCCGGGACACTTGTGGGTCCAATCATGACCTCGTCCATTGTGTAGAGCAGTCGTTCTACGTGGATAACTGTCTCCGCAGCACCCACTCCCAAGAGGAGGCTAAGGCCCTAGTCGACAGTCTGCGCCAGCTGCTCCACACCGGGGGCTTTGAGATACGTCAATGGGCCAGCAACATCCCTGCTGTCATTGAACATCTTCCATCCAATGTCAGATCTGAGAGTAGTGACCTATGGCTCTCTCAGTCTAGCACGGACCTTTGGGAGCCAACTCTGGGATTGACATGGGATTGCCTTCGTGACTCCTTCAAATACAGACATCGACTGGGGGAGAGAACTGAACCCATACTGAGGAACGTCTACAAAAAACTTGCGTGTCAGTATGATCCGCTAGGTTATATAGTACCGTTCACCACACGGGCCAAGATTCTGGTACAGGATCTTTGGAAGGACCAGCTCGGCTGGGACGACCCGATCCAGCCACCTAGCCTTCGTGACAGATGGCTTGCCTGGGAAAAGGAGATTCCTGATCTTATCCAAATGGAAATCCCCAGATGTTATGCACCAGCGTCTGCTGATTCATCTGCCTCGAGCAGAGATCTCCACATCTTTTGCGACGCTTCCGAGAGAGCGTATGGGTCTGTCGCTTACCTACGGACAGAAACTGCTCAGAAGGAAGTCTATATTGCCTTTGTAACGGCTAGATCCCGAGTGGCCCCAAAGAAACAGTTGTCCATGCCACGGTTGGAGCTAAGTGCCGCTCTCACTGGTGCACAACCAGCTGGTCTCCTTCAAGCTGAGCTCACGCTGCCCATTCGGAAGGTTGTTCTCTGGTCGGACTCTACTACCGTCCTCCACTGGATCAAGTCAGAATCTTGCAGCTATAAAGTTTTTGTGGGCACGCGGGTAGCAGAGATCCAGAGTCTTACAGATGGGAGTACCTGGAGATATGTGGATAGCGCGAATAACCCTGCCGATGACATTACCCGGGGCAAGACCTTAAAGGAGCTGTCACGACCACACCGGTGGCACCAAGGCCCTGAGTTTTTACGTCAATCCGAGGAACATTGGCCGACCAGCCCACCAGTATATCCAGAGCCAGAGAATGGTGAGCTGAAGAAATCATATTTCTGTGGACAGGTTAGGGTTAACTCCTGCCCTCAACTTCCTGAAATCAGCATGTTCTCTACCTGGAAGGATCTCATGAAGACAACAGCGCGGTCCCTACATGGGGCGGCTGACCCAAATTCAAGCTCGCACAGTGAAGCAGATGATTACATCAAAGCTGAGAAACTCCTCCTGATGAAGGCCCAGTCAGAGTCATTCCCAGATGAGGCCAATGCACTCAGGTCTGGCAGACCATTGCCAACCAACAGCCGTTTGAACTCCTTATCACCCGAATATGATAAGGATACAGAACTCATCAGAGTTGGTGGAAGGTTACGAAGAGTTGAGCAGCTGGAGCTAGACACGATCCACCCGATCATACTGGACCCAAAACATCCTCTGACTAAGCTCATCATCCAAGATTTTGATGAGACCCTCCTTCATCCTGGACCAGAAAGAGTGTTGGCTGAACTACGTCGCCGGTTCTGGATCCTCCGGGGGAGGGAAGCAGTCAGACGGTATCAGAGGGACTGCAGGCAGTGTCAGGCTTGGCGTGCCAATCCATCCATCCCAAAGATGGCAGATCTGCCACCAGCTCGTCTGCGTCTGTATAAACCACCCTTTTACTCGACTGGAGTCGATTGTTTTGGACCCTTTACCGTGAAAATTGGACGTCGAACAGAGAAGCGTTGGGGCATAGTCTTCAAATGTATGACGACCCGCTGTGTGCATCTAGACCTCCTCGAGAGCCTTGACACTGACTCCTTTCTGATGTCGTTAAGGCGCTTTATTGCCAGAAGAGGCAAACCCTTTGAGCTCCTGTGTGACAATGGGACAAATTTTGTCGGTGGAGCCCGAGAGCTCCATGAGGCCTTTGAGACCATGGCGCCTCAGTTGAAGGAGCATTTGGCAGAGCAGCAGATTGCTTTCCGTTTCAACCCTCCCAGTGCTCCTCACTTCGGTGGTGCCTGGGAGAGAGAGGTCAGGTCCGTAAAATCCGCTCTTAAGGTCGTACTCAAGGAGCAGACGGTCCCTGAAACTGTGCTTCGTACGGTCTTTGTGGAAGTGGAAGGCATCGTAAATGCTAAGCCTCTCGGCTACGTCTCATCAGACATAGCAGATCCAGACCCCATCACACCTAACATCCTGCTGATGGGACGCTATGATGCATCACTCCCTCAAGTGGTTTACGATCCCAGTAACCTTATTGGGAGTCGGAGATGGAGACATAGTCAAGTTCTTGTCGACCATTTCTGGTCCCGATTCATCCGTCACTACCTGCCTAACTTGCAAGAGAGACAGAAGTGGCAGAAGGATTCGGAGTGCCTCAAACCGGACCAAGTGGTGCTCATAGTTGATCCTCAGCTCCCAAGAGCTTTATGGCCTGTTGGTAAGGTAGCGACTACTTACCCTGGAGCTGATGGACGCATCCGGACTGCTGCCGTTAAGGTCGAAGATCGAACGTATATTCGACCGGTAGCCCGCTTGGTCTCACTCCCTATGCTTGAAGATGATAAGGATCCACGTACCTGAGTGGCTTTCTACCTTGGATTCGACTGTCTGTGCAGACAGTCGGGGGCGGCTGTGTTAGAAAGCCCACTGTTTACACATTATTTGCTTGGTTGAAGTGTAGTGGTTTGTTTATAGATAGTGTTTGCACTGTGGAAATTGATATGTCCTACGTCATTGAACTCACCATGTCTATGCTGACGTTCCTTGAATGCACCACTCTGTGCCGTGTGCTGCTAGTCTGCCTTGTAGCTGCTGATAGCCAGCATTGCTCCTTGTGTCCTCTCATCAGCATTTCGTGGGTTTTGGTTTATTGCTGTGTGTGAATGCCAGAAGGTGGGTTCTGTTTACATGATGTTGTGTATGCCAGATGCTATTGTGTGTATTTGTTCCCTCTTGACTATGCTAATGTTATTTTATGCTAATACGCTAACATGCTATGTAAGCTACTAAGCTAGTTAATGCTAATCATAAATCCGGTGTGATTATTGAAGTTGTTATAGATGTGAGTGTTTAATACAGTTCCTTGTGCTATCTCTGTGCTAGAATAATGTCTGGGCATGTTGAATGTTTTATGTGTGCTGTACTGATAGTTGCTTTATGTATCGTTACTACAGACCACAGCTGAATAAATCTCCTAAACTTGGAAGCTGCCTCCGTGTTCTTTAACCGGAACACACCCACAATACCTTGCCGCTCTAAATCAAATCAGCTAAACTCCCGGAGACAACATTCTCTCCATTTTAACATGAGTGCAGGTGGTGATCAGTGCCAAACATGGAATGATGCAGTGAACACAGCGTAGGGTCATGTGTTAGTGGTGGGAACAGTCATATGGTTATTGTTCATGTGTCCAACAGCAGAGGGGAAGAAACTGTTCTTATGGCGAGAGGTTCTGGTGCGAATGGACCGGAGCCTCCTGCCTGAGGGGAGCAGGTCAAACAGACTGTGTCCAGGGTGAGAAGGGTCAGCTGAGATCCGAGCTGCACGCCGCAATGTCCTGGAGGTGTACAGGTCCTGCAAAGATGGGAGTCTGCAGCCAATCACCTTCTCAGCAGAGCGCACAACACGCTGCAGTCTCTGTTTGTCCCTGATAGTGGCTCCAGCGTACCACACGGTGATGGAGGAGGTGAGGATGGACTCGATGATTGCAGTGTAGAACTGCATCATCGTCCGTGTTGGCAGGTTGAATTTCTTCAGCTGCCTCAGGAAGTACATCCTCTGCTGGGCTTTCTTGATGACGGAGGTGATGGTGGGCTCCCACTTCAGGTCCTGGGTGATGGTGGTACCCAGGAAGCGGAATGAGTCCACAGAGGTGATGGGGGTGTCAGTCAGGATGATGGGGGGGAGTGGGGCTGTGTGCTTCCTGAAGTCCACAATAATCTCCACTGTCTTCTGGGCATTCAGCACCAGGTTGTTGTGGCTGCACCAGGACACCAGACGTTCAACCTCCCTCCTGTAGGCAGACTCGTCCCCGTCCGAGATGAGTCCAATAATGGTGGTGTCATCTGCAAACTTGATTAGCTTGACAGACTGGTGGGTGGAGGTGCAGCAGTTGGTGTACAGGGAGAAGAGCAGAGGAGAAAGAACACAGCCCTGAGGGGAGCCGGTGCTGATGGTCCGGGAGTCCGAGACATTCTTTCCCAGCCTCACATGCTGCTTCCTGTCCGTCAGGAAGTCAGTGATCCACCGGCAGATGGGATCAGGCACATTCATCTGGGAAAGCTTGTCTCGGAGATGGTCTGGAAGGATGGTGTTGAAGGCAGAGCTGAAGTCCACAAACAGGATCCTGGCGTAGGTTCCTGGGGAGTCCAGATGCTGCAGGATGAAGTGTAGGGCCATGTTGATGGCGTCGTCTATAGACCTGTTGGCTCTATATGCAAACTGCAGGGGGTCCAGGAGGGGGGCTGTGAGGGTCCTGAGATGGGAGAGAACTAGGCGCTCAAAAGACTTCATGACCACAGATGTCAGAGCCACGGGTCTGTAGTCATTTAGTCCAGTGATCCTAGGTTTCTTGGGGACAGGGATTATGGTGGAGGACTTGAAGCAGGCAGGCACATGACATGCCTGCAGTGAGGAGTTGAAAATGCCAGAAAACACTGGGGCCAGCTCGTTTGCACAGTGTCTGAGGGTGGCAGGAGACACGCCGTCTGGGCCGGGAGCTTTTCGAGCATTCAGACTCTTAAACTGCCTCCTCACATCTGCTTCATGAATATGAAGAGTTGTGGTGGGAGCAGGTGGTGTGAAATCCTCTTTTGTGTGGGGTGAGGAGGGGGGTGTTGTAGGTGAACGGTTTGAAGGTGGTGATGGCTCTATGGAGGGGGGAGAGGTGGGGGAATTAGTGTCCAAAGTGTCTCTATTGTTGGGGCCGTTGGAGGTGTGAAGGCTGCCTGATGGCTCGTCAAAACGGCAGTAGAAGTCGTTTAGGATGTTGGCTAAGAGCAAGTCATCAGTGGAGTGGGGGGTTTTAGGCTTGTAGTTTGTGATATTCCTAAAACCTTTCCACACAGAGGCCGAGTCATTCTCTGAGATCTGCTGCTGCATCTTCTCAGAGTGCTGATGTTTAGCAATGTCCACTTCTTTAGTGAACCTGTACTTGGCCTCTATGTTTATGTTCCTATTTTCCTGTTTTAGTTAGAAGACCCAATTGCCATGTTGCAATACTATACTGCTATGGTAGCCAATGTTTCAAATGCAGGTTTGACAGGTTTGTGAGTGTACACTTTATTATGTTTGCCACTTGGTTGCTGTAGCTCAGGAGGTAGAGCAGGTCACCTATTGATCGGAAGGTTAGTGGTTCAATCCCTGGCTCCTCCAGTCTCTGTGTCAAGAGTGTGAATGTGTATGAATGTAGTTAGGAAGCACTTGGTTTAGAGAAACTGACTGGGTGAATGTGGCATGTTTAGAGTAATCTGCGAGAGTAGAAAAGCGCTATATACAAATCTGTCCATTCACTGTCCGAACAGAGTTTTGTCATGTTACTTTTGCACTGTTATGTTCCGGCACATGTTGTCATTACATGGCTTGATTATGGTACACATTAGGCTGACATCTGGGGCCAGAGTTGAAACTGTTCTGGGCCAGCACAGGACCAGCAGTGTGTCTGCAACTGGCCTTGTGCTGGCAGACCAGCTACGAGCCACCAAAGGGCCGTCATTCTTTGCGGTATGTGGGCCATCTGTAAGCACGTGTGGGCCAGATCCAGGCCATACCAAGTTTGCTATGTCGGATAATATCCTAATAGAGCGATTAGAGCACGCTGTAGGTAATACAGGTACTGCACTGCAGTGGTTTGTATCATATCTGACTAATAAACTCCAATGTGTTCATGGAAATGGAGAGTCCTCTTTACACACTAAGGTTAATTATGGAGTTCCACAGGATTCAGTGCTAGGACCAATTCTGTTTACATGAAACATGCTTCCCTTAGGCATTATCATCAGAAGGCATTGCATACATTTTCACGGTTATGCAGATGACACCCAACTCTATCTATCCATGAAGCCATATAACACACACCAATAAGTTAACTAAAGGAATATCTTAAAGACATAATGTTAATGGAAAATTGTACTTAGTAGTCAGTATAAGCTTTTAGTGATATAGGTTTGCATATGGTAGAATACTGCATGTTGATCTTTTGATGACTTAGGCTGTTGTTCACTACAAGACTTTGTGTGCATTCCAGAGTGCTCTGGCATTCACACCCACATCCTTGGAGCATGGGAGAGGTTGTACCTTCTCTTATTGTTTTGTGGTAGGATAAATGTATCTATGTCTGTTTTAAGCCAAGTGCCTTTTTGTTTAGATGAACTGCTGGACTTCCAGACCAGCAGGTTTAGGGAAGTCTTTATGGGGTCACACTCTGACCCCACACACGCGCACACACATATGAACATCCACATTCCAATATGAGGAACAAACAACGACTGATGTCTATAAATAAAGACCAGGGCAGTGGCAGAGCGCAAGTCTCTGAGCTCTCACTCTCATGCGGGTGCTCTGTGACTGCCCTTACAGCAAGTAAAAATGTGTGTTTCTCCTCTCTGATTCTCAGCTGAAGAAGTGTCTTAGAATACATCTCTTGACACATAAAGACCTTGATTACCTCTAACTTTCTGCTTCTTAATTCAGATAAAACTGAGGTTATTGTACTCGGCCCTGAAAATCTTAGAAATATGGTATCTAACCAGATTCTTACTCTGCATGGCATTACCCCAGTAACACTGTGAGGAACCTTGGACTCATTTTTGACCAGGATATGTCCTTCAATGCACATATTAAACAAATATGTAGAACTGCTTTCTTCAATTTGCACAATATCTCTAAAATTAGAAATATCCTGTCTCAGAGTGATGCTGAAAAACTAGTTCATGCATTTATTACTTCTAGGCTGGACGACTGCAATGTGTTATTATCAGGATGTCCTAAAAACTCCCTGAACAGTCTTTAGTTAATCCAAAATGCTGCAGCAAGAGTACTGACAGGGACTGGAAAGAAAGAGCATATTTCTCCTGTTTTGGCTTCCCTTCATTGGCTCCCTGTTAAATCCAGAATTGAATTCAAAATCCTGCCCCTCACATAAAAGGTCTTAAATAATCAGGCCCCATCTTAATGACCTTATAGTACCATATCACCCCATTAGAACACTTCACTCTTGCACTGCAGGCTTATTTGTTGTTTCTAGAATATTTAAAAGTAGAATTGGAGGCAGAGTCTTTAGTTTTCATGCTCCTCTTCTATGGAACCAGCTTCCAGTTTGGATTTGGGAGACAGACACTATCTCTACTTTTAAAATTAGGCTTCAAACTTTCCTTTGTGCTAAAGCATATAGTTAGGGCTGGATCAGGTGACCCTGAATCCTCCCTTAGTTATGCTGCAGTAGGTGTAGCCTGCTGGGTGATTCCCATGATGCATTGAGTGTTTCTTCACTCACTATGTGTTAATAGACCTCTCTGCATTGAATCATTACTTATTATTCATCTCTGGCTCTCTTCCACAGCATGTCTTTTGTCCCGTGTTCCTTCTCTCACCCAAAGCCGGTCGCAGTAGATGGCCAGTGCTCATAGGGGGTCATATGATTGTTGGGTTTTTCTTTGTATGTATTATTGTAGGATCTAAAGCGCCTGTAACTAACAGTGAAGTGTTCCAATGTTTTTCTTGTGTTTATATTTGTAAGTTTCCTTTAATTGTGGAACTTTGTTTTGTAATTGGTGGTAGCGGAAGTAACGTGCAGCACGGACTGAGTTTGTGGTGACACTAGAGCAGAGAAGCATGGCGCTCTGTGAGTTCAGCTGCATCGTCCTACTGCTTTAAACTGGACTTAAGTTTTAAAGAACACATAAGTTAAGTTAAGTTAAATTAAACCCAATTGTGGACTCACCGTTGAGAGGAGTAGCGGCTCGCGCGAAGAACGGACTTTCTCCCGTTTGGCTACAGCAGGCAATGAGGTGTGTTCAGGGTGCCTCTGTTAATTTCAGTTTCAATGAAAGTGCCATAAAAGGGCATTTATGTGTCTATACCTTTATTGTTTGGATTTACTGTGATAAGAGTTATTGTAAACATGTTGCTTATTGCAATTGTTTTCTTTGGGTAGTTCTCACGATGATGATGATGATGATGACGACGCTGAGTGATCTTGTCGCCGAACATTGAATAAATCATCTGTAAACAAGAACTTGTCCGCGTGGTGGCTAACGGGAGCTACAGTGAGAACTCATCTGCTCCTTGTGAGTGGGCGAGAAAGAAAGGAACATAAGTCATCTCTAGCGTGTCTACAAGGGTCCCCAAGCTCCTGCCAGAAGCCAAGAACGGGTTTGCTCATCCTAACAATTCAAAGAAAGGACATATTGATCTTCTCAAGTGTGCTGCAGAAAATTAACCTGAAGACCATTTGCAAGTTTGGATGCTTTAAAGTGTTAATAAGGGTGTCCTGAAGTGGCTTCATTGTAGCTGCAAGCAAGAAGGTTCAAGTTTACAATTGATCATGAGTTTGAAAAATATGTGTCTTTAAGGGTTGTTAGTGATTTCAGACATGTGTTTAAGGGTTATAAGAATAAGCTACTAAAGCAGTCCTGGATTTTATGCAAGGTTTTATTCAAAGGAAGTAACCAAGTTTGTTACAAGCTATAAGCAGTGTTATTTTATGTTATCAGACTCCTTTACTTAGCCTAACATGTCAGTCACAAATCTCTCTAAACTGAGTGACAATCCTGAGGCAGAGACTGTGACCAGGCCTCAGCAAAACCCTCCACTGTGCAGTTCTCCTCTGCAAAATACAGATGGTCCACAAGAAGTTCGAGTAACATCAGATGTTCATCCATCAACAAGTAAGTGTGCGCAACAAAAAATTCAAAACCCACCTCGTAAAAGCCAGAGGTCAAGAACCTTAACTGAAAAGGGAAGAGGAATGTTAAACCAAAGGATTAAGGAGTTGGAGCAAAGTTTTAAGATCAAGTACGAAAAGTGGAAGGTTCTAGCAAAGGATGCTAACCATTCAATTTCTGACAATTGTTCAGATGAAGAGCTGCAAGCAATAATAAACAACATTAATACTGCTTCCAGCGAACTAAACACAGCATATGAAAACTGGCGTCAGGTGGACATTCCTGATAACAATGCACGCCGCAGAATTGATACTTGCGAGGAGGTAACAAGAACTGTTATTAAGACTGCACAAAGACGTTTGAGAGGAAAGGCACCAGTCAAACCACAGTTTAATGTAGATGAATCTTTTTTAATGTCTGAGAAATCATATGGCGTCAGTAAGCACTCACAGGTTTCCAGTCAATACAAACAGTCACACGTTGCATCAAGAGTCGCTTCTAAGTCCTCCAGTGCGTCATCCATGAGCAGACAAGAAGCTGCTGCTAAAATGGCTGCAGCCCAAGCAACACTGGAAATCCTTCATGAACAACAGTGTCAGCAAGCAGAGCTTCTGCAGCTGGAGGCTGAAGATAAAAGACAGATTGCAGAACAAACAGCTGAAGCCTGCAGACGACGTTTAAGAATGGAGGAAGAAGAAGCACAGTTACAAGCAAAACTTGAGGTTGAAAATGCTGCCAGGCGAAAGCTTTTGGAAGACAAACGCAAGGAACTGGAATGATTGGAAGCACTCAAACAGTTAAGGGTGGCTAAGGCAACCATGCAAGTGTATGAGCAAGAGCAAGATGAAGATTCAGAAGAAGAAATTAAGCAGTTACTGCATGGATGTAAAACTGAAAGCCAAAGGGAAGGGGACCGATTTCAGCACACAAGTCACATACATAACTCACCAGAGTTACACTTACCACAACAAGCTGTTATACATCCACAGCATGATGGTGGCATCGCAGCACTTGCCATGTTATTAGCAGATTCTATTAGTGCCAGTCGTCTTCCTATGCCAGAGCCGACAACATTCAGTGGTGACCCGCTAAAATATAAGAACTGGAAGGCTGCCTTTCAAACTTTAATCGAAAGAAAAAACATACCAGCCTCTGAGAAAATCTACTATTTGTGCAAGTACGTTAGTGGACCAGCTAAGAAGGCTGTTGAAAACTATTTCCTGTTAGGCACTGAGGCTGCTTATAAGGCAGCATGGGAAGTATTAGATGAGAGATTTGGAAACTCCTTCCTTATTGCCAAAGCCTTCAGAGACAAACTCAGTGCATGGCCCAGAATTGGCTCCAAGGACAGTCTGGAACTTCAGGAATTTGTGGACTTTCTACGGAGCTGTGAAGCTGCGGAAAGCCAGATTAAAGGTCTAGAGGTTCTTAATGATTGCAATGAGAATCAAAAAATCCTCTCCAAGCTCCCCGATTGGTTGACATCAAGGTGGAATAGGAAAGTGTTGACGATAGAGGAGGAGACTGGCAGATTTCCAAGCTTTAGCCAGTTTGTGCAGTTTCTCATAAGGGAAGCCAGGATCGCATGCAATCCTGTGACTTCACTCCATGCCTTGAAACAGTGCGATGGAGAAAAGGTCAAGCCACAACGAAACCAGACTCCTGCAGCTAAAGTTCTAACAACAAACACTGATGAGAAGATTGCTGCCAGCAGTTGTCTGTTTTGTGAAAGACCAGGCCACAGTCTGTACAAATGTAGAAAATTTTTGGAACGACCAATATTGGAACGACACAGGTTTGTTCAAGATAATAAGCTATGCTTTGGTTGCTTAAAGCCTGGACATCACTCGAGAGACTGTAAGTACAGAAGCACTTGCAGTACATGCCAGAAAAGGCATCCAACTTGCTTACACGATGATCAAAGAGAACAAAAGACACGAAAGACTGAAGGAATAAGGCAGGAAGCTAGACACAGAGAACAAAGCAATGAACAGCTAGAAGAAAGAGAAGCTATAGCAATAAGTGAAGCAACATCCAACAGAGTTCAGCATGACAACACCAACATTCAGACATCTACAATCATTCCTGTGTGGGTTTCAATGATGAAAGAGCCTGACAGAGAAACACTTGTGTATGCTCTCCTTGATACGCAAAGTGACACAACTTTCATTCTTGAGGAGGCAGCAGATTCTCTAAATGCAAAGGGGGAACAGGTCAAGCTAAAGTTATCTACTATGGCCTCTACAAACAAAGTTGTAGCTTGCCAAAGGATCTCTGGGTTGCAAGTTAGAGGATTCAACTCAGAGAAGAAAATAACTCTTCCTACAACCTACACAAGAAAGTTCATTCCGGCGAACAGAGACCACATACCCACACCAGAGACAGCAATGGCATGGCCCCATCTTGAGCAGATTGCAGATAGGATTGCTCCTCGTCAAGGGTGTGATGTTGGTCTACTAATTGGCTACAACTGTTCTCAGGCACTTCTTCCTAGAGAGGTGGTGTGCGGTGAAGAAAATCAACCATTTGCACAGAGAACAGACTTGGGATGGAGCATTATTGGACATGGCAGCCCATACGTAGACTGTGGAGACACTATTGGAGTGAATCATCAAGTCATCACAAGGCAAGTGACACCGGAACTTCAGCTTCCATCAAGTCCCAAACAGGAAGTTCACTATGTAAGCAGAACACAGATCAAGGAAGTCATCTCATCTGACATAATTAAAGCGCTTGAATGTGACTTTAATGAGAGAGTTGCTGAGGACAATCACTTCTCTCAAGATGACCTCCAGTTTTTGTCAAAATTGAAACAAGGAATCAAACACAAAGAAGATGGTCATATTGAGATGCCTCTTCCATTTAAACGAGAAAGGCCGAGCTTGCCAGACAATATGGTGTGTGCTATCCATCGCCTTAAGCACCTAGAAAGGAAATTAAGGGGAAACAGCAGATATTACCAGGACTACAAAACCTTCATGGAAGAGACCATAGCGCGTGGAGATGCTGAGAAGATCCCCAAGGCTGATCTCCACAAACACCCAGTGTGGTACATCCCACACCATGGTGTTTATCACCCGCAAAAGCCTGGGAAAATCCGCATTGGTTTTGACTGTTCAGCCCGGTTTCAGGGGACATCTTTAAATGATCATCTATTGACTGGTCCAGAGCTGACAAATTCCCTTGTTGGTGTCTTGTGTCGGTTTCGCAAGGAAAAGGTTGCAATCATGTGTGACATAGAACGTATGTTCCACCAATTTCACGTGAGGGCAGAAGACCAAGATTACCTCCGCTTTCTCTGGTGGGAGAATGGAGATTTAGAAGCACAGCCAGCAGTCTATCGCATGAGAGTCCATTTGTTTGGAGCTGCTTCGTCTCCAGGCTGTGCTAATTATGGCCTCAAACATCTTGCTGCAATGGCAAGGGGGAATTTCAGCGAAGCATCCGTCCGCTTCATAGAAAGAAACTTTTATGTTGATGACGGTTTGACTAGTGTATCCACCGAAGCAAAGGGAATCCAGCTAGTGAATGAAGCAAGGGAGCTTTGCAACACTGGCAACTTAAGGTTGCATAAGTTCATTTCCAACAGTAAGCAGGTGTTGTCATCAATCCCAAAGGAAGAGTGTGCTGGAGGAGCCAACAACTTGGATATGGCTCTTCATGAACCACACATGGAGAGAGCCCTTGGTGTACAATGGTGTGTCACATCAGATGATTTCCAGTTTAGAGTGGTGGTGAAAGAAAAACCCATGAGCAGAAGAGGGGTATTGTCCACCGTGGCCTCGGTGTTTGATCCGCTTGGCTTTGTCGCACCTTTCATCCTTTTAGGAAAGAAATGTGTCTCGAGAGAGTTAGTTGGGATGATCCTCTTCCAGACCATCTGCTGCCCCAGTGGGAATCCTGGTTGAGAGGACTGCAAGATCTAGCAACCATAAAGGTACAACGATGCTACCTACCAGGAAGCTTTGGCAAAGTTGTGAAATACGAGCTGCATCATTTTTCAGATGCCAGTGCCTCAGGTTATGGAGAGTGCTCATACCTGAGAGTAATAAGCGCATCGGGAGAAGTGCACTGTTCCCTCGTGATGGGGAAAGCAAGGGTAGCTCCTTCAAAGGTAACAACTATACCAAGACTTGAGCTCTCTGCAGCAGTGGTGGCAGTGCGCACAAGTGACATGCTCGAGAGAGAGCTTGAAATGGAAGGCCTGCAGGAATACTTTTGGACTGATTCAAGGGTTGTCCTTGGCTACATCAACAATGATGCAAGGAGATTTCATGTTTTTGTAGCAAACCGTGTCCAACGTATCAAGCAGAGCACACATCCTGACCAATGGAACTACATTGCTTCAGAAGACAACCCCGCTGACCACTCTTCTAGGGGACAGACAGCAGAACAGCTCAAGGCATCTAACTGGTTTAGAGGTCCAAATTTTCTGTGGCAGCTAAACCTCCCAAGTAGTGTGTTCACAGTGGGAGAAATATCAGAAGATGACCCAGAGTTACGAAAGACTCATGTCCACAAAATTCACTCAAGGGAAGAGAGGTCACTGCTAGATCGTCTTGAAAGGTTTTCAGATTGGGCAAGAGCAGTACAAGCTGTAGCCATACTGAAACGCAGAGCAAGGGCAGCTAAAGGCCACAAACCAAGGTTTAGTGAACCCACCACTTTGCAGGAGCATAAGGAGGCAGAAGTTTTTCTCATCAAACTGGTTCAAGCAACACACCTTGCTGAAACCATGAAGAGTCTCAAGCTTAATGGGCAAATCAAGGCAATTGACAAGGCAAATAAATTGCACAAATTAAACCCATTCCTTGATGAGCAGGGTGTACTCAGGGTTGGAGGGCGCTTAACAATGTCCAGTCTTCACCCCCATGTGAAACACCCAGCTATCCTTCCTAAAGGAAGCCATTTGGCAACACTGCTCATCAAGCATCATCATGAAAAGGTGCAGCACCAAGGTCGAGGTATGACTGTTAACGAGCTGCGAGCCAATGGTGTTTGGATTCTTGGATGCAGTAAGGCAGTCTCCTCTCATATTTACAACTGCACAAAATGCAGGAAGTTTAGACGGAACACTGAAGGACAAAGGATGGCGAACCTCCCACAAGAACGCACGGAGTTGTCTCCACCCTTCACATATTGTGGGATGGACTGCTTCGGGCCTATCTATGTCAAGGATGGCAGAAAGGAGCTTAAGCGTTATGGGCTTTTACTCACATGCATGTGCTCAAGAGCCATACATATTGAGATGCTTGAGGACTTAACAACTGATGCATTCATCAATGCCTTGCGTTCGTTTATTGCATTGCGTGGAAGTGTCAGGCAAATTCGATGTGATCAAGGCAGCAATTTCATTGGTGCAAGGCACGAGTTCGCTGAAGCCATGAAGGAGATGGATGGAGAGAACCTCAAGAAAATTGGATGTGAGTTTGTTATGAACACACCATCTGCAAGTCATAAAGGTGGGGTTTGGGAACGCCAAATACGCACTGTGCGTAATGTTCTGGCATCCGTTCTCGACCAAGCAGTTAAAAGGCTCGACAGCAGTTCGTTAAGAACCTTCCTCTACGAAGTTATGGCAATTGTGAATAGCAGGCCATTAACATCAGAGCATTTGCACAATCCATCTGGTCCAGAACCCTTGACACCTAACCACATTCTGACAATGAAGTCAAGCATTATTCCCCCACCTCCTGGAAAGTTTATCAAGGAAGATGTGTACCTGCAAAAACGATGGCGCAGAGTACAGTTCTTAGCCAACAGCTTCTGGGAACGGTGGAAAAGGGAATATCTGTTGAATCTTCAGAGCAGACAAAAATGGAACAGAGCAAGACGAAATGCAAAAGTCAATGATATTGTGCTTCTCAAGGATGATTCTGCTCCACGTAGTCAATGGAAGATGGGAAGGATCATAGATGTCTATCTGGGACAGGATGGAAAGGTGAGAAGTGTGAGGTTGTTGATCAGTGACTCAACTCTAGATGCTAGAGGAAGGCGCACCACAAAACCAACCTATCTGGAGAGACCTATTCAAAAGACTGTAACTCTACTGGAGGCTAATTGAAGAGTCACTTTGCCAATCCACAAGTTCAATTAATGTTAAATGTGATTTCTTGTTATATCCATACATGTTACGTTTTATGGGAAAATCACAGGTGATTTGGTGGGAGTGTAACTAACAGTGAAGTGTTCCAATGTTTTTCTTGTGTTTATATTTGTAAGTTTCCTTTAATTGTGGAACTTTGTTTTGTAATTGGTGGTAGCGGAAGTAACGTGCAGCACGGACTGAGTTTGTGGTGACACTAGAGCAGAGAAGCATGGCGCTCTGTGAGTTCAGCTGCATCGTCCTACTGCTTTAAACTGGACTTAAGTTTTAAAGAACACATAAGTTAAGTTAAGTTAAATTAAACCCAATTGTGGACTCACCGTTGAGAGGAGTAGCGGCTCGCGCGAAGAACGGACTTTCTCCCGTTTGGCTACAGCAGGCAATGAGGTGTGTTCAGGGTGCCTCTGTTAATTTCAGTTTCAATGAAAGTGCCATAAAAGGGCATTTATGTGTCTATACCTTTATTGTTTGGATTTACTGTGATAAGAGTTATTGTAAACATGTTGCTTATTGCAATTGTTTTCTTTGGGTAGTTCTCACGATGATGATGATGATGACGACGCTGAGTGATCTTGTCGCCGAACATTGAATAAATCATCTGTAAACAAGAACTTGTCCGCGTGGTGGCTAACGGGAGCTACAGCGCCTTGAGGCAAATGTTGTTGTGATTTGACGCTGTATAAATAAAATTGAATTGAATTGAATTACAATACCTTGAATGTACTCTAAAATGTGCTTTAAAATTGTATTTCTGTCTGAATCAATGGCTTATTTAACATGACGGTGGGCCCCTGAAAATAAAGTTTTCATTATTTTCTCTCACCATTTGTTTTCGGGATTCCATAAATCACTTGTGATTTAGTGCTGTGGCACTAAAGGTGATGTTCACAGTATAAATTTTGGCTTGGCACAGTAGGATACTTATGAATAAATAAAAGATTGTGACATCGCTCTGGCTTCTAGTTAGATACCATATACTCCAGTAACTCTCACACAGTGAGTTTTTTGGCTACCTGCTTCAGGTAACTCCTTTCTACCAGTGGATGGAAGCTGTAAGGTGAGCAATAAGCTGAGCAATCACAGCTGTTTCCAGTCACAGATAACATTTTATTTTTTACACAGCTCCAATATGAGCCACTTATGACAGCTACTGAAAAAAACATGAACATGTACTTGCAGCAAACATATGGTAAATCCATTGTGGTATGTCCATCTGAGCCTGCCTTGGGGACAACCACCACTACCAGCTGACAAATGTCATGCTTAAAGACTGAGTAATATGCTCCCAGATTGTGAGCTAGAGAGGCGATGTGAGCCTGTGAGCCTGAGCTCAGCATTAATGAACCCCTGACTTACAGAGAGCTGCTTCACAGATCTGCCATAGTAGAAGTGCAGGAAAAGTAACATTTAAAAAGACAGCCAATTGAAAAGCTGGTGACTTGTAACTGATCACTTGTCTGTATTTCAATTCAATTCAGTTCAATTTTATTTATACAGTGCCAAATCAAAACTTGCATTTTATATATAACCCCTTTGTAATACCTGTTCACCAAAGTCTATTTAGCAACATACGTAATGATATTACACATTAAAAAAAATGCACACAAACATTGGAAATCACTTTTTGGCACAACACCGGCCTCAAGCTCAGTTAGCCGCCCGGCCTCAAGCTCAGTCTCCAACTCCACCATCATTTCATTTCAACCTTTTGTAACCCAGTAGAGAAAACTACCTTTTGTTATTTTTTTCTTGTTTTCGTTTTGATTGTATAAATGTATTTTCATTATTTTATTTTGAAAAGAAACATTTATTTTGAAAAAAGGAAGTGTGATCCTCTAGCAAACTTTATTTTCTGTTGCTGGATCACAAGGGATAAATGCCTTTTTCATTGGTTGAAGGTGGTTTTAGCCCCGTCTTCCGAAACACCAGACCATCATTTCACATGAGCTAGATCTTTTCGCACGTGGAAATAGATGAGACAGGTCACGGATAGCTCGTGCGGAATTTTCTAACATTTTGGTGAGTTTAGCCCATGGGTTTGAAAAGTTAATAATGTGTTAGTCTGTTGCTAAAAGTTGTTTCTTCTGTTCATACCGATTCGCGAGTGGTAATTTGCTGTTTAAAAACGGTTGAAATGCTGTTGTGGTAGGATTTGTTTAGCATACTCGAAGGATGATTGGAAAAATGTATTATCTTGCTGGTTATACCTATTAATCATAATTTCATGGTTAAAAAGAGAACAAGAAATTCATTTGTTGTTTACATGGTTAAAATAATTTCATGTATAACGAGAGATATATTCAAAGCATGCATGTAATGTATTACTGTGGTAATGTGAAAGAAATGTGAAAAGAGATAAAGAACTAAAGCTATAGCTGTGATACAAGAGAAGAAACGGAGCTGGCTGTGTACAATAATGTTAATATTGTTGTGCAGGCTAGGTTTTTTTCCCTTGTCCGTGTGGAAGGAACTAAGATTTTGGATTCCAATGGATTCTCTCCGGATGGAGATGGCGAGCCTGAGCCCAGACTGAACTTTGCAGAGGAACTTACTCTTCTTCCTCGACGGAGACTCCCAAGTGGTAACACACAAACCACAAACGAAAGAGAACAAGAACTAGACTAAGAATTTTTGACTTGACAAATGACCAAAGACAAAAAGACAATTGAATATTGAGCTCAAACGACTATTTTTGGGGTTATTTTTGTTTTGCCGGCTTCTTCTTATTATTGTTATGGTTATTATCACTACTACTGTCAATGTGGAATTTGTGTCTTGTTTATTTCATTTTTGTGCAAAATAATAACTGTTGCTGCTCAAATTCCTGTCTCCAGCCATTTCATTCTGCATTCGCCTCGCTTTCTATTGTAGCCCTGCCGAACCTAGCAACTGGTCCGTAGTTTGGCTGTCCTAAACTATTTAAAATGAGTCAGTGGTTACAGTAAGTCTTGGCGAGCCAGCCAGGAGGCTTTTTCTCATGTGATTACAAGTATATAACGCACCCCAAATGGACCGTCTTGTTGAACGTGAATCTGTTAAAGTCCCAAATTCGGTGATCGTGAGCGAAATAGCTGGAGATGAGCAAATTGATGAGGTGACTGAATTCCTAAAACAGTATGGGTCAATCTCAAGAGTCTTAAAGGTAGATGATGGTAAATCTGAGTTTATCTCGAGTGTTGTTGTTGAGTACAATTCAGGTACTGCTGTTGATGCTCTTGAGCCGTTACCTTACAACCACATATCCGATAGCGGGGTTAAGTATAGAATACAGTCTCTTGCAAGCGTATACACGCGATGTGTGGGGAATGATACAACCAAGTCATATCCAGCCATTTCATTCTGCATTCGCCTCGCTTTCTATTGTAGCCCTGCCGAACCTAGCAACTGGTCCGTAGTTTGGCTGTCCTAAACTATTTAAAATGAGTCAGTGGTTACACTTTACTTCACTTCAGTTGCCCTCAGTTCAGCCCCCTGTTCAGCAGCCACTCACCCTGTGCCCCAAGGCTGGACTGGGACAAAAAATCAGCCCGGGCATTTTGACTAGAGACCGGCCCACCAGGATAAAGATTGAAAATGTGACGTCATTCAGGGGTAAAACCGCAAAGGATTCTGGGAACTTGTGGCAAGAGGTACTAGCGCACGCAGGCTTTCAATTGAACTCAGTTACACAGCGATAAAAAGAAACACAAAAAATGGCAAGAAGCTGTTGTATTATTAACTGCAATAGCCGGTCGCATGACAGCCACGGGTAACCGATCGTTTTTTTTTTAAATCGGATTACGTCCTTGAAGAGAAATGTTTTAAGCCATGTTTCCGAAGTAAGAGCCGACGGATGGTCTGGATATACCAAATATAACGTCCCAGAACACTCCAGCTCACATGTTAGTCTGCTCCAAGCATTCCCACAAAGGTCAGAGTTTTTTAGTCGTTAATACGTCATTTTTCTTAACATAATTGGTGATATAGGTTACAAGCAAGTCTGGCGCTGAACAGAAATTGTCGCGCTATGCTCCTTTATTTATTGTGCATAAATAGTGAATTGTCCTGACACAATATTGCGTTTCGCTTCTGTTATTACCATGGTACATTGACAAAAACATATACTTTTATTCACAGGATAAAACAGTTGTTTTGTATCACTAATTGTCCAGTGCGATTACAGCATACAATATTATTGTCACTGCTACATTTCTGTAATTCTACCAGAAATTATTTCCACTACTAATTAATTACCGTTGAGCTCAAAGGTTATATTAATAAACGGTTAACGAATGTGTATTTATGACGACGATTTGTGAGACTGGTAAACTTACCTTTGTTCGTACGATGGTCTTTCGTTCTACACGGTGCATTTCAAGGTCCTGCACCCATCCGTCGGTAAACTGTAAAGAAAAAACAAGAAGGTATTGGAACCGGAGAATGAACGTTTTGCGGTGCTGCAAATGCTTGCATTTGATGCGGTACTTGGATTGTTTTGCCACAAGTTCCCGGCATGCAATGCGCGAAAATCACGTGATTGCTAAACAAGGGGGCGGGTGCATTCGGCTGTAATTGGTCCAGCCCAGAGTCGATCATGACCAATTGGCCAATCCAACACCTTTCATTATATATACCCTTCCTAAAAAAAAAAATCCATCGGCCCATAAAAACAAAAAATCGCCAGCGGCCCACCGGGCAAATGCCCGCTATGCCCGATGGCCAGTCCAGCTATGCTGTGCCCTATTTCACCTGCTCCTCCAGTACAACAAGCTAAATCAATTCTATCCAAAGGGAATTGTTTTTCATCCATCCATTGTAAGCACAGAGACAATCCAATAAATAATGTAATCGTTCCTCAAAAGCTGGCCCGTTTAGAGACCGTAACTCTCTCCAGGGCCTCCCCAGAGTCGCCTGGAGGCTAAGAAGTCAGCCGGGAACTGCACCCTACACCCATGATCTCATTACCCGACCCGAACCTATGTGCTCCTCAACTCCAGTCAGCATCAACCCTGCCAGAGGTCTGCGCACCTGCTGGTTCTGTTTTGTCCCTGCCAGAGGTGTTCGCGCTTGCTGGTTCCGTTCTGTGTCTACCAGAGGCCACCGTGCCTGCTGGTTCTGCCCTGTGTGTTCCAGGGGCCCCTGTGCCCACTGGTTCTGTGACTGCCCCTGCTGGAGGGTCCGAGGAGCCCGTCCAGCCATTACCATCGCCTGCAGCGCCACCGCCTGCGCTTCTACGCCATCGCCTGCAGTGCCACCACCTGCGGCTTCCACGCTGTTGCCTACAGTGTCTTTATCTTCATCTGGTACAGCCTCCGTGTCTTCATCCGCGCCTGCAGCAGCAGCAGCCTCTTCCGCCTCGCCTGGCCCAGCCAGCAGCCTCTGCCTCTTCCGCCTCGCCTGGCCCAGCCAGCAGCCTCTGCCTCTTCTGCCTCGCCTGGCCCAGCCCGCGGCCTCACCATCGTCGGTCATCTGCCAGGCCGCTTGTTGGGCATCGTCACCACTGTGGACGACCTGCTGAACGCCGCCGCTGCCTTCTGCGTGGCCGGCCTCCGGATCTGCTCTGTCGCCGCCACTGCCTTCCATGCGATCGGCCTCCGGAGATAAACTGTTCTGGACTGCTGTGCCGCCGTCCTCCGGGTCGGCCTCCTGAATTGTTTTGGATCTGCTCTCTGTGCTTCGGGTTTTTTTTTTTTTTTTGGTTGTTTTTGGACTCGGTCCCTCCTTCCTGGACCAGCACTGCCAGACCTGGTCGGGTTGTTTTCTGTTTTTTGAACGTTTTTTGTGTTTCTGTTGGGCTGTCATGGGGGTACCGTCATGGTCCTGAGTCTGCCGACTCAGTTTTTTGTGTTTCTTTATGCTTTTGTTTATTCTGAGTATGTATTCTGTTATGATTTGCCATTTGTTAGGTTTCTGTTCTGTGCCTGCCCTGGTCCCACTTCTGTGTCCTGTCTGTCCATGGTGTCATACTGTCTGTTTGTGAATCTGTCTGTTTAGTTCAGTGTCTTGTCTGGGTCTCTGTGTCTGAGTTTCCTGTTTTATTCTGAAGGTCCCCGTCTCATGTGAGTGTGTTCAGTTTACGTTTCCCCTGTCCCGTCAGCTCTGATTTCTCCCAGGTGTGGGATTTCTCCCACACCTGTGCCCTCCTGTTTCTCATCCCCTGATTACTGCTGTGTGTATTTAAGCCCTGTGTGTTCTGTTGCCGGTTTGTCTGTGTTCCACGGTGTCCTGTTCCTTGTCTGCGTCTCTCTGTCTCTCACCCCATTTGGTATCATCTCAGGTTTGTTATTTAGTTTTCCCAGTTTAGGTTTCTTTAGTTATATGTCATCTCTCATTGCCCGTTTTGCCACTACGCCACTTTGTAAATAAACATCACTAGCATTATCATCCACCGCCTGCATTTTGGGTCCTTTCTCCCTCCAACACCACACTGCTCGCCTCGGCAGACGTGACAACTTCAACCTTTACTGGATTTTTGTTTTTACACTAGTATCTCTACATCTCTACTTCTACTTAAGTACAGAATGTGTGTACTTTTGCCACCTCTGCCTGTGGTACACAGCCCATTAATAGAGATTAATCATATTCATGATTGAAGTATCTATTAATGGTAGGACTTCTTTGGGCAGTCTTGGAATGAGGTATTGAATAAGATGGATGGATCAATAGGATAGAAAGTCTCTAAATATCAATCATACTGAAAGTAACTGTACATAATTATATATCTGTGAGATTGTTATGAGTAATTATTTTTTTAATTGTAATGTTATTTTATTTATAAAGAAATTCATGGAGTCATTACTAGTTAACGTTGAAGGAATATTCGACTCAGCAGAGCTTTGATTCTTTGTCAGCCTAGCTGTAGTGCTGAAGAGAAACCCTGGGTTGTTATTTTCCCCAATAATTGAGAAATAATAACATTTCCTAGCTTTTTAATCAATTATTACATAATTTACTAACAGGACATAAGACTTTTTTGTGGGTTTTTTTATGTTTAAATCACATTTTGCTGACATAGTCTGTATGGGAATAACAAGCAGGGCTTTGGGTAAACTTTAAGACGTTCCATAAATTAATATGAATGCACACTTACATTTATTTATACATTTAGAAATCTTACACACACATTCGGAATACACATTTGCACATTCTTGTACTCTTTTACAAATCTATGTAGAGATTACCAAACCAGATTAAACAAACACGGATCTGAAGATGCACACATAAATTTCAATATGCACACAGGAAACTCCAAACAGATTAAAAAAACCAAAGTGCAGCTTGGGATACACACACTAATGGTTTTGCTACAATAATAGCCTCATATATTTGCCCTTGCCTCTCTGGAAGGACTGGGCCTGGGTCTGTCTGAAGGATTTCCCTCCTACTCGCTCAGTTTTTTTTAAGCTTCTTGTTCCATGAGAAAAGTTCTCGTTTCCTGTTTTTTCGAGTGTTTATATAATTTGTTGCCAAAGTAGAGAATTTTCTTCCAAAACACCTTGCTGTTTGTGAGGTTTTTAATTTACAGCCATATAATACCTCCACATGATGTCCCTCTTTACAGCAACCTACGTGCATCTGCTCAGTGCAGCTGAGTTCATAAC
Source organism: Copadichromis virginalis (assembly GCF_057382275.1). Lineage (NCBI taxonomy): Eukaryota > Metazoa > Chordata > Actinopteri > Cichliformes > Cichlidae > Copadichromis > Copadichromis virginalis. The sequence continues at coordinate 31,173,061 of NC_140632.1, read as the reverse complement.
TGCACAACAACAAAGCCCAGCAGAACAGAAGTGAGGGGGCAGAGAAAAGTGTGGTTGGATGAGATGAGCAGCATTTGCACAGATATATCTACTTTCTGATGAAATTCCAAAGTGTGTGTAAGTTAACAGATTTATCAGTATTACAGCTCTATCACTAAGACACAAGAATCTGATGGACACTATAATCTACTCCACTCTATCAGATTTTGTCTTTTAAATTAATGTTTAAAAGACAGTTTTAGTCTTTATTCTTTCAGCTGTGGCCTCGGTGGGGTTTAAGGGTCTGAGAACAACTAAAGAATAAATCTAAATACAAAATTCAAAAGTAGGGTTAGTCCACGTGCAAATTTGACATACAGAGCAAATAGGTGCCCTACTTTCATGTGCTATATTAATGCTTACTGAAAAATAAAATAGCTGTAAAACTGTTAAAAACAGCCACCAGGAAAATAATTAAAGACTAAATTTGTGTCTAAGAATCCTTATTTGTTGCAAATGCATATCATAGAAATACAAATACTCTATATCAAAAAAGGCATTGCTTTCCAGAGAACTGATTGTTCAGTATGTGTTGATTTCACACCTGTTCATCACTAATCTGGAATCTGACCTGAGCAGGTTATATTGACTGTGCAAGTTACCACGGCAACATACTCCAGTGAGAAGTAAACCATGTTTGTAGTACAGAAAACCCACGGTTGACCCTGAAGTTATCCAGATAAGAAATAAATCCTCCCTCATAGTACAGGGGTCCGTTCTTCGTACGTCGCTTACTACATCCAAGATCAAATGACACATCCAAGATCAAATCATCGCGCTAACCGTGAGCTCGCTAATCCGGTTCCCCGAACACACCTGCTGTTGACGATTACTACAGCTGGACGCAGGAATGTGACATCACTGGGTGTCGTAAAAGGGGCTACGCATCGATAGTAGAAACATTGATCGGCAACCCGCTGATTGGTCGGCGAAAATGTCCAAGGGGCGTGCTCGGTATTTTCCGGCAGCAGAGCAAGAACTCATGAGTGAGGGATTTCAGGAGTTTCAGAGTTTAATTAAAACGCAAGAGAACACTGCAAAGGCTGCAAAAGCAAGGAGAGAGGGCTGGCAGAAAGTTGCTGACAAATCAAACTCGTAGGTAATTTAATAATAATAATAATAATGGATTGGGTTTATATAGCGCTTTCCAAGGCACCCAAAGCGCTTTACGATACCACTATTCATTCACTCCCACATTCACACACTGGTGGAGGCAGCTACGGTTGTAGCCAGGCTGCCATATCGCGCCATCGGCCCCTCTGGCCAACACCAGTAGGCGGTAGGGTAGATCTATCATATGACACTATGTTGTCCAATATCATATGGCATTATATTATATTATAATATGTTATATTATATCCCCTTTCACATTAGAGCCACAACAGGACCCACAAGAACATGGGAACAAGTAAAAGTGGAATACAGGAGTATTCTACAGAATGGTAATATTTATCTCTTAGATTGCTTTGCGTCTCTTGGCAAGGTAATACTGGCCTGTAATACTCTGTTAGTTTGTTCATAACAGCAACCAAGAAAAGGGCAGAGCAACAAAAGACAGGTGGTGGTCCTGCACCCCCTCGTCAACAAGTTGGTTAAGTAAATAATACCCTCACGGGAATATCGATATCTCTCTATGAGCACACTGTCGCGCTGAGCTAAAGGATCCTGTCTGTCCCGCAATATACGCTGAATTCTGAGGACTCTCCTTATCAATCTTGCACCTTCCGCAATGGGTTGGTCGCGTATACGGACAGGACATGGCTGCGACAGGCTTCCCAAATCCACCTTCGCTTTTATAGCCATGGTCTCTCATCTTGATTACACGAAGTAATTTACAATTACTACTCTGAAATATGAATTACATCTGTAATAATCACATACATGTAATAGAATGTTAATAGTACATTTCCCTTTTTTAGGAAATGACCTGTATGTATCTGTGTGACATCAATAAAAGGATCAAGTGCTGCATTATCTTTAGTTACATTGATAATATTTATTTATGGTGAAACAGTGGAAAAATATCGCTGTTGCTTTCGTATAAATGAAGCGGACATACCTGCGTGGCCGCGATCTAATCCTGTTTACATAAAGTAAACCTGCTCCCGAGCAGGTTTACGCTTACGGCTCTGTTGCTATGACAGCAAGTCCTGGATGAGCTTCGGGGAACCGACTGATCCAGGATCACGCGAAATCGTCAACAATCTAATCCGGCTAACCTACTTAGCGAGGTACGAAGAACGGGCCCCAGGCCTCTGATGAGGCAGGATGTGTGTGTTTTCATGTGTTTATTATTAATCACATGATCTCATTTCTGTGGTGCACAGATTGTATAACGTATGCAGCAGCTGCTGTGATCCATCTGATGAAAGTTGTAGAAACCAAAGTCTTGAAAATATACATATCCCAAGTGCTCCTGTGTGTGTGTGTGATTTTTCACTTTGGCTTCTAATGGTCACAGAAAAAGGAAAACACACACACCAACAACACTTCCTGAACTTAACACCTAATACCTATTAGAGAGGTTTCTAAACATCTGGATACTTCTATAATTCAAATTAATCTCTTTTCAAGAAAAAAAACCACAAATTGATTTACAATAAAAATCAAATAAACACAAGTAAGACAACAGGAAACACAAAATGCTGCCCAAACATGTATCAAAGCTCATGAATTTTAAGCTGTTTTTTTAAAGTGTTAATAGAGAGTGGTTATCTGTTCCAGCATTTTGGACTGAAGGTTTGGAATGCAGAATTCCCCTTTGTTACGCCCCAGTCTAGGGGTACAGGAACGCAACATAAGTTTGAAAAGACTGCCCCGCCCTGGTCCCCAAAACCATACACAGAGGGAAAACCAATTTCTTAATGAATTGTGATTTATTCTCTACACTGCAAAAATGAAGCTCCAGGGTGAACAAAGGCCAAAATAACAAACAAAAAAAGCTAAGTCAGGAGGAGGTGCTATCTAGAACCCTATGTGAAATCAAACATCAAACAAAAGACAAGCGCTACACCTAACTCCCTAACTGAAATAAACAGGAGAAAACAGTGCAAGGAAAAACAATACGGCAGCTCACCCCTTCTGTTGCAGTGCTATTTACAATGAAAACTAATGTACACACTATATACAAAACTCAGAAAGGCCGCAAAAATCACAGGCACAAAAGTCTCAGGTTTTGGAGGCCAGGGTCAGGTCTGCTGCTGCTGTCAGTGGCTGCCCCAGGACAACTGCTGGTGAGGGATTTGAAGAAGATCACATGGCCAGGGGACCAATCAGCAGCCGTCAGCTCATCCACTCCGGGACCTGCAAAGACTTAAAGGCACAGACAACAACAGCCACCAAAACAGATTATGGACAGGGCCATAACACCCTTTGCTTTCAGATCAGTTCATGGCATCACAAGAAAACTTCCATCTGCGGACCTAAGAATCAAGTTTTGAGAATAGGGGTGGAATATGTAATATAAGTCACCTTATCGCCTAAGGCCATAAAAGTAAAAACCAAGCTTTTAAACCGAAATCTAAGGCCATAGAATTAATGTGAGCATCAAGTCCAAAGAATGACCAAAATTTAGCCTAAGATTCCACACCTTAGTTTTTACAGTGGATAAGAAAGAAACTCGGGAAATATGTTCTAGTTGTAGAAGGCAGAAAGATTATTTCCAACCTAATGGTGGTTATAATAAGTTACAGAAGTTTGCTAAGAAACTTCAGGCTCACCCCAGTGGTCTAGAAAATAGATTAATCTCACCAGTCTTCATGATATGTATCTGAAAGGAGTTAAAAGTAGTATTCACTAGCTGAAAGTACCAGCTGGAAGTACAGCCAGCTCATCTCCACATCTAAAGGTCACGGTGAGATCAGAAAGGCACTGTCTACGTACGGGGCAAAGTTTAATAAAGGGAAAGCATTCCATAATTAGCTGCCATGTTTCAGTTAAAAACAAAATCCAGATTTTTCCTGAAGAACACGACATAAAAAACAAATGAGTAGAATAGAGTTGTATTAATCAGCAAGTATTCCAGTTAATAAAGGAGGAGTGTAAGGGAGCAGTCCCCGAGACTCCTCAGGCAATGGGGTGATAATATCATTCGTATTCGTTTCTAAGGAAAGCCTTTCTATTTGACTGCATGGAAAAATGACCTCCAAATTGAGCTTCCTGTAGAAGATTGGAGATAGACCTGTCTTGTGGCTCAAACCCAAACCATTGACACAAGGTTCAGGATTTTAAAGTACAAATGGCTGTTTTAATCCCAGTATTCGCAATGACTGTATTAAGTGTAGTAAATAGAAGGAAACCTTATTTCATTGTATGTGGGACTATAAAGTATTGCAACCCTTATGGAAAGGAATTCTTGACTTAATTTCCAGGTTAATAGAACATGTTATCCCAGTTGACGCAAAATTGTGCATTTTCCACATTCTCTCTGGACAGTTCCAACTACATGGAAAGAAATGAAAGCCAAATTTCTTTAAGATGGAAGGACATACATGGACCCACCCCTAATTAATGGATCAAAGAAATGACAGGCTTGCAATGGGAAAGTTGACGTTCTTAGCTAAAGAAAAGACTTCTACCGGATCTGGACACACTTTTTACAATTTATAACGGGATTGTTTGTACAGAGAACTATGGTGTAACTGATATACATATGTGCTGAGAATACGATGCTGTTGGGTGGGTTGGGGTTTTCGGGGTGGGAGGGGTGACTCTATACATGTTGATGTATTACAACTTAAAAATCTAATACAACCTTCTGTAGGAGGTAGTTCTGGACTATGCGAGATGTCCCGATAGGGCCAGTGCACACAACCCGTGATTTCTGGGAGATTCTCCAGGATCTGTAAAAATGTCACAAATATCTTTAAACATTTATACGCACAGGAAGCTCTATGTGGGCGTAAGCTCTTTGAAAGTGAAAAATATCATTCTGTTGACTTTAAATATAAAAATGTCTGTTAAACGATCACGGGGTTTTTTTTGTTGCTGTTGTTGTTGTTATTTTGAAGTATAGCTTTTATAAAATGCTTTTATAAGTCTTTGTATGTTCTAATCTATTTGTATTTGTGTGTGAATTGGAAAAAATTTGTCTGTATAATTAGACACAAATTATTGTACACATTTCTAAATCTTAGTTTGAATCATATCGACGGTTTTCTCTCAACATAAAGCAGACGCTCTGCTTGTTCTTGCTCTACGTGACTTGTGGGCGAAAAGTCGGAGGAGAAGCTTTGTCCCTTCTGGCTCGCTGTAGCGGGTTATTGTATGTTGACGTGTGTCTGAGCTGTTCCGTTAGCTAACAAACAGCTAGCAGACACTGAACACTGAAAGTAGCTGTTTTACAGGCTGGTTTTGCGAACTCAAAAACTCACAGTAATGGCGGATGACTGGGAAGAGATTCGCCGGCTTGCCGCAGACTTCCAGAGAGCGCAGTTTGCTGACACAGTGCAAAGGTAAACGCAACTAAACGGGTGATAGCATCAAAGCTAATCCCAGCTGTCATTAAAGTTGATTTAAAAGTAACGCTATTAGATGAAGATTGTGGCTTCTCTTGTAACAACTGTTGTGACTAAAACAAACACAATAATAAATGTATACTACACTGTCCTTTACGGCACTTGTGTAAACTTTTCCGCAGGCTGTCGGAAAGAAATTGCATTGAAATAATTGCAAAACTAGTCCAAGACAAGAAGCTGGATGTGGTGCACACACTGGATGGTAAAGAGTATGTCACCCCAGCTCAGATCAGCAGGGAGATCCGAGATGAACTCTACGTGCACGGAGGTGTGATACAGAAGTTTAAGAAATGAGATGCAGCATTGTCACATTGTCCCTGTGACATTTTCAGAATTGTAGATTGTGACAGAAACTAAGTGCTTTCATTCTGTATTACAGGGAGAATCAACATTGTGGACCTCCAGCAGGTGTGTGTTAACACTGTGTTTCGTCCTGCGTCCTCTAGATGAGATATACAGTTTGTTCATTCAAATTTGGGTCAGATGTTTTATGAATGTTTTCATGATGTTGTTCCTTTCAGATTATCAATGTGGACTGGGTCCATGTTGAAAACAGAGCAAATGAAATTGCAAAGTCTGATAAAGGGGTTCAGCTTGTACTGGGACAGCTGATTGATGAGTGAGTATTAGGTCTATACTGTATAAAAATGGCTACCATAAAGTCACACTATGGACAGCACTATAATGGGTTTTGTGAGCCAAGTTGCATATTTGCATGAAAGAGCAAAATCCTAAGTTATCAGCCAACACTTTAGACTCTATGGGCTCATTTCACACATGCCCAGTGTTTCTCGATATATGCTACAAGATATTTAGGTCTATAGGATCCAGAGAAAAAGCTATAACACTTAAGTTAGCTAATTATAATAGTTAAGCTCCATCTCATTAGCCTATTGCACTTGTTAACTCTTTTTACAAAACTGAAGCTTTTGAGGTAAAATTAATGATAATTCTAAAGGCCAACAGTGCAGCTACAGACATAAACGATGCAAACTTTATTTTGATAAACTTTAGACTTTTGTCATTTCAGTGTAGGATGATCTTGATTTAGAGAGCTTTAGTGAGCTTTAGAGAGCCAGTTTTTCTATAACAAATTAATGTTCATAATTTGACTGTGGGTTTAACTTAGGCTGTTGCTGAAGGTTCAAAACACATCAGCAGGGTATGGCACGGAAAACAAACGTATAATTAATATTGACACAATCTGTGTCACTCGTCTATTATGTTGATCGTTTTCGTGATTGCCCAGATGGTGCTTCGCTGTGAATTGTGGGATGGCATTATGTCCTTTCCTTTCATAAAGAATGCTCCAGTTTGTCTTCTGCTGAAGGAGGCAATAAAGGAAGCTTTAACTGTTATTGGGCTGTCTGCAAATAAGTTGATGCTGACCTGTGTTTACTTGTGCACATCAGTTTTGTGCTAGCTAAAGGTTCACAATTAATTTGATTAAGAACCAAAAGACTTTAAAACAGTTCAGTTATTTTTATAATTCGGATTCGGATAATTCAGATTAGCACACTTCAAATCCTGTCTCCCCCCCACCCTGGACCCCCACCAATTCGCATACCGCCAGAACAGGAGCACAGAGGATGCAGTCTCCATCGCACTGCACTCTCTCACTCTCCTCTCACACCTGGACAACAACAACACCTATGCCAGAATGCTGTTTATAGACTTCAGTTCAGCATTCAATACAATCCACCCCTCACAACTCATCAGGAAACTGACAGACCTGGGCATCAGTTCCCTCATCTGCAAATGGTTACTGGACTTCCTGACCAACCGCCCCCAACATGTCCGGCTGGATAACCGCTGCTCATCTACCATCACAATGAACACCGGTGTACCACAAGGCTGTGTGATGAGCCCTTTCCTCTACTCCCTCTTCACCCACGACTGCAGACCTGCTGATGGTTCCAACACCATCATTAAGTTTGCAGATGACACCACGGTGATTGGCCTCATCAGTGACAACGATGAGGCCGCCTACAGGGAGGAGGTGGATCGTCTGGCTGAGTGGTGCGACACAAACAACCTGCTGCTTAACACCGAGAAGACCAAGGAGCTCATCGTGGACTACAGGAGGAATGCTGACCCACATCCACCCATCCACATTAAGGGGACGGCTGTGGAGCGTGTGAGCAGCTTCAAGTTCCTGGGAGTCCACATCTCCGAGGATCTCACCTGGACGACCAACTGCTCCAAGCTGGTCAAGAAGGCTCACCAGCGCCTCTTCTTCTTGAGGACTCTGAGGAAGAACCACCTGTCCTCAGACATCCTGGTGAACTTCTATCGCTGCACCATCGAGAGCATCCTGACCAACTGTATAACAGTCTGGTATGGGAACTGCTCTGCCTCGGACCGGAAGGCGTTGCAGAGGGTCGTGAAAACTGCCCAGCGCATCGCCGGAGAACCACTTCCTGCCATAAAAGACATCTACAGGAAGCGGTGTCTGAAAAGGGCTGGGAAAATCATCAGAGACCCCAGTCACCCATCACATGGACTCTTATAATAATAATAATAAACTTTATTTATAAAGCACACTTAAAAACCAAGGGTATGCCAAGGTGCTTAACAAGTAAAATAGAGTATAGGAGGAGGATAATAGAAATAGGACCAAAGCAAGTACTAAATATGCAAACAGATAACTGTCACTAATACATAGGAAAGCAACAGGTACAGAGCAAACAAGAATTTAAATGAGCATAGAAGTGCATGATATAAAATCATAAAAGAAATATTAACTAGAGGGAAAGGCAAGATTGAATAAGTGGGTTTTTAATCGTGATTTGAACAGTGCAATGGAGTCAGATGCGCGGAGGTCGAGAGGAAGGGTATTCCACAGTACCGGAGCAGCCAGAGCAAACGCACGGTCACCCCGGGACTTCAGTCGAGATCTGGGTTGGGTCAGAAGTAGTTGAGTGGCAGATCTGAGTGTTCTAGCAGGAGTATGTGGTTTGAGAAGTTCACTAAGATAACTTGGCGCTAATTTATTAATAGTTTTGAAAGTAAGGAGTAATATTTTAAATTGAATACGGTACTTTATGGGCAGCCAATGCAGGCTAGCTAGGACAGGGGTAATATGGCAAAATTTCCTGGTACCAGTCAAAAGGCGGGCTGCTGCATTTTGGACTGTTTGCAGTTTAAGAAGAAGAGAAGAGGGAAGACCATAGTACAAGGAGTTACAATAATCCAACCTGGAGGTCACAAAAGCGTGAATAAGCTTCTCCAGGTCCTCATGCGGAATATAATGCCTAGCCTTAGAGATAAGGCGCAGTTGGTGGAAGCTAGATCTCACTACAGCAGACACTTGCTTATCGAGTTTGAGCGAGCTATCCAGCAGTACACCCAAGTTACTGACATAGTCACAAGAAAAACTAGCAAAGGAACCCAGGGCAGCACAGAGTTGGGCACGAGGGATTTTACTGTTGAACACCACAATCTCAGTCTTCTTATCATTTAAAACGAGGGAATTACTCAGGAACCATTCTTTGACCTCCCGCATGCATTCTTGAAAGTAGTGCAGGGACACAGCAAGGTCGTCAGTAAGTTCAAAATAGATCTGTATGTCATCGGCATAACAGTGGAAGGCGATATTGTATTTTTCAAAGATTGTGCCTAGAGGGAGCAAATACAATGAGAAGAGAATAGGGCCTAAAACTGATCCTTGAGGCACACCACAACAGACCGGAGCGGAGGAAGAGGAGAAGGTGCCTAAGTGAACTGATAAGGATCTATCAGCGAGGTATGATTTAAACCAGTCGAGGGCAGTGCCTCTAATACCCACAGTGTGCTCAAGTCTTAGTAATAAAATGTTATGGTCTACCATATCAAAGGCCGAAGAGAGGTCCAGTAAAACTAGGACCATAGAGCGTCCAGTATCAGTGATTACAAGAATATCATTAAGAACTCTAACCAACGCTGTTTCAGTGCTATGCAATGGCTTAAAGGCAGATTGAAATTTCTCAGCAATATTGTTCGTGTCCAAGTACGCCTGGAGTTGGGAGAGAACTAGTCTCTCCAGGATCTTGGACAAGAACGAAAGCTTAGAGATCGGTCTATAGTTTGAAAGGTCATAACAGTCAGAATTTCTTTTTTTAAGAATCGGGTGGACTACAGCATGCTTAAAGGACAAAGGAACACAGCCTGAGAGCAAGGAAAAGTTCATAAGAAATAGGATACTAGGTCCGATTACATCAAAACAGTCCTTAGCTAAACGAGATGGAAGAATGTCAAGCACAGTATTGGTGTTATTCATTTGAGCAACTAGCCGCTTAAGAGTCAAAAGTGACACAGGCGCAAACTGGTGGAAAGTTGAAATGCACTCAGGAATGGGGAGAGGATATAAAGCAGGGGGAAGGGAGGACTTAAGAGATGAGACCTTTTTTAAAAAGTGAGTTTGAAATCGCTCACAAAGACCCTGAGAATGAATTAAAGGCATGTCCGGGGAAGGGTTAACCACAGAGTTAAAAATTTTAAATAAGGTACGGGGGTTATGGTCATTGGCCAGGATGATTTTGGACAAGAAGGACGCTTTGGCTGTTTTAGCAGCACTTTGGAATTTTCACCCTCCTGCCCTCTGGGAGGCGCTACAGGAGCCTCCGGACTAAGACCACCAGGTACCGGAACAGCTTCTTCCCCACAGCTGTCAGACTCCTGAACTCTGCCTCCTGACATCTGACCCACGTTAACTCATGGACTGAACATACACACACACACACACACACACACACACACACACACACACACACACACACAATGGACAACTGTACCCTCAAACACACAATAATAACATGGACTGAACCACCACTCACAACCACTAGCACTTTATATAGCCTCTGTAGAAATTATCCACACCCTCACTTACCTTAACTGCACTACTGTATAGCCCTGTGTAAACAATCATTCTGTACATACGATAATTTTTAACCCTACAACTGTTTACAACTTGCATAGTTCCCATTTCTGTATAGCTGTATATCTCAGATTCCTGTAAAGTTATTTATTTCATATTCTGTATAGTTTTTCATATTTATATCCTGTCCATATCCTGTACATAGCTTGTACTCACTACAGCCTGTACATACTTATAGTTATAGAATATTCACAACATACTTCATACCGTGTACATTATAACATTATAGACCCATTTCTGTAATATACTTACATATCTATATTATTGCTAATATATATTGTAATATATCTATATCACTAATAGAGCTGGGCGATATGAGATTTTTTCATATCACGATATGTTTTTTTCATTTCAGGCGATAACGATATCTATCACGATATAAGCCAAATAACTATATTTGTAAGATTTAAATGTGCCGTTGCTCACAAGTAAAATGTGAAATAATCAGCAGCTTGTTTTTATTTAAATATTTATTTCCCATAATAAGTTCAACAGGGTAGATGTACTTAAGGAACATGAGACTTTTTCAGATAAATAAAGGCAAATATTGCAAACTACACAAAAGGCAGCCGCTAAAGCGTTTAAGTTTCAAAATAGAACAAACGAAACAGACTAAATTGTCAATTCCACTTAGAAACAAAATATTAATTCTAAAAATAAATCTTAGTTTGTTTTACAGAAGAACAGACAAAACTGACTAACTTTTGTCAATATCAAATAAACTGAGAACTAAAAGGAAATTCTCAATCTCTCCTTGTTGTATAGCTTAGCTTTTCAAACAGTTTTAACAGTTACTTTAGTCTGACAAAAGCCGAATGACGAATTAGCGCTTCCAGTCAGAGACTGAGGCTACGTCCACACGTACACGGGTATTTTTGAAAACTGAGATTTTCCGTTTTCGTTTTAAAAAATAATCCCGTCCACACATAAAGGCAGAAATGAAGGAAAACGCTGCTATGAACATGCCAAAGCAGCAGGTGGCGCTAGATTCCTAACCGTGCCGAAATGTTGGCCAATCAGAAGTCTAGAAGCCTCGGTGGGAAAAAGTAAACAAAGCTGGGGCATAGAAGCAGAACCGAGTCGTATGTATGGACGGACAGTAACTGTGTGTATATGTAAGCATTTAAACACTGCAGAGAGTAGAATTAACAGTATTGTAGAAATTCATTTCACCGAAACAATAACGTGGTGCACAGTGTGACGCATGCACCAGTTTATTGTATTTCCAGACTTGCTTTCCGCACAATTTACAGTGCACGCTACTCTGTTTTTTGTCAGACTTGAAATAGCCGAAATACCGTCACACTACGGAACTTCTTTGGCTCTTCCGTTCGACAATCTCTCCGGCATTGGAACCATCATCTGTTTTCTCTTCGGTCACGCTCGGTTGATTTTTCTAGTCGGCACACTCATTTCCTCCATTACGCGCTGGCTCCATTACCCGCTGGCTGCTTCGCAAACAAACACACGTGCGGCTTGGCACTTGTGCTGTACGTAACAAGTCACGCGACGTGACGCTGCGGCTGTGATTGGTTCGGCTCTGCGCTACTTAGTTTGGATTGGCTGACCTTTTTTTTATTTTATTTTATTTTAAGAGGACAAGAGCAGCGAGGTCTATCGCGATAGCTTAATTTCTCTATCGAGTAAAAGTTATATCGCGATACATATCGTTATCGTTCTATCGCCCAGCTCTAATCACTAAGCACTTCTGGATGGATGCAAACTGCATTTCGTTGCCCTGTACCTGTGCATGTGCAATGACAATAAAGTTGAATTCTATTCTATTCTATTCTAATTCATTTGTATCCCTGTAGGAACATAGGGCCCATAAATAATGAAATATTGCCTGTCACCAAATTTCATTCTTAGTTCATTTCTACATAAAAGCAAATCAATCAGATTTGAAGGGAAACTCCTTATATGACTTCAAAGAGGGTAAAATTTTTATCTTATTAAATTTTATATTCTATTCAAAGTCTTATTCAATAAATTAAATATATTTTTTTCCACATTAAAGGTTTAGTTAAGTCTCATTTCTGCACAGAAGTATTTACAAAAGTATAGTATATAAGGGTCAAGTCTGAACAGGTTAAATGAGAGTGAGGTGTTGTGATTATACTGCTCATGTTTTGTCATCTGCAGCACATACCTGGACCATTTGGCCGAGGAGGTGAATGACAAACTGCAGGAGGCTGGTATGATCAGTATTGCAGAGCTGTGTAAAAGCTATGACCTCCCAGGAGATTTCTTAACTGAGGTGAGCCAGTTTTTACGTGCCTTTTAATCCAATAAGAAATCTGGTCATTAAATTAAGCAATGTGTTGTGCCGTCTGTGTTTTTAAATGGTTTAGTCTTCTTTGTGGTCTCAGCTTGTTTTGACACGTTGTTTCTTTGTTAGTAAAAAAAACCCCGTGGGTTTCTGATCCATATTTTAGGAGTTGTCGAAGCGTCTTGGGAAGATTATCCAAGGAGAAATGGACCAGTACAACAGAGGTGTCATATTTACCCCGGCTTTTGTTGCTCGCCACAAAGCTAGAATACAAGGGCTCTTCAGTGCAGTCACAAGGTAAATATTGCAAAAAGGCTAAATATTTATTATGGCTTGTTTTTTGTTTTTCTTCTGCAGATGTACAGATTTTGATATGTCCATACCTGTCTCAACATTTCTTGTGTGTATCGAAAAGCAAGTCAGTTAAAAAATGTAACTAAATGAAACAAGGTTATTAAAGAAACTATAGAAACAGTTCTTTGATGCTAAGCAAGGTTAAGCTGTTTGTGTGGGATAGCTCAAGATGCTATGAAGGATTTCTGTCTGCAGGACATTATTTTGAGCTGTGTTTGTGTTGCAGCATCCCAGCAGGTTGACAGATGGTAGCTAAAATGTTTTGCATGTTCTGTCATATTGAGTTTTTTTACATTATGGTTCCCCTGTGTATACTTAGTGAAGCTTTGACACCAAAAAATGCAGTGAGTGGGTAGCTGCTTTAAAGATCATTCCAGTGTTGGTGATAGTGAGTGAATTCATAGTAATGTTCAGTTTGTTGTTAAAGTAAGACTTTACATGAATAGTATTAAGAAAATGGTATCTGTTTCTCTTTCACTGCTTGGTTCTTAAACGAAGCCCTTCGGTTAAATTTAAAGATTAATGGGCAATCCAGAGAACAGGGTACCGAGGCAAAATATCCCATGAACATTTGAGAAGTTCATAAAATCAAATATACATACATTTAACCTTGTTAGAGACTCCTCACTGTGCAATAGTGCAAATATTTTATGCACACTATGATTATTTTTCTCATTTAAATTACTGTGTAACCTATTGGTCACAAGCAGCATCTACAACAGTTGTGTTTCTAATGATGATATATAATCAGGCAGATATGAAACCCATAAGGCTGCACCAGTGCAATATAGCTGAGAAATTAAAACGCGTGAAGTTTTCCTAATTTTACTACATTCGCTAATCTAAAGCTAATAAAGACTAAAGGCATGGTGCTGAATGTTGTCAGTGCATCCCCACAGGTTGGGCATCAGATAGAAAAGGGAGAGGAATTCTTGATTGGGTTGGATGAAGTGATAGAGAATGTCCCCATAGACATGTAGGTGAAGGAAACAGAGGTGATGAGGTGTAGGCTACTTGTGTTGCTATGGAGAGAAACGAGGACAGATAACAGCAGATTGTGTGAGAAGGATGAACATGTACTTTAAAAGAGCAAGGAACACAAAGTGAACACCCTGACTCTGTAATACCACATTGGCTTTAACAATCTCCATGACTTTCATGGAACTGTGAAAGCCATCTGTGATTTAGTAAAAACACTTTCACTGTTCAGTGTTTTGTTCTCTGCTACAGGTTTTTAGCATTTTTGGAAGCTAGTGTTTGCCACAGAGAGAGCCATAAAGCTAGCCTATATGGCTGTTTAAGGATATAAGTGCTACCATATAACTATATTCAGTGTAAATTACAAGTACTGTCACCTCAGTACTGGTGCTTTATATTGTAAAGTAAAGACCCTATGTTAATAGAGAGAAAACGCCATCAATTAGACCACCTGCTAAGCACCTGACGACAGTGGGAATGAAAAACTCCCATTTAACAGGAAGAAACCTCCACCAGAATCAGGCTCAGGGAGGGGCAGCTATCTGCTGTGACCGGTTGGAGGTAAGGTGTAGGGAGACGTGATAAAAGACATACATAAGAGAAAGTCAAAGATTAATAATAACTGGTCTTCACGTCTAACAGATGTGAAAAAATAAATGTTCTCACATGAGACCCCGCTGTCTTCAACAGCTGCATTCGTTGGCACTTTCTTATAATTCCTGCTGTTTTGCTTTTTCTATAGGCCAACACCTGTCAGCAGTATGATTGGAGCATTTGGATTTCAGGAACACCTTCTGTACTGTAAGGACCAGCTGCTACATCATTTAAGTTAACCTGTTAAGCTCTTTGGTTTCATGTGTGTACTAGTCTTCTTTTTTTTTTTCTTCTTTTTTTTTAAAACTTGTATGATATTTATGTTTGTTTTTAATCGTTTTCAACTTTGTCTAATGTTAAACATTAGACAAACAGTCCTCTATTGTCATTGTTTAATACTTTAGAGGGCGTATTATGATATTGTATTTTTTGTGGTTCAGCTGTCTTGGAGGAGTTGGTGAATATCGGGCGCCTGAAAGGAAGCGTGGTTGGGGGGCGGCAGGACAAGGCTGTGTATATCCCTGATATCTACACCAAAACACAAAATGCCTGGGTGGATTCTTTTCTCCAGCAAAATGGATATTTAGGTAGGTGTTGTTAAACTTGATGTCGGTGATCAAAAATACCCTAAGGCTTTTTCTAGTTAGCTAGCTGTCTCATTCAGAATGTTTGAGCTTTTTTATCTTCTGATCCACAAGAAAGAAAAGAAGAAAAAAAAAAGTGGCTGTTTTGCCGTCTAATTTCAAAGTCCTGTCAGCCATACTTGGAGTAGAGGTATACCCACAAGACTACTTTGATCACTCATGAGAAGATGACTAGAAAAATGATTTATTTTTTTAAATTCCTAAAACCTCAGATCAACTCCAGTTTCGGTTTCAGTGTTACTGGCATCCATTCACAATAACAATTACCTCGAAGCACATTCTGCGGTAAGGTTTAGACTCTACAATGTTAGAGAGAGAACTCAAAGAATCAGGCAGTCCCTGCAAGCAAACACTTGGTGATGGATTGGCAGGAGTGCCCTTTAACAGGTAGATCATTCAGCAGACCCAGGCTCAGAGAGTAGTAGCCGTCTATGCAGATGGTTGGGGATTGAGGGGAAAGACAGTATTTCCTATGTTTGTTAAAAATGGCAAGAGATTCAGTGTAAGACTGAGTTTTTGAGGCTCTTTGACAGCAGGGCTGAAATATTTGAAACTCTTTCAGTTTAAAAATTTTAGGGAGTTGTTGGTTATTTGGTCGTTGCACAGTTATTACCCTAAAAACAGTGAGATGTGTTTTGTGTTTGTTTTTAAATTTTCTTTATTACTGTTGTTAGTTTCTCCTACTTCCTACTTTGGGGACTTGAGATAAGCAGTTATACTGAGCTGTGACTGTCTCAAAAATATTTTCTTTTATCTTGGGCACAGAAGTTATTATCTTGTGTGTACTAGATGAAAAATGACAATGATTAAAAACTCAATTTTTCCTCTGAGGCAAGAGCCATTGTAGAGGCAGGTGATCAATGTGTTTGTCGGTTCTGTCATTTTGTAAGCAAGGTTACATTTCTAAAAACAAGGAGGAAAAAAAACAATGAATTTCAAAGAACTCAGTGCCTCAGTGGACCATGGGTAAAGGAAGACGCAGTCGTGTTTTGGTGCAGATCCGCATCATGCAAAACTGTGAAATAGGACACTGAGGTTCCCATTTGTGCCCTCAGTAATCATGAAAAGGTAGTAACATTTGCTTTTCAGCGACACCTGGCACTTTGCAGCAGTGGCATGCAAGAACTGTTACAGAAAGGCAAGCAGAGCTGCTACCCACACATGGCAAAGGGGGTTAACTAAGAATAAACAGTGGTGGACATGTAGAGGGTTGGTGTGGTAACTGCTAAAGGGAACAGTAAAAAATTACTTTCCCAAGTCAGAGTGTTACAGATATGGGACTGTGGTCTCGATTAACATTCCTGCTGCATTCATGTTTATGTTGCATTTTACTATATTTTTGGGGTTCAGCTGATTTCAGTTACTTTACATCAGTCACATGCTGTGAGTTTTGTAGAAACCTAAGCAGAAGAGATGACATCAACCATAGAAAAATCATCTTTATGAACATTTCATAATTTCAAAATAAATTTCGAGGGATAAACCTCTTAAATTTATCCAAGTAGAAGTATATGTAAAAAAACGATTTTCAATTGTTTTGTAGTTTATTGCACTTTTTTGCAATTAATGTAGTTACTATGGACTTAATGCACACATATTATTAAAATATGGGCTATAACAGTTGTATAGCAACTTGAAATGCTCCCACAAATGGCACTACAACATATAAAAAAAATAATATAAGCTCTGGCGGACTTGGTTCTATAGTAGGTCGTAAGGGTTAAATAAATATCGTCAAATAATCGAGATCTCAATTTCAGTGAAAATAATCGTGATTCTCATTTTTGCCATAATCGAGCAGCCCTACGCTCAGGGTTATTAAATAAACTGCTATACTATATGAACTGATGACATCGTTATCCCACAGAGTTTGATGCATTGGTTAGACTGGGGATTCCCGACCCATCCAGCTACATAAAGAAGCGCTTCAAGTCTAATAAGCTGCTGTTCCTCAGAGCGGCCTGTGTGGGCCAAGCTCTGGTCGACCAGGTGGAGGCCTCTGTGGAGGAAGCTGTCAATTCCGCCACTTGGACTGACCTCCAGGTCAGCTCTTTAACCTTTAAATTGATGATATTAGAGGAGTTGCATCGTTTTTGTTTGTTTTTTTTGTTTTTAGATTTCTGTTTCTTATCCTCTTCTGTCTGGGCTGCTTTAGCCAGT
The DNA here is from genome assembly GCF_057382275.1 of Copadichromis virginalis. Classification (NCBI taxonomy): domain Eukaryota; kingdom Metazoa; phylum Chordata; class Actinopteri; order Cichliformes; family Cichlidae; genus Copadichromis; species Copadichromis virginalis. The sequence goes on along the minus strand of NC_140632.1, from coordinate 31,155,592 downwards.
TCTGCCCAGCTGCCTGTCGACTGAGGACATTGGGATACTGATTAACCAAGCTATGAGAAACACTAACATCCAATCGTCTGCCAGAATCTTGGGGGGCACCGTGGTTGTCAGTGAGAAGTTCATCAGCAACTGCCTCTCTTTATTTGATGAGGCCATGCAGCAGAAAGCTCAGAAGGTAGAGATTCCTTTGACACCCGGTTTTACATGTATATGTATATGCTCTGTCCAAAGGGTGGAACTAGATTTTGTGTGCTTTTCAGGAAGTTAAGAGCAATCCAGTGTTTTTGATAACTGAAGAGGATCTGAAGCAAGCATCTATCCTGACTGAGAGCACCGCACCTTCTAAGAAGGAGAAGAGAGAAGCGGAGCGCAGGAAGAAGGCAGCAGGTTTGTGAAACCTATCTCACAAACTCCCACTGTTTTTGTTTTATTATTTTTATTCATATAGTTTTTAGTCCCTTTGGCATTTTGTGAGGGAGACTGACAATGGTGAGAAATCCCAGGATTTTATTTTGGTTCTTAGTGTCCAACATGTGTCCTCAAAGCTCTCTAAGGTAATGATGTATGAGTGAGTCTAATGAGTGATGTCTTACATGAAATCATTTTTTCTGTTTTAATTTGCAGAAAAATGTTTCAGTTTCTGTTTGCAAAAAGCTGAAAGTGGGTAAATGGATATTGAATGAGAGGAATATCTGTTCATTTCTTTTGATCAAGTAAAGACTTTTTTCACTTTGCCTTTGCAACAATTAGAATGGCCCAAAGCTCAGAGATGTGGGTTTTAGGCCATTTTTATGGTTGCCGTGTCACCTATTGTTTAGGACAATACTGTCAGTGGCTTCTTGTGTAATGACGGCGCAGCAAAGAGTAAAGCGACTCCTTTATTTATGTAAAGCAGTCAGAGCTGCTTCCAGAAACCAGAACGATGAGACGAGAGGGATTCAATAAGGTGCCCGTAGTAATAAATCTACAAGAAAACTCACCAATATTTCTTTTTCTTTTTTCTTTTTTTTACAAACTTGGACTTAAACAATCATCAAATATCATCAGATTATTTTTTGGAGTGGACCCAGAACTGATTGAGATGCTTTGCCATGACCTTAAACGGCTGCTCATGCTCAAAACCCCTTCAGTGGAACTGAATTGAAATAATTCTGCAAAGAAGAGTGGGCCAAATTTCCTCCACAGCGATGCGAGAGACTCATTGCCAGTTATTACAAACACTCGATTGCAGATCTTGCTGCCAAGGATGGTACAACCAGTTATTAGTCTAAGGCAGCAGTTTTTCACACAGGGACAAGCAGGTGTGGATAGCTTCTTAATGAATGACGTCATCAGTAAAAACCTGTAGTTTCCGTTTACGCAGGTTTTGTCTAATGTTAATCTTTGTTTGTTCATCTGAAATTCTGAAATCTAAAATGTGACGTATATGTTTTTTGTTTTGTTTTTTTTACTTGAAAGATTTGTGTCACAGTTAACCGTCATTCTTATAGAGATTCTCCTGATGTTTGCTTTTGTATTGCAGTTGTCTCTCTTAGAACATCCTCACCAATAAAACATGTCCCAGTGAAATGGGGGTGTGGCAGATTGCAGATTGTAGGTAGCGAGCAGGATCATTTCTGCATGCATATTAATGAATGAGGCCCAATGTGTGTTTTGTTGTCCAACACAGCTTTATGCAAATGTTGCTTGTGCTATTTTTATACCAGCTCTGTAACGTTTGGAGTAGACGGCATCGCCACCTGCCAACATCTACCCTACAATGACCCGTAGGACAAAGACAGGAAAAATAATAGACTGGTTATCTTAAAGTGATACTAGAGCAGTGAAAATAAAGACATCTGCAATGTGGCAAGTCAGTGTTTGCTGACTTTAAGAAGTTGAGTTTTCTCAGACTGACTGGGATCTGTTAACTGTTTGTCTTCCAGAGGGCAGTGGCAGTGTGAAAGCAGGTGGAGGAGGCAATGCCAGAGAGATCCGGATTCGTAAAACCAAGAAGAAAGGGCGGAAAGATGAAGACAGCGATGAGGAAACTGGACCTTCTCAACAAAGTATGTCAGCCGTCACAAAGACATTTTATGTTCTCAGGGAAATATGGTCTCCATCTGCACATTAAGCCTGCTCACTGAGGCTTTTTACTGTAATAAGAGCTTAATGGCTGCTTTACGAGGAATCTCCTGGGTCATTAAGCTTCTTTTTTTTTTTTTTTTTTCTACATGGAAGACAAAGGTAACTGTAGGATTCCAGGGAGACTAATTAGCTTGTGTTTTACCTTTGCCAAGATCGCAGCAGACAGACTGAAACCCCCTTTATGGCCCAGGAGGCGATCGTAGCCGTTTTAGAGGAACGAGTGAGTGACTGCCCTGAAGAAATCCTGTCTGAGTTGGCAGAGCAGTTAGTCAGGTAACAGACACATCTCTTTCTGAAGTTCCCTTTTCTCAGAGCTGCCAACAATCCCTTCATTCACCTTCTGTTAATGTCCCTACAGGCCTCTGACTAAAGCCTACCAGGAGGTGCTGCGGACAGTGTTCATGTCCTCCACCAGCTCTCCATCAGGGGCCAACAAGAAGAAGAGCATGAAGGATCTGCAGGAAGAGATCACCAACCTGTACAACAATATCCGACTATTTGAAAAAGGCACCAAGTTCTTCTCAGGTAAGTCATGTTCCATGTATTGGAAATCAGAAGCAGGACCATCTTCATCTCTCGCATCCTGACAGGAGACGAGAGAGGAGGCGGGGTTCACAAGGTCCAGATTTTACCCTTACTGTTTGGCAGATCACTGTATTTGTAATAGATCTGTTACACTGGATTAACTGATCATGTCAGGGTTCATGTTCTGATATTTGTTCTTCTGTATGAATCAAATGTTTAGCCGTGAAAGACAAGTCATACTCGGGAAAGCTAGCATCCTTTGCTTTATTTTCGTATATATGTCGAGGGAAACGAGCATTAGGCTTCAGAGCGTACCCAATGCTCAGAGACAGTTTTTGTACTCTTGGCTCTGTGATGCCAAAGAAAGTGATGATGTGAAAGTCTCAGGAGCACAGCTCTGACTGTGAGCACAGAAGCTCCACCCACCTGGAGGGCAGTCCTTCAGAAGAAGGAGCTCGTTGCTGCATCAACAGCTAAGCTGTCAAAAAGCTTTTAAGAGAAAAATTGTAATGGCTAAGTTACAACACAAACAATATCTTCTAGTTTCTCAAAGTCAGTTTATATAGTGTGTGGCTAAAAGCACCAGCCCTAAACCCACAACAGACCACAGATGGGCTAGTGGATGTTAAAGGTTAGAAGAGAGTGAAGTCAAAAGCGGCACCGAGGCCCAATGTAAGATACATAAGGATTATTTTGAAAAAAATATCTGGCATTGTAGTATTAAACCCTGTAACTAATACCAGATATTACCTCCTCTTTGAACATCACACATATTGGGTTGAATTTCCACTTTTGGATTAAACAGTGACAAATGAGCAAATGTTGTTTTTTAGTAAAGCTCTGATAAAAACCTCATAGTGAGACACAATATTGTGATATTAACAGATGAAAAACAAGAACAAACATCCAAAACTAAGTGGCAGCCACAACATCGGGGTAATTTAATTAGAATGTGAAAACGTGATGACACACTCATCTGTTACTTCAAAATAGAGCCAATACATTTAAGTATGTAAGGGAACTTCAATCCAAAACTGTCCAAATCTCCAGGATTTCTAGAGGAACATAAAAGAAATATAACAGGTTTTGTGTATTGACCTTGCTTTACACCCAGCAAGAGTAGTGAGTTATTTATTGAGAATTGTGCACTTAAATGCAAAGAAAATAGAAGCAGCTGAACAACTGCTAAAGTTGGAGCTCTCCGACATAATTCACTGGAGAGATTAGGCTATAAAACGTGTGTATCATGGTGAAAATGACTGTAAAAATGGTGAGGGCTGAGTAGAATCATCCAAAATTTCAAAGGCTTTACATGCAATATTTGTATGTTTGTTTTTTATGCATGCAGATGATACCCAGGCCCACATCGCTAAGCACATCCTGAAGACCGTGTGCACTGATGTCAGTAACATCCTGGTTAACTTCCTGGCTGCTGACCTGATGATGTCCGTGGAGAATCCCAGCACCATCACCAACGAGGTCTGTGTCTGTCGCTCCTCTCGGCAACCTGAAACTCAAACTGTGTTACGATTATCTGTGGAGCTGAATTCAATGGTTCACACTGAATATGCGATTTGGTACTGCAGGTCAGACTAAAGATTTTAGGCAAACTGTCAGAGGAGACCAAAGGGCCTCTTTTGAAGCTGCACAACTCCCTGAACGGCAAAGTAAGTAGTATGCCTGTCTAAAATAGTGTTGCACTGTGGGTGACTGCAAAATGACAGCTAATACCTTGAAATTTAAAAATCGCTAATCTGGGGAAAGGTTGAGGGATAACATTTTAAGTAAGGTGGATTTGCTTTCTGTGTTTACAGTCCATTGAAGACTTTGTGACTAACTTGGATACCTGTGCTGAGGTTTGTGGATTCATGCTAAAGAAAGGAGACAAGAAAAAAGAGAGGTAGTGGAAGCACATTCGAGCCACAAAACCTTTCACCCTGATCCACTTATGGAGTCTAGAAGTGTGTGAATGCGTGTCTTGCAGACAAGCCCTGTTCCTGCACCGCCAGGCCCTGACTGAGCAGCTGAAGGACACCGAGGATCCCGCTCTGGTCCTCCACCTGACCAGCGTGCTGCTGTTTCAGGCCAGCACGCACTGTATGCTGCACGCCCCGGGCCGCTGTGTGCCTCAGATCATCAGCACACTCACGGGGAGAATATCTGCAGTATGTACAGCTGATTGAACGTGATTTGAATGGGAAGGAAAAGTGTTGCATCACAATCCATCAGTTTTAAAAAATGATAAACTGGATCATCAGATATACCAGTCTGCTCACTCCTTCATCACGTCTGTGTAGGGTAGAGGTCGGCAACCTGCGGCTCTTTAGTCCTTATAGTGCGGCTCCGTGCGGTTTGAGAAAATAAATTAGTAGTATTTAGCTGAAGTGTATTTTATTTATGTTAGTTATTTTTTTTAACTTGTAGTTCTAAATTGGAAGATTATTGTAATATTGAAATATAAAAATAAAATTATATTCTATTATTTTTTTCATTGCTCAAAATAAGCGTCACACTCGCAGAAGTCGGTGTACCCGCCGAAACGCTGTGTATTTATCGAGACTTTCAACCCCAGGTAGGCCAGTTATGGATCTTCGGATCCACATTATGTCAGCAGCTATTCTCCACCGTGAACTATGTTAAAAACAAACACCGCTCGCGCCTCACAGATGACAGCTTACAGTCCTGCATAAAGATGAAAGTGACTTCATAAAGCCCCGATTTGCAGACGCTGTGCGCAGAGGTTCAGGAGCAGAAGTCCCATTGTAAACATATCACAGCAGACCCGACGATGTTTCCATGAACACGCTTTTCAGCATCTCTTTATTGACCACTTTTCACACACGGTTGCTGTACGTATACAGCCGGCTGTAGCTTTTCAGCTCACAGCCCGACACATACCAACAACAGCATAGATGGCGCAGACGTTAAGGCGGCGAGGCGTGATTACGGGTGCCGCTCAGGTGCGTCCGCCTCCCCTGCAGCAGTGCTGCAGACCACGCCCCGCCACACACATTAACCTGGTAAAATACATATTTAGGCAGAATTTTGTAAATATCTATTTTTCAGCAGCATAGTGCTTTTTTCCAATTATTTTTTTTAAAAGTCAGGTCAAGGCTTCAAAAGCCCAAAGGCGATATAAGAGTGGCGGCTCACAACAGTTTCTGTTTGCTACATGGATCACTTTAGTTCAGGTTGGTGTCTGTCCTTTTGTTATGTTTCTTTAAGAGTTCAAAATGTGTTAATTACATAAATAAAATGTAATTTTCTCTGTAGCACTTCATGGATTTCATAAGCAACACACCTTAGTTGTTCACACAAAGCATCAAGGTAAAAAACAATATATACAGTGTTATCTTCATTTTAGATGTCAAAAAGTATTCGCGGCTCCCAGTGTTTTCTTTTGCGTGGAAACCGGGTCCAAATGGCTCTTTGGGTGTTAAAGGTTGCTGACCCCTGGTGTAGGGGAAACACAGTCCAGTTATATTATGTTACACAGCCATCCCTCCCGGAGTTGATATGATTCTCATTGGATATAGAAACAGGTGCATAATCCATTAACACTGTAAATGTTTAGCTTTACGATGCCCGTCGTGTGATTGTGCTGTCTGAAAGCTTCATCTCAGGATCGCTTGAAGTAGTGTTGAGGCGAAGCAGCTGTCGGTGGTCTCCATCTGCTGCAAGGAGAGTGAAGCAGCTGAAATGTGTGCATTTTGTTGCAGGAGCAGCAGCAGCTGCTGTCTACCTACCAGAGCCTGGTGGTGAAGCAGCTGGTGAGCCAGAGCAAGAAGCAGGAGGATGACGAGGAGCAGGACGAGGAGGCGAGGAGCGCACGTGCTCAGGTCCAGACCCTTACACCTCAGGTGAAGGACCTGGTGCTGTCTCAGAGGAAGACGTCTGTTAATGAGGACTGACTGAACAGTTGAATAAAGAGGAAGGAATGTCACAGGGTTAAAGACCTGTGCTGCTTCTAGATCAGCTGTATTTTTCTATGATTTCTCTATGTGGGCATCATTTTAAATTATTGAAGGAAATCACTGTGTATGATGAATTTAACACAATTGTCCTCAGTGAGGTTCTGATTAACTTGCGTATTAAATGCTCTCCTCCTCAAGTGAGTTGCTTCTTCTGTGATCAGCACAAATGCAGAACATTCGGCTTCACACTTTATTACTGACCTTTTTTAACATCAGATAATACAGTGGTGTAAATGAACTAAATGCTTGTACTCGTGTACTGCAAATTCCTGGTTCTCATTCTTCATGCTTCATAAATGTAACATAACTGAGCTTTGAACTGCTTAAATTACATGTGGGCATAACTGGCCAATGAAGACAGTACCACGTCTGCATGATGAGTCTGAGAGTGATGCATTAGGTGTGTTTGTCTCCGTCTTGTGACCATTATGTGAACTTACACTAAAGTGCATGATACTGCGTTTCAACACTTGGGGGCACCAACAGCAAACAGTCGTTTGAGTGATATTGATGCAGTTATAAAAGAAAGGAAGAGCACTGCAGGAACCAAACTGAGTACACTACACACACAGATGTCACAGTCTCCATCCCAGTGGTTTCAAGCTTAACCCCAGGATTTTAAATCTGCTTGCTGGCATTTGCTTCTTATATTCTACTTCATCTCAGAGGTGTTAAGGTCAGAGCTCTCTGCAGGCCAAACACATAAAGCAGTTTCCTGGAGCTCCCTTTGTACTTGAGGTTGAACAAATCTGCTCTTTTTTTTTCAGTGTAAAAAAAATCAGCATATACATGTTTTTTCCCTTCATCCCACCTTGAGGTGACAGGTGGTTTGATTTGGCACCATTGAAATAAAACTGAAGTGAAATTTATTAGAACCATTACTAACCCAGACCATAAAAAAGCTGAACATATGTGTTCACACCACTCCACATCCTTCACCCAGTTATCAAAAGAGCTTTCCTTAAATGTTAAGGCTATGTTGACTATAAGACTATAAGGAGTTATAGTCTCTTTTTGGTCACTATACAACAGAGCATGCTTCATAAATCTGCTTCTAAATCAGAGTCTGTACTGGATAGCATTGTATTACGCCAGGGCTGACTTCTGTCACTAATTTGTGAATTTTTATATCATTATTAGTGTAGCCAGGCAAGAGGTTTCTGATTCAGTGATCTTGTGATCATGCATGCATCTAGGGGTGACTTTTGAGTCACACTGCAGCAGTTTGCACCCAGTTGCAAAGCAGAAGGGATAAAAAAAATAGTGCCTCCAAGTCTAAGATTAAGGTGAGCTCTCCGCTCTCTTCTCTTTCCCCTCACCACCAACTAGTTGTGGTGAACAGCTACACCTCCCTAAGCCTGATTCTGCCTGATTTTCAATCCAGCCAGAGATCCAAATCCCCTTCTGGATTACATCAAGAAAGGCATCTAGTGTCTGCCTGTTGTATATGATGAGCATTTCTTTTTCTTTCAATCTAGTTTATGTAAAAAACGTTCCTCTCTATTTAAAGACAATATGGAGGTTGGGATGATGCTTATCCTCATAAAGGTGGAGCTGTTGACTTTCTCATGTTTGCAACACCACAGAAAAAGTGGAAGCCTGGCATGTGGCTGCACCATCTGTAGTTTGTGGAGGCAGACACACCGTTTTGCCAGAAGAAGAGTTTGCTGAGCAGGACATGGATGTGTGAGCTCATCATACACACAAGCACATGCTCCACATTGCCATGGAAACACATCTTCTGAGAAAGGAGGCCTCTGGGCTTGGCAAGGGAGAGATGTCAAGTGAGGAATTTTATTCTAAAATAAGAGAATCCCACGCTATCCAACCCCTTTCTAAGATGGCTTAATAGGTGGATGGATTGTGTATTCATGCTTAATTAGCCAATTAAATAGAAAAATAATCAGGTGTTTATGTTTCATTGAAGGGAAAGACATCTTTTCCATTTCATGCTTTCCTTACTATACTTTTAATGTAAACAAATGTTACTAAATGACCAAATAGACAATGAATGGATCCCATTAACAATTAGTGGCTGCATATAACTGTTAAAATTCAGTCACCACAGATACTAAGAAAAGGTGAGCTTTAATGAAGACTGATATGAGCCAAACAATTCAATTCAATATATAGCACAAAATCAAAGCAACATTTTATATTGGAAGGTAAAGACAAAATAATAATAGAGAGAAACCCCCAACCATCAGGCGAACACCTATGAGCAAAGAGTCAGTGACAATGGGAGGGAAAAACTCCCTTTAATAGTTAGAAACAAGTTAGTTAGTTAGAAACAAGACAAAATACAAACTGTGGAAGAGAGCCAGAGATTAATAGTAAGAGTTGTGTATAAACTCATTGGAAGTGAAAAGAGGTTAATTCAATTCAATTTTTTTTTTAGTTTTATCTATATAGCACCAAATCACATTAACAACTGCCTCAAGGCGCTTCATAGCGAAGCCAAGTCAAGCCACTCCTGCAACCCTAGTTGGATAATTGGTTGAGAATGTGAATGAATGAGTTGCTCACACTTCATACTTGGCATTATATTTAGCATATCTCCTGCCACATTCCTTACATATGAGCTGTATGACACTTTGGTGCTATATAAATAAAATTACATTGAACTGAAAAAGAACTGAATTTAAAAATGTGCTCCTCTCTGGAGCCTTGCCCCAGTAACCCCAATCTTGGCAAGATGGCATCAGTAGTTCTATGATACGGGTCTTCCCAGTTGCAGTTAATCTGGCCCATCAACTAGGACAACCTTGCTTTGGGAGATCCTGTCATGGGCAAAAACCTAAACAACAAAACTTCTCCACAATAAGACAGTGATTCATGGAGGTGATTCGTGTAAATGCAAAATTCAATATTTTTTAAAATAACATAATGCATCAATTTTAATCACATTTGGCCCCAGTGGGACTGCCTCAAATGACAGCAGTTAGTCCCACACAGTTTCATAGGGTAAATTGCTCGTAGTGTCCATGTAATCCATGTTTATCTTGTCAATAAAATCAATGTTGTTGTTTACATAAAGCCCTAAAAGCCTCTCTCAAATACACCTTTGTACATCGTGTGCTGATGATTATAACACTAGGCAGCTCTGACAGTGCATAGCAACAACTGTTTGCTAAAGCAATGCACAAGCAAATATACAACCGACCAATCTCAGTTAACATATTGATTCATGAGCTGACAGATCACTGCTTAAGCAGTTCAGGCTTTTATTTTTATAAACTTTCAGCTCTGCCTTTGCAGGATGATTTGCTGCATGACTGTCACCAAGGGCAACAAGAGAAGGACTTGAGCCTTCCAACGCTGAATTTTTAATTTAAGGTGTCAGTGTTTCAAAGAGGATATAGCATGCAAAGGATTCCCAGAAGATAATCTCAGGGCGTTTTCCCAATAGGATTCATAGGACACTAGTGGGTGTGAGCAACAGCCATTAGCAGCTTTACCTTATGTTAAAGTATTTACATTGGCTGTGAGAAAGGAGCTTGGGTCACTTTCAAATTCACTTTCCAATTCAATCAATAGCCTTTATGTAAACACACAAAATGAAGAAATGCAACATTTCAACTATTAATAAACTTGTGATTGTTAAAAAAAAAAAATCATAGACTGTATATAAAAAATTGAACATCAGTCATTCCAGCTGTTTTTGGACCACATTTTAATGCCTCATTATATGCACTTTGACCCCTGAAAAGATAATATCATAAGAGCTAACGCCTGCAAATTTGATTAGCAGGTTGCTGACACAGTTTTAGAAAAAAAGAAAAAGAAACAAAAGAAAGAATGAAATGTGTAAAAATAATAATAATAACTATTAATATACAACAACCTAGTAGCTGTGCCACCAGATAAATGCTGTAAAATAATAGAATACATCACATAAAAATACAGAATTTCTCCATAATTAAAATATAGTTTTGTAACTTTAATTCACCTGAGATTTCATACATTTTTACAGATTCTTTATGCTAAATGAAAAGTTAGGTAGCATAAGTACATGTGTAAAAACAACTTGATGTGATTTTTCTAATATTTAATATGATTAAATACCAGCCATTTAAGAAAGTCAAAATCTTGTTGTACAACTAGTAACAGACTTTATAATTACAACAAAATCCTAATTTTTGATTATAGTAATTGTAATATGGGTTTTACCATGTAATTTAAAAAAAAAAATCTTGTATTGTACTGTTGAAGTGCACCATGGCATATAAACATTATCAAGAAAACATAACATAACAGTTTCAGAATGTTCTTGCATCCGCATTGCTTATCTTATAAATTGTCCATTTTCCTTCCCTAAATTTTTCTTATGGAGCTAGCTGCTTGATAAAAGTCTTTGGTGTTGAAAGTTCCACACTGCTCCCTTAATAGTATCTAGACTCCACAATGGCCTCTCCATCTACAGTCTGTTTTCTTCCTACATCCTTGCAGATTTGAAAGCTAGCCTAGCTGTGGTTGATGTTGCACTGCAAACACAGCAGATGTTTACTGATATCTACGGAATTACTGATAAGTTTCATTTTTTTTAATTGCAACAGTTTTTAAATATGCATTTGCTATGTAAAACTCGAATTTAATAGCATTGCATATTTGTCAAATTATATTCAAGTTGTGTCAATTTGAGCCATTTTCTCTAGAAAAAAACATTACAATTTTATCATTATTCGCAGCTTGTTTTCCTGATATATATGCATATCATGTATAGATACCATAGAGATGCTTTTTAATGCTGTTTCAATGAACCTGCGAGTCCCTGAGGACTTAATATGCCTCATGTGTATTTTAGAGGAACTGCAGCTTTATTCTTTACAGTCACAGTTCTTGAGGTTGCCAGATGGAAATAAGCAGAAGACTGCACTCTGGCATTCCCCTTTGTTTGGAAATAGGATTTTATTTAATGATTAACAAACAATTTATTCAATTTTATTTATAAAGTGCCAAATCACAATGACAGTTGCCTCAATGCAAAAAAACACACAACTTAACTGGAGTCTGTTTAGTTCGTCAACAGAGTGACACTCAGCTGAAATAATGCCAGAGCAGTACACACAGAAGGATATTCACAAGTGGCCCCTTGACTTCTCATCTGCTTAGGTGAACATCCCCGTCTACATCCATCCGCTGTCACCATGCCTCCTCATGAGACATCTGCAGGTTCCTGTTGCTTAGTAATAGTCTTCAGTGCTATGATTAAAGTGAGCTTCAAAGCTCTGGACACACTCATTACTCACAGCAGCCTGCATAATGAATCCCTGGGAGGAAGATGATTAAGAACAGCATCCTTTGTAATCAAGAGTGTGGTGGGGATCAAATTTGTCTTAGTGTTCGGTCTATCTGTGCCTCATCCATCCGTAGCAGGTCAATGAGGTCACTAGAGAAATGGCCAGTCAGCAATCTAAGAAAAACAACCTGCTGACCTTTTTGTGGATGGTTGGTGTTCTCTGCATGATGCTACAAGCAGCCAGGATCTCATTTGCCTGGCTTTCATGTCTCACAGTCTGCACAGATACATTTGTCTTTGATATGTACTTTGGGCTGACATTAAAGGCGGACTGTTCTGAAAAAAAATTCAGATTACTAACATCCATATGTAGTTCATACTCACTGTGATATGGGACGTTATCAGACAGCAGGTGTCATTTATTTTTATTTTACAGTCACAGGATACACACACACACACACACACACACACACACACACACACACACACACAAACCAAAGGATGACTTTCCACAACATCATAACAACCTTTGAAAATCCTTCACTTTTAGCCCTCTTCACTGTATTGTATATGAACTCCCTTAGTTACAGTCATTCACCCTGCAGAGAACCCAAACAGCATGATGCTACCACCACTATGCTTCAGTCTCAGGATGAAAGCATCAGGCGTAGAGCAGTCAACCAACACATTCTCATCCTGGGGCTGTCTGTCAAGTCTTCTCTGTAGCCAGTCCCAGGCCTACAACTTCCACATCTGGAGTTTAGAGCGGTGGTGGCAATAGCTACAGGTTTAACAGCCAGGAGGCTGGCATGTGTCTCGTGCCGACTTACTCAGTGATTCTTTTGATGTTTCTTTCATATTTATTATTTCACTCACTGGTCCAGTTTTGGGGTTAGGGTTTTGCCCAAATTCAAGGTAGGGTTAAACTTCATGTTGATGATTCTCACAGAAAAAGATTGATATTACACATGTAGCGGTAGCAGGAAAAATAAAGTTAAAACACTTGACAGAAGTGATCACATTTGCCGTTTTAACCTTGTGATACTTGCTAATGAAGATGCTCTTCACAGTTATTAAAAGTAGATTGTGATGTCATTTTTGCAAAGGGCATATGGGGGTGGTAGTTACTCAGTTAGCTTTCTGAGTAATTATACAAGGTAAACAAGAATATATCGAAGAGTCAAACTCAATGAACTGAACAGTCACTAAAGCAGAGTTCCTGGTTCAGACGTGAACCTGGTGAAAAGGAGTAGACTATATCTCATCAATGCATGAATTATGCACAGAGCTGACACACACAGCAACAAGGACACCATTTCAGGAAAGAGATGTTGGTGTTGGTGAATTTGACCATGATGTAGGACTTGGTATATCAGAAAACGTTACTGAGAAAATGATGCATACTTTTATCTAAATGGGCCACATATGAGGAGTATATGAGGAGTACTGGATGAATAAGCACTCAGTGGAGATGATGACAGGAAGTGGAGTCCCTGGGTGGAAAGAGAAGACACAGATGACGCATCGGAAGGAGGGTAATGAAGGCAGAGTTTGCAAACAGGCATCGTCACATAAACACATGGTTCCCATATGTGATGCCTTAAACATACAGCGTTCGAAAGAGAAAGATGAATAAAAGAATTAATAATACAGCTGCATTTTCAGTATCAAACGGTATCAGCAGCCACACACTCATGTGTGTGTGTAAGCTTCACAGAGATGACGTGTAATTACATTTCTAGGGAGGTGCGCGTCAGGTCACAGAGTAGGCTATGTGATACATTACTCCACATAAAGTTATCCTGAAAGGTGAATTGGTTATAGAGACCAAAACCATATTCAGTTATTTTATGAGGCTGTAAACAAGGTGCTTTATATTGTAAGGTAGACCCTACAATAACACATACAGAGAAAAACCCAACAATCATGTGACCCCCTATGAGCACTTTGGCGACAGTGGGAAGGAAAAACTCCCTTTAAGCAGAAAGAAACCTGCAGCAGAACCAGGCTAATGGAGGGGCAGCCATCTGCGGCGACCGGTGGGGGTGAGAGGTGGAAGACATTTTAACATGCAAGCTAGCCTCAAGTGGCAATTAGAGGGACTGCAGTCTTATATGTTGGGTCCCTGGTTTCTCACCTCTGTGGCAAAGAAGCTTGTTGGCTACATCCTGCCACTCTACCATCATGGGTCCAAAACTACGCTTTAAATTAAAACTCCACTTAAGACAGTTTACCAAGGTAAGAAATGTCTATTTCTTTATTACATTCAACAGTACAGTACACTGAAATTGCACATTTTCACCAGATATAGCAGCATTCTGACTGGCAAATGGACTAATTATTAGGCACAATCAAGACATTTAAATACAAATACACACGTTCAAATGTGTCATGGCCATTTTCTGACCACACACAGATTCCACTTAGCTGTTAATGTACATGCCTGGTAAAACAAATTCTATACAGCTAAACACACTGTCTTCTACCTGCAACTCCAGTGGCAACAAAACATGTAAGGTCAGGCCAAGCCCAGATTATCTTCTCAAAATAACACAAAAGAAACAACAACAAAAAATCTTTTCTCTTGCACAACATGTGCCAATCAGTGCATTTCAGGAGTTATAAAGCCTTTTCGTGTATTTTTATGGTTTCCTTCAGACAACTTCTTCACTTAAGATAATGTCTTTAAAAGAAAAATTAATTAATTTAAAAAAACCTGAATGACACTGTCTCACCTTTGGAGGAATGGGTGATTGTGGGCTCAGTAAATGCAGCAGTGATGGCTTTTGAGCAGGTTTATCTAATGCTGCGGTTTTGGATGAGCTGGTCTCTGAAGTACGGCGAGGTTTATATGATATTACTTCTTGATTTCAGGTGATATTTTTGCCAAATGTAGGCTGATTTTAAGCACAAAAAAAGACAAAAAAAAAAAAAAAACAGAGAACTTTGGCACTAAAAAGTGAGGTGAAATCCCAGCTGTAAACTGCCTGAGCTGACCTAGAACTAGCTTAGACTCTGAAGCTGCTGCAGGTGGAGATCAGTGTCTTCACCTGTAATGTGCAGCCACTTGTCAAAAACAAATGTACCTTTTTTTGGTCTCTTATCTTATTATTTTTGACAAAACAAAACTTTTTGCATTTCACTTGTTATTTCCTGAATGGTCGAGACTCACAGCACAGGTGTCGAACTCCAGGCCTTGAGGGCTGCTGTCCTGTTTGTTTTCCAACTAACCTGCCCTTGTGCCTTCTTGGATGATCTGATATCGTGTCGGTGTTGTTCCCACATCATCATAATAAATGTTGTTCCAGGTTCAACATTGCAAGTGAGCAATCACATTGTTGTGACGTAATACTTTTGCAAGCCAAGCCATTCATTCATTTATGAAATTCGAATGTTGCAAGGACAATATGTATAGTGCTTACCGTTTATTAAAGAACAGTATCCTGAAATGCAACAAATTCAAATTGCTGGATTGGCGGACAGAGGCGGTTTCTCGCAAGTTAAGTAGATTTTTTTAAGGCGTTTTTTTCCAAAGTTGCAAAAGTATGACATCACACCAATGTGATTGGTCACTTGCAATGTTGAACCTGGAACAACATTTATTATGATGATGTGGGAACAACACCAACACGAGGATATCAGATCGTGCGTAGCTTCTTATTGGCAAAGCACACCTGATCCAGGTAATCAGCAGCAGGTAGGGCAGGGATACCTCAAAAACAAGCAAGATACTGGCCCTCGAGGACTGAAGTTTGACACCCCTGCTCTACAGGCTCAAATGCCAAATGGACTTCCAGTGTGTTTCAAAAGATGTGCTCAAGATTCAAATTTGGCAGATACAGCAGATATAGATTTGAATATAAAGATATATATATTGTATATAAAGATGAACACAGAACCTAAAGATTCCCATTACCTGTTGTATAGGTCAAATTGTAGGGTTTGGTATGGTAGTCCAGTTGCCATCGACCTGTTGGAAGCCTCACAACTTTCTGAGAACCTTCATACACTCCCTGACCATTTAAAGTCAGACTGACATTAACACTGCATTGAACCACTGTGGGGGTTTGAGGCTGATACTGCAAACACATCCAGTTGATCCAACCCAACATTTGCCAACAATAGAACATCATATCCCAACACACTGGACAGACTGAGCAGGTAGACTGCACGCACACCGGTAGGTCATTCTTGACTATCAGCAACAGAATCGTGCTTATTTAAAATGTTTGTTCTGGGTTGTTGGGTACAGGGTCTCAGTCGAGCCTGTTATATTCCACCAACTACTACTACTGATACTTGAACTATCAAGTATCAGAAGCTGATATTGAATCTACTGAGTCTTGTAAAATTTTTAATCTTTGGACCACAAATTTGTCATCAAATATTTTGAGCGTATCCTAAAGTGCAAACAAATAAAACAATTTTACAGTGGCTACAGTTGTAGCCACAGCTGCCCTGGGGCAGACTGACAGAAGCGAGGCTGCCATATTGCGCCATCGGCCCCTCTGGCCAATACCAGTAGGTGGCAGGTGAAGTGTCTTGCCCAAGGACACAACGACCAGGACAGAGAGCCCGGGGATCGAACCGGTGACCTTCCGGTTACAGATGCACTTCCCAACCTCCTGTTCTACGGTCGCCATCATATAGACAGCACGTCAAATGACAGGTCCTGAGCTTAGATCACCCAATAATCCCTGAACTCTACCCAGTTTAGTTAAAAGCCCCCCAGGTATTTATTATTTGCTTTTAGATGAAATTTCTTTCTTTTCTAATGTAAAAGCAAACAGATGGAATGAATTGTGGGCTCACTGTTGGTCAATCTTTGATTTGATCCTTACATCAAGTCTCTTTTTCTTGTTTTTTGTTTTTAAGTGGTTTGAGTCTTAGGAATGACAAAGAAGCCCATTAAGTAGCATTGTGTTTAATACTAGACTACATTAACCAGAAAAACTACCACAACAATCCTTAAGTGTATGCATATGCACAAAGCAAGCTGCTGTGAAGCCAGCAATGATTCTAAAGGTATGTCTACTAACTGTTGCCACAAGAGGTCATCCTGAATGGCTATTTATGTTTACTTAAGCCACGGGCATCCAACTCCAGGCCTTGAGGGCAGGTGTCCTGCAGGTTTTAGATATCAGCCTGGGCCAACACACCCGAATCAAATGATTAGTTTATTACCAGCCAGGCCTCTGGATATCTTCAAGACATGCTGAGGAGGTAATTTAGCCATTTAAATCTACTGTGTTGGATCAAGGACACATCTAAAACCTGCCGGACACCAGCCGAGTTGGACACCCCTGACTTAAGCCATGGTGCACAAATGACCTTTTTGCCTTTCAAAAGGATCACCTCACTCTGAATTTCCTGCCCAACATGCGTAACTTCTAACCACTAAATGCAAATGCCATTCTGTCTGTTCATGACTGACTGTTGCTACTTCTTGTGGAAACTAAAGCTCAACCAAATCTTTGTTGATGAAGAATCCTCACATTCACATATGATGTTTTAAAAATAAAACTTATAAAGTACAGTTTCAGTACTAACAGTCAGGTCTTATATTGGAAATTTTGCGATTTCTCACCTGACAACCTTTAAATCTCTGGCATGTTGGACTCACCGTGTACCTCCCGGATTGGATCTTCAGTCTGGCTACTGTAGCAATAACCCATTCCACCTCAGCCCCCTTATATTTTTAATGCAGTGCTAACCTCAGTCTTATAGCCTGCTAAGAGAAGTAAACCATGAGAAAACCCTAGTGAGATAAGATGCATTTTAACAGTGTTTCAGAGAGGAGTTATGCCTTATACCACAGAGCGATGCTCTCCACATATATACACAGCGCTCGGCTGTATGCGCCTCTTTGTGTTGCCTGGCAGCTGAGGAAGAAACTTGAAATATTTGGGCATCAGATCGAGGCAGGCGTCGCGGAACTTCTTGATCCGCCAGTAGTAAATAAGAGGGTTGAGGGCTGACTTGAGGTAGCACAACCACAAGACCCATGTGCTGATTTGAAAAAAGCTGTCTTTGCGGTAGAACCTGTCACTGAAGGTAGTTACCAAGCTGAAGGCAGTGAAGGGTGCCCAGCACGCTGTAAACACGGAGAAGAGGATGAGGATGGTGGTGAAGGCACGGGTCTTGAAGCTCATGTCTATGTTCATCTTGAAGGGCTTCTGAAGGCTGAGGAGGCCCAGTTTGCTGGCCTGGCTCAGACAGACGCTGTCTGTGTGGCTACGGATGCGAATGGCATTGTGGCGGATGGTGTTGAGGATGCCCATGAATGTGTATAGCATGACTGTGAAAGGCAAGAAGAAAAAAACTAGTGTTAATATCAACACATAGGCGTGGTAACCAGGATCACTGCTGTAGCCAAATATACACTGAGGAGCTCTGGGTGGGATCTGTAAGGGAGGTGAGCCAACAGCTAGAGGGAAAGTGAAAATGAACGAGAGTCCCCATGTGACCACTATGAGCAGCTTGGCTCTCTGTGGGCTCAGCTTATCTTGCTTCTGGACAATAATAAGAAAACGATCAATGCTTATTATAAGCAGTACAGCTGCTCCTTCCATAACAAAAAACCAAAAGAGCATGGCGGAAACGCGACAGAAAACATCTCCAAAAATCCAGTTGGTGGTCACCACAGTAACCAGAGCAAAGGGCATGTTCAAGATGGCCAGCATCATGTCCGCAAATGCCAGACTAGCCAGCAGAATGTTGATGGCTGAACGCATGGCAGATCTCTGGTACACCATCAGGCACACCACTATGTTTCCTGACAGCGCCACTAAAAGGATGGCTGCCATGACAAAGCAGAAGAAGATCTGCAGAGGTAGGCCAATGCCTTGCTGGATTTCCAGAGCATTTGCTGTTGGGGTGACCGACTCCGAGGGAGACCCGGAGCCCAGGGAAATGTTTGCCACAGAGAGGTCTTCCATTGGTAGCCTCTCAGAAAGGTTCAGCAACCTCGTAACGACGCAGCAGAAACGGCTGTTAATGTCCCCTGTATCCAGGAGGGGAACAGTAGTGGAGAGAACCATGCTTCTCCAGGGTGAGCAGGCATCATTGCAGGAGAGTTCACATAAAATCTGATGGCAGACATGCGGATATCATCTCCCCAAGGCCACACAGCACCATCTTCATGGTAGCAAGACCCTAAGACAAAAATAAAAATATGTTAGAATTCCATTATGTATTATTGTAGGGTCTACCTTACAATCAGTTTGTGTAGAGCAGATTTCCGTGTTTAAGGATAACAATTTGAGTTGTCACTACCAGACTAAACACAACTTGACCGATGCAGAGGGTCAATGGTTTAGAGAACACCAATTTTCCTATTTGCATATTACACCATAAAGGTACAGGATATAACTATTCTGTCTTAGCACGAGACGCCTATTCATTTTCTATTTAAAAACACACTTAACAACACTTCCGTCAATGTATGATGTGTCAGAAAGGACGCTGAAACAGAAACAAGGTTGCCATGTTTGGTACGATAATGATCCTTCACGACTGGAAAACTACAATCAACTGAGGCGTGGGGTGGACAAATGCATTGATTTCCAGCAACAAATAATTAAAAAGTTGAGCAGGACTCGTGGGTATAAGTGTGTATGAGTTACACACTTTTACAAGTTTAAGGAAGTGGACAAAATTTGGCTGTAAAAAATTAATGGCAAGTGCTCCCACATAGTTTGAACAAGCTGAAAAATCCAAAAGTATTTTGAAATAATATGAAAAATTTGAACAAAGCTCCAAGAACACAGAGTCCCGAAAGATTTCATGATATTGTAAATTGGGGTAATAAAATAGGATGTTTCTGCCAAAAGATTGGTGCCTGAATAAAATATGACTCATTTCAGTTTTTTTAAGCAATCAAAAACACAGAGCCTTACTGTTTTAGAACAACAGACCAACACCATGACGGAAATCTTTACAAAACAGAGGATGAATTTCTCACAAAGACCTTTTTACAAAACTGAAACTAAAATGTCAAAGTTTACTAGACAAAAATAAAATTCAATGAGCAACTGTTTTCTTTTTCATCATTTTGTTAAGTGTGTCTGATTGTATCTTGCCCCCAACCATATACCTATTAAACTAATTACATCTTTGAAATAAATAGCATAAAGTTTATTTTTCAGTATACAGAATTAAGCCACATTTAAAAGTGGAATACAGAAAGACAAATCTGTCTCCAAACAGAAACACATTGTCTGGTGTGTTTGGCTAAGCTGTGATAAGAAATCCTATTCGAATTTTTTTTTTTTACCCCTGAGAGTGACAGAAAGCTAGTGCTCAACCGGACACAAGGCAAATACTGCAATAAAAACCCTTATCACTAGTATAAACACTGGAGGCATTGCAGGCAGGCCAGCTGGTATTATTACAATAGGCAGCAAATTTCAGATATAATAAATGGGCAGCACCAGAGAGTCCATTTGTTAATAGGATAACTTTCCACACAAATTAAGCTTTTTAGTATTTTAGTCCTGTGTGGGTGTAAAAAAATAAATAAATATCAAACCAGTGTAATTATGAGCAATTACTGTGACAACACTGCATTTAAGCCTGTTAGAGGGATCTGTACTTTAGCTGTGCTGCTGTGATACTAGGATATGCAGCCATTTGACAGATAGCGCCATCTCTTCAGCACACCGGAGGGGACAAAAACCTACAATGCAAAAATAAACGGCAGTGAAATCGGGCAGAGTTTGCTTTGTTCATATGCTGATGACAAGCTTATTGTCTACCACAATTTCCACAAGGAGAGCAAGGAGCAGCCGGTTTAGTCTTCTTGGCCCAGTTCCCACTTCATTAACTCTGCATTCAGTGAGGTAGCCTGCAGCATGTCGGCCTCAACAGGTAGGGTAGTGTTCGCTGCTTTTGGGTGCAATGACCTACAATGTTAAAAGAGCCACTCCAGTCTCCCAGCAGTCAAGTGATCCTGCATAGGAAATGAATGATCAGGTACTTGGTGTTCTGAACGACAGGGAAATGTTTAAATAACTGCAGAGGCCCTGCAATTATGTAATGAGAATATGCTTACAGCTTTTCACACATCTTGTAACCTTGAATCGCTCAGAGGGAAAAAGATTTGTTGGGAAGCTGCCCAGTGAGCTCACGATGGTGCTCGTGATGTTACTGGGAGGTGCCAGTTTTAACGCAATAATAGCTAGTTCAAATACCGTGTTTATTTCAAATAGACTGTTAAACACTGGTGTGTCTGTGAGAGAAATACCAGTGTTTCCCCTCACATAGCATTATTTGGACAGGCTGCTGAGTTATACGATCACCCACCCGTGTATGTTTGAAGAGTTACTTAAAAATTCAAATCTAGAGATAATGCAACGTGTGCTGGATTAAGTAGAGGACAATCCCTTGCTATTATTTCAAAGTTCAGTTGCTGCTTGCCAGTTAGCTCCTGCCCTTCCCTGTGTCATGCTTCCCTCCTGCCTGTACTCTAACAGTTGGTAATCTCTGCAGTCTTATAAATGTTGCTCCGATGTCCTTGAAATGAAGCAGCTACAGAGAGGAGGGTAGACAGAAACCTGCGACCCAGGGCTCTCGTGTATAACCTTGTTTTTAGGTACCTTTGAACATTTCACACTGATTTTTTCCCAGTGATATCATGCCTTGATACAAATGACTCATGGCTTTAATTTCCCATACCATCTACCTTTGCTTATTTGTAACTAAGCATAGACTTTGCAGCAGATTGTACACAACGGTGTGAAACGGTTACAGGGAGCACTTTAAAGTAGTCGTATGAGATATTACTTTTAAAATAAAAACTACAGACTGTGGAGAGCAGGGACTCTAACTTAAAGAGCTCTTGCACAGTAGTGAAAGCACAAGTGGAAGGAATGTTACCACAGATCCATTTAGTACATTAGTTTTCCGAGGATCTAGCAGAGATGTTGTGATTCACAAGATATCAATGTTGTCAATAGTCAATGGTGCAATAGACCTCAATACTTGAAATGTGCAATTCACTTGTATTTTTATTCCTATTTATTCTATTTATCCCCTTCGTATATTTTATTTATATATGTCTCTGTATTTATTTATGTGTGTGTGTGTGTGTGTGTGTGTGTGTGTGTGTGTGTGTGTGTGTGTGTATATATAATATTCTGTAACTCTAACTTCTGTCGGTGCTGTGCTTTTGGAAACCGAATTTCCCAGAGGAACCCACCTGAGGGATTAATAAAGTTTTATCTTATCTTATCTTATCCGAGTGTCCTTATTGTCTGCATTCAAATGTTCTGGAAGAATAAAGATTTGGTTGGTTTTGCTCGTGTTTATTTAGCATTAGTTAGCAATGCTAATACCGATTTCTGGCGATCTAAAAAATGGGATGTTCTGATATATCGGTGAAAAAACACATTTCCCTATGATTTACTATGTGTAGTTATTTTAATTACACATTTATGCACTGCCTGACTATACCTAGAGCAGCCGTTTATTGTTTCTGGTTTTCTTAAAAAAATGCATTTGGAACACCAGCAACAAGGCTGAATGGTGTTGAAGGTTGTTCCAATCTCTTCTTTACTTTTTAAAATGTTCATTTATCTGATATAAAAAAAGATGAGTTTCGTTCATCCATCCAGATTCAAGTCTAAGCAAAGATGCCCAGATTTACATCTACCCAGCTGCTTCTTCCATTCAGTTTATTCTGGGAGACTTTAACGCATTCCCAAGCCAGCCAAGAGATATAATCTCTCTAGTGTGTCTTGGATCTTCACCAGGTAGTCCTACTGGTGGGACATGAAACACCCTATATAGGTGGTGTCTGGGAGGTATCCTTGTCAAATGTTCAAACCACATCAACAGGCTCCTTTTGATGTAGATGAAGAGTAACAGCTCTACTTCAAGCTCTTTCCAAATAATCGCGCTCCTCACCTTATCTTTAAGGGTGAAGAAAGATTATCCACAACCTCAATCTTGTTGTCACTACACAGAGTTTGTGGGTCTATGATCTCAGATTTGGAGGTGCCAATTCGCTTTACACTCAGCAGCCCTACTGCAAGCTGGGGGTCAAGAAGTCAAATGAATCCTATGCCAATACAGTTTCAGTTAGACGTTAGCATCCACTTATTTTATTGAGCTGTTCTTTTCCCAGGGTGGAATCATTGTGCATACATCTTTAATGACTTATTAAAGAAAACAAAAAGAAAATTCACATTTGTTTTGGATTTTCTTTCATCCACACAGCGCTAAAAGTATAAATATACGATATAAGATTTGGTTGAATGTCCCTTTGGATGTTACAAATTGACTGGACACTTCTGGTAGCCATAAAGAAAAGTCTGACATAATTCTGGATGGATATTTGACCACTTTTCTTGGCAGAATATTAAGCGTTCAATTTAAATGATTGGCATGGGGTTTTTAAAACTATTCCACAGATTTTTAACAGGTCTGGGGTTGGATTGTTAGGAAAGCTATTCCAAAGGTTTTATCAATTCCAACACCAGTTTTGATGTGTACATGGGATGATGTTCCTATTAAGAATTATTAACTTGTATAAATTCCCAATTCTCCTTAGAACTTCACTAAGTTTACTTGATTTTCCCATTATTCTGAGTGTGGGTCACTGCAATGAATGCTGTCACAGAGAAATTACGAAAGAGTAGTCAATCATGATCGCTAATCAACAACAGACCGTGTCAAGTTAAAACATACTGCACCATCTATTAAAAGATTATGTTTGACACTGTATGTATACTTTTTAACCTGTGAGGATTACATGAAATCCCCCCAAAAATACATGATGAGTGAATGTAAACTTCTGACCACAACTGAAGTCAGTAATATTCAATTCAATTCAATTTTATTTTATTTATACAGCGCCAAATCACAACAACAATAGCCTCAAGATGCAAGCACTTTGGCGACAGTGGGAAGGAAAAACTCCCTTTTAACAGGAAGAAACTTCCAGCAGAACCGGGGTGGCCATCTGCCATAACTGGAGACCATAATACTGGCCTAACAATAATAGGTTTTACCTGCCTCTTGTCAACTGATTGAGTTAATCCTTTCTCTTCCAGACATTTTGAAAAATAGCAGCCGCAGAAAACGTAGCAAAATATAGACATGGAAGAAATGAACACCACTGAACAGCCTATCACAACCGCTGCAGACCGCATCATCCATCATGTAGTTACATTTTGGGGGCAGTGCATGTTAGGCTACAGCATCAGTTACAGCAAAGGGGTTCAGAAGGGTTTGTGGCTACGCTGTACCTATAACCTAGTTTTAACAAAGTATAATTTCACTGTCAGACTGAGTGGAAGAAATGCAACTGTAAATGACAGCAGTATACTGTTGCGTTATATTTGCCTCACAAGTCAGATGTTGCAGCAAGTTTAACAGTTTTACTGCTTTTTCGTGCATTACAGCCAGATTATCAAGTCAGGGTTGGTGAGGGTTGCTCCAACTTTACTAACTGGTTCAACCACTTTATGCTTAACCATACAACCCTCACACCAAGCTGAAATTACACTGAATATTAGAGGTGGGAATCACGATACATCCCACGATACGATATTATCACAATACTTAACGCACGATACGATATTATTGCGATTTTTTAAAAATATTTTGCGATATTCAGATTCTGTACATAAAGGTAAACTTTATCAATATTCATTTTATCTAATATCAAAGTCTCGCACTCAGTCTTTCTCTCATTTCAGTCAGTTTTATTGTTGACAAACTGAACGGTTTGTATTACAGTCTAGTCCAACTTAACTGAATGCAACCATCTGGTACAATTATAGCTATTCTGAACTATGCAATTTATGAAAACTATGCAGCCCATTCAGCAACTGAAGAATTTGAAAGTTAATTAAAACAAAATATAATTTTACATTAAATAAAAAAAGTTTTAAACTTAATTAAAATAAAACATGTCTTAAATTAAAATACGTAAACTGTCATGTTTATTGCTACCAAAAAAAAAAGTTAAACACATTTGGACAGTGAAGGAATGTCAGGATTCTTGCTCAGAAAAAGGAGCTGATCAACATGCTCTGAAGTCAGAGTTCCAGTCCACAAAAACGTTTTTTGTAACAAAATATCGATTTCTGCTGTCCCTGTTATCGATACATTATTAGCAAACAAAATATCACGATACTACACAGTATCGATTTTTTCCACCACCCCTACTGAATACCTACTTTAATTTGTTTCACTGTTAGCCTTTTGTAAAATAAAATGTATTAATTTAAAAAAAAAACTGTAAAATTAGATTGCTGTATGCATTTACTTGCTACATTTATTTTATAAACTCAGAAAAAGAATGTTTCAGTGAAGGCTGATGTTCCCTGGATGGCTTCCAGTCTCTTCCACGCACTGACTGAAGCTTATTGAACACTGGTACTGGATTGGTACTTGGCACCGGTAGATACCCCTCAAAGACAGATGAACAACGACCTTAATGGAATATTAGTGCCTAGTACAGACCAGGCCTTCCCTTCATCCACCCCAACTCACAGCTATTTACGCCAGGCCGAAGCAGCTCGCCGAACGCTGTTTCACAGAGCATGAAACCGCTTGTTTCGACAGGATTCGGTGATTTGGAGCCATCCACTCAAGCTCAGAGACCGAGAAAATAAACAGACACTTCACATTACTGTAAGCGACGAGAACAGTGGGTGTTCTGAACAAACGGCCTAATTCATGTTTTAACACAAAACATGAATGTCATTATTACACCGCCGCTGGTCGGATTTAAAGTATACTCGCTAATATTATTACCTGCTTCATTCTCCCATGCTAGAGCTCAGGAGCAGCTCAAGTACAGAAGCTCAGTCCGGAAAATGGAGCATCTCACCTCCAAAAATCTTCATGGTCGTCGGTGTAGAGAAAGACACATAACTGCTGATGTGCCCGAGAAAAACCCTGTTTTAGCTTTTTTTTTTTTTTTTAAATATATATATATATATATATATTGGCAACAGCGCGACGGCCGGTGATGCCACCTCCTCCACAAATGAAGCCTCAGAAGAAAAAAAAAGTGAAATCTGTGTTTGGTCAGAACGGCTTTGTTTCCAGCAACAGCTGCTTATCCGCGGCGGGAAAACGGAAGGTTTCCTGCTCGAATCTTTGTTTTCCTTCGTCCATATGTGAGGTGTGAACGGCCCATCCTCCACTGACAAATGTACCAGTGTCACTGTATGTGAGCGTCTACTGTACGGAGCCCAGATTTTCCTCATACGGTTCTAAACTACTCTCACTGGCTGCTGCCTGCGGGAAGGCGCAGACACCCACTACTTCCTATATTGCCTTTCAAAATAAAGAACTAGTTGTGTTTTTTTAAATAGTGTTTTTGAGTGGATGTAAAGTTGATTTTGGTTGTTTTCATGTGGTTTATGTTATAAACAGTACAAAAAGCTCTTAAATGCTGTTGCAGTTGTCCCACCTCAACCTTCCGCATGGTATAAACAGTTTGCTGCCTCGCGCTGAAAATCATCTGATGAGGATTTTTCAAAAACAAGTTTTTCTTGTAAAAGTCCCACTTTATTTGTAATTGCAAATTTTGTCACATATCTTTAAAAAAATTAAATGAATAGGGTTTTTTTTAAAGATTGTGTTGAAAAATAAATAGCTAAGCTTTAACTCAAAAATAAATTTCATGGCGTATGGCTAAATTGTTGTTTCTGCATTTTTGATTTATAAATCAATTATCTGCATTATTTTGAAGATAAGGCTACACAGTTTCCGGTAAGGTTTGCGTTCCTTGATAACTGACATACACAGAATGTCATGGGCAAAAGTGGATATTCCTAAAAGATAGACTGTGCAAGTGGGGCGTGGCTTGTTTTAGCGGAAGTGCTTTTTGGGGCATGTGCGGATGCATGCAGTGGGTGGTAAAGATAACAAAGACAGTACATTAGCTCTAAAGTAATCACGGTGTTTTCAGGATATTGTGCAGTGTGGCTGGACGGTACAAGAAATTCAATTATTTGAAGATTTTTTTTTCCTTTTATTTGAAAAATTGTGCGTATATGCAGCAGATGGTATAAATGGCACAGGATTGTTTTCACTCATAAATATACTCCATGATGTGGCTCCATGAATTCTACATTAAAATGCATTAAAAACAGCCCCATCCATGGAACTTTGGACCCACGTGTTAGACAACACTCATCTCCTTTGTCAGCAAAACAACATTTCCGAGCATCACTGTCTTACCTGGAATGCTGAGTAATCCAGATCTGTGACAGTGGTGGATGGGGTGGACGGAGTCAAAAAAAAAGTAAACAGAACAAATGTCAGTGAGTTCATATGTAGTAATAAACAGCTACGTTTTAGACACGACACTGTCTGACATCTTTAAAAGAACATTTCAGCAAGTTAGAAACAGACTGCTGCTGTTTGTTGTCTTTTGTGTGTGGTTTGTACAGTGGAATTACTCTCATCATACAAGCCTGTATACAAGCACAGTATCAGCAAACAGGTCTTTAACTACTACAAGTGACAGTATTAGAGGAACTGCACTTTCATTCCAAGGTTATAGCTTTCATTATTGGATAATAACTCTGAAACAGGACAAACTAGAGCTACATTTGACTCCTTATGTGAACTCAAGTCAAAAGTTAAACAGTAGAATCTTAAAGTGGTCTAAAATAGAAATATGTATTTATTACCACAGATAGTGAATTGTATGCAGAGGTATAGAGGTGGAGTTAGCCATTAGCTTAAAACAATAATAACACTAAATTTGCACCGTTTTATCATGTGATCTGCATTGTTGAAAAATAAAACCTGACCTATGATCTTTTGTATTTTCATCTACTACTGACCTGCGTTTAGATATGCGATTTAGTTCAATGCCTCCACAGACTATATATAAAAGATGGAAGCTGAAGTCAAAAATAAATTCTGTATCTGATTAGCAAAATATGAGAAAAAAGACTTTTTAGCTCCCTTGACCTATTTCCTCATAAATTATGGTTACTTTTTTACTAAGAACATCAGACTTTAGTTCATGTTTGACTCACATACAAATCCACCCCTCACTCAATATGTATTTGACAACATCAAGATGGTGTTTGCTAAAATATTCAAGGGTTCAAAACATGACTTTACTATCAACTGGCAACATCACAGTTGGCTACACCCAGTTTTGTTAACGAGGTCTGTTAAGGCTAACGTCTGTTTTCAATGACGCTCAGTATTGATGTTAAAAATGTCACAGAATTACTAATTTTCTATAAAAGTGACATGTGTTTTCTACCCAGGAGAGGAGTTCTATATACCTTAACAAGTTCAGCTGTGCACCAGAAGCAGGTAACTGTAAAACTGTAATCACATGAACTTCAATACTGACTGATGATGACACAAGGACAAAAAAAAAACAAAACATAAAACTGGATTAACAAAGAAAGCTGATAACCACACACAAAACAGCATTTATCCCTGAAGTTCTTGGTTTTGCCAAGGCTTTTGTCAGGCAAGCTTGGTTACGTCAAGCTGGGCTTTTGGTGCACCCCCCAGGTCACAGGAAGAGATGCTAATTAGAGAAGTTCCTCCTGCTAATTGTATCTTTGGATCAGGTTTCCTGACTGAGATGCCCAGGGGACTTATAGTTATGCAAGTTATGGGAATCCCAGCGCTAACTGTGCTAGCCTTTTCCATTTGCTTACTGTCTTTATGCTAAACTAGGCTAATCACATCCTGACTCTCATATAACTCAAATATGAGCCTGTCCATCTGAATGTCACTCTATGAAGAAAATCTAGTAAATATACTTTCCAAACTGAATGAGCTGAATGACTCCTTTTGATGTATCCACCTGCATAATGACATCACCCAGTTTTAGATTGTTTTATTTTCATCAGATAACTAACCAATAGGATTGCAAAGAAGATTAAATATCTACAATTATTCTCATGTTTATTGTAGGGGTGTTTTGTATCTCGCAGTATGTCCCATGAAATTTCCTATGATCTCATCTCCATGTCAGCAATATGTAATGTCCAAGCTTTCAATCAGCTCATTCTTGCAGTGACAAACACTGAAAAGCATAAATAAATTAAATACGCTGTCATTTTCCACAGAGATGTCAGAGACTCTAGTCCTACGAAGCCTTTATCTGCTTGGTCTTTTTAGTCTTGGGTGGTATGATCTCAACCTTGAAGGGGACAAAGAAATCTAAAAGAGCTTTTGTTTCTTTCAAGTCCAGAGAATACTCTTGTGCGATCTTTTCGGGACTCCACGTCTGAGGCTGATGCTGGTGGCTGCCCACAGCCTTCAGAGCTTCGGCAATGGTCAGTTTACCAATGGGAACATCTGTGAGCTCCACCAGGCCCAACGGAGATGCTGGGACACTGAACTTAAGAAGTCGTCGCTGTTCTCTCCCCGCCGTCACGTCCTTCGATACCTGAGGGAAGAACAAGCAGTGAAGAATAACTATTATGAATAACAAAAATCAACATTTAAAAACTTTTGGCCAGTGCACATGCAAATCCCACACAGGAAAGTCAGGTTTGAAGTTAGGAAATTAGCCAATCTGTCATTCACAAGTTCAAAAAGTCCCCTATCGCAACACAGCAAGGACGTCCACCTTACCTTTATGATAATTTGTGGCATAAAGGTAACATAATTACATTTGCAATCATAAATGTAACAAATAATGCTAACAGATTTTTTTAATTATTAATCTAACAGATACTGAGTCCATCATTTATACTCTTAGATGCATGCATTAGTTAGATTTTATTTTACAGAGTCAGGAAAGAATATGTACTCTCTGATGCTATCTTAAATATGAAAAAAAATGACTTCCAGTCTCAGCGTCAGCAATATTAAGCTTATTATTCTAACACTCTTATTGGAACTTTAACATAACTGGACAAAACTGGATTAGTGCATGCCTAACATGAATCTACATATTCAGTTGTTCCCTTTGAAATGTCTTGTCCTCTGGACCACATATGGATGAGATATGAACAGCTATGAACAGATAAAAGGTCAAATTCAAGTAATGTGGATGCACATGAATATTTGACTATTCTGATTAAGAAATAGAAGCACAGTCACAGCTGTCCTCCTGCCATCATCCAGCTATGGACAGCCATGGTGCTATAAATTGGTCTGGCAGAGCTACAGAGGATTCAACTCTTCTTTTTCAAATTAAAAATTAAAAACTGAGAATAAAACTGATTCATTACAACACAGCCAAGCCTAGAATCATGGGAGCTGCAGGTGATTTATCACTGGTGGCTCACTACCATCAACATGGTTTGTTTGATGAGTGTTGATTAGGTTTTTAAATTTCTGTCACCTGATTACAAAGACTTTGATGGATAATTCTAAAACAATTTAAAAAAAATTATTTTTTTTTACTTGTGAGCACAAAAGCTCGACCTATTGTTTACGAGGACCAGCCAATTAGAAGAAAACAGTCTTAAAGGGAGCAGCAGGAGATTAGGCAGCTTGTTTCCAGACAGCAGCTGAACAGAGCAAAGACTATTTTTGAACTGTGTTCATGCAAAGCAGAGTCCAAGCATGAAACATATGTAGCTGGCGATGATAATGATAGTTCCCTTTTAACAGCCAGTGTTAATCAATAATGTCTTTCTTTATTCTTCATAACATAGAATACATGAATGTCTCAACTTTGCAAAGATTCGACCTGTAAACGTCTGAATGACCCAAACTGAGAGCAAAAACACTGACAAACAATGAATGATTGAGCAGAGCTGATGTAACAGCATTCAAACACTCAGGCAGTGTCAGTCTGACCTCTGCTGCAGCCGGTGCTGGATCTCTGGACTCCACGTACACGGACCTGAGGTGGTCCAGCAGCGGCGCGTTATTCTGGTTCAACGAATCCACTTCTGAAAAACACAAACCGACGTGAGAATCGTCCCCGA
This sequence comes from Copadichromis virginalis, assembly GCF_057382275.1. Classification (NCBI taxonomy): domain Eukaryota; kingdom Metazoa; phylum Chordata; class Actinopteri; order Cichliformes; family Cichlidae; genus Copadichromis; species Copadichromis virginalis. Next base: position 31,124,840 of record NC_140632.1, on the reverse strand, counting down.
GCTTTCTGAGGACACACGGATGAACGGTGAGCCTACCATGACCCCGGGTTAACTGTTACACAAGCCAGCTAGCACTCACTCACTTACCCTGCGGGCTGGAGGCTGTCGGTGGAAGCTTAACCGAGTGCCGGGGCGCCGCTCGCGGCTTGTCCTTGGAAAGTTCTCGGTGCACTCGGTTTTCCAAGTTGTAATTCCTGAACACACGCGTAACCCGTGCACCCATGTTTAACAAATTGTCAAAGCCCGCTATGAATAAAGTTGATTCAAACTGCCGACGGCGAGCGAGAAGGTTCTTTTTACAGGCGGAAATGTGAAAAGCGCAGAGGAAGCAGCAGCGACACCGTGTGGTTGGATGAGTTTATTGTTCCCCGTGTCTTTTTTTCAATTGCCAAACGTAAGGATGCTGGATACAGGTCTTAGTTAACTCAATAAATTAAGAAATAAATAATTAGTCTCATAATTTAATTGAGTGTTTTTAATAAAACATATCTTTTTGTTTTGTTGTAAAAACCTGACTGCCAGTTTTAACAAGAAGAATCGTGATCTGAATGCACTGTTGTGTCAAACACACTTGCTTTGCCACGTGATAAACTCTTTATAGGCTCCTTTTAAGAGTTATTGTATTATTTTAAAAAAGAATTGTTCACATTACCATTTGTGCTGTTTAACAGTCAGTGTAAAACAGAAGAAAGGAGAGTGACAGAGAGAAGAAAGAAGAGAGAAAGAAAAATAAATAGGAGAAAATCTAAATACAAAGGACACAGCGTAAGTGTATGTGTATGTTTGTTTGTTACAAAACATACTTAACAATTAGGGTGAGAAGCCAGCTATGTCTCCAAGGAGCCCTACTGAAGATGCAAGGCCATATTCAATTCAATTCCATTTTATTTATATAGCGCCAAATCACAACATAAGTCGCCTCAAGGCGCTTCATAGATACAGAGAAAAACCCAACAATCATATGACCCCCTATGAGCAAGCACTTTGGCAACAGTGGGAAGGAAAAACTCCCTTTTAACAGGAAGAAACCTCCGGCAGAACCAGGCTCAGGGAGGAGCGGCCATCTGCTGCGACCAGTTGGGGTGTCCTAAACTTTGTTTTATCCAATAAGATAAACTTATCTCACTTTGTACTCATTAAAATTCAAAACAATAAACTCACTAGGACAGTGTTTATTGAGGTCGAGATCCAAGGGTGGTTTTCCATATGGCCATGAAAGAATCTTCTGTTTCCAGACACTTTTCTTTTCCACTATTTAATTCCCAAAACTATCCATCTTTATATACACAGCAGAGTAAACCCAAGAAAGGATCTAGGAGATTTAGTAAGAAAAAAGCTTCAGACAGCCTGAGCTTATGGTGTCATTGATCACTTTGTATAGATCAGTTATAACCCTAAAATGTCCAGCAGAGGGCAGCATTTAATACTCTATCACATTCTAAGTGGGGTTATATGGCTGGCCTCTTTTTGAGGTTCAAGCTCATCAGACATGTTTTTCAAACATGAACTGAACTGACCCGTCAGGCCTGGCACAGGGAGGCTTTATTTGTTATTGAAGTAAAGGAAATAAATAAGCATTTAAACAGGTCAACAGAAGCCGGTCTTCATGTAAGGCAAGATGCTGGGAACACATCTGGAGGTAATTATCTACTCAATCATAAAGAAACAGCTCACAGTATTTTTGTGAGGAGTGGAGGAATCAGCTCCCAAACTGGGAGCTGATGGAAGTCAATAAAAGGCCAGCCAGTGATGTTTCAGTTACATCAGCTACTGTCTTGAGGTAGGTTTTATTCCAAAACAACAACAAAACAGTGCAGCTGGAATATGAGAGCTGCTGAAGACTGCTTATCATTGTTGTCTGTGTGGACTCAGCAGATAATGTGACAACTCCAAATATTTCCTCCTCCACCACTTTCTGCTACAGTGTTTAGAGACAAGCTGCGCTCATGATGTGTGCAATGGAATGGCATTGTGGAGACTACGAATGAGGCAGAACAGGCATATTTCAGGGGGTGCCGGGGTCATTCCACATGTGTTCATCTGGAGCTGAACAATAACGCAAACAAGGTGCCAAAAAACAGCAGTTCCTCTAATGTCCAAAAAAGAAAGTCAACCACCCATTTTTAAACACACAAACATTTCACAGCCTGATAGAAAACATCAGTTTTGGCCTTTGTGGTTAATTTCTCCTTTCATAGCAACTGTATATTTTCAGGAAAGGCTCAAGGTTAGGGGTGTGGCTGCTTTATTGACATGTTAGTCCACACCTCTACTAACTAGCATCCCTGAATTAGACCACACAGACTGTTTGTACTTTTAGTATCTTTTGGAAAATAAACTTTTAATAGGACTATCTGACAAATAATATTGTGCATTGTGTGCTAGAGATGGTCCAAGAAGTCTGTTACCTAACAATAATTATCAGATGAATGTGTCTGTGCATTACATCTGTATAGTTTATAAATACAGCTTTGCTAGCTAAGCTATGATGTGTTAGTTGAGAACTTAGCACTGTGTATGGTCACTTCACTGGGCCAAACTCTAATGTTACACCAAATTACAACCCTGTCAGCCAACAGTACATGAAAAAATAAGTGATGTAACACACTGAAGTGTTGATCAGCATTTGATTCCACAGCTGTAATGGCGCAGTGGCCATAGTACTGCTCATACTGTAACACGCTTACAGGACACAACACACAGCGAATTGAAACTTCTGCATGTTCTAACTTTATTTACAAATGGTAAAAAAAAAAGAGAGACCAAAAAATATATTTTCGCTTTAACATAAAATATATACATTTACAAGTGTTGCTATCAATTCTGTAGAGCAAGACAAATCTCAAGTACAAATGTGGAGATGGCATTGTAGTTGAGAACACCTTCACACAGATCTCTAAAGCTCCACAGAAGCTTATTACATTAGAGGTGGTCTCCTCTTATCTTGGCAATTCAAACATTCCTACTTGGAATCACTGCTTTTCCTAAACAGACACTCATTACATCCCACAGAATTAAAGCCACTGTTAGAAACAGCCAGAGACTTCAAGAATACCCACATGGAAAAGACAAAACTCTTACAGTAAATGTTTATGTATACTGCATGTCTCATACTATGATTTTTCTGTGAGATGACAAAAAAAGACTACTGTTTTTTCCCATAAGTGTACACTCATTACCAGAATGCAGTCCTGATCTATAGATCAGTAATCAATAAGTAGCCCTGAGGTAAGTGTGTGATTTTGGGCAGTACAGAACTTTAAAATTTATATCACAATATTAAAGTCAACATTCCAAGATTGTTTTGTACACAAAAAAGTTCAAATAAAAATCTTCAAATGCTAAAAAGTTGTTTTTATTCAAATAAAACAAATTATTAGAAGTATATGTGGGTGGGGGCGGGGTTTAAAGTTTCTGCCAGTGTTTCACAAAGCTGACTCTCTGCCAATCCTGAGTCAGGGAATGTTTCTCAGACAAAAGCAACAAACATTAAATTAGCTCATGCAAATTAATTATCTAACATTACCATTTACTGTTTTTTATACATATAACAATTAGAAAATAAGAGTAAAATCTGGTATAAATTCTGTGCCTAATCAAAACATGGATCCATCCACTGCGGAAATAAGGGAGGAGCTGAAAGTACACCGTGGATACCTTTAGTGCCCTCCCACTGGCACATATATGCTGCTTCCTCTTTGTGCTTGAAATGAAAAATAAACACACCACAAACAAACTCTCTATTATTCTGATTCTGTATTTCAAGTTCATTATTTACCTGAGCAGTCTGACATCATTACAGCTTTCATCAGCCTAGCACTCTTTAACTTGGCGTTTACAGCTCCATGTGGGTATCGCAGTACGAGAAGATGTTATGGTCAATGTTTGTACCATGATTTCATTCTTGGCTTTGGAATTATTACACACCCGTGAGAATAAAAGCAAAAGTTGTGATATTACAACAATACAGGTGATAATAAGATGCGCTACAAATCATGAGATTAGGAGCAAAACTTGCCTGACTGATACCATCTGTAATGTTACAAGATGCTCATACTATGTGATGGAAGCTGGATTTGTGATTTAACTTTGTCTCACACCATCAACACTTTTCTTGTAAAATTAATCTTTGAACCTTCCACCTTTTTCCCATTTTTTTCTTGAAATCTCAGTTCTGTTTTATGGAACAGTGGCCTTACTATCCTGTCATAAGACCTGGCTCAGAGTGAGGTGTGAGGTCATTCAAACTGCACACGGATCAGCTGGCGTGCTCAGTACACTCGTGATGTCAGCACTGCGTGTGAGAGCAGGAGGAGTACAGGTACAGCAGGATGAAGCAGTCGATCAGAAGGATGCTGTAGAAACATCTCTGTGTGTACAGACTCCGACCCCTCTTAAAGCGAGTCAGCAGTACAGCCAGCAGTGAAAAGAAGGTGGCCATGTTCAGGAGGAGGAACAGGCGTATGTAGGAAGCCGTGCTGGGTAAACTGTCGCTTCCTGCTGTGGCGACCATGTGAACTTCCTTGAATTTGCGACCCTTGAAAAAGCCCCCCTTTCTGTTCTTGCGGCTGTCTGCGTAATCCACAAAGGCCCGCGTATCTGCATCGCCCTCTTCTGGACTGTCATCATATGTGCGCTTTGAAGTTCTCTGTCTCGCTTTCTTTTCGTTCACCTCAATCTGTGCAAAAATGTCAGGTAGAGTCTCTGAGAGCTTATCTCCGAGGTTCACTCTCTTCCCCCCCTTACCTTTGCTCTGTTTTCTGGACATAGCGAACATCTTCTCAATGGCTTCCTCCGTCTTCTTCTTGTCAGTGAACTGGAGGAGGCGCTCTGCTGTCTTTCGGAAGCTGACGGTGTTGAGGACCCGTCCAAGGATGTGCCTCTCCATCTGCTGGAAGACGGGCTTGACGTGTTGGAGGTTGTCCTCCATTAGGCTGACATATTCCTCCACTTCCTCCGGAAAGCTGCTAACCTCAGCTGCTTCCTTCTCAAATACGATCTTCTTGTTGTCCAATAGCACCATGGCAAAAAGTGCCTTGCTGGTGACCTCTGCAGTCAACAGGTAAATTGTGTAGATGTGTTTCTTGGTGGCCAGGTAGATATCGACCCTCTCATTATCCCCACGCAGGCTAAAGCTCTGCACATCCACACCTGGTCCAAAGAAAATGTAGGCCATCCTAGTGTGAGGGTACCTCAATGGCATTGTGACATTCACATAGTTGGAGCCATTATAAGGGTATCCTCGAGGGTAATTCCAGTAGCCTACCACCCCTTTGTTACTGTAGTTTGTGTCATCCATCCAGAACATCTTATATTTATCCTCCCCGTGTGATATAAACGCTCCATGAACACCATCTACCTTTGTACCTTGGAATGGCAGCTCTGTGTTGTGAAAGAAGGCACTCATGGCACGGACAGGGCTGTCAGGATCCAGGTGGATGTGGTCGACAACAAGCAGGAGCTGTGGATGAAGAAGGAGCAGGTTCCTCTGGACATTCCTGATCTTCAGTTCTGGATTGTAAGCAGAACGTCCTTCTCCTCGGATAAAGATCATGCCCTTCCTCTCTATAGCAGCTTCCACTCTCCCCTGAGCATCAGCAGCTGGCCCCACCTTGTACTTTAACCACTTGGAATCACAGGCTTCTGTAACCTGTCCAGCCCATGGCTTAAAGCAACTCCCTGAGAAGGCTGAGCTAAACAAAACCGCATTGTTCAACAAGGTATACTTTGGTCCATAGAGTGCCTCAGTGACGAACGGGACACCGTTGGGCGCAAACGTGAAAGAGTTCTGATCAGGGTGTTCGTGGCCGGCATTAAAGTTCCTCCACCCTTTAATCCACTCTTTGTACTTGTTCTTATGAACAATGTCGAAGATGGCACGTCCCCCCAGCTTCCCTGACTTGAAGGACAGAAAAGAGCTGTTGGCTTTGACGGGTAAAGCGCTTCCATATGTTACCACGCCCCAGTCCTCAAAGTAGTGGAGCTTGGGTGTTCCAAAATCTGATGGGGGTTTGGGGACCAGGCCTGGGTCATACCTGCAGAACCAGAGGACAGATATTATTGACCCCAAATCCAAAACGTTGGGATGCTATCTAAAATGTAAATAAATGTACCAATTCAGGAAAAATATTTCCTGAAATCAGGAAAAATATTTGCAAATTTTCAAACCTTTCAAGGAAAAAGAAATTGTCTGAAAATTTGAGCAAGACAATGCGAAACCACATCCATTATGTATATGAGTGGATTTTCTAAAATCAATGACTATGTCTATATTTCATCTTAAATATGTTTAACTGAGTATCAGACTCATTACACCATTTAAAAGAACCATCATGGACTGGGCTGTTGCTGGTGTTATTATCCTAGAGCAGTCATTTTTATTTTAAAAAAATATTAAAATATTAATTAATAGTATTAAAATGTTAATCAAGGTTAATTGAGCACATGTAAATGCAGAGACTGGCACTGTTCTACTTAATGCTGACCGCCAGAGAAGACATTAAGTACCTGGATGACTCACGCCAACAAAGTCACAAGAGATTCAGACTACAACTCAGTCGCAGACCAAAGGGCCCTGCACAACTGCTGTCACCACAGGATGAGGGTTGACCACATTAACCCTGCAGAAGCAGGCAAAGGTACAGGAAGAAGCTCAAGAACTGTGGCACAGATGTCACTGAGGGAAACATCTCTCCACAGCTCCACTCCTGGTGGAAGGACATTTCACAGGTGGAACTTGGAGGCCCTGAAGTCTCTACACTTCTGAAATGGTATCAACAACCCAGTTTAAAAGCCTCTGTTTGTGCCTCTCATGATAGACCAAGACTGCATCTATCTTACAGAAGCCAGGAGTCATGTCAATGTCTTAGAGCCTGAACAGGGCAAAGTATGTCAAGTATGTGAGTGCGTTGATGTTTCCAAAGCAAACAGATCACTTGCCGCTAGGGATGGGTATCGAAAACTGGTTCTTGTTGAGAACCGGTTCCCACTGTTTCAATTCCTTGGAATTGTTTGCCATTTTTGTAAACGATTCCCTTATCGATTCCAGTCGCCCTGAAGGATGTCACCACATTGCGGAGCGTCATTTACACAGCGCGTAAGCGGCTCAAACGCTCAAAAGTTTGGTTATACTTTACGAGAACGGATGACAACAGGGCAACTTGCCTGTTGTCATCTTTGCAACTTTGCAGTAAACACTGCAAAGTTGTGGAATGATCTGCCCTTGCATGTTAGGCAGGCCTCTTCTCTCTCTGAATTTAAAAGTCTTCTTAAAACATATTTATTCGCTGAAGCCTTTGGCATTGATTAGAGGGGTTGACTCAATTTGTTTTAACATGTTTCAATTTATTGTATTTATTTATTTTATCGTATCTCATTTTAATTTTCTTTACGTATGCTATTAACATGTACAGCACTTTGTGAAACTCTGGTTTTATGTTAAAGTGCTTTAGAAATAAAGTTGGTATGGTATGGTAATACTTGCAAAGTGGATATTTCATTTAAGGGAGGAAACACTACGAATATGCAAAAGCATTTGCTCACAAAACACGCGATAACCTTAAATGAATGTCGTGTTTTTAATTCCGCTCCAGACTCGTGAATCTCAACCCAGCAGCAGCGGTAACGTTTGCACGTCCTCTCCCGTTAATGCCGCAGGTAAATAATCAACTAACAGTGCATATTATGTTAGCGCGATCTGCCTTATTACAAAACCTGCCATTACTGTGCATTTAGGTGACCATGATGAGAGAGACAGACAGAGTCTGGCTCAGATGCTGGCAGTTCTCACTGCAATCTACCGGTAGCGTCTCCTTTCAGGCCAGGATAGACGAATGTCACCGAGCAGTGACTCAGTTTGTGGTAAAAGGCTTGCACCCATTTGCCACAGCAGATGCCCCCAATTTTTGGTAAGTGAATGTGTTTAATTGTAGGCAGGGACATTACTGGATATTCTTGTGTAATTGCTACAGAATAATTTATGTTATACTTTGTTATTGCTACAGAAGAATATTTATTTTATTATTTTACATTTACAATTTTTTTTCCTGGGGACCCTGTGACACCCCATTGAAGAGCCGTAGGCTGGATCTCTTGAGATCTCACTGTTGGGTTTGTAAGGCCATGTTACTCCTAAATTTCTATCTTGTTCAAAGAGAAGATATAAAACAAAGTTCTAAGCTATTCGACCTTAGTGTTCTCCTTTTTTAAAAAGAATCGATAAGAGAATCGATAAAGAATCGAATCGCTAAACAGAATCGAAAATGGAATCGGAATCGTGAAAATCTTATCAATACCCATCCCTTCTTGGGGCCATGCCTTTGCTAGATCTACCACTGGCTTCAGCCTCCTCTCATACACCAGGGGACTTTTAGTCAGAAATGATGTCTGACTCATTCTCACAAGGTGAGGAGAAGCTCATGTTAAGAGCTGCTGAGCCTCCAGGAACTGACCTGATCTGGTGCCCCATTGGTTATCATGATACATGTTATCTTGTGGTCTCACACAGCACTACAGCCTTAGAGGGAGGAATCTATAACCACCACTTCCCCGTGGAAGGGAAATGATCCAAAGGAATACCACGGGTCAAAAAAAGTCCAGTTCCTCCAGGTGTCCAGAGACTGAAGGCAATACTTCAACACTACCACTGGCCTGTTTTGGTCCTTCTGGGGGTCAAGGCCCAAGCTGTTGATACAAACCTGCAGGGGGCCCCAAGAAAGAAGCCCCAGTGGCTTCCACGACTTCTGTCAGTTTCCCCAGCAACTGAACAAACACAAGAAGAGTTTTTATGTCTAAGACAGTCTGCATCTGAGTAGGGCCGCATGTCAACTAATTATCCAAGTATAGAAAAATCTGCAAGCCTCTGCTTTCAAGGGAGAAAGCCTCAATACACTTGTTAGGTGTTGGTTAGCACCCAAAGGTCGGTGACCAAGGCCTTCCAGTAGCTGAAACGTTGCAGTGAGAAACAGCTGACAGCAAAACTTTGACAATCAGGATGTCAGGATCGAGTGCTGCCTTGCATTTCTCTCAGCTAATGCCATGCAGCCGCAGTTGGTGCAAGAATAATTAGTGGGTGCCTGTCTCATGCTCATTGCCAAGAGACTCTCATGGCCATCTGTCCTGTTAAATGGATGATCTTCCAGCCCAACATTGGCAAGTGTAAAAAAAGGCAACAATTTATCATATTATCCATTTAAATTTACATGAAAAATTGACCAAATGACCAAAAAGTGACCCCTGACAAGATGTGCAGAAGTGTATGTTAAAGTACTGTCACTAACAAAAAAACGATGAAATTAACCTGAGCAGCTTACCAAATGAACTCTGTATGGAGAGTACACCATCGCTGGCCTTTTCCAGCTTGCCCCGGCCCTTCCATTACCCTGTTTTGATGAATTAGATCTGCCAGCCAGTTTCCACTGCCATTACGCAACACATAGCGGTCCAAAAATACCAGCTGGCTCTCTGGCCCGTAGAACCAGTTATAGTTGGAATCTGCAATTGCTACAGTTCGCTGAAATCCTGGTGAGATGGTGAAAACACAAAGAAGATAAAAACACCATATTTCATTTGTAAAGGGTACACATGACAAATAAAATGTTGTACTGAGTGAGTTTGAGGTTTGTAGAGCCAAAAAATGTGCAAAAATAGCACTTTAAACACTATGAATTCTTTGCAAATTACAAAACTCAACCATGCAAAACTCATTATGAAAGGATCTGGCTTGTGATCACAAATGTGTAACAAAAGAGCATTCCCCATCTTAAACCTCTGTGGCCCAGCTCAGCTCCACACTAAGTGCAAATTGTTCACACAGTTTTGTTGTCTATAATTACATAAGGAAACTCTTGCTCTCTGTTGTTGAGAGGATTCTTAGAAACCCGTTATAGTAACTACAACATGTTATCACAGTAAATCATTTGTCAAACCCAAACACTCGGGAACTTATAGCACAAACACTGTCAAGGTAAGTCTCTTCAGACTTATAAAGCCCCTGCTTTCAGTGTAATCTACACTGAAACCAAAGTTAATGTCTTCATTTTATCCTTTGCACAGCAGTACTTAGATTAGTTTTACATTGGACCATGGGTAGAATTATATTTCTTGTATCTGTATAGAAATTAACCTTTCTTCATTTAACTTTAAGTAAACACTGCAAATGAACTGACAATAACATCTATGAGAACGTTGGTCATTTATATTTCAACTGACTGACTCTCTAATCCTGTCAACAGTTTTAGAACATACAAGCAACCATACAAAATACAAAGATACACAACAATCCTCCATAGTCTTTCAGCAACACCCACTACAACTGACCTTCCACCTTTTTTCATTATTCACCCTCCAGCTTGTACTTCAGCCTAGCCTTCATTTTGCTTGGGTGGCATCTGTTTTTAGGTGCACTCACACTTTCTTGACACAGACAACTCATAATGTCATGTTTGTCAGGATGATAAGAAGGTCTATCCCAACTCAGGAGATAGCATGGGTCAATCCCTGGCAATGCCAAATGCATGCATTGGAGTAGGTGTGATGGACAGGGCTTAAAGGGATGAAAGCGTGTGTACACTACAGTAAGCGTTTCGAGTGCTCAGGTAAACACAGAGGTTTTACACAAGTATCAATCCAGGTAACTGGAATATATGGCATGATGTCACAAAAATCATCTCCTTGGATAATGCCTGTCATAGATATATGGAAACTCAACAGCCCAAAAAGTTACTATTTAGAGCTTTTTTTAATAGCTCTCTGAGCTCAGCTGCTCTCATCCACCAGTAGACTCTGTGCTCTGGTGGCATTTTCATGCAACACATGATAAAAAAAACCTGATTAAATAACATAAACACTGCATCTCCATACAACATGGTAATATACTACGCAAAACTACCCACACCAACCATCTCCAACCTGGATTTAAGTGTGATCACATAAATCTTATACGTCATATGAGTTAATGAGAGGAAAGACAAAAAAACACTACTCTGAAATTTTGGATTTAGTCATTTAAAAATCGCATGTCATTAAATTACATGTCAAAATGCTACTGACTTATTAGAAGGTTGTTATCTATTTCAAAATCTGTCTGGAAAAGTAGCTTTGGTAAGTAAATCTGCCATTTATATAAAATAGCATATGGACATGCAATTTACATTACAGCACTTGGCATCTCTTCATTTGCATTCAAGACTCAGACTAATACTGGAACTTAAACTGACAGTTACTTCCTTTTTTCCAGCTGTCTTCTGACACTTTAGCTTCTTTAAACTGTGAAGCTTCAGCTTGAGCTATTGTTCCAATACACACCAACAACAGAACACAACATTAAAAACAGTGAACAATTAAGTAACATTAAACCTCTTATTATTTCATTAAGATCTCACAAGATCCCAAAAGAAAAACACAGACAGTTAGTGGACAGCGATCATTCAGGGTGCTCCGAGGCCAGTTTGGGATAATCTGGCCTTGTCTTCCTGTCTGGTAGGAGGAGAAAGCTGCTATTGTGGCTCTGAAGCTCAGGCTCTCCTGGTCAGTGCAATTAGAGGTGCTTTCTGGGTGCAGAATTGCTGCTCAGCTACAATATAGAAACTGTCAGCAATTGGCTGCAAAATGCCTGAGTTTGACCTGGGGGCCCCTCCTCCCACTGCTACCCTCGCCCTGACCTCCAGACAAACCCCCAGGACACCACAGATCCCCGCATGCTTCAGCACAGCTTTGTCAGACATCCAGAAAGGTAATAACTACACGCATGCATGCCCCATATCAGTTCAGAGGAGAGGGTGCTCTCCAGTGGGGCAGCCTGAGGTAATTTTCATGCCTAAGCTAACATAATGAGGCCTTTGGCTGGAAGCGTTCTAGTAGGCATAAGCCAGATGTCTAGGCCACTCATAGCTGAATAAACACTTCCTCACAGGTTACTGACTTTTTATGTGCTTGCCTAAATATAACCATTACAGTAAAAAATACAAAAAAATCACATAATTAATTTTGCTGGCAGTATGTGGTGTCACTTTTACCGGGCAGGATGGTCCTGTACAGAAAGGCAAAGTGTTTAAGTAGCCAAGAGTGGTCGAAGTGGCCGATGGCAAAGTGGCGTTGCACCAGGAACATGTACTGGAAGAGAGAGCGGGTGGTGTAAGTCCCATATGCTACTCCTTCATACAGGGAACCGTCGGTCACATCCTGCAGGAGAACCATGGACTTCTCCATGATGGACAGGACTTGCTTGGTCCACAGGTAGGCCTCCTGAAGGTAACCTGGAACACAGGAAGTTCAGATGGTGTCAAAAAAATCCAAAACTAAATCTAAATTTCAGTTCATGAAACAATTTCAGAGTTGACTCTGCCTGTTGATGGATCTGAGGGTGCCATCTAAAGAAAGCTTCCATATTTAGCTGTGGCTACATCACACAGCTATGCTACACTGTACTATATATACTCCTTTAGACATAAACACAGACCAGATCACACACACAGAATCTACTATGAGAACATGCAGCCACATAAACACTGTAGCCACAGTTCACTGAGGAATCACGGGCTGTCAGCAAACTCTGGTTGACACGCTCCCCACAACACCCCCCTTCTCTGAGACATGGTCCACCCACTGGAGCCATCCCTGAATGGGTTTGGTTTGGTTGGCTTTTGTGCACAGAGCAGGTATTTACAAGTCATCAAACAGAGACACAAAGACTACATTTACACAAACAGGGCTTAAACAGTGCTTACAAAAGTCCAGGAGCCAACTTCAGAGCTGTCTGTCACTTTAATATAATTAATGTCCACATCCCGTCATTTCACACATTTAAAAGGAAACTGCGATATAGAAAAGAACATAGATACATTTTTGATTTGATTTTGCTGTGAAATGAAGAAAGAAAGAAAAAATATATAGCGTTAGTTCAGGCAAGCCATTAAGTCAGACTCTACCACAATCCTGGCAGATCAGCTGATGTCTGTCCCATCCCACATCAGCTGATATCCTTCTACACATCCAGTTGGCAAATTTCATACAGGAAACAGAGTTTAAGCCGCTTAAGTTTTCCAACAGTCACTGTACATCTGTATTCTGTTTTGCAACCTACTTCCACCCCAACTTCTCAGGGAAGAATCAGGCTTCTTTTTACTACAGTGAGGTACAGAGGTATTAATAATCACCATTCATGTATGATGTGACAGTTAAATGTTGTCCACAGAACATCCAGAAATCGAAAAGATGGCACACCACACAAGTCACTGTACTCGTACACCAACATTTACAAAAAGGGAAAAAAGGCTCTATGAGCATGTGAGCTCATACGCATGTACATAGAGTAGCTGTTATCACAGAGTCTAACGCTGTGGACAGCTGACCGACAGAGGGCACGAAGCTCTAAGTGCTAGGAACCACAACTGCCAGCTCAGCCTTCAGAGCACTTTCACTCTGCACTCCAGAGGAATGTGAAACAGCAACTTTCCACTAATGCTCCTGGACTCGCCGAGCAATCCTTCAGTCTGTCTGGACAGCCGGTTAGTTTCAGGCAATACGGACCAAAATTAACATCTTGACACAAAAACGATCTTATCCCTGACAACAATATGTGAGATGTCACAAGGACATGTTCTTTTTGAACGGATGGATCAATAAATACTCGTCTAAAAGCAAGCGACAGAATGGTAGTCGCCTCGTAGCAACGCTTTTCTTTTTTTCAGCCTGGTGGCTTTTTTGAATCTGAAGAGGGAAGTGGAAGAAACACGAGAAAAATCCCCTTAAAGATCAAAAAGGCAGACATTAGCACTTACAGTAACACTATCAAATATTTGTGTGTAGGTGATTATCGCTCACAATCTTGAGTGCATCACTTCATGCATCAACGTTCAGAAGACAAAAAAATAAACATAACTCAGCCTTTAAGCTGCGACACTTGAATGAAAATAAAATTGATTTGGTTGCAGTTTTTTAACAGAGCTGTGTAGCTACTGAACAAATGAAGTAGTTCCAGTCCTTAAACAAAGTTTAAGCAAAGAAGAGATTATTGTTCCATGTTTTTCACATAAAAGCTCAAATGTCTATAAATAAACTCAGTATAACTCAAGCCACTCTTCTGTTGTTACATGTTTATTTTGAAAAAATGTCTATGTAAGCAGATCTGCCTCTTGTTATACTGATTAAAATTCTTTGACCCTGTGTGTCAAATAAATAATAAAATGACTTTTGGCCAGTTTTGACATCTGACCTGTAGGAATGGGCGTACACTGCTACGATGAAAACATCTTTAACTCATTCTCAAACTGGCAGCAGTGTGCAAAAAGCTTTTGTCAGATAACCTATGAAGAAAAAATATAGTACGTAGTTTTTGGCAGCGATAAATGGAAAGCTTTCAGTTATTCAGAGCCAGGACTGAATTTAATGCCATGCCTAAATTAAGCTTGAATTAAGCGCAGCGTTAGACATGACGCCTGAATGAAGCTGCTAAAAAAGAATCTTAAATAAAGCAGATTTTTGTTTTTTGGATCACTTAAAATCGATCATGTGTTGCCAAACTATTAGGAAGCAAAGTTCTTCACCCTAGTTAGTTTTTAAACTCACCTCTTTGCATGAGGTTGCTTGTAAATCACACTTGAGTGTGTGAATGTGTGTGTGAATGGGTGGATGATTGTGTATAGTGTAAAGCGCTTTGGGGTTCTTAGGACCAAGTAAAGCGCTATACAAATACAGACCATTTACCATTTAAGCAAAAATAAATATGTCATAAACAAAGCAACCAAGCTGAGGAAAACACAGTGTATTTCCTCAGTAATGCAGAGCAGGAGCAAAGTCATTTTTGGGGAGTAAAATGAAACCAAGCAAGACAAGGTCAGGTTGCAACTTTCCTGAGATGTCACAGAACTGTGTGCTTGTTGGTAACCTTTATGAAAAATGAGCAGAAATAAAACCACTGTGACCACAGTGGTTCTCGGCAATTGAGCTTAAATTTAGTTTACATCAGTACTAAATCTTAAACGCCAGAAAACAATTTGAGAACATCTTGATTTCCTTCCTCTTCTGCTTCACATACATATTTAGTCGATGGTGTTGAGATAGTGAACTGGAGTAATCATGGCAGATTCTGCAAAGGACATGCTCAAGATAGCGGGCCCCATTTACTAACATGTGCAACACAAAAGAACTGCGCAAAGAGTTTACGCAAAATCACCATCAGATGTATGACACAAACACACAGGACAAGTGTGTTCTTACTGTATGATTTGCGTATGATAGGGAACAGGACTCATTCCAAATCAACCACAGCCCATTTCTCTAAAAAGGATAGCTATAAAAGGAAATACACTGAACAAAAATATAAACGCAACACTTTTGTTTTTGCTCCCATTCCCCATGGGATGGACGCAGAGACCTAAAATTCATTCCAGATACACAATATAACCATCCCTCCCAAACAGTGGTCACAAATCAGTCCAAATGTGTGGTAGTGGGCACATCTGCTATATTGAGATAATCCATCCCACCTCACAGGTGTGCCACATCAGGATGCTGATCTGACATCATGAGTAGTGCACAGGTGTACCTCAGACTGCCCACAACAAAAGGCCACCCTGGAATGTGCAGTTTTGTCTCACAGCAAAATGCCACAGATGCCACAAGCAATGAGGGAGCGTGCAATTGGCATGCTGACAGCAGGAATGTCAACCAGATCTGTCGCCCGTGCATTGAATGTTCATTTCTCAACCATAAGCCGTCTCCACAGGCGTTTCAGAGAATATGGCAGCACATCCAACCGGCCTCACAACCGCAGACCTCGTGTAACCACACCAGCCCAGGACCTCCACATCCAGCAGGTTCACCTCCAAGATCGTCTGAGACCAGCCACCCAGACAGCTGCTGGAACAATTGGTTTGCACAACCAAACAATTTCTGCACAAACTGTCAGAAACCGTCTCAGGGACGCTCAACTGCATGCCCGTCGTCCTCATCGGGGTCTTGACCTGACTCCAGCTCGTCGCCGTAACAGACTTGTGTGGGCAAATGCTCACATTCGATGGCGTCTGGCACGTTGGAGAGGTGTGCGCTTCACGGATGAATCATGGTTCACATTGTTCAGGGCAGATGGCAGCTGAGAATGTCCCAGTTCTTGCATGGCCAGCATACTCACCGGACATGTCACCCATTGAGCATGTTCGGGATGTGCTTGACCGGCGTATACGACAGCGTGTATCAGTTCCCACGACTATCCAACAACCTCGCACAGCCATTGAAGTGGAGTGGACCAACATTCCACAGGCCACAATTGACAATCTGATAGACTCCATGCGACGATGTGTTGCACTGCATGAGGCAAATGGTGGTCACACCAGATACTGACCGGTTCTGGGTCCCCAGACCCCCAATAGCGCAAAAAAATGCACATTCCAGGGTGGCCTTTTGTTGTGGGCAGTCTGAGGTACACCTGTGCACTACTCATGATGTCAGATCAGCATCCTGATGTGGCACACCTGTGAGGTGGGATGGATTATCTCAATATAGCAGATGTGCCCACTACCACACATTTGGACTGATTTGTGACCACTGTTTGGGAGGGATGGTTATATTGTGTATCTGGAATGAATTTTAGGTCTCTACGTCCATCCCATGGGGAATGGGAGCAGTAACAAAAGTGTTGCGTTTATATTTTTGTTCAGTGTACATTTGCACTGAAGAAAATAAAAAGAACCCTAGGTTTCTCTGCAGCACTGTAGCCAGGCCGATAAAAAAATAGTTGGGCCAAGTATCCCTTTAACCTGAACTAATGAACTAATGAACCGTGAATCTCTTCAAAGCTAAAATTTAAACCACTAGATAAGAAGTTACTCATAACCATCTCACATACGTAACATTATCTACAGCTACTTTCAGTAGCATTGATCGGTTGGAGACTCTTTCTCTTCAATTGATCTTTCTGAGTTGACTTCAGTAGTTCTTCCTCCAAACCATCAACATGTCTTTTAGACCCTATTCCTACAAGACTGCTCTGAGAAGTTCTACCATTAATTAATGCTTCAATGTATCGGCTATGTACCACAGGCCTTCAAGCTGGCAGTTAAATTAGTAGTTAAATTCTTACATGAAAAGCCATCACTTGACCCAGCTTTCTTAGTTAATTATAAGCTATAATATTTTATTAGAGCGATTACAGCATGCCGTAGGTGTTAAAGGTACTGCAGTGCGGTGGTTTGAATCATACCTATCTAACAGAATCCAGTTTGTTGTTGTAAATGTAAACTTAGGTTAAATATGGAATTCCACAGGATTCTGTGCGAGGAACAATTCCTTTTACATTACAACACATAGTGAGGTTTCACTCACTATGTGTTTATGCACCTCTCTGCATATAATCATTAGTAATTATTAATCTCTTAATCACTGGGTCTCTTCCACAGTGTGTCTTTATCCTATCTTCCGCTTATTGAGCCTGGTTCTGCCAGAAGTTTCTTCTTGTTGAAAGTGAGCTTTGCCTTCCCACTCTCACCAAGCACTTGCTCATGCGGGGTTTAAGTGGAGAAAGTGGCGACAATGTCGTAAGAGAGAATCCTGTACTGCTAGGACAGAAAGAAAGGAAAAAGCAAAACTGGAGAAACTTAAAAACACGGTGTCCAAAGTCTGAGGAGGAAACCAGAAAAGGGGCAGCTGTCTAACATATAAAGTGTAAAACCAAAACTAAAACTACAGATTCTGACACTGTTTTAGCAAAAACAATAATTTTACTTGAGGGCAATCCCCTCACTCATATTTTGAACAGTCAGCAGGAGCTAACTAGCTAGTATGCTGCTTTCAGTCTTGTGTTCTCCCTACCACCCAGTCAGGTTAGGGTTGTGCATGTCATTCAGTTGCTTACCCAAAGGTGATTTTGTCCAGCTGCTGGATAGATTCCACATTGACTCTGACTATATGGCAGTCCTTCTACTCTAACAGGAACCTGCAGCAGGTCTAGTACTGCTTTATGTGCTACTACAAAGTTGTGCAGAACAAGAATTCAATGCATACATTTTCCATCTGCCTTCCAAGACGGTGGAAGTGAAGTTTACCTACATGATCAGAGGCTCAGACTGAGAGAAAAACATCATGGAAGCAGATTAAGTTGAAGACATGACAGCATGAAATGTCTCAATATCTCACAGTCGTGTAAAAAAACAAAACAATTGATCATGTGTTAGTGTAACCCATCCCCCTAAAGAATTCCCGGAATCAGACTTTGGACCATGTTTAACTAAATCCCTTCAACGAAATCCAGACAAATGATAATCGTCTAGTCAGGCTGCATTTTGCTTTGTTTCCAGGATTTCTCTCCAACTTCCAAACTATTTGTGGAAAAATATTTCTTCATAAAAACATTTGAGGCACACAAACAGAAAACAAAACAGAATTTTTTGTGGCTTTTTCCACAATTCAAAATGATCACCAGTGTGAGCAATAAAGTACAAATGGACAGCATCATTGGTGTTCAGTAAATAGATTCTACCTAAATCTGTTAATTAGTGCGAACTTTCTGTGGTGAATGTGTGCAGAAAACACCAGCGATTAGAGAAAAGGCTGCAAAAGCACACAAAGCACCAACGGAAATACAAAAATCATACAAAACACAACAGAAATATTTTGGGGAGAAACTAATGTGATGGAACAACTGTGGAAGTAACAGAAACCAAAACACACCAAGGATTGCACTGAAACACGCTTCAGAGGCATCGTCTGTGTTACGAAGGAGAAAAGGAATCAAGATAATGTGTGTTTTAATCACACAATTCGGCAGAAGACTGTAGATAAATGTTTGCTATAGACCATTTATTGTTAGTGTGTTTCTTCAGGAGCTGTTTCTCCCTGTTTGTCTCCACCTTTTACACCATGGACAGAAAAACTTGCATGTGAACATGGCAAAAAAACCCATTCATGGGGTCTGTGTGGACACAGTGGAGGATTATAAATACCTTGGTCTGAACACTGACAATAAACTGGACAAAACACAGAAGGCCTAAAAAACCCCAAACGATTTATTTTTCCTGAGAAGTTCTTTAATATCTCAATGTTTTATGATTCTGTGGTGTGCTGGCACAGCAGACTGAGAATAACATACAGCAACAAACTCAAGAAACGGATCTGCGAAGCCAGAAACGTAACCATCACACACTTACCCTGCATCATGTAAACCAGACTTCCTGTGAGCAGAGCCACACAGTTGGTAGGCTGATGGTTGTGTAGGTACTGAAACCCCCACCCTCGGACGTAGGACTTCTCATACATCAGGCGTGATGCGTTGCCGATCACCTGCAGGAAACGTTCCTGCTGGCCCTTGTTCAAGTACTCATACAGGAAGTCGTAGGCAGTGGCAAATCCAACTAAAGAGTGTGCAAGAGGAACTTCATCCCAGGGAGCGTCTTTAACAAGCCTGCAATACATAGATCAGACAAACAGAAGGGAAAGCATCAGCAAGTGGAAAGAAATTGCAAGTATGAAATTTTCACTCTTTTCAACGAAATCCTGGCAAATGGCTTCTAATGAACGAGAAAGCCTTCCTTTGCAAAGGCTTTTAATTAACATAGCAGCTGTAAAAGGGCTGGTCTCTTTGAAAGCAAAATAAAGACGCTAAATAGGATTTATCAGCAAAATTACAAGTGTACCAACAAAACGAGACATTAGAAATGCAGCGTGGGTAGATTCTCTCCAGGTTGGATCTAAGACTGCTGACGTGTGAACTGCAAAGTGTTACTTTTGAGAAAAAAAGTGAAAGCAACCATTCTGTTCAGGTTAATTAAAGGGAACTGAACTACAGATGTGTGGACTGCATTTTAACAGCCAATAATTGACATCATGGATTGTGCTGAGATCTACACAAAGGCTGTCTTAAGATCTAAACCGGACTAGAGTCCTGTTATCACCTCCAGTCTAGCTGCAAGGATAAATCACTAAACACTAAAGCAACAACAACAACAAATAATAGAAATCTGTTCATCTCAACTGAAAAAACCTCCTGTGTAAATTTGAATTGTGGTAACTAAGAATCAGTTTGCACCTCTGTTGTAGAGAGTGGGTCAAAAGAGGACAGTAGGCAGCATTCCACTTCAGTGCAACACAAAGTAAGCACAGGGTGTAGCATCCTAAATACTGTCATTTTGGGTAATTTGACTAACCATCAAGCCTAGTTTGTTGACTTTCACTGTAGTTGTACTACCTTTCACAGAAATTTATAATGCTGCTATAATTTCATTTTTCAAGCTTTGGCATCTGCAGTCTACAAAAACATCCAGTACTAGTTGGAGCAACGTCAGCAACCAGGCTACAAAGAGTCCAATCTGCTGCAAGTGCACGCCATGAAAGCATACTTTTCTTTGCATTGACTGAAAATGGCACATGAGTAGTGGGGTATCCCCTGTCCTGCAGCCCGTTGTGCATTAGACAATTTCACTACTATCGTAACACACTATATTGCTATACTGAATTGAGGTTTTCCAATCACTTCCATGGACAAAAGTGTATAAAATCACTGGGAATTCCAGTGTGGTACAGTGATAAAATGCCACCTGTGCAACAAGTCCAGTTGTGAAATCTCCTCACTATTAAATATTCCACAGTCAACTGTTGGTGGCGTCATAACAAAGTGAAAGCGACTGATTTTATGTGGTAGGCCACATAAAATCAGTCAGCAGCTGCTGAGGTGCATAGTGCTCTTAATGCTTCAGCATAAGAGTACCAACTTTGGGGAAACAGTTTGGGGATGGCCACTTCCTGTTCCAACATCACTGTGCACCAAAGTAAAGTCCATACATACATGAATGAGTGAGTTTGGTGTGGAAAACTTGACTGGCCTGCACAGAGTCCTTACCTCAACCCTGACAGAACACCACTGGGATCAACTAGAGCAGAGACTTCGATCCAGGCCTTCACATTACCGGTAGTCTCTAACCTCAGAAATGCACTTGTGCAAAAATGATCAAAAATTCCCATTAAAACTTCTAAACTTTGTGGTTATGTATGTATAGGTAGCTCTGCTTTGTGGTCTATGGACACACACTATTGAGCCTTCGCAGAAACCCCCAGCTGCCCCAATTACACACTTGATAAAATGCATTAATGGTATTCTTCCTTCAGCTGGATCCTTAAATTTATATTCATTCATTTGAAAATCAGAGCTTTTTTTATTTTTGAAATCTGGCCAAAGGACAAAAAAGAAAAGAGAATAAAAGTTACTGCAAACTTAGAGTTGGACTTGATATTAAATTATGCCAAAACACACTAGTTTTGATTTTATATATTTCTCTTGTTTGCTTTTTATTCCACTATTTTTATTTTATTCCGGCACACATGTACAATGACAATAAAAAAAAAAAAACACACACACACGCACCAGAGAGGCAGGCACCATTCTGCCACAAAGTAGAAGCTCTTCATTGGAACATGGTTGTTGCAGGCGTAATTGAAGGTCATGAATACCACAGCTGACTGATTCCTGGAGCCACTCTGCAGAGGCCCCGAGAGGTTCAGTGACCACAATAAAAGTGCGGCCAAGTAGAAAACTCACAGTGTGCTCTTAAGACGTGAAAACACATGCTCAGTGGCTTTTCTTTTCTGCACTGTGGCACACATCCTAATGTTGTGAAAAATGCCCTGTAAATTGCACTAATGCCAATCTGGAAAATCCCCCTGGCCCTGTTCAGTGGTTGGAGGGAACATGGCAACCGTGCAGTGGAATAAGAAGGATTAAACTGTCCCTTTAAAGAAGAATTCACCTGAGATTCTCTTTCTGTTCTTGTAAAACTGAGCACCTATGAAACAACAGGAATGCTTTATAACACACAAACTGACAAGTTTAGATAAGGGAGAAACATAATTCTGCTGTGAGTGACACAACAGATAATGATGTTCCACCACTGGGAACATGTACTGCCAAGAATCTTGAGCAGCGTTTGTATAGTAGCGCGATGAAGACAGTTAATTATCACATTTATCAATTTTGACATCTTTAATATTGAATGCTGCTTTCAATAAATGAAAAAGAAAGACAAATTAGGCTTAGAAATATGGACTTATTCTCCACATCTGAAGTCCTTTGGGGAGGAAATGATGCAGGGAAGAAAATCATGGGTGGTGCACAAAACCTGCTTTGAAATTTCTAAGAAACTGGAGCAGTCAAAAAACACTCGTCGGTCACTAGGACTTGCAATATTGCTATAGCTTGTTTTGTATTTGTATAATATTAATTTGGAAAACTTTTTATTGCAAATGTATTGTTTGTGAAGTGAACCAGGTGTAAAACATCTATGGTGTCTGTTTCCATCCTAATGATGATCCAGAGAGGGCATTTTAACTGGCACGGTGACACAGTACGATAACATAAAAATCACCAGTAGAGGAGACTTTGATTTAACTGTGCTCTTTTGCTAACTTTTGCATGTCTAAGTCCTGCTAAACCTTTTTGGCTAATTAGAATACATTAGAATAAATTAAAAACCCTAGAAAAAAAAGTACATGGTTCTATTCCATTCACCCTATATTTACTGAGGACTATCTCACAAGTATCGACAAAGTGATCTGCAGCAACATTACAAACAATTTAATTGGCTCTGAAAAACGAGTCTAAGTCTTCTTTTTCCCCAGCTTCTTTGGTTTACCGAAATACATAACTTGACACGCCCCAACCACTGGTAAAAAAAAAGGAAACTCAAACTATACACAAGAATTTCCCAACATTCCTGCAGGACCTGCTGATTTAAATCTTGCTTATTAACACTGTTTACACCATTAATAGTCAAAAACTGCAGAGGTTGAGCAAACTGTTTGAAAATGTAAGAGAAGCAAGCACTGAGATGGTGATGATTAACAAATATTATACAGGTAGAGAGCCTGACTCCTGCAAGATTGTGAAGCCACTATTTCCATATATGAAAGTATTTAAGCACCACTTCTGATTGGTTTTAGTCTTTCAAACAGAATGTGTGTAGAATTGGAAGCGGTGAATGACTTTAATCCACTTTTCAGCCTTTTTGCATTTGCCAGCCAGAACTGATGGCCATTGAACTCAATCGAATTGTTAGGGAAATAAGGAAGCACGGCTACTGGCATGAAGTTCAGTCATGGCTGACTGTGAAAAGCCTGAGGATTGTCCAGGCATTGGCTGAATGGATGAATTCAGCTGACTTGCTAATGTTTTTCTCACAGTAGGAAATGTGGCGAGGTGGAAAATAAAAACATAGACATGCATGTGTTTATATCATTTCGATTTTAGACTGACACATTTCCGAGTGGCTAGTCTAAATTTACCCCTGAGAATTTTGGTTGCCAATAAGTCTTGACTGTTATAATTAAACTTGAAAGAGGTTTTGGAGCTAAAGAAATATAGCTTTGTACAACGACTTTGGGACTAAGCAGAACATTAGTTTAGATCACTTTGTTTTCACATTTTAAATTAAGTTCAATTTAGTTAAAATTTGTTTATATAGCGCTAAATCACAACAGCAACCACCTCGAGCTTGAGCCGGATAATACTGTAAATTAGAAAGCAGACACAGAAGAAACTCCAACAATCATGCGACCCTCTCTGAGCAAGTACTTGGTGACAGTGAGAAGGAAGGAAGCCTCTGACAGATCAAGGCTCAGGTAGAGGCAGCCATCTGCCACAACAGGTTTAGGGTGAGTGACAGGACATTTTTAAAAAAAACCCACACACTTTCTGTTGAATCATAATACGAATGAATAAAAAATAAATGCTATGACCCAGTCACATAGTTTATCAGTAGCAGGAAGGCAGTGGAGTGTCCAAAGAAGATGCTGACTGCAGTAAACAGTTAAGTTTGCTAAGAAAACCATTTAAAGCCTAAATTCAGATGACTGGATTTTAGAGGTTTTGAGTACTTTTTCCATTTAGCTGTGTTATCATTCTTAAAAACTGTTTGTGACCAAATAGTTTCTGTTTGTTTTCTTCCTGAATTAAATTAACACAGATACACTGCTGTGGAAAAGTATTTCCCCTCTCCTAGTTTCTCATTTTTTGCAATTTGCCACACTCGTTTAGTTGTCTTTGTTGATGATCTTAGAGTAAATATGAAATGTCGTTTTTTATTTATTAAGGGAAAAATGCTATTCAACTCTACCTGGATACCTCTACCTGAAAAACTGACAGTAATATGTATATTTAATTATTAGTTTGGGGAAGTATGGATGAATTTGGCTTTGTTCACCCTCAAACAAAATGCTCCTGCAACAAACAGAATGTAACTCTGTGAAAAGCACTGAATTGATACTTAGAGAAACTTCAAAGCCTGAAGAACGTAGCAACCTATCGTCACCTAAGATAATATATGCTGTGTTCAGAGTTGATATAAACAGCTCATTGCTGTGGTTTCCTTTGCACATCCAAAATAGTCATCATCATACATTCTTACCTAATTTGACATCAAAGTGCTGATATGCAGCAAAGCTAAAATCCCTCTGCCATGTTCAAACCAACGATAATAATGAGCCCTATGGCACTGATTGTGTATACTCTGCAGCTCTGTTCAGCCACTCAAACACTGAGGTTGCATATGTCATAACCACACAATCATAAGTTCCATACAAAGGTGGCAAATGTCGTGTCAAAACTCCCTGAGAATTACTTAGCCTTGTGTAAACTGAAGCAAACATATGATGGAAACATATTCTCTAGGATGAAGTGTACATCATACTAAAGCAAGAGCTCCCACAGCTGGATTACCAAGTTGAAAACATGGGAAATACAAGAAAGATTGGTTAGGGAAATGACTGTAGCTTAGCCTGATGATATGCAATACAGAGGAGAACTAACCACAACTAGAGGCAGTCCCTGTCAGGTCACCTGGACCCTGAGCTTCAGTCACAACCCAGGCCTGAACTATTCAGCCCACATCTGAATATTTCATTTCCTCTCACTTGGGGTGAGGGTGGGGGTTGTTTGGGCAAACAGCTGCTAAACATATTTCCTGGACTACAGACTTATCGGCCCACAATGCATCTTTACCACGAGTCTTCCCACAGAGAAGGACCGGAACACTCCAGAGAGGGGACTGACTAAAAAGCCACTGACAGCAGTGGTTTAGCATTAAAGCTGCATTGATGAAGATGTAGGGGTGGGGCAGAGATATCGAGTAACATCTGTAAACTGTAAACAAAAAGTTTCAGTCACAGTCACAGTCACAAGTAAAAAACAACAGAAAATATACCAACTAGGCTGGGCTGCCATCCTCTCCATGTAGTCCTTGACCAGATCGAGGGCCCCGGCCCTGTGTGGGTACAGCAGGCAGAACATGGACAGGACGCCCAGGTTGTTTCCATAAACCTCATTCCAGCGGGCGCTGAACTCGGCCGGGCTCCAGGGGGGCAGGTACTCCTCGGGGTGCTCTAGCATGGTCTCCCCGGCCTCACGGATTCGTCTCGCCATCTCTTGGTGAGTCCCTGCAGCTGCGTACTGCAGCTGTTCCACATCCCCACGGCTGAAGTACAGCATGGGATGACCATTGTAGTTGCCCCCCATGAAGGGGATTCCTCCGCTGGGGTCCACCTCGGCTACAGCTGCCAGAGAGAGCAGGGGCCACAGAAGACTTATGAAGAAGACAGTGGGCGCCCCGCGGGTGTAGGTTCTCATCCTCTCATCGGAGACTGGGCTGTGGCATTGCCGAAGGAGCTCAGCTGAGAAGGGGAAGGGGGAGAAAGATTTGAGAAAGCCGGCCCATATTCTGCAGAGTTTTTTTTCTCGCAAAAGCCCTGCATTCCTTGAATAATTAGATACAGCTGTAGGCCTGATGATCCGGCCTTTCCATACTGATGGAGAGGCAGCAGTGTTTAGAAACGATCAGCACTGTCTGATAGAGTAGGACTTTATCGTTTCCAAGAATTTAAGAATAGCCTAAAATTTCCATGAAACACCGCCTTACCTTCTCTTAAACCCACAGGATTTAAGTCGGCGTTGCTATTGTCAGACAAGTCTTGCCATGCACACCCAGGCCAGGCCAGAGGAGCAGGCCCTAGAGGTCATAAATGGCCCATTACTGCAGTAACATTAGTCTGGTTCACTGAAACACGCTTTAAACCAAAATGGTGTGCTTTACAGTGAGACTGTGCTCCAAACATGAGCGTAAATTCCATGACCTTAGAGGAGCTTTTGGCAAAGCCCCAGTGGAAAAGCATTTGGTAGTGATTTAAAAGACGTCTAGACTGGAGTCCGTTCTAACAGGCTGAAAGTGGACGTGCATCTTATAAAGAAAGAAAATTCAAGCCGGAATGTAAAACTGAGTCTCCTCCTGGAATTAATTCTGACATTTGACCTCAGGAGGCGTCACATTCCTCTGTGGTGAACACGAAGGTGGAAGATTTATACCAAGGACCAAGCAGAACAGAAAACTTTTTTTTTTCTTAAGCTCTCTATCTTATGGTTTTCATTAAATTCAGCTACCAGAATAAAAAATGATAATAATATTATTTATATTGTTATTTGGCAGATTCTTTTATATGTTTGTTTACAATTGGCATATTATACAAAAAAAATATTACATAGTTATGATAATGCTTTTATGTTGATATTTAAGGTTTAAACACTGCTATTTCTGTCTATTTCTTTTTGGCAGCAGCAAAGCACAGAGCACAGCTGGCATCAGTGACAACAGTTCTCATATAAATTAGGTCAAAAAAAGGATGAAAAGAGGAGGGCAGAGGTGGGTTGCAAAGCGGCTTGCTCAGCTGATGTGTACAGTCTAGAGCAGGTTAACTAGCGTGCCCCGTATGATATTTGCCAATTGAATGTGTAGAAAAGTATGAGCCGAGCCATCGACTAGTACGGGATGACCTTAGAATGAAACGAGCTGATTGGCTGGGACTGCAGCTGAGCTCTGACTTCTATGTTTTATCACTGCTTTACAACATGACTTTTTTTTTATTTTGTAAAAGGATAAAAAGCATGTGATAGTTAAGATATCCTACTGTAACTGAATGTAAAAACATAATCTGCAAAATGTGTATTGAACACAGTGATTAAGATATTTTATTTCCTCTGTTTTAACGGATAATCATTCCTTGGTGAGGGGTGTGTATGTCATGGTTGCAGCTTTTCAGAGATGATTGCCTTCCCTCTCCATTTAACATCACTGTAGATTAGTGATGGGATTTCCAGCTCTTTTTAGAGAACCGGCTCTTTCGGCTCCGAACCGGCTCTTCAGGTTGTTTTGTTGCTTTAATTAATTTATTATTAACAACAATATAAAATTATGCACAAAAGGAATTACTAATGTAAAAAATGTGTTTTTATTTATATATGTTTATATATAAATATATGCAGTGGCCCCTAGAGACAAAGCACTACAAACTCCAAAACACATTTCTAGCGTTAACTGAACTTCCAAAACAGAGCTACCTAGATCACTTAAATTACACAATTGAAAGCATATGTGTATTGTTTGTGTATTTATACACAAGCACTCATATATATTCAAATAATTTTTTTAAAATTGTTCATTTACCTGTTACTATCACACACCAAATCCGGTCGTTGGTACTTGCTTGGAGTTTGTACATGTTTGTACATGCTTTGTTTCTAGGTCCACCGTAAATATACTTTTATTTATTCACTCCACATAAAATGTAATAAATAAATCATATAATACAAAAACAAACTATTCACATTTCAACTTTTAACTATTTAATTTTTCAGCTTTTTCCTTTTAAACAAATTTAAAGTGAAACAACACAAAACACTGCAAACCACAACACAATTAAATATAAATTAAAATATGAAAACAAAAAGAACATGCATATTCTCTGTCATATAGGCCTGCATGAATAAACTTTCTGTATCCTTTAATCATCCACAACTACTTTCTGTTGCGGATGACTACTATACCTTTCTAATGTGACGTTGTTGTCCCTGGCTCTCTTTCTCTGTCTCTCCCTCCTGCTCTGTTCCTGTACTACTGAGTGTAACTACCGGCCCTCCCCACTCTTCCCAGCGCAAGCACACGGCCCCAGTGCGGAGTGAAGTGAAAAAAAGATAAGGAGCCGGTGTTGTGCCAAAAAGTGATTTCCGGTATTTGCCAAAAACTGATTGCTCGTATTTAAACTGCTATAAGTAACTTGTTGGGCTATACTATGTGAAACATATGTCAAATGCATCCCTTATGGATGACAAAGTCATCTTAAGCCACAAACAACATTCGTGTAACAAGGTAGAAGCCGCAATCAGTTTTTGGCAGTGACTTTTATATAACCTTTATTTATGCAGTTAAAAAAAATCTCATTAACATTAAAAAGTCTTTTGTAAGAGTAAGTTGGCCAAGAGGACAGCAGAAATGGCAGCAAATATTACAATAGTTCTGTAAAAATATTTTAAGTGGGGATAAAGGACCGGATTGGTTATAATGTAAGTACAATAACACAGAGTTGTAAAGATACTTGAAAAACTGATAATTTTTTAATTCTCTATATAACCCCTTTGTAAACCCTGTTCACCGAAGTCTATTTACGAACATACCTAAAGATATTACACATAAAAAATACACAGAAACACTGGGACTCAGTTTTTGGCAGACAATCACTTTTTGGCACAACACAGGCTCGAAAGAGCCATTTCGTTCGCGACCGACACATCACTACTGTAGATTTACTTAATTAAGAAAAACATTTCTCCATTAAGAAAACAATGGATAAATCAGGTGATAATACCTGAATATATGAAATGAATCTGAGCTCTGAACTGAAGGCTTCACTGCTTTAAAGCCATCTGAATTGGCTAGGTTCATCTAACAGAAGAGCACCAGGGCTGAGTAAAGCCAAAAGGAAGTGCCACCTGTGGTGTCTCCAACCGAAAATATAAATATAATTTTAGATTTTTTATTGACTTATTTAAAGGTTAAGTTATATAACTAAGTTATATAGCTGAATTTGCACTGATCATATTAAAAACCTAGCCAGGTAACAGTGATCTATTTTAAGAAAAGTAAGAAGGTTTTTTAAATTATACCAGACCTTTCATCTTAACAGATATTTTCCAGTGTTATTAACAATTTCCCCAATTTACAGGAAAACTAGGCATGGCCTGAGTGTTGGGCTTGTACTTCTCATGTAATTGCTCACATTTGTATTTTGGCAGCATTTTACTCCGCTCAGTAATTTTCCACCGGCTGATACCTTTGGCATTTTCTCATATTTATTACGTTGGTTTTTTTTCGGGTTTGTTTTTATGTTACCTTAGCACATCTTTACAGCCGTAATAAGACAAAGTCCTGGACGTTAGCTCGTTATCAACACTAGCTAATTCCAGTGTGAAGTACGCCAAGAATGACGTGCTGTTTAATAAATTATTAGAAAACAGTCATAACTTTTATTCCGTATTTTTCCACGGTCACGCTCAGGTATGAAGCTGAGCTGCCTCCTCTGGTTCATGTTTGTAAGGTAATAAGGTACGGTAAAAGTAACGTTAAAATTTTTAAGCTAACTTCTCGCTCAAAGAGTTTCTGCGTTTCATTAAACCCCAAAACCAGCCGACACAAGCAGCTGTGCTTTCAGGAAACACCCCCCATCAACACAATAGCACCGACACTCGCGGAAATATTCGTTTTCGGTGGTACTGATAATCCAGAGCCACGCACAAAGTCGCCTTGTTCGTGCGTAGCCCACCAAAAAGATTTAAGGACCTCTCAAATGTGTGTGGGGGGGAGAGTCGTTACCTGTCAGAAGAGGCGCTCACAATCCGTATGTCACTTCTTCCAGCTGTCATCTCACAGCAGCAGGTTTCAAAAAGATGATTGATACGGCTGAAAGGCAGAATTTAATAATCCCTTTTTTTCAAGAGGAAACACAGAGAGAGGAGGGAGGTATGTGTGAGTGCGGAGCCAGCGTCATGCTGGCGAATGAGGAGGGGCCGCAGGAAGAGAAGCTTTAAGAGGACCTAATGAACTGTGGCTGAACGAAAAGCCCCAAACCAGAGCTGCTGTAAACTGCAAGAAAAACGTGGATATATATTCAAATAGTAAGTTTAATCAGAACATTCTTTTTTTTCCCCCAAATTGATTGGCTGTTGAATCTCCTGACAAAAAAATGACTAAATATGTGAGTTTAAATTTGTAAAATATTTGCAATATCTGGGGGGAAAAAATCACACTGATGATGTAGGAGACTCAAAAGTCATGTATCAAATATGAGACACGAGGCGTTTAGTGATTAAGACTAACCAGCCACGTTTAATAGCTACAGACAGAGTTATACATTTGAAAGGAATGATCAAAAAAACACATTCTGTAAATTTAAAGTCAAGGTTTTAGTTAACGCCCAACTTTACAGCATTAAAAATTAAGATTACAGCCTAGACTCTATGAATATGACTTTAGGCAGTAGTAGCCAACTGCTGTCTGATGTTCCACACAGATGGGAGTTGGAGTCACTCAGCTGCTCTTATCATGTTTGTGCTAATGTGTTTTTTTGAATTTTAATGGAATCTGTGCAGCAAAAGTCGTCAGTTTGCAAAGAAATCTCAAACAACTTGTAAGAAAATCAAAGAACATTTTATTTCTTTGACAATACTTCCAACACTTGAACACTTAAGTGAACTTTCCCTGTGGTTTTAAGAACTTAAGAGCACAAATGAATCCAACATAAGGCAAATGCGCATGTCAAATCTTCCAGGTCTATGAGAAACAAAGAGTACAATCACTACAGCTGTATGCATAAAACACTTGCACACACAGCACAAGTAATAATTCACTTTGGATGACCAATCTCACTTACATGCTGCCAGCTGGATGCTGTTCATTATCAAAATATACCGTCTTCACTTGTGAGATGATGGCCACTGTAAAGGAACACTTTGCCATTTGGGAAATCCTATTGTTTGACTTTATCAAAGCCAGATAAGAAGATTTAGACCAGTATCATCTTTGTGAGGTTAGCATAGAGACAGGTCGGGGTCCAGGTTAGCACAAACTAGCATCTACTTTTTGGCACAAAACCTAAGGAATTGAAATTCACATAGTAGGCCTACCTCATGAATTCCATGCCATTCTGCTGCCTTCCCTATAGCAATGATAGCTACCCTAATTGTGCAAATGATTAATCCAAACAGAGTGAACTGTACTGAAGAGATGATGCTAAATCATCTGATAGAAGACATGGAAGAATTCTCGATTTGGCACGATAGATAGAAAAGTCATGTGCAAAGGTACCACATGCAATCTAAGTGTTCACAAACTGTAGCCGATTCACATTTGGCTTTTATCCCCTTCAATGGAGACCCTTTAACATGCACCAGAACAGAAACAAATAACTGGCATGAATCGAAGGCTAACAAAAGAAAAAAGAAAGTACACAGATCATATCCAAAGAAAAGCATGGGTTGTCTATGTTTTATCTTGTTTTTCGCATTGTTACATTTGGAAGAGTGCTTTGGGCTATGGGTCAGCATTACAGAAGAGGTGAGAAGTACTTCTGCTGGAGTATTGTGAGACACTCAAGATCATTCTGGTCTGGCTATTTTCATGTATCAGTGATCTGAACCCAGCATAAATTCTATTAAACAGAGTTTAGCCCTGGCAAAATTAGGTCTTGCTTACTGCGATCCCTGCAAACAACTAAAGGTCTTCACTGTGCACCAGGGATACTTGGTACTAAGTTATGCTAAACACTTCCTGGATGCACAAAGATAAACCTGATGCCAATCTTCTGTGACTTTGCGGAGTCTTCCCAAACCGAGTGTTCCTTAAATATTATGGCACAACCTGTCTATGCACACCGACAAAATAACCATTCAGAAGTCGGTTAAAGCATACCTCAATCTGAATACAAATGAAGCACAAGTAGAAGTCCACGTTTTTACACTCAAAGAGCACATTTCACTGTTGCAACAAAAGTAATACAAAGAACATCTAGCATAGTCATCATCAGTCATATTATTATTGTTTCCCCAAGTTGTGATTTTTTCTTTTTTGTTTTTTTGTTGTTGAAACAACCATCACAAAGGACAGTATTGTGCTAGTTCTTTAGCAACAATGACCTGAAGAGTAACATCTTCCACTAAACTGACACAGTAGGAACAACAGACCTTAAATCTCGTGTTAAGGTTACTAAAATGCATACAGTGAAACCATATCCAGAAGAGAGGACTACACAATAATACTGTTTTACAGAAATACTCACACAATATTTCCAACAGATCTTTAGGGATAGGTACTCCTGTTTTGCTTACAGTCAATCACATTTTTGAGGTAATAACTTCAGGAAAAAGAGGGCAAAACATTTGATTTTTCTTCAGATTTTGAAACAATTTACCAAGGAAAATAAGAGAAGGCCTCACACACATAAAACAATAAGAACACCGTATCATTACTGAATGTAGATACACACACGCTCACACACTTAGTTTGTCGTATTTCCACGTACACTAAACCACAAAACAATGTTCAAATGTATGCATTATTACAGAGAGATACTGTGGCTTACATTCACATGGTTTCTCTGAAAGGATGAAAAGTGGACGTTTTCTGTGCTCCATAGATGATGGTGGGGTCAGGTGGGGAACTACGGGCATAAATGGAGGAACATTCCTCTCCTGAGAAGGGGTAAGGGAGGATTTTATTTTTCCGTTTCTTTTCTTTTATGACATACTCTCACACCTTTTCAGCAAAGAATCCGGGGGTCTAGGGTAATAGCCGGTGGTGCAGGGCTTATCAGGGGAAAACCTGGGAAACTTGTAATCCAGAGGCAGATCTAGAAAAAGGAAAAATCAAATAGGAAAGTCAGCTGCAAGTGATCACAATTGGTTGGTTTCACAATGGGTTCACCCGAAACCTTGGCTGATTGTGACCCACACCCGTTTTCACTCCTTGGCTCTTGTGATTAGGTAGAGGATCAGTAGGGGGTCCATGACCCTCTTAGGCCATGTCCACACTAATACGTTTTCATTTGAAAACGCATTTTTTTCTCTCCGTTTTGGCATTCCGTCCACACTGAGACAGCGTTTTCGTTCAAGGAAAACGCTGCGTTTTGAAAACGCTCTCCAAAGCGGATACATTAGAAAACGCCGTTTTCGCGTCGCAGCGTGGACA
Organism: Copadichromis virginalis; assembly: GCF_057382275.1. Classification (NCBI taxonomy): domain Eukaryota; kingdom Metazoa; phylum Chordata; class Actinopteri; order Cichliformes; family Cichlidae; genus Copadichromis; species Copadichromis virginalis. Next base: position 31,091,802 of record NC_140632.1, on the reverse strand, counting down.
GTGAACCCGGAGCCTTTTCGAAAACAATGACACATTTTAGTCATGTGATGCAGTCATGTGACCACGTTTCATGCATGCGCAGTACTGGAACGTAAGCGTTTTCGGCCGTTTCAATGCAGACGCACAACTCTGTGAAAACGACTGAAAACAATAGTGTGGACGCGGAGCGTTTTCAGACGAAAAAGCCGTTTTCAAATTTATCCAGGCTAGTGTGGACATAGCCTTAGGTACACTCCCATAGGGATTATAGCGCCTAAAATCTGGGACACAGCACCAGTTGTTCTTAGAACTGAAGAAGCTTCTCGGATGAAATATCTTCAAGAAATGTAAAGAAGTCCAGATACTTTTCTTTCCAAGCTCCTTAGACTACAATGACCTAGATGATTGAGAATTTTCACAAACATACCTGTACATACATGAACTGGCAGTATCTTAACACTGAGCTCAGGTTTTGTCTAACCCTAACTCTGTTACTTTTAGAGACAGACAAAAAATAGCTTTTAAGGCTTGGAATAATTTTTTGCTCTCCAAGATCAAGGAGCATATTGCTGAGGCTTAGGGTTAGGATACTAACTCGTGAAGACACCATAATGTCTCCTATAGACCAGCCCTGAACCATACCTGCTTTATAATCCTCTTTGACTACAGTGGGTTTCATAATTTGCAAAATACATTTCAAACATATTCAGTAAGAATTTAAAATAGCCACTGAACCCAAAGACACATTAGGAAAGGGTTTATTGAGGTCATAGAGCAAGGGAGCTGAAGGGTAATCTTCCCATAAAATCCTAGATTTATTTTATCCAACCAGAAGAGTCGCCACCTGCTGGCCATTATAAATAATGCAGATGTTAGGCACGTCCACATTTGCTTCCCCTTTCATCATGTAGGCCCATCCCTTCTTCTATATATAGTCCATGGTAAAGATTTAAACATCCCCATCACCCGTTAGCTTTAACAATGGGATGATTTGACATTCACAGTGGCCAATGGTGCAGGAAGGTGGGAGAGGAGCCCAAAGTTAGAACTGCACTTCTAATTCTAGAAGTGTTGGTGTTGGCCAGAGGGGCCAATGGCGCGATATGGCAGCCTCACTTCTGTCAGTCTGCCCCAGGGCAGCTGTGGCTACAACCGTAGCTTGCCTCCACCAGTGTGTGAATGCGAGAGTGAATGAATAGTGGTATTGTAAAGCGCTTTGGGTGCCTTGAAAAGCGCTATATAAATCCAATCCATTATTATTATTATTATTATTAGCCTTCCTTTTCTTCCCTTTGTTACTCATGCACATGTGACATTTTGTCGTGTCTGCCTGTAGAACAAGTCTGAAAATGCGTGCCATCATAACCACGTCCCCAACTGCATAAGAGCCTACTTTTCACCATTGACAATGAGAATAAACACTGGATTTCCCATGTGGTGGACAAACATTTCTTAAGAACTAGTTCACAGAGACCATAACCCAGGCCTGACATGATATTTAGTCAAACAGTGTTGTGGTTTTTGTGCAGTCACAATACAAACTGTTCCAAGTAGATTACACAGGAAGGTCACACACACACACACACACACACACACACACACACACACACACACACACACACACACACACACACACACACACACACACACACGCCAGGATAACATCAATGCAACACATCAAAAAAGACATTTCTTGGCAACCTTTGTGGACACCTGCACTTTGATGAGGGAACCGCAGATCACATTTTCCCAGGATCTGCTCTGCAGCACACTGCTGCTTGGTAAGAGTTATTTTAACTTTGGCTGCACATCTGTGTCTGCTTCTGTCCTTGTTTGGGTTCATGTGAATGTTTCTCTGATGAAGTAGAATAATGGAGATGTCTGATACGAGGACTTTTTTGTATACCTAAAGGATGTAGTTTTTTTTTTTACAATTTTAACACAATAAGTTTGATTCTCAGTTTGTTTACCATATGTGTATATAAACTAGAACAGAGTTACCTGTACCTGTTTTTTTTTTTTTATAAATAATTAAAACCCAGTGTTTACCAAGACCTTTTTTGATAAGGCTTCAGTGACTGGTAGCTTAATCAACTTCAAGGCTAGGATTCAACTAAAGAAGTGGCATTTTTATGTTTGAGTGATTCATGGGTCAATGTTAAGTGGCTTAACAAACAAACAAAAACATCCCTCTAAAATTGATCAGGTAAAACTATTTGGAAATGAAAGAAATAGAACATGGCAATCAATCACCCTCGGTGTAAAAATCTGTGCAAGGAGTAACATGAGAAAGATGGAGGGGCTCTTTAATGATATAAATGAAGTTGGGACCGCAGTCCCCAAGAACACCACTCTACATTATAATGAACTGAAATCATGCAGCACCTGCAAGGTCCCTCTGCTAAAGATGGCGTGTGTACAGGCACATCTTAAGTTTGCCAGTGAACAGCTAAATGATTCCGAAAAGGCTTGGGAGACAGTGCTGAGGTCAGAAGAAACTAAAATCAAGCTCTCTGGTACTAACTCGATCCATTGCGTTTAGAATAAAAGAACAGTTGAGTATGACCCAAAGAACACCATCCCCACTTTCAAGCATGGAATTGGAAGCATTATACTTTGGCCAATCGACGGGACCAAGTACCTTAAAATCTTGGACAAGAAGCTCCTCCCCTCAGCCAGAACACGATAACAATGATCCAATACAACAAACCTCGTGTTAGGTCAAACCTGGTGACCACTTACAAAACATGTCTTACTGCTTTGCATGCCAACAAGGGTTTCTCTTTAGACATGTTTTGCTCGGGGAATCAAACACTTATTTCACTCTGTGAGATGAAAATGAATTTATAATATTTATGTATATTTATTTAGTATTTTTGGTTGATATTCTATTTCTCTACTATACAAATCAGAAACTGTCTTTGTAAGTAACCAAACTTACAAATTCAGCAGTGGGTCAAATGATCATTTCCCCCACTGTGTAAAGAAAAGAAAGGTAGCTCACTTTTGCATAGGAGTGTAAAAGGAACCCATTGTCATAGAAAAATACAGTGGGGCAAAAAATAATTTAGTCAGCCACCGATTGTGCAAGTTCCCCCACCTAAAATGATGACAGAGGTCAGTAATTTGCACCAGAGGTACACTTCAACTGTGAGAGACAGAATGTGAAAAAAAAATCCATGAATCCACATGGTAGGATTTGTAAAGAATTTATTCGTAAATCAGGGTGGAAAATAAGTATTTGGTCACCTCAAACAAGGAAAATCTCTGGCTCTCACAGACCTGTAACGTCTTCTGTAAGAAGCTTTTCTGTCCCCCACTCGTTACCTGTATGAATGGCACCTGTTTGAACTCATCATCTGTATAAAAGACACCTGTCCACAGCCTCAAACAGTCAGACTCCAAACTCCGCCATGGCCAAGACCAACGAGCTTTCGAAGGACACCAGGAAAAGTATTGTAGACCTACACCAGACTCGGAAGAGTGAATCTACAATAGGCAAGCAGCTTGGTGTGAAAAAATCAACTGTGGGAGCAATCATCAGAAAATGGAAGACATACAAGACCACTGATAATCTCCCTCGATCTGGGGCTCCACGCAAGATCTCATCCCGTGGGGTCAAAATGATCATGAGAACGGTGAGCAAAGATCCCAGAACCACACGGGGGGACCTGGTGAATGACCTGCAGAGAGCTGGGACCAAAGTAACAAAGGTCACCATCAGTAACACACTACAACGGCAGGGAATCAAATCCCGCAGTGCCAGACGTGTTCCGCTGCTGAAGCCAGTGCATGTCCAGGCCCGTCTGAAGTTTGCCAGAGAGCACATGGATGATCCAGCAGAGGATTGGGAGAATGTCATGTGGTCAGATGAAACCAAAGTAGAACTTTTTGGTATAAACTCAACTCGTCGTGTTTGGAGGAAGAAGAATACTGAGTTGCATCCCAAGAACACCATACCTACTGTGAAGCATGGGGGTGGAAACATCATGCTATGGGGCTGTTTTTCTGCCAAGGGGACAGGACGACTGATCCGTGTTAAGGACAGAATGAATGGGGCCATGTATCGTGAGATTTTGAGCCAAAACCTCCTTCCATCAGTGAGAACTTTGAAGATGAAACGAGGCTGGGTCTTCCAACATGACAATGATCCAAAACACACCGCCCGGGCAACAAAGGAGTGGCTCCGTAAGAAGTATTTGAAAGTCCTGGAGTGGCCTAGCCAGTCTCCAGACCTCAACCCCATAGAAAATCTGTGGCGGGAGTTGAAAGTCCGTGTTGCTCGGCGACAGCCCCAAAACATCACTGCTCTCGAGAAGATCTGCATGGAGGAATGGGCCAAAATACCAGCTACTGTGTGTGCAAACCTGGTAAAGACCTATAGTAAACGTTTGACCTCTGTTATTGCCAACAAAGGTTATGTTACAAAGTATTGAGTTGTATTTTTGTTATTGACCAAATACTTATTTTCCACCCTGATTTACGAATAAATTCTTTACAAATCCTACCATGTGAATTCATGGATTTTTTTTTCACATTCTGTCTCTCACAGTTGAAGTGCACCTCTGGTGCAAATTACTGACCTCTGTCATCATTTTAGGTGGGGGAACTTGCACAATCGGTGGCTGACTAAATACTTTTTTGCCCCACTATACTTGTTCCTGTCAGCCTTTCGGGTTATTGTAGAGGGTAACAAATACATGAGCTCTAAATAAAGGGCTGTTCCCTGTTCCCTAACCCTGTGTTTATATTAATTTGCTCTGTATTTCACATCACTTTCAAATGTATTTCCATCGTTTGTCTCCTTTCACATACCTGCTATGTGCTCAACACTAGGGATGGCCATGGTGCTGTATTTGTGAATGCAGTGGCAGCACCAGGTCAGCTTCTGGCTCTCCTCATCCCCTCCTCCACTTTTATGCACATCAACAAAGTAAGAACCCCACTGGTTGGACACAGCAGAGGGTGACTTCATGCCCTGCTCCTGTTGAGACAGTTGATAGAAAAGCCAAACTATGCAACACTGTGTTCATTTTCAGACAGGTACAGACTTGTTTACATGTAGGAATTACCACCCTGAGCACACAGAGGATGATGAATCTCTAAACTGGTTTCAATCCAGCCAGCTATGATGAGGTTTCTTTTCTTTAGTACTGAAATGAATCACTATTACTGAGAAATGTATTGCTGTGTTAGTCATAATCACTTGTACATTTTGCAAGCAGATTCTGCTAATGAGCAGCAACATTAGGATGTGGTGTTTAAAATAAGTTTGATAACACACTGATCTTATGAGCCTTAAAGATATCAGGAAATGTTGCATAACAGAGATTTACCAGGTGATAAAATAGAAAAAAGGAAAAAGCCCAAGCTGCTTATGATGTTAAGACGTGTTCCAATTACTTTAAAAAGAATATTTTATTTATAATATTAATGTATATATTGGTATATTGGAGCCTCCCTCCATTTCTCTATGGAAGTCGCTCATCATTGAAGTTATGACTCTGATCAGGCTGGGACACTATATTGATGGGAGCTCCCGGATTTTTGTGGACAAATGGAAGAAACCACTGGAAGCACTGGGAGTAACCGGTAAACTGGATCCTAATGGACAACAATTATCGACATAATGTTGTAATATTCTAGTGCTGTGTAGTGTTATTATTTTGGATGTGAACCAGCCTTGTATTTGTTGGGGGGAAAAAGTTAAATAAAAGTACAAAAAAAATAAATAATAATAATAATATTTTAAAACAAAAAAAGGCAAACTGCGCAAAAGATTTATGAAGATGGGGAAAACATGAAATGCACTAAAGACTAATGATGGTTGACCGTGAAACAAGATGAAAAATACCAAGCAGGCTTCACACTACTTAGTTTTGATCTTTGATAATGCTCAAAATAAAGACTGCAAACCACAGGAAAAGGAAGTTTCTTATCACAAATGATGTTCTATCTGTGTCAGTAACACTTGTTTTATCAGCACTACCAATATCTCTGACACTTAAGTTCTTGTTTAATTCATTTATTCAATGGAAACAATTACATGAGCTCTGTTACAGTCTCCTTCATGTTAAAGTTGCCAACGTAACATGATAAATTAACTAACAGCCTAGTACAAAATGGTCTCTACATTTAACTATTGCTAACTGCTCTAGTTACTCAGCACTAGCATTTGTTCTAGCTTAGCTGAAAACCTCCTAATGGCTAGAATACCAAACTCAGGGCTATAAAATGGTCAACCAAAAACTATAATGGATATAATGATACAAGAAAGATAAAGATAAAAGATAAGTAGGGCAAAGAATGGTTTCATCCCAAGAAAGTTCCAAAAAAGCTGGATTCCTTGACATGACTAGCTAGCTAGCTTAGAGGTACCTACTGTAGTAACTGAGCATAACAATTAGAATATTATGAATATATTACATTATGTAATATATAACTGAGTGAAAGTCAGTCTTAATAGTATATCAGAATGTATGCTAATGTTACCAGCTCTATCCTAACCCTTACAGAATTTGGATTGTAGTTAAAGGGAGGTAACAAGGCACTCTGTAGTTAGTTAGGGCCCAACAGTGAATTTGTGCCCTGATGCCTCATATATGATTAACACTGCAGTGTTCCTACTAACTAGTTTGGTTTCTTATTAGTAATAACAGGACAAAATATATTTTAAAACTGAATTATTCAGAGGTCAAAGACTCCATAGTAAGTCTCCCTATACAGTCTATTTTACTAATTTCTTTAAAGTGTGCACTGTACATCTGTGGGCTTTTTCTGTATGTTGGAAAAAATAAGTTCTTGGTTTTAATACATGAGCAGTAAGTTAGATCAGGGTGTTTCGGGTAAATGTGACCGCTTTATTCCATCGCATCTAATTTTGCTCTTCCTTCCTTTACTGCAGTAAAGTACAGTGCAGAGTGCCCTTTGAAACGAAAATGAGGAAATGTTCTTATCCTGGTGTTTCTTGCCAGAAGATGTGCTGACGCCTTATTTTTTTGTCTGAGGGGATGTTAACATCCTGCTGCTTAATATCCTCATTGAACTGTGACCAAGAGGGCTGATATGTATTTATTCATTTCTTTACAATTTCCTTTCTACACGACAGAAGTTAAACACCTGATATGATCCATAATTTGCCTTTAAAAACCTTTTATTTCATGACTGTGTCTCAGCAAGCCTGCCTCACAAGTTCATGAATGGATGTTTTAAGGTCAAACACAGTTGGGCAGTATTCTCAACTTTTTGGACTATTAAAGCAAAATTAAAATAAAGTCACTTACATTTTTCTATCCTACAGCAGTTTTAGAGCAGCTGATCTCAGTGCCAGACTGCTTCTGCAGATCCATCAGCTGAAGTCATATTCTTTAGTTCCATTTGGAAAGTCGTATGTAGCACAAACTATTTACTTGTTGCACATCTGCAAGCTGCTTTGGAACCTATTTCAAACTATAACGCCTCCTTTTGAGTATTGTGCTTTGTTAGATTCAAAGTCATCCAAGATTTTTAGTACATAGACCTATGGTATCAATTTGAAACAACTATGTTGCTTTATTCCTGAGTTACTGCATTTAAATCTTGAGTTTCCACGTTGCCTGCCCACCTGCCTGGTAGGCTGATGACAATACCCCGTCAGCCTTTTACAGCTGAGGGGTAAGAACTATACTTAAAGAAACCAGAAAGAGTCAGACACAAGTTCAATTGACAGAAGATTTGAGCCTGCATATACAAACACAAAGTCCACAAGGTGTCAGAAGGCTAGAGCTGGGGGTAGGGAATGACTGCTATATAACTTACCTCAAACTTTCCCTTCTTCTCTAGAGGCTCCACTTGCGCCTCATTGGACAATGCCGCTTCACTCTTTGGGACGCCCTCCCCCTCCATTTCTTCCACTATCATCACCGTCTCCCACTTCCCAAAGCTGCTGGCAGGGAACATGTCTGATCTCATGCTGTCACCGAAATAAACTACCTGCAGGGTGAAAAATAACAGCCTGGTTACTCTCAGTGAAACAGAATTCTTGCGTAGGCTTAGTGAAAGTCAGTTAAACTGGTTTTTATCTTCTTTTAACATTCACAATGATGACGGTAGCATGTATGAATTCTGACCTATTTCCCACACACACAAAAAAGGGTTTCACTGGTGATTGATGTTAAGAGGTTAAAGCCCTCCAAACTGGAGTGGGGAACTCAGAATGCAGGAGTTTAAAATGAAATGACACAGACCTACTGACACACAGAAGATGGGAAAAGGGCATTAGAGTAACAAGTAGTATAAAATGGAGAAGACTAGAGGTCAGTTCACAGGAATACTACACAGATACATACAGTTTACAGTTGCTGGAATTTTCTATATCTCTTTTATCCTTTTCACACAAGCCCTCAAAATAGTATATGTAAAAACAACTGAATAATCAAATAAAACAATAATAGACTTGGAGGGACTTTATACCATTTCACATTCAAAAAACTCTAAGGTTCTAAAATGTTGATGGGTTCCCTCTAATTCCACAGCATTTCTGTTGGATTAAGGCCAAAGTTTTGACTTGGCTTTATCATTTTACACTCTTTGGTAATATTTTAATATTTAATAATATTTTGCATTGTGTCATGTCTTATTGCACAATTCACTATCCTTTTTGATTTATTTGATGATTAGAGGCCCTGACTTTTTCCTTTAGAAAACATTCACTCCATCAGTGATGACAAGCTGTCAGACCCAGATGTAGCCAAACAGGTCCAAACCATGACATTACCACCACCGCGTTTCACAGATAGGCTAAGATTTTTAACCACTTTCTTTTAGTTAACATAATTTTTGTAATGACAACTGAAAGTACATCTCATTTGTCTTTAAAACACAGTTTCAACAGATCTGCAGATGGCAGAACCGCTCTGTCTGGAAAGCAGTGTTTTATCCCTGTCATGCAAACCAGTCTAGCTCAGTTTATACCTAATGGTGGTGTATTTAATGGTCATATATAGCTAAGCTGATTAGTGTAGCAATTCTGAGTCTAGTACGTATTACCGTTTCTACCCAAACCCAATATACAATGATGTAAACCCATACTAGCCGAAACAAATAGTGATCACACACACATATCTCTGCAAATATATGCGTGTTAGATACAACTAAATCAAACCAGAAGGCCATAAAGAGTATGTAAGGCATTCCAGTAGCTGGGGGTTGTCTCTCTCCTCACAGCTCTGTGCTGTGACTCAAGAGCTCCCTTTCACATGTAAACAAACAGACCGGCTAATCTGGGGGGCTGCAGCCCAGAGCCTGTGGTGCAAGGACTGCAGGAGTTATATTTCCACTAACTTTCCCAGAACTGGCCACAGCTGATCCTCGAACCCCAGAAACATCCTGCACCTCTCATTGCTAAGCAGTACTGCTGCCAGAGTTGTGGGATCACTATGATAAATATTTAGAGAGGCCATGGATTCCAGCACAGAGAAAATATATTACAGATAGACTCATTGTTGATGAATACAGTTACACCGACCTCAACTACACTAAGCTCTGCATTAGGGGAAGACCTATAAAGAGAATCAGACTCCAGGCTATGGTTAAATCAGCCAGGCAGACACCTCTTGGTTTGTAAGCATAACGATCACACTGTTCATTGGTTATAAATGCACCCTTTAGTTTTTGTATTTTATTCTTAATTCTCAGCTGTCAAACTTGCTGTGCCGCAGCACAGCTGGTGTTCTAGGAACGGTTTCTTGACTTGATTTCTCTCCAATATTACGATTGGCTAACACAAATACATTGCACTTTTTGCATATAGAACATTTGTGAAAAATATATGGTGGTGTTGGTAGGAATTTCAAACAACATGAGCAGCATCGTGGAAATCCTAAAGGCCTGTGGTACGTAGCTCACTAATAGAGATTCAGATTAAAAACCTTTCATCTAATTAGAAATCCCAGTCTTCAATTAATTCAATACAAAATATTACATAGAGTGCACTATACAGGTCATCGGATGTTCAAGATGGGCTTTACGTCTACCAACAACTGCTCAAACTGCCAAACCAATTCACCGGACAATTATATCCACGCTCTTTGGTTCTGTCCACCAGTTCAGAAGTTTTGGCGCGAGATATGTGAAGACTTATCGAAGTGTCTGAAATGTAACATTCCAACTTCCCCCTTAGTGTGTTTGTTGGGCAGCTTAGATAATGTCACTTCAGAAAAGAATATCGCCCATATGGTTTTCACTGCCCTATGCATAGCCAAGAAAACAGTCCTCATGAACTGGAAAAATAAAAATAATCTTAATTCTAACCAATATAGAAATTATCTATTAGATTACATTAGTCTTGATACAGCCTCTGCCACCACATCAGATCAATTGCTCTGGGCTCCTTTGATCAGCTCCATCACCTAGTGGGGGTGGGGGGTCATAATTTGGTCCCGCCTTCACTGTTGTGATTGGTGTGGGGGTAGGGACAGGCTTAGGGCGTCGGGGGGTTCCCCGGAGGCATCTTCCTTGGGGGGCTCAACCCGGGGTAGCGGTCATGTCCGGTTAGGGGCTCTGTTGGCTCTCCGGTGACTGTTTCCTCGCGGCTGCGTGCAGCGGGGCTAGGGGAGGGTCTGTGCTGACGGACGTGGGTTACTGACCTGGTAGCCTGGCTGCCCCTGGGTGGGTCCGGGATGGGCGTGAGGTTCTGGGGGCGCTCCGTCTCTGGGCTGGGACCCGGACCGGGCCTCGGGGGCTTGGGTCCTGGTTGGTGTGTTGCCGGGGTTGTGGGCGGGTGGGTGCATGGGGGCCCAGCCCTGGAGCAGGGTGCCGCCGGTGCGTCGAGCCACCTGGGGGGCTCTTCAACTGGTGGGGGAGATTGTCACATCTTGCAGGAGCTTTCCTCTCCTCAGGAGCTCCCTCTGCAGGAGGGGGAGATACAGGAGAGGTGGAGGAAGATCTCAGCCTGGGTGTTTATTGTCTTATGTAGTCTGGAAGATGAGTGGATGGTGGGGTGGGTGCAGTTTTCTCTGTGGTGGGGTTGGGTGGACTGTCCCGGGCTCTGTGGGGCCGGGCAGCGCTGCTGCACTGGGCCCGGTCTGGATGGGCCTGGGCCCCCTTTCCCTGGCGGGTCGCGGAGTATGGGGGTGCCTACTGGGGTCAGCGGGGGAGCTGGCCCCAGGGAGGGGTCACTTGCCCCTCCCTTCCTTCCCTCCCCATCTCCAGCTGCCTCCCTCTTCCCGCTCCACCACAACCACCCACACATGCAGGGCCTTGGAGTAGGGGTATGTCACCAGGGTGCAGAGGAGGCTACCCCCCCCTCTGTCCCCTTCTGGCTGCCTCTGCCTCAATTTTATCCCACAACTTAGACATTCACATTACTCACACTCTCATTACACATACATATAGGATCTTGGGGGTGGGCACGATACACGGAGTCCAAAGTACCATCAGGGTGTACACCCCACCCCTGGCATCATTGCCCACCTCTCAATTTTAAATACACGTAGACATTGAGGGCTAGCAGGAGGGACCATGCGCTTACCTGCTGCTCTCTGGCAGGTAGCCCCAAGCCCTCCTGGGTTTTAAATGCACCTTAGAACACACATGCATCAACATTACAATGAGCGGGTGGAGGGAGGTTCGGAGTCTTCTCTCACCCCCGTTCTCTGCGACCTGCTGGAGCAGGGGGGCTAGGACTAGGAGGAGGAGTTGGCCGTCCGACTGCGGTCTGGAGTGTGGAGCCTTCCTGCTGCTGCGGAGTCGGGGCGGTCTGCCTCCCCCCACCGCAGGGAAAAGGGAAACACCACCTGGGTCTGGGTGCAGTTCCCCCTACAGGGGCGGGGGCACCTAGACCCGGTTTGTAGAGTACGCTTGGGGAGTGTGATCGTGTGTACAACGTCTCTTTATGTCTGTCTCCACGTTGGTTGAGTGTGGAGTAAGTGCATATGAGAGCATGAGGGTGGGAATGGATGTTTGTATCTGTGTGTGCCTGTATGTCTGTGTCTATATGTCAGGTTGGGTGTCAGGCGCCACCTCTCTGGGGACATCTCAGGCCCTCCAAGGTTTGGAGGCCTATCTCCCCCTACCACCACTTCCCCTGCCAGTGGCGGACCCCCTCAGACATCGGTGCGTTGGTGGTTCTTTGTGTCCGGGGATGGTCGTCCAGGTACACACCGGCTCACTCCTTGGCGGCCGCTTATCGGGGCCTGGAGCCTGGGGCTCGCTCGGGCCACTTCGGAGGTGGGGTGCCCCCGGCCTCTCGGCCTGGGGCTCGGTCACTCAGGCGCAGCTGGCTGCCGGCGGAGCTCACGGGCGCGTCACTGCAACTCCCCCTGGCTTCTGCTCCGCGGCTGCTGAGTGAGCCCTCATCTGGGACTCTCCTCAGCTCTTTCCGGGACAGTGGCGCAGCTGCCCCTCTGTTGGTCTTCCTTGGTCTCTTGTGTTCTGGGGGCCTCTGGATGTCTGGAGTTTTGATCTCCTCCACACCTGCTTCACGCCCTGGAGGACGGGGCTGTGCCCCCCCCACACCCTCTAGCAGATTATTACATGAAGGAACCTTTTAAAAAAACAAAAAACAAGCGCGTCCATACTCACAGGTGTACACACGGGTGATCACACCCACAAACTACACCCTTTTTGGCTCCTACCTCAAAGCACACTGTGTTCTGTTGATCTTATGTGCTGCACAATAATGTTTAACATTTAGTATTTACTGTCATATTCCCATATATCATTGTGATGTTGTTTATTCTATTACTCTTGTTCTCTTCTGCTTGCTTTCTTTTTTCTTTCTCAGCAGGTGATCCAGGTAATTGATATATGCATTTTTTTTTCTCTGCCTGTTCTGTTGGTTTTTGTCTTTTGCCCTTCTCCCCAGTCCCTCTTCTCAGCTGTTTCTCTTTCCCTCTTTCTTTCTCCCCTTCTTTCCCCCAGTCAAGTCTGTCCTGTATTCATTAAGTGAAAATAAAATAAACAATAAAAGGTGAATCAAATGGACCATTACGGCAAGGCTGGGATGGTCAGTTTGGTAAAGTAAATCCGTTGGGCATCTTTCTTTGCCTTTAGACAACAATTCTGATGGCAAAAGAGCCAAACGGGACAGGCCAAAAAAAAAAAAAAAAAAAGAGCGTTAAAAACTGTCTAAATTAAGTTTAACATCCTGGCATCCATGAAAACTTAAAATTATGATGTACAGCTCTGCTACCACTTCCAACATAAATGAAGACAGAAAACTAAACAGCAGTGACGTTTCTTGGGTTACTGAAGTTGGACTAGCTGGTATATATAATTATGTGCTATGTGATCGCTAGCGACACAGCTATGTTAGCATAACATAAGTGAAGCTGGAGGATGCATGCTAACTTTTTTCGATTCAAGAAAAGTTAACGTAAGGGTTCCCGATGGTTAAGGACAAATGCAATAGCATGGCAGGATGCTGTAAACAGACCAAACTTCAGCCAGGAGAACAACTGAGATAATCCATCCACAATACGAGGTTAGTCATTCATATACTGCAACAACATGGGAATAGAGCAGCTGCGAGAGAATTCAACACTAATCAATCAATGGTACGGAAGTGGAGGAAGCAAGAAGAATGAGTTGAGTAAAATTTGACTTATCTGACTGTTTTGTTTCACATAATGCGCCTTATAATCTGGTCCACCTTATGTATGAAAACAGACCCGTTCATCGACAGTGCGCCTTATATGTGTGCCTTAAGGTACGAAAAATACGGTACATAGACTAAGTTATAGGATCTAGATCGGGAAAAAAAAGAGAAAAAAAAAAGAGATTCAGTGACCAGTAAGACGCCCTAGCTTTAGGGAAGTCACCAGTGTGTGAATGTGAGAGTGAATGAATAGTGGCATTGTAAAGCGCTTTGGGTGCCTTGAAAAGCGCTATATAAATCCAATCCATTATTATTATTATTATTATTATTATAAGACTTATTAGAGCAACAAACTCTTTTTCCAGACTAAATGAAGACCTCCTAAATTAGTGAGATGCAGTTCCTCTCCAGTGTACAGGTTATCTGGTGCAAATTAATTAAAATGCTATACAAGTAGAATTGAATTCAAAGTTACTTGACGTGCCATCTTATAATACCAAAGTTTTTCAGGATGAATTCTGCAGAACATGTAAGCATGGAACTTTATCTGGTCATGCCTCATCATGTAAGTTGAAAGCCAACCAGAAAATCTAGTATTAATATAAAGTTTGCAGGTGAAAGACTAGGAATCCAATGGGATTCCTTCATGGCAAAAAGCTGCACATGAAAGTTTCCCCTTGGTCAAGTTATGAGAATCAGCCATGTGGGTCTGTAGTTCTTTTATCAGGCAATCAGGCAATGCAAACATATAGAATGACCTTAATGAGGCCATTGTGCTACAGGCAGCATGGAGCCTGGAGCATAAGGGGGGTGGGGGCAACAGACATTTTGTCAGTTACACTCTCAGAAACCAGACATTTCTCTTAACTTGTGAAATACTGTCAGCAGAATCAGTACACATGTTGTTGTTTTTCCTTTTTAACCTGTGCCGCTTTTCCCAAAACAACACAGGGAACACAGAATGAACTACCCATACCCAAAGAACCTGTCTGATCATGTCCGATCAGTCCAGTCACAACCCCAGTAGTTTCAGCAGTGTCCTGTAAGTCAATTGTAATCTTCCTTGAATGCCTCTATTCAAGCCACCTGCCTTAAGTCCTGTCAGGTGAAAGTGGAGAGAACTGAAAATACAGAGTGCCTCAGGTCAACCCAGAGGAGTCTTTAAAGCAGCTATAAGTGCAGGTTGACACTAAATTCCACAAGAGCTTTCTCCACGTGGCTGAGGAACAGGGGGAGCATTGAGCACAGGAGTGGGAGGAGGGGGAAGAGGAACTTTCGATGTGGATGGTGATGAGTATTACTACCTGGACTTGGGTTTGCCCAGTGCAGTGCTGGCTGTGCCTGATCTATTACAGATCATTTCTCCTGCCCTAAATTATTTTGTCAGTTTAGATAGAAAAAGTTTATCTGATTATTTTTAAAAGAAAAGTTACATGCTCTTATGGTTCTTAAGGCATTGTTGGCAGCTAAACTACAGATTTCCTTATTCCTCTTATTTCCAAAAGCAAGAAAGCTTCATAGGAAATCATAAAGTGCTAAAAATTTATACATCACCATACCACAACAACCGTAGTAGAAGATTTATATTTCACACACATTGATTTATATTTCAATGTGTACAATTATGTGAGCGAAAATCACATTTCACATTTCTGAATAAATGTCCAAAAACAGTTATACTCGTGTTAAATTTTTTAAGTGTTTACTTGGATCAATTGTGAGCTTTCTGAAAAATCAGTATAAATTGTGGTTGCCTGTCAGTGGTGTTAAACCCCATTTGCCCAGCCACTAACAAAGCCACTGTCAAAGTTCTTGTCTTAACATCACAATGTCACAGTGTGTGTCCCAGGGTTCTGATGTTCTGGCGGCTGGCTTTTGCCCTCTGATAGGGTCTCCTATGGCAAATTGGTCCTGCGTGAGAGACCAGACAAAGAGCAATTTAGAAGACCCTTATAAGCGTAAGATCAAGGGAACAGGTTGGGGAACAGATCCTAACTGTCATCTGCGCTTATCTGCCAAACGACAGTTCAGAGTACCTGCCTTTTTGGAGTTCCTGGGTGGGTTGCTTGAGTGTGCTCCACCTGGGGATTCTGTTTTCTTACTGGGAGACTTTAATGCTCATGTGGGCAACAACACCGAGACCTGGAGGGGCTTGATTGGAAAGAATGGTCTGCCTGATCAAACCACAGTTTGTCCTTAATGAACACCATGTTCGAACACAAAAGTGTCCATAAGTGCACATGGCACCAGGGTCCCTGAGGTAGATGAGGTTCACCCTGAGTTCCTTTGTCACCGATTCTGTTCATAATTTTATTGACAGAATAGCCAGACGTAGCCAAGTGATGGAAGGCTTCCACTTGGGTGCTCTCGGAATCGCATCTCTGCTTTTTGCAGATGATGTTATTCTTTCGGATTCATCGGGGCATGTCCCACTGGTAGAAAGCCCCAGGACATGCTGGAGAGATTACATCTCTTGGCTGGCCTGGGAATACCTTGGTGTTCCCTCGGACAAACTAGAGTAGGTGGCTACGGAGACGGAGGTGTGGGCTCCGTCTCGGAAAAGGAGATGGAGCCCATCTATTTTCTTCTCCTTGTCCCGGACAAGGAGAAGAAAATAGATGGATAACATACATTATTAATTGCTTGTAGAACATTCAAGTGTAATCATTGAGCATACATATTTATATTTCATTGTATTATGTGAAAATCTATCAAATTTAAAGGGACATGATTGTTCCAAATTAGGTCCTTTTAGACACAATTATACATCCCTGTGAGCATACACAGACACACTGGATTATTTAACAGCTTTTTCCTTTAGATGCATTCCAGTATGGGACAGCTCTTCTCTCTACAAAAAGCCACAAGCCAAAAAGCTTTCATTGTAACGTCTAATGGGAGTTTTGTGGCTGGCTTGTAGTTAGACTGTTGAGAGCAGAGATGAGTCAGCATTTTTTCTGGTCTATTTTGTCTGGCATTTTTCCTTTTATGTAGTTGTGTCCTGTGCCCTGTTTTTGACTAAACTGTTGCTTTGATGCCACTTTATTGCTTGTTTTTCTGATACAATTTCATAATTTCACACAGATGGAAGCTTATTTGTCTGGAAGACAGCTGCATTACTTACCAGACACCAAATATAAGCTATTGTCTTATAAATACCTACTTTATTTGATAGTTTTCATCCATCCATCCATTCGCTTCTGCTTATCCTTTTCAGGGTTGCGGGGGGCGCTGGAGCCTATCCCAGCTGTCATAGGGCGAAAGGCGGGGTACACCCTGGACAGGTCGCCAGTCTGTCGCAGGGCTAACACATAGAGACAGACAACCATTCACACTCACATTCACTCGGACATTCACACCTAGTGGCAATTTGGATTATCCAATCAACCTATCCCCACAAGCTGCATGTCTTTGGATGGTGGGAGGAAGCCGGAGTACCCGGAGAGTAACATGCAAACTCCACACAGAAAGACCCCGGCCTGATGGTGGAATTGAACTCAGGACCTTCTTGCTGTGCGGCAACAGTGCTAACCATCGTGCCACCGTGCTGCCAAAATATTCACGTTTACATCCAACCATTGTCATTTCTGATCTTGTTCCCTCCCAACTAAAATCTTGTCTGTAGATCCTTATTATCTGGCCCTAGCAGATCATAAGCTAGGGGACTCCGAGTGACAATTCCAAACTTGGTTAATTGGGTCAGGTGACGGTATCTGGTGTAAAATCTTTTGACATACGTAGTATTTAATGAAGTATATGAAGTATTTAATTGAAATTTTAAAAAGTTATTTTCATAGAGAAAGAAATCTAGAAAGTTGTATATTTGGCTAATCCCTAAAGCTTCTTAGATTGTTTATTAGGTTTTATTTAATATATCCTTTAAGTGATCACATAAAGGTTTAATTAAGGTTGAAAATCTCATTTTCAAGACTGTCAACTACCAAAGAGAGCAGCAAATACTATTTTATCCATAAAAACAAACAATACAAATAAATGTTTGTCTTATTCTACAAATGAGTCAACACAAAGCTTTTTGAGTAGTCAGCAAGATTTTAATCCGAAATACAATTAATGTGGGGGAAATAAACAGTTGTAAAGTAGCACTACTTGTCAGTCAATTATCCAATTATTTTTGATCCTTTCTGTCTATCCTTTCTATTCGGTTTTGTTTTAGTTCTACAGCATTTGGTATGACCACCTTTATTCTTTAACACAGCCTCATCTTACTTGGGCAAGCTTTCTTGTAAATATCTTGTAGGAGTCTTCAGGAATAGTTCTTCAAGTTTCTTCAAGGATGCCCCAAAACTTCTGGATACTCCTTTTTTATTCTATCTTTCTTTTCTCAATCGAGGTGATCCCACATTCAGTAGACTTTCTAAAAAAATCAACAGTGTGCCTTATGTGTGAATTCTGGTTGTGCTTATTGATGTTGAACCGATTTTATGTGGTACACGGCGCTCAAAAGTCTGTCAAAAAATGTTTTAGTACAACTTTGGTAAGCTACGAAGCTGCACCGCTTGATGGATTGTTGGAGCATTACGGCTACCGTAGTCAGGAGCCTTGCGGAGTAATCCGGGTCCAAACTCCACTTAAGGTCCCGAAGTCAAACGAACACGGTGGCATCACTGAGAGTGGAAAAACTGTCTAAATTATTTCGTTTTTAATAAAATGATCAGCATTGCCACTTTACCAGGTATAACAATTAAATTTAACATCCACGCATCCATGACAACAAAATTTATTACATTTAACGGAGTTAGAAGTTAGCAAGAAGTTAGCTTGCTAGTTTCCACCTAAACATCATATAGCATGTTCTGACTGAGAGATTTGTGAAAAATTAAAACGTACAGCTCTGTTATCACTTCCAACATAACTGAAGACAGAAAACTAAACAGCAGTGACTTTTGTAGGGTTACTGAAGTTAGACTAGCTGGAATATAATGATGTGCTACATGATCGCTACACAGCTATGTTAGCATAACATAAACACAGTGAAGCTGGAGCATGAACGCTAACTTTTATCCACTCGATAAAAGTTAACGTGAGGGTTCCCAATGGTGTGGGACAAATGCAATCACAAGGCAGGATGCTGTAAACAGACCAAACTTCAGTCAGGAGAACAACTGAGATAATCCATCCACAATATGAGGTTAGTCATTAATATACTGCAACAACATGGGAATAGAGCAGCTGCGAGAGAATTCAACATTAATGAATCAATGGTACGGAAGTGGAGGAACAAGAAGAATGAGTTGAGTGAAGTTTGACATATCTGACTGTTTTGTTTTGCTTAGTGCATCTTATAATCCGGTGCACCTTATGTATGAAAACAGACCCGTTCATTGACAGTGTGCCTTATAATCCGATGAGCCTTATGGTCCGAAAAATACGGTAGTGCAAAAATATTGTTTTACACCTGTCAAACAGTTCTATTGTTGGCACTTTACATACAATCGACTAAATAAATGGGAACAAATTATATGTTTCGCAACAGTACTTTTTATATGCTCGAATGATTCATAAGTGAGTATAAAATGGCTTTTAAAACAATAAAAAAAAAGAGAATTCCTCTTAAAATGATGAAGCACAAGAACTGGAATGAAAATGCGTGAAAAACCAGCCAAAGTCCAAAGACTTTAAAAGACCTTCAAAAAGCCTGGAGAACTAATACTCTAGACCAGGGGTGTTCAACTCCAGGGCTCAAGGGCCGGTGTCCTGCAGGTTTTCGGCTACGTTCACACTGCAGGTCTTAATGCTCAATTCCGATTTTTTGATCAAATCCGATTTTTTTGTCTGCTCATTCACACTACAAATAAAATGCGACAGCAAACGCTCTCAAGTGTGAACGCTCAAAGCGGCCGCATGCGCAAAAGAAGATGTCACACACAACGCGCTCTGTTTAGACCCAGAGCAAACAATATTGTTTGACTGATGGCCCTTAATATAAAGACTTCGGACTTCACGTTTCCCAATTTTTGCTTTAAGTTATTTTGTTATTTACATAATAATGTAGATAACCTAATAATGATCCTTATTGCTGTTTTAGAGAGGAGCGGTGCTTCAAAGGATAGTTGCAGATTTCTGTCAGAATCTGCAGATTATGCAGTATAAATAAAATGTTAACATTTCTCCAACGTTGTCTTCCCAACAGTTTCACCGGATGGCCAGGAAGCGTTCGCGATGTCTTATCGGGCGCTTGATAATTGGCGTCTGTCTTGTGTCAGTGATGTAAAAGACAGATTTAATGCGACTTGACCGTTCACACAGCAGTCGCTTTCTGAAACATCGGGTATGTATCAGATTCAGTACAACATACGAAAGTGACCCAGATCGGATTTGAAAATATTGGATTTGTGCCGTTCACACTGTCATACCATGATCGGATATGGGTCGCATAGGGTCAAAAAAATCGGATTTGATGCGCTTTCGCCTGCAGTGTGAACGTAGCCTTAGATATCACCCTGGGTCACCACACCTGAATCAAATGATTAGTTCATTACCTCTGGAGAACTACAAGACAAGTTGAGGAGGTAATTTAGCCATTTAAATCAGCTGTGTTGGATCAAGGACACATCTAAAACCTGCAGGACAACGGCTCTTGAGGCCTGGAGTTGGACACCGCTGCTCTAGACCACTTTAAAAATGTAAAAAAAACCGTGGCTCCTTGGAAGAAAAAGTCTGAAGCCAAGCATTTAGAAAAGTCTGAAGCCAGAGGTACTTGGCTGGAGTTGACCACAGTATTTAGTTAGTTTAGCTAATTTTTTCCATGTTTAATTTGAGAAGTCATAAATATATCTGTATGTACATGACAAAAAATAAGGTTTCCCTTAGTCTTGTCAATTAAACAAACCACTGTCGTGTGGGACTGAATGTTGGTTAACTGTTGTTTTCTTGAGGGAAAGAAGTGTCTCTAAGAATGGCTTATACTGGCTCTATCAGTGAATTCTCAGCATGCTGTCACACCCCTGCCTTGTCAACAGTCATGCCAGGGGCCATGTTCCTCCTCTTCATCACTCTAGTGTGAATCTCCCTGAGCGTATTTATCATGAAGCCTTCATCTCTTTCAGTGCCTGCCAAAAGCTGAAGTTGGAGCTAACCTCAAAGTGAGCCAGAGCTCTGGCTGCCTGCTGTAGTGTATGAGGTGGTTTGTGTACCTTGGGCTCTGGTTTCCCCGTCATTTTCTTGAGCAACTCGTGGAGGTGTGGCCAGTTGCCCTGGGAGTACCAGCCGGGTTTGTCCAGCGATGGCAGACCTTCGCTCTCCTCCACATCGTTCACTGCACAAGCAAAAATGGGTAATATAAAACAGTCGCAGCAGTTTGACCAACACGCCAGCTGCTGCAGGAGCAGACACACCAGCAAAACCTCCAGTAATCCAGGACAAAACCACACAACTCAGTGGCAGAGGTACAGCGTCATTTGTGCAGGGAAACAAAGAGTAAATCTCAGTGTTTGTGAAAAAACAGAACAGGGAAGTACAAATAGCATCTTATCCTCAGCTCTAATTTGTCTTTTAAATTACTTTATGATTCTTTACTAGGTCTTCAGAATCATTCAACCTTTTAACCCTCTGAGTTGATCATAGGTTGTAAATCTAACCCCAACACGACCCTCACCCTCTAATGGACTTTTTTGAAAAAAGTTGGAATAATTATTTTCTTATTTCCTCAATTGCCAAAATTTGGAAGAGCATTTTAATGAAAATCATGCAACCACGAAAAATGACATATTCTGATAGCCCAGGCTAAGAATTTGAATTTGGGTTGCGACTGATGAGGATGTCGACCTCAGAGGATTAAATTACAGTGCTATTAATCGGGCTAGATTTGCATCTCTTCAAATGTATAAGGCAGGATATGGAAAGATGGAATACATATCCGTTAGGATTTAATGACAGGATAAATGTGATAAAGATGAATATCTTACCATGATTGCTATATTTATTCCTCTCTCTTCCGATAAGCATACCTGAAACCCAATTCTCAGAATGGGATAAGTATATATCTAGATTTGTCTGGGAAGGCAAGCGGCCAAGGGTACGATACACTACTTTACAGCTTACTAAGGAGAAAGGAGGAATGTCGCTTCCTAATTTAAAAGAATATTTTCGTGCTGCACAGATACGCCAGATAACATATTGGTGTAGTGATGATTATGGGGCTCGCTGGAAGGATGTGGAGCTCTCCACACTCAATGTCCCAATTCAAACAAACATGGGTATAAAAAAGATCCCTGAATACGTAACTAAAGACCAAGATAGGAACCCAATAATATCCTTTACATTAAATGTATTGTATGATACAGTAAAGGAGTTCAGAATTGGTAAAGAGCTTGGTTTGCTAAAATGGATAGCCTTCGATGAAGAATTTGGACCAGGAAAATTGGATCTTGGTTTTAAAAATTGGAATGAAAAGGGAATCACAGCAATTTGTTTATTAATCAAAAAAGGAGAAATTAAAAGTTTTGAAGAATTAAAACGGGAATACAACTTAAAAAACAAGGATTTTTTCAGATACTTACAGGTGAGCGATTACGTTAATAAAAACATAAAAATAAAGGAAGACAAAATCCATCCTATTATAAAAATAATTATACTGGCATATAAAAGTGTTATTCCAAAATCAGTGTCTACCCTATACAAATGTTTGATGGACTCAAGACAGGAATCAACTGTATATGTTAAAGTAAAATGGGAAAGAGAGCTGAGTGAAGAAATCACTGAGAGGGTGTGGTATGAAACATGGAAAGAACATAAGAATACAACTCACTCATTGAGGTGGAGAGAATTCATCTGGAAAAATCAAATTCGCTATTTTATTACACCTAAGATTAAAAATAAACAAACCAATACACAAAAACAATGTTGGAGGCTGTGTGGATGGGATGAACCAGACCATAAGCACATTTTCTGGAAATGCAGAAAAATTCACACTTTCTGGGTTAAAATTCACTCGGCTCTCTGTGATATATTAGGTTATATTATTCCTAGAACCTGCCTTGTTTTGTATCTAGGGTACTTGGAAGGTACTGTAGATGTAAAGGATCGTTACCTGGCTAAGATTAAGATAAGATAAGATAAGATAGAACTTTATTAATCCCTCGGGTGGGTTCCTCTGGGAAATTCGACTTCCAAAAAGCACAGCAACGACCGAAGTTACAGTTACAGAATTGTTATATATATATATATATATATATATATATACACACACACACACACACACATATAAATACAGAGACAAATATAAATAAAATATACAAAGGGGATAAATAGAATAAATAGGAATAAAAAATAAAAATACAAGTGAATTGCACATTTCAAGTATTGAGTCTATTGCACTGTTGACTATTTACAAAAAGTATTGCACAAGGTATTGTACAGTGAGGTGAAGAGGCACTACAGCTTAGTTGTTCCCCCCTCCTTTGTCCTCCTGTTTCCCCTCCCTCTCCCCTCCAGAGAGGAGAGTTTGATGGCGTGTGGGACAAAGGAGTTTTTAAGTCTGTTAGTTCTGACAGTTCTGCCACTGTCACCAGAGTGTCCAGCTTCATGCCGACCACAGAGCTAGCCCTCCTGATCAGTTTCTCCAGCCTGGATGAGTCCCTCTTTGCTGTGCTGCTCCCCCAGCACACCACAGCATAGAAAAGTACTCCAGCAACCACCGACTGGTAAAACATCCTCAGGAGCTTCCTGCAGATGTTAAAAGACCTCAGCCTCCTGAGGAAGTACAGTCGGCTTTGGGCTTTTTTATACAGGTGCTCTGTGTTGCATGACCAGTCCAGTTTATTGTCCACCCACAGCCCGAGGTACTTGTACTTGTTGACCACCTCCACCTCCTCCCCCTCTATCTGAACCGGCAGTGGACCTGCTCTAGACCTCCCGAAGTCCACAACCAGTTAGTCTTTGAGGTGTTGAGTTGCAGGTGGTTTGTGTGACTCCATGCGACAAAGATTCTCCTTTTGGCAGCAAAGAAGGCCATCACCAAAAACTGGCTTAAGACAGAAACACCAGGAAAGCAGCAGTGGGTAGCAATTGTGGAGGACATTATGAAGATGGAGAACTTTACACATAAACTAAAATTAAAGGAAGAACGCTTTTTGAAGAACTGGGGAAAATGGTTGACGTACAGCAGAAGAAAAAAAAACAAAGACTGAACTGAATGAAGATGGCATACAAAAAAAAAGAAAAAAAGAAAAGAATGTGAAATGAACGATGGAAATGTTTGACACCACAGGCATGTTTCCTATTTTTCTTTTTTCTTTTGTTTTACTTTATCTTATTTTTCTAATTATTATTATATATGTATTTATATTTTTATACATATATTTGTTTGTTCCTTTTTCTTTCTAATTTCACTGTCTTGAGTTTGTGACCCTCTTTGTATTCTGTTATTCTGAAGAAACTGTATGCGTAATGGACAAGTGAGTTGTTCAAATAAATAAAATAAAAAGTAAAAAAAAAAAAAAGACAATCGAAATGGTAGAAAACCTCTGAAGTTTCTGTTTGGTTTAGTTTGGTAACTTGATTCCAAGTATTCCATGACTCTACAAAGACGTGAGCTGCTGTTGATAGAAACTGCATTTCGGCAGCCCTTATCTCAGCTCAGCACTGAAGGGGAAAATCAGACTACGAATGAAAGCAGCACAGTGAAGACTGCCATATTCAGATCCAGCCATGCCCCTCTTGTTTCAATCCAACCTTAACAAACACCACTTGTCAGCCAAGGTATTAACAAATCTCATCTTTTCTCTCCGAAAAGTCAGAGCCATGGTTCTGTGGAGGTAAAACACCCGTGTCATTTTCAGAATACAGAGCTTGTGAATAACAACGCGAATAAGAGTTTTCCACTGGTTGGCTACAGGTTTGATGTTAGCAAAGAAGTTCCTTCTAGAGAAGCTGTTTGTTAGTGCAGATAATAAGCAAAAGTGGAACTGGGATACAGACATGTAATCCCCAATGTTTCAGTAATGATTAACTGCACGATGATCACAACATCACATTTAACAATGCTGGGCAGCTTCCTATAGATCATTTTCAATAACTGACTGTTTGAGTTTAAATTGTAAGAAATAAATGTGTAAAATTACAGAAAATATCCTGTAATTTTACACATTTATACTGTAAATATTTCATATAGTTATAAAAACTAATTCACAGCTTTAAGTATGTATTTTCTTACAGTTTTTTTTGCTAAAATAAACTTTGTGAAAATGCAAATGTGCAAAAAGAAAACTTTCTGAAGCTGCTATATACTGTATGACTGTTTGACTTTCTGCAGTAAGCCTCCTTAGTCAACCTAAACAATGGCAAACGCTTGCTCCCTGTCTGAATTTACACTCTCCTCTCTGTGAAGCAGGATAGAGGGCTCACTGCATCTAAAACCCAGCAGCAGCATAATGATAAAAGGAGTCCTTCACCCTCTGCGATAAAAAAGACAGTGTTCCACAGAGCGAGTTCAAACTCAGGTTAAATATGCTAGAAACATTTTGACAGGAGAGAAAAAACAGTAAGACGAGGGATGAGCACCTGAACATCTGCGAATACTCATGCACACGTGTATACTCAGCTGCAAGGACACTGGGGTATGAGAGTGATGGGGTCATGTGGTTTGGATTCAGAGCAGTGCAAATGGTGCAGCTGAGATAAGCAGCAGCTCTTAAGAAGTCCTGTTTCTGTAACACCAGTTTTTTCTTCTACTGGTGACGACTTTCAGGCTTCAGAAACTGACGAATTTGAACAGATAAAACTATCCTGTCCCAGAATGACAGGCACTTTACACTAAATTCAGTCATTCACCCATTCACACACAGGTGATGGCAAGCTACATTGTAGCCACAGCTGCCCTGGGGTGCACCGACAGAGGCGAGGCTGCTGGACACTGGCGCCACCGGGTCCTCTGACCACCACCAGTAGGGCCATCTACAAGTACACCATCCAGGTACTTGTAGAGTACTTTTATGTAGTGTTACCTAATCTGCAGATGATGAGGAAGTAAATGCAATTTGTGAATCTGAATGTCTTCAGAATATAGAAGGAAAGTGGACGTTGTTCTTAAACCAATCATTTACGAGCTGATGATCAGCTCTGCGCGCTCACCTTCATGACAATGAATTGAGCATGCTTGGCGGGTCTTCAAACATCAGCTCTAGTGTAATAAATTTGAAGTGTTCTAAATAAACTTTATTGGCCAATAAAAATGAGAATATGTCAAGAGTGCAGAACAAGAAGCAACGATTTCAGTTTAAAAAAAAAGAAAGAATAGAGGCCAGATGCCGATGCTACTTCTGCCAGCGTGGCAAAGCTAAGGGCGAGGGAGAGAATATTTCAGTGAGTGGATCATCCCGTCTTCACACATAATGCATCCCCAGTCTTCTTGCTGGCAGCCAGATAATCCAGACATGGGGAGCATACCAGGAAACAACCCCTGTCCCAGGACACGCCTTCACCACCAGCATCTAGGAGCAGATGTCTGGGGTTGGGGCAGGTAGGAGAAGCTACATGGAAGCTGCAGATAGTGCTGTCAATAACAGAACGCACAGCTGTTTATAATATTCAGGTTAAATGTAAAATCTGTGGTGGTTATAGCTGGAGTAAGCTCTCATTCCCATCAATAGACTAATAAAGTAATAAAAGCCTGTTGTAAATGGAGCAGCACAGGTGTGGGGTTAGAACAGTTGACGTCAGAAAGAACTCCACCATCTGGTTATCTCCGGGTACTATGGCTTCCTCCCACAGTCCAAACATAAGCAATTATTGGGGTTAGCTTAATTAATATTTCTACATTGTCCATAGGTGTGACTGTGAGTGCGAATGCTTGTCTGTCTCTGTGTGATAGACTGCCGACCTGTCCAGGGTGTACGCCGCCTCTCGCCTTAGGAATGTGTTTACTGAGGTCACAAGTGAGCCAAGGAGGTCAAGGCTCCCTTGCCCTTTAGTTTTGGTGACTAGCCAAGCTTGATATTCTTGGCTGATAAACTTGCATTCCACCCTCTTTTTTTCAAATAAGGTCACTTTCATAATGTAGAATCCAAAACCAGTGGGTTTGTCCATCCTTTAAACACTCTCAATTGCAAACTAAACATGAGCCAGTGTAGTTTGACCTGTTTTAGTCAAATCATCCACAGGGAATGGTCTGGAGGAGCTTTTTACATCTGTAATTAAGCTTTGGCTTAAACTGAAAATGTCCAGAAACCACACCCAATAAGTCGGTGTTAATAACCACTAACGTACACTCTTATATGTCCTGAAACATTCATATTACAGAGGTCAGCTACAGTAAACTTACACAACACCATTCCTTAAAAAGTATTACCAGATCATTGGACTCAAAATGATGCCACTTTGCTGTTTAATGTGGCAAAGCCAATATATTCAATTGCAGACATGCAGCAGTAATTACACAATATGACAAACACGTACAAGATAATTGAAAAAAGATGTTTTGTTTTTGTTTAATTAAAAGTACGTTTTATGTGATGGTACTCTTTAAAGTGACAGATTATTATTTTTATATATTTGAAATCATAATAATATTTTAATGTAACATTTAACAACATTTTGAAACCTCCAGTCGGTGCAAAAGTTATATATTTGAGCCTTTTCTACAGATGTTTTCAAGGCTTAAATAACTGAGAAATGGGTGCGGTGATCTTTTACTTACCAAGGGTTCTAAAGGGCCTCTGCTGGGGCACCAAGGAGAAGAATCCTGGCTTAAGGGCATTTGTGATAATGATGTCAAATAGTTCCTCAAAGTCCTTCCTGTAACAGCCAGAGAAAACTCTTTAGACTCGACAACTCGTGGAAAGCATCCAAGTACACAAGTGCACACAGTGAGGCTGAATGAGCCTAAACAATCAGATGATACAGATGATAGAAAACACAGAGCAATAAACAGTGAAGAAATGCAGACTAAAGTAAACACCGACCTACAGTCATGAGGACTTTAGTATACATGTTTATGAGGAAGAATCTTCCTTATAAGGAGAGAAGCCAACAAGTGGCTCATGAAGCAAGACATAAATATTAGTATGTGCCAAGCTTTAATTGCTTCATGACAAAAGTGCTCATTATAGTACAGTACAGTATATAACCGTGGCAAAAATGGGTTTCTGCACATTTTAACAATCATAATTCAGAACTCAAAAGTCTATTTGTACTGAAAAATATATTAATATAATTGTGATCCACACTTTGCAACTATAACTGCTTTAGCTCTTCTGGGAAGGCTTTCCATGAGGTTTAGGAGTGTGTTTATGGGAAAGTCAGACAGTGATGTGTGACTTTGGAAAAGGAAGGGCCATCCCCAAACTGCCTACACTGGGTCAGGGACAAGGAGTTTAACCCTTTCATGCATAGTGGTCACTACAGTGGACAGCTATTCAAAGGCGGTTTTCTTGTATTTGTGTCTGTGTTGATAGTATACTTGCATATAAACCACTACATTGGACACTGCTGTGTCACTCCATACCCTGCCACTCACTGGGTGACAGGGTTATATTTGTTATATTTATATATATATATTATATTTATATTTATATATACCTATGTGGTATGTGACTTTTGTTGCTATGATGCCAGGTCTCTCTTGGAAATGAGATTTTTAATCTCAATGAGATTTTTTACCTGGATAAATAAAGGATTAATAAATATTTGTTACATATATTGTTATAAAATATATTTAAAATATATATAAAAAATATTTTTGTTATGTTATAGTTCTTTCACATTTTATTTTAGTAGTTTGTCAAATTCATAAGTCAAAACGTATGTTGTCCACCTAAGTGGACATGTAAAAACCTCTTTGAAAAGTGCATGTTTAAAAAAATTAAGTTCAATTTTTTTTAAATTCAGTTTTGGCTGCCCATATGACCCACTCCCACATTAGCCGAAGAAAATGGATAAACATCTCAACTTTCAGTACTTTATATAAACCAGAAAACATGCTTAGTCAGTGGAATAAACACTCACAGAATCATGAAATGATGCTATTCTTCTTATAAAAAAAGTCTTCATCCAATTGTACCAAATAGTAATGCCCACTTCACTGGACAGGTTGGTCAGTATTAGCTTGTACTCTCCTGTTGGACAGAGCTGGCTTTCCTGTGCTATTTCTGACAGCCTCGTGTCATTGGTGTTCAGCCACTATTTGCCACACAGCAACTACTGTGGGCCAGTGACGATTTTCTCTTGAAAAGGACGGTGGCATGATGACAAAGGAGAAGCCCCGTTTCTCAATAAAGTGCTTTCTTAACATATCACACATCATGTGCTGACATGACCCACCAACACATTTCCCTGGAAGAATACACAAACTTTGGCTGTAAGACAACCAAGTAGGATGTTGAAGCCAACTACCTCAATCAGCACAAACACTCCTCCCTAAACCACTTCAGCCTAATTTCTAAGTCTTACAACAGAAATCTGCTGACCTTGTAAAGGTCTGAGTGTGTGTCAAACACACACACTCAGACAGGCCTCTGCTTTCTGTGGAAGACGACAGGAAATGGTGTGAGAGGAGGACATCCAGAGCAAAACGGCTTTAACCTGAAAACTTCACATGGAGCAACAGCTTCAAGCAATGGAGACTGAAAAAAAACCAAACTATCGACAAGGCCAGAGAAGAGGATAAGAGCCGACAAAGAACAAGAAGGGCTTATCTAAGTCCAAACACAGCAGCAACGTGGACACTGTGTTGTTTCAAGGCCCTGTACTGCTGCTTGATCGAGTGTGAAATGGGGCTTAGGCTACAAAAACAAGGCTCTAACCACACTTTGTATAGTGAAGACAGAGGGAAGCTGGTAATGCACAAAGCCAGTGATTTGAACAGTAGCCCCACCGCTACAATTTAAAAACACAGACCTCATCAGCATCCTGCTGGGCAGGTTTAGAAAGGTCAAGGATGAGTGAGTTGAATGAAAAAAGAATAGGTTAAAAGCCCTATTTGGACTGTTATGGTAAACAAAGCAGATGAGGTTCCAGCTTTGTTAATGGAGGTGCCACTGTGAAGTATTGGTGTGGGCAGTCTTACCCCAGGATGTGTTCACAGATGAGCCTGCAGTAGTCGCTATGGGAACTGGTGATGAGGAGCAGAACCTGGCCAGCATTTTTCATGCTGCGCAGCCAGGTCTTGACAGAGTCGGAACAACGCTGCAGGTACTGGCCCGGATCCCTCTTCACACTTGGGAAGTATGTCCCTGCATCATCTGTGGGGAAACACAACAGTAGTAAGACACGTGCACGCTATGTAAACAAAAGTGACGCTGCTACTATTTCACATTCAGATTTCCACAATCTGACACACCTCGACAGAGACTCCAGTAACAAAGCTACAACAGTTATTTACTATGGTAATAGTTGATTACTGTAGCTGTGAAGCACTACTACCATGCCGCTTGGGGCTTCGTATTACACACTGAGTGTTTCTTTTTCACTCTCCCTATGTTTATACACCTCTCTGTATTTAATCATTAGTTAGTGTTACTGTGGCTTTTGTCTTGTGTCACTCTCTTCATCTTTTCATCTCCAACTAGTCATGGCTTTGCCTCCCTGAACCTGCTCAGTTGAAGATTTCTTTCTTTTAAAAGGGCGTTTTTCCTTCCCGCTGTCACCAACTGCTTGCTCAAAGTGGGCCATTTAATTTTGGGGGTTTTCTCTATATTATTGTAGAGTCTTTACCTTACAAGACAAGACAAAGCCCATTGAGGCCATTATTGTTGTAATTTTGCACTATACAAATCAAAGTCAACTGAATTAAATTGAACTGAACTCATTTGTTATTTACAGTCCAATGCTAGAACACCCTCAGCTGCTGAACATAACAGCATTTCCTTACTACCCACTGACCATCTCATTAAAATTGATCCCCACTGTAACATACGTGTAAGTTACAGTTGTGTCATAGAGCTAAACTGACAGCATGTTTCTGAGTGGCTAACACAGGTCTGTTTTTGCTCTGCTGTACCATCATACAGTGCAAATGTAACACTATATGGAAAGTACCAGCTGTTCACAACCGCTAACGTAGTGTCCATTTTTAAACAGGTAAAATTTTTATTGTCTAATCTGATTTTTTTAAGTAATCTGTGGTCATCTTTATCTTTTTACCTGATATAACACTTTAAAAACAAAGGACAGCATGCTGACCTCCAGTTATGGTCACTTATTCTAGGATAAAATTCTTTCAGCTGCGTTAAAACTTTGATACAAGTAACTACCTGTAATGCAACGATGCAGAGAAACAACAAAACAAAGAAAAAGAAAACTGAAATCTGCTACCATAAATATGCCAGAGGAGTCTTTGGGTTACTGAAAGAAACCAGCACAGATGGTAATCAATTAGCTTCTTCGCATATTGTTGCAAAACCCCAAAAAAGCTACAATTCTTTCAAAGACAAACATCAAAGGACACATGCTTCCATTTTTCCTCGTGAGAGACTAAATGTTTACAGATTGAGCAAAGAAGGCTGAAGTGCTTGAACTTTTCCACAATTTATTTTCTGCTGAGCAAGCTTCAAAAAACAAACAAAACTAAACACACAAAAACATGAACTATATTTAAAGATGCCATACAGAAAAAAACATAAAGTTCTCTTTGGAATCTGTGTTCACAAAAGTGGGACCTAAGGGTCATGGCCCTGCTTCTCCATCACTTCACTTCCTGTTAGTATTACCAATTCTGGCTCATTAAAACATGTAACTCAGTTATGTGTCTCATCACTATAAAAACCTATGAATAAAGCATGATATATCAAGAATACAGATACTGCCTGACAACACATAATACACATGAATACATATAATATTGCCATTCTGCATTGTAAAATGTGGAAACATTATCAAATGGTACCTGGAAGTCTTGTAACTGCAAAAATTGTGACTATTTGTAGACCCAATGAATCCTACAGACAAAAGACCTCACAGTTCTGCGATGGAATTGACATAAAGGCAACCATATACAAACAGAAATATGAAGCAGATGGTATTTGCTGACAAACTTTAATAGAAGCTGTGTTTTTTCTTTTGCAAGCAGAAGAAAAAAGAGCTACATTCTACTTATAGTACACTACTTATCTCTATAAGTTAATACCATTTTTAATATCCTGACATCAGCACCCTCAGCAGACTACCTGACACAGTATTTATAGCAGCAGTTTCAAATTCTTTTCTGTTTAGGTCTATTTTTTTTAATCTGACTAAATAAATAGGTATGTAACAACTACTGCCTGTCATGGGAATGATATGGTTGAGCGGTTTCTCAGTCCTGCACCAAGTCTAAAATGTTTGGGCATGCTGGCCTCCAGTGGCCAAATACAGGACTAACATGGAAGAGGAAAAATGCTCTGGTTTTTTCCAAAAAAGGCAGTACAGAGGTCTAAACAGAAGATGGTGACAAACACAAACAAGCAAAAATGGCTCATTTATCTGGTTTATCCGGTCAGTGAGAACCTCTTAATCCGCATTTTGAAAGTGTTCCAGATGCAAACATTTAAAAAAAATCTCGTCTGAAGTTTTAATTGCATCCACAGATCATTACACCTTCAGCTAAACAGCAAAAAGGGGTCTCAACAACCACGGCCACTCCTCAGGAAGCACAAAGCCTGTCTTGCCTCATTACCCACAATCAGGGAGGTCATCTGTGGGGGATTAGGGGAACTTTCCTAGCAGCAAGATTCCATGAAGTAGTTTCATGTGTTTAACAAACATCGACCCCACATGCCAGCACCAGATTTCAATAACACGCCGCAAAGATTCAGAGATGAAGATGGCTAAAAAGATGATATTGGATTCCTTATCCAATACCAGCCACAATAAAACATCATAAAAGCACGTGGTAGTTCTGCTGTAGGTGGTAAATAGTGTCCTGTTGCTAGATCAAGGGAAATTCTAAATCCATAGTGTCCAATTTAGTCAATATTAACAGATAGTGCAAAAATTTGTTTGCAGATATACATGCTGACCACAGACGCTGGTCATATATCGCCTGTTTTGCTGATATGTCAGTGTCAGTCAATACTGGCTGACAGCAGCAGACAGTTGATATATCAGCACATCCCTATAGAGATCAACACTTCCACCCATTCTGCAATTCATATGAACAAAGATGCTAAAAAAAAAAACGCTCGAGTGTGATCCCAGAACAGGATGATAGCCTCAACTGAGTGCTGTTTTGTTTTGTTTTATTTCTTTCTGTCTCAGTGACACCTCCCAAAAACAACTCGGTTTTTTCATTTCACAGACGCTCTATATTTTGTTCTATATCTCTTCAGCCCTCTCTCTGCTTCCAGGCAAATGATTTAAAGCAGAGAAGCAAGCGAAGAAGCAAACCAGAAGTCCCGCAGAGAAGCGCATAATTAAAATGCTGCTCTGGCACCACTGTGAGGCTACTACAGTGTGTGTGTCTAGCTGTGAATATAGGACTGAAGTGCCCTGAGGCCCAGCAGGCCTGTGCCTGGGCACTGCACTGTGCAGGCAGGCGCCAGGCCTGCATAACTGAATAGCTGAATAGCTGCTCAGTGAAAGAAAACCACGACCTGCAGCAGGTCAATCTCTTTGATACATCCTGACAGGATACACAAATCAACAGTAGCAGTGGAAATTAGGGCAGAGAACATGAGCATTTTGCAACCAGCCACACCAAAAGTGATGAGGGGCACAATCTACACGTTCATTTATTTTCTTTATCCCCCCAGCAGGAAAGATAAAGGCTAAGAAAACAAATGTGAGAAAAGATCCATTTACTCTTTTTGTCATTATACATAATAAACATCAATCTCTGTATATACACTGTATAAAGCACATGTACTAAATCTCTAAAGGGAAGCTATAATCTACAGTGTTTTGTCTTAAAAAGGCATCCAGACAAACAGCATTTTCCAGCACCTGTTGGAACCACGTGGAAAAACTGGTCGGGCCATTCTGTCTGTGGACTTTCCATTTTTAGCAGAACGACCACAAATTGCTGCATCATGTCCTTTGCACACTTTTTTTCCCCTTTCAGTCGGTGACAGTGGAGCTTCACTATCGAAATAACACTCGTGATAACAAAAAGGCAATATACTCTAAAAACAAAGCTGTCAAAAGGAGGTTCCAACTTAGTCCACAACAAGTTTCACGTCAGGTCAAAAAGCCTTTGACATTTCTTGCTTTTTTTTGACATTGTAAGTCAATTAAACTGTTCATCCTCTCTACATAAAGGTAAATCACTCAAACAAATGACACAAAAGTTGTCACTTTGAAGTAACTTTCATGACTGAAATAAATAAGAACAACAGCTCAGTTACATAAAGTGCAACTACACCTTCAAATCTGAGTTTGCAAATTAGGTGCCAAAGATTGGACCCTCACTGAGAAGAGAACTGTGGAACCCGTTTCCTGTCTAAGGTTTGCTTTTCATTATCGTACCCAGATCTAAAGAAATCTGAGAGACCTTTAGAAAAAGTTTGGACGGGGATTCAATGACAACAAAAGTAGTAATAAATAGATTGGTACTTGTACAGCACTCTCTTAGGCTACGTCCACACGTACACGGGTATTTTTGAAAACGGAGATTTTCCGTTTTCGTTTTAAAAAATAATCCCATCCACACGTAAACACAGAAATGAAGAAAAACGCTGCTAGGAACATGCCAAAGCAACAGGTGGCGATATATTCCTAACCGTGTAGAAATGTTGGCCAATCAGAAGTCTAGAAGCCTCGGTGGGAAAAAGTAAACAAAGCTGGGGCATAGAAGCAGAACCCAGTCCTATGTGTGGAGGGACAGTAACTGTGTGTGTATATGTAAGCATTTAAACAAACTCAGTCAGAGTACAATTAACAGTAACAGTATTGGTGAAATTCATTTCACCGAAACAATAACATGGCGCACAGTGTGACGTCACAAAAGGCGCACACCTTTGACGCTGCGTTTTCTCCGTTTTCTCCGTTTTTCTCGTCCACACGTAAATGCAAAAACTGAGTTTTCGAAAATATCCACCCTGGCAGGCGTTTTTAGAAATCTCCGTTTTCAGTGACCGAAAACGCCGTTTACGTGTGGACGAAAGGTGCAAACGCATAGAAAAATCTGCGTTTTCAAAAATACCCGGGTACGTGTGGATGTAGCCTTAGTAACAGCCTTATTCACCCATTCACACAAACACTATCATACAAATGTTTTCACTTTAAACATAATGTATTCACACTCCGTTGGATACATCAGGGCAACTTGGGGTGAGTTCCACCAATGCATCTACTGGAACAATAAAGTTTTGTTGATGGTGGTGGAAAACCTAAGTTATTGGTACAAAGGTGTTACATTACGCTGGGATATATTGACTAGTGTAAGACTGCAGAGTTCAATGTAATGTGAAACATACCTCAACAAATATCACACACTCACAAGTTGTTTTCATTGTAAAACTCAACCTAGTTTAGTCAAGTTGTGGTTACGAAGTGCCTCATTAATATTAATATAAGATAACTTTGTCCTTAAGACAGATTAGGAAGATGTTTCCTAGGAAAAATAAATCAAATAAATTTCATAAACTGGAAGAAATTTTAAAGGAACATAAAAAAGAGAACAGGGAAACCTTTGAGTTGTTCACTAGGCAGGCAGATAGACTCCTGTCCCTTAGTTTTTCTACTTTCTGAAGAAGTGCTACTGAAGTGGAGATAAAAAGCGACACAAAGAACAATGGCAGCTGTGAAAAAAAAGGGACGGTGGTTTTTGGACACCCTTATACACATCGCTGTGGGGGACAGTGACGCCAGTTGCGCAGTCACTTTCGCCTCAGAGCAAACGTGAGGGACACTGCAATCTGTCATTACACCAAACCAGAGCTATATTTAGCCAGTGCTATCTTAAGAAAACTGCAGGCATTCATACTTTAAGGTCTGATCTCAGGAAGATCACATCTTAAATTCCCTATACAGGGTAACACCGTGCACAGTCTCAGTAGGTGCAGCGCAACCGAAATACACAGGGAAGAAAACGCTGATTCAAAAATCCCATTGCCTATTGTAAACAAGAGTTAAATGCACAAGTGAAATTGCCCTTCAAATTAAACATATTTATGTATATTTATCTTAACTACATTTTGCTGACTCTCAGAAGAACACCGACAAAAGAAAAGCACAAAAAGCAAAATGTGTAAAACCCTGAACAAGTCCAGTCTGGTTTGTTATAATCACAGGGAGTTTATGGCACTCACAGTGATAAATTATCCTCCAAGGTGCAATCTCCATAAACAATAGCTACCTGTTTGGCTACCATCTTTATACATGAGTCTTAGAAAACACATGGGAAGCGTGCACGATCGCTACTCCTCATCAGTTCACACAGGATGAAAAAAATGGCAAAAATACTGACTTATGTTGCAACAACATCTTTTATATTGCTGACGTAAACAGAAGAAATACTATTTCTATATCCAAGCTGTGGACTGGAACTCTGATAGGGCCCAGGATGCCTGAGAGAAAAGCAAAATGATCACCTTGCAGTAAAGCTGAGTAAGAATGATCACCAAGTTTAATGGAACTATCAGTAGATTATGATATTATGACTTAATTATAGCACTGAAAAATAGAACCCAGACTTTAGAGACAAAGGTATTAAAATGATGAAGCAGTGATCACTAGGAGAATAAAATATGTGAACACAAATGCCAATGGGCTTTCGTCATATGCAATTGTATGCTCCAAGGGGAGGCTGTAAAATGTTGTGAAAGGAGTCTAATACAATCCAGTGAGTAAGTGAAGCACACGTTTGTTTGATGACAGGGATATTGAGGTGGGTTGATGAGGATATCCTTAACTTTTCTGTCAGGAAACGCTGCTGTTTTTGTTGCTGTTAGCTGCACTTGGCGAGTAAACTTTCTATGAGAATGGGAAAGTGTCATTTTTAGTACTGCGCATGCGTGAAACACAAGCCGATTCGACCTGCCTCATTTCTGTCTGCCGTTTATTTACTTAACGGCTCTTTGAAACGCCGCGGCAAAATGTTGAGGAAAAGCACAACGTTTTTTAAATGGACTAACAATAAGGTGGAGTTGTTGCTGCGAGTAACACAAAAGTACAAAGTTGCAAAAGCAAGTGAGAAATGAAGAATTTGAAGAAAAGCTGTCTGGAGCATTTACAAACTGATATTAATCTTTAATAGGGCTGTCAAAATTGAGAGCAAACAAAACAACTGCTGTGTAATGCCTTCCGCTATCTTAGTTTAATTGGTCACATGACTGCATCACATGACTAAAATGTGTCATCGTTTTCGAAAAGGCTCCGGGTTCGCTGTCCACACTGCGACAAGAAAACGCTTTGGAGAGCGTTTTCAAAACGCTCCATATTCCTTGACCAAAAACACCGTCTCAGTGTGGACGGAAGGCCAAAACAGAGAGAAAAAGATGCGTTTTCAAAGGAAAATGTATTAGTGTGGACATGGCCTCCCTCTCTCTCCACACTGTTGCCTCCAGTGAAAGTCCTGACACCCCTCCCCCAACTATCACTTTCACTCACAACCAGGTTCAGAGGCAAATAAGGCCCACTTTGCACCAGAAAGAGGAAACCAGCGGCTGAACAACAGCAGCACGTTTAAGCTTGATAAGCTGTTGTTAGAATGTATTTAATATTACTTTCTACTCGAGGATCTTTTTCTACGTAGCTGACGGCTGGTAACTGAGCAGGGGCGGATCTAGCAAAGTTTAGCCAGGGGGGCCGATAGGGTATTAACAGGGAAAAGGGGGCACAAAGACATACTTTTCTTTCTTATTCTCATTTAAAATGTCTAATAAATAAAAGCTTTTAATAAATAATTATCTGACACCCAAAGTTTTAATTTGATGTAAAATGAATAGAAGTCAATTACTGTATATAGTGACTATTAAGTCTAATATATATACCCTAGTAAGCTATAGTACTTTTTCCTTTGGGAAGGTACCATCTGTGCAGTCTGCAATTTTGTTGAAGAAAGCTGTTGAATCTATTTAATATTTCTTGAAAAAAAATTGATTTCTGTGCATTTTTTTTTCACACTGCATCAAATTAAGGTTGATTACGTCGATTAAGCATCATGAGGTGGAGCGTGAGGGGTGGTTCCCTATTTTTTATTTATTTATTTTTGTTGCTGGGAGTTGGAACCCTATTAGTTAGGTTGCTTAATATTTACGCTAAGTACTCTTTAAAATACCAGAATAGGGAGGATGGTGTAGGTTTAAGTTTATTAGATTGATCAGTATTGCTGAACTATGAAACATTTTTTTTTGCATACAGGTATAACAGAATAGCTTTAGTGTAGTTGTTGTTTTAAACTTGAGTATGAACTTATACAAAATGCAGCAAGATATTAAAAAAAAAACAGTTTTGTTGATTAAAAAACACTATATCGGATTCATATCGGTATCGGCAGATATCCAAATTTATGATATCGGTATCGGTATCGGACATAAAAAAGTGGTATCGTGCCATCTCTACATTCAACACCATCAGGCCAACCCTCCTGGGTGATAAACTAAGAGAGATGCAGGTGGATGCTTCTCTGGTGTCCTGGATTGTTGATTACCTGACAGGAAGACAACAATATGTACGTCTTCCACAGTGTGTGTCTGACAAGATAATCAGCAACATAGGGGCACCACAAGGGACCGTCCTCCCCCCCTTCCCTCTTCCCCCTCTACACCACAGACTTCAACCACTGCACAGAGACCTGCCATTTTCAGAAGTTTGCTATTGACTCTGGGGTGGTTGGACGCATGAGCAAGGGTGATGAGTCAGAGTACCGAGCTGTGGTTGACTCCTTTGTCACGTGGTGCAAGCAGAATCATCTGCAGCTCAACGTGGCAAAGACCATGGAATTGATTGTGGATTTTAGGAAGACCAGGAAAACCTTGACCCCTGTTTCAATCCAGAGGATCAATGTGGACATTGTGGAGAACTATAAATACCTCGGAGTACACAAAAAAACCACCAAAAACACCACTGCACTTTACAGGAAAGGCCAGAGCCGTCTCTATTTTCTGAAGCAGCTGAGGTCCATCAACATCTGTTGGACAATGTTCAGGATTTTCTATGAGTCTGTTGTGGCCAGTGCATGCTGGGGCAGCAGGTTGAGGGTCGCAGATGCCAACAGACTAAATAAACTGATCCGCAAGGCCAGTAATGTTGTGGGGATGGAGCTGGACTCCCTTAGGGTGGTGTCGGAGAGGAGGATGTTGTCCAAGATAAAGACAATGTTGGATAATACCTCCCACCCACTCCATGACTTGCTGGCAAGCCACAGGAGTACATTCAGTGAGAGACTGAGATTACCAAAAAGCAACACTGAAGGACACACAGGATAAATAAGCATGTTTACAAATGTTTTTGTGTGTTCGAGATCTCACTTCAGTCCAGGAGAAGAGGCTTGAGGTGAGGAGTGGACACAAGAGCAGGGAGAGAGCAGTTTTGGAGGAGGAGAACGACATGATGAAAATGTACAAATGTTAAATGGTCATATATGAAAGAGCTATTTGTGATTTTTTAATTTAAAGATGTTTACTATGTACAGTGGCTTGCAAAAGTATTCGGCCCCCTTGAACTTTTCCACATTTTGTCACATTACAGCCACAAACATAAATCAATTTTATTGGAATTCCACGTGAAAGACCAACACAAAGTGGTGTACACGTGAGAAGTGGAATGAAAATCATACATGATTTCAAATATTTTTTACAAATAAATAACTAAAAAGTGGGGTGTGCGTAATTATTCAGCCCCTGAGTCAATACTTTGTAGAACCACCTTTTGCTGCAATTACAGCTGCCAGTCTTTTAGGGTCTGTTTCTACCAGCTTTGCACATCTAGCGACTGAAATTCTTGCAAAACAGCTCCAGCTCAGTCAGATTAGATGGACAGCGTTGTGAACAGCAGTTGTCAGATCTCAAATCTAATTTTTCATGATTTGTTGAATTAACCCTCTGAGGTCTGAAATACAACTGCCCATTTTTGACTCCTTTTTACATTTGTATTTTACCCTCAAATTGTTTCATTTTATTTTTTTCCCCTTGCCTTGTTTAGTATCATTCTTTTCAGCTCAACTGAATTTAGTTGTTTTTTGCTCATGACAGTGCAGATTTCTGACATTTTGTGTAATTTAAGCATGTAACAATGTGATTGTTTTCTAACAAAAAACAGTGTGAAACTTCAGTTAGACTTGTGTTTGTAAAGCAACCACCCCATGTTGTGTAGCTTTCTGGATTTTATACTTATTGGGCTACATATTTATTATACAGGCTATACAGTACATAAAATCAAAACGCATTGGCTACAGACAATAATTAAGTTATAGACTATAAGATAAGATAAGATAGAACTTTATTAATCCCTCGGGTGGGTTCCTCTGGGAAATTCGATTTCCAAAAAAGCACAGCACCGACAGAAGTTACAGAGTTACAGAATATTATATATATATATATACACACACACACACACACATATATATAAATACAGAGACAATATAAATAAAATATACGAAGGGGATAAATAGAATAAATAGGAATAAAAAATAAAAATACAAGTGAATTGCACATTTCAAGTATTGAGGTCTATTGCACCGTTGACTATTTACAAAAAGTATTGCACAAAAGGTATTGCACAGTGAGGTGAAGAGGCACTACAGCTTAGTTGTTCCCCCCTCCTTTGTCCTCCTGTTTCCCCTCCCTCTCCCCTCCAGAGAGGAGTTAAACAGTTTGATGGCGTGTGGGACAAAGGAGTTTTTAAGTCTGTTAGTTCTTGTCTTTGGGAGAAGCAACCTGTCACTGAACAGACTCTTCTGATTGTTTATGGCCGTGTGCAGAGGATGCCTGGCATTGTCCATAATGTCCATCAGTTTCTTTAATGTCCTTTTCTCTGCCACTGTCACCAGAGTGTCCAGCTTCATGCCGACCACAGAGCTAGCCTTCCTGATCAGTTTCTCCAGCCTGGATGAGTCCCTCTTTGCTGTGCTGCTCCCCCAGCACACCACAGCATAGAAAAGTACTCCAGCAACCACCGACTGGTAAAACATCCTCAGGAGCTTCCTGCAGATGTTAAAAGACCTCAGCCTCCTGAGGAAGTACAGTCGGCTTTGTGCTTTTTTATACAGGTGCTCTGTGTTGCATGACCAGTCCAGTTTATTGTCCACCCACAGCCCGAGGTACTTGTACTTGTTGACCACCTCCTCCCCCTCTATCTGAACCGGCAGTGGACCTGCGCTAGACCTCCCGAAGTCCACAACCAGTTCCTTAGTCTTTGAGGTGTTGAGTTGCAGGTGGTTTGTGTGACTCCATGCGACAAAGTTCCTCACCAGACTTCTGTACTCCTCTTCCTGATCATCCCAGATACACCCCATGATGGCTGTGTCGTCTGCAAACTTCTGAATGTGGCATAATTCAGAGTTGTAGCAGAAGTCAGAGGTGTACAGGGTGAAGAGAAGAGGGGACAGCACAGTTCCCTGTGGTGCTCCTGTGCTGCTGACCACTGTGTCAGACGTGATGTCCTTCAGCCTGACGTACTGTGGTCTGTCGGTGAGGTAGTCGGAGATCCAAGCGACCAGGCAGGGGTCCACCTCCATCCTGTTCAGTTTTTCCTGAAGCATACAGGGCCGGATGGTATTAAAGGCACTGGAAAAGTCAAGAAACAGGATCCTGACCGTGCCTTTTCCCCCATCCAGGTGTGAGTGGGCTCTGTGTAGGAGGTACAGGATGGCATCCTCCACTCCGACAGCCGCCTTGTATGCAAACTGTAGTGGGTCCTGGGCATGTTGTACCTGTGGTCGGAGGAGGTTGAGGAAGAGCCGCTCTAGAGTCTTCATAAGATGTGACGTCAGTGCCACCGGTCGGAAGTCATTCAGCTCATTGGGCCGGTTCTTTTTGGGGACCGGGACGATGCAGGATGTCTTCCATAGGATGTCAACCTCGCAGACTGAGGTTGAAGACTCGTTGTAGCGGCTCCCCAAGTTCAGCAGCACACACCTTAAGCATCCTAGGACACACCTTGTCTGGGCCTGCTGCCTTTCTGGGGCGAAGCTTCCTCAGTTGTCTCCTGACCTGATCCACTGTGACACTGGGAGATGTTTGGGAGGAGGGGAGGGGGGGAGATGTCTTGCTGCTGAGAGAGGGATTGGAGGAGGGGGGTGTCATGGTGTCAGGAAGGGGGGGAAGCGAGGGAGGTAGGAGAGTGGGGATTGGACTCTGTAGTGAAGGTGAGGGTGAGGGTGGGGGGGTTGTGGGCTGGTCAAACCTGTTGAAGAAGTTGTTGAGTTCGTTTGCCTTCTCCACAGTCCCCCCCACTGTGCTTTTCTTGGTGTTGTGGCCTGTGATGGTTTTCACACCATTCCAGACCTCCCTCATATTGTTCCTCTCCAACTTCTGCTCCACCTTCCTCCTGTAGGTGTCCCTTGCTTCCCTCAGGCAGCGTTTCACCTCCCGCTGTGCTGCCTTCATCTCCTCCTTCACTTTGCTCCTGAAAGCCTTCTTCTTCATGTTGAGGACAGCTTTGACTTCCTGTGTTACCCACGGTTTGTTATTAGGATAACACCGTACCGTCTTAGCAGGGGCGACCGTGTCCACACAAAAGTTGAGGTAGTCTGTAAGACAGTGTGTCGCCCCCTCTATGTCCTCACCATATATATTTATATGAAAAACGTGTACTTACTGCAATTGACTCATTTTAACCATATTTAACCACCTGCATATGTGTTTGAAAAAAAAGGCTTTGATTTTGCCCCCCCATTTGATTTCTTTGCCACCCTCATGCCACCCTAAGAAAATTTCTCTAGATCCGCCCCTGAGTGGGTGGGAGGTATTATCCAACATTGTCTTTATCTTGGACAACATCCTCCTCTTTTGCAAGCCACTGTATGTGGTGGTAATGTCCTTCTTGGCCACTGTGTTCAAGATGGTGAGGCAACATGACGAATTCTGGTGCACGCTCCTTATTTTCAAAATAATAATTCAAACTTTTGGAGAATGGATCAATTTGGTGGAAGATGTGATTAAACACTAACGAATATATTCATGAGGACAGTTTTCCTTTTTTCCTATTAAACAACTTCAAAAAAATTACTTGCCGCACTTTTAAATGAATCACACAAGTGTAATTTACTAAGATTAAAAGCAGGCAATTTACTCCTTTTCTCAGTATTGTTTAAAAGTTCATGATAATCACTGTAGATAATACTCACAAATGTCAGTCCTGTAGGCCTATAGGTAGCTATTGGTTCTTCACCCTGAATGCTTAGAGCTGAGCCTCACATTTTAGTTATTCAGTACATATTTAAACTATTTTTATATACATATACAATGCAATCCAAACTCATATTTATTGCATTTTTCACAGCCTTAACAGCAGCAAGGCGGGCTATTAAAGACATATTGAGCTGAGTGCAACTATTGTCTTCTCACAATATGAGAACAGTTAATGAAGTCTTTGGTGGAACCCACTTTAATCACACTCCAAGCTGCTGCTCAGTTAAGTTTTTACGACTCTCAGAGCAGAAGAAACAAGAGGCTCCTTTTGCTGATGTCAGATGGAACTGATGTTAAAAGTAAGTCAGAGCTCATTCTCTGTATTCCAAAAAAAGGTGCGATTATCGTTCCTTTCAGACCAGCGAATATACGCTTATTTTAAATTCTTAAGACTGAAATCTACTGATCACACTCTAACATCCAACCACATGAGCAATTACCATTATTTTATCCTTGTTTAAGATATGGCAGCATCATTCATCCTCCAAAGAAAACCTGATGGAAACTAAACTAGCAGTTCATTAGGAGTCTGCTGTTTATTTGACGCAGCGCAGAACATGCCTCGTCTGTTATGTTGTACGCAAAACACATATTTAGCTTATCTGTGAGCAAACATGGGGCTGATCAAAGAAAGGCGCCACCACAACATCATTTGGCAAGTCAGACATAACACTGTGCATCCCCACCCTGATGTGGGGAACGTCACGCAGTGGAACATATGTATACATTTGTTTAAAAGACAATGACAAAGGGACTCCAGTGCCAAACAGATCATTTTAAAACATGAAAATAGCCTCACACTAACAGACGAGACCCAGGACTTAGAAGTCAGCTGTGGATTTTGTGGTGTTTCTCTAGCTCTGTCACTGGAGACACAGATGGGAGGGGTTAATGTAAATATTGCGTGTCCTGAATACACATATGGGAGCAGCAAACTGTAAACACACATACATGTAACGCCAT
The DNA here is from genome assembly GCF_057382275.1 of Copadichromis virginalis. Lineage (NCBI taxonomy): Eukaryota > Metazoa > Chordata > Actinopteri > Cichliformes > Cichlidae > Copadichromis > Copadichromis virginalis. The sequence goes on along the minus strand of NC_140632.1, from coordinate 31,048,062 downwards.
CATTTTTAACTGTTCAACAAACAATAAACAACAGATCATGTGCAGTGCTGGATCTGATGATGTCTAAAAAGTAACTGGACAAGTTAAATAACCGAAAATAAAATGTTAATTTATAGTACATGGTTGAAAACCCTTTGCTGCCAATGACAGCCTTGAACTCAAAGAAGTCTTGAACTCAAGGACATCACCAGATCCTGCGTTTCCTCCTTTTTAATGCACTGCCAGGCCTTTACTGCAGAAGCTTTCAGTTGCTGTTTGTTTGTGGGCCTTTGAGTTCGAAGTTTAGTGAACAACTGAAATCCACTCTCAGTTGGGTTACAATCAGCTGACTGACTTGGTCATTCAAGAATATTCCACTTTTTTGCTTTAATAAACTCCTAGCATGCTTTGGCTGTATGCTTTTGGTCATTGTCCAGCTGCATTATGAAATGCCGCCCAATCAGTTTGACTGCATTTGGCTGTATTTGACCAGACAGTGTGTTTCTGAACACCTCAGAATTCGTTCTGTAAAGCCATCACAGTGCCTTTACAGATTATGTGGTATGCTTTGGATCATGAGCTGTTCCACGCCTTCTCCATACTTTTTTGTTGCCATCATCCTGGTGTTGATCCCTGTTTCATTTGTCCAAAAAATGTTTTTCCTCAACTCTGCTGGCTTTCTTAGATCCTTAGATGTTTCCTTCTTCTTTTTTTTTTTTTTAGCAAGTTCAATCTAGCCTTTCTATTCTCAAGTTTTATGAGTGGCTTGCACATTGCAGTGAACCCTGTGTCAATCCTTACTTTAATGCAGTTCTCTTTATGGTACACTTGGATATCAATATGCCTACCTCCTGGAAAGTGTTGTTCACTTGGTTGGCTGCTGTTAAGGGGTTTCGCTTCACCATGGAAATGATTCTGCGATCATCCACAAGTGTTGTCTTCCATGAACATAAGTTCAGTAGTGCTTTCTTTCTTTCTCAGAGAATGTAACAAACTGTAGCAATTTCTGAGATGTATTTTTTCTTGTTTTCACAGCTTAAGTATGCCTTTTTTCACCTGCATGGAGAGCTCCTTTGACTGCATGTGGTCTGTTTACAGCAAAATCTTCAAACACCACACCTCACATAAAACTCCAGGCCTTGCTTAATTGATAATGGCTATACAAAGCAATTGCCCATACCGGCCCATGAAATGCCATTAAATTGTGTCCAATTACTTTTGGTCATGTTAAGGAGCTGAAACACCTAAATCCTTCATCCAATGTCAGTGATGTAAGCTGAAAGTCTACACATTATGTCCATCTACATTATATAAATGCATTGTGCAATAAATGCACAGTGTCAATGTCCAAATATATATGGGCCTAGCTGTATGTACTGCTTGTGTTTTTCTATCACTGGAGAGAGACAGCAAAGTAAAACCTGATCTTGCTGAACTCCATTACAGAAAATGGCAGAAAATAAATCAGGCACAGAGTGCCTAAAGTGACTAAGGGAACAAAAACACAGTGATCATGGTAAGGTATATAATTAAAGTACAACACATCACACACTCTTTCTGTCTCGTACTGCTGTGGTACTCTTAGTAGTCAAAATCTGAAACTGAATCAAAAAACTTCAATGTGCACTCTGCAGCATTTAAGAAATACTTTAATAAAATAATTTAATCCCCAATGTATTAATGTCTTGGAGTATAAAACATACAAAATATTTCTCATCTTTGAAGAACCATTTGAATTTCCTCTCTAATCCAAAATGGTTGACGAGTTACAGTAATGGGAAGCACACATGGTAAAATCTACACCGCATTCCAAATGATTATGCAAATTGTGTTTAAGTGTCATAAAGATTAAATAAGTTGTTTTTCAATTAAACCCATGGATGGAATTGTGTCTCAGGGCTCTTTGGATGACTGAAATCAATGCCGGACACCTATGATCATTAGTTTGCCAGGTGAGCCCATCCATCCATTCGCTTCCGCTTATCCTTTTCAGGGTCGCGGGGGGTGCTGGAGCCTATCCCAGCTGTCATAGGGCGAAAGGCGGGGTACACCCTGGACAGGTCGCCAGTCTGTCGCAGGGCTAACACATAGGGACAGACAACCATTCACACTCACATTCACTCGCACATTCACACCTAGTGGCAATTTGGATTATCCAATTAACCTATCCCCACAGGTGAGCCCAATTACAGGAAAAACTACTAAAGAAGGATATTCCACATTATTAAGCAGACCATCATTTTCAAGCAATATAGGAAGGAAATAGGATCTCTCTGCTGCTGAAAAGCATGAAATAGTTGAATGCCTTGGACATGTAATGAAAAACTTAGCTATTTCATGAAAACTTAAGCGTGATCACCATAATGTTAAGAGATTTGTGGCTGAGTCAGAGCACACACAGGTTTGTGCAGATAAAGGCACAATGATGAAGGTTTCTGCCAGAGAAATACATCAGACAGCAGCTGCTAAAAGGCCATTACAAAGCAGCAAACAGATATTTGAAGCTGCTGGTACCTCTGGAGCCCTGCGAACATCAAGGTGTAGGATCCTCCAGAGACTTGCAGTTGTGCATAAACCTTCTATTTGGCCATCCCTAACCAAGGCTACGTCCACACGTACCCGGGTATTTTTGAAAACGCAGATTTTTCTATGCGTTTGCACCTTTCGTCCACACATAAACAGCGTTTTTGGTCACTGAAAACGGAGATTTTTTAAAACTCCGGCCAGGGTGGATATTTTTGAAAACTCCATTTTTGCATTTACGTGTGGACAAGAAAAACTGAGAAAACGCAGCGTCAAAGGTGTGCGCATTTTTTGACGTCACAGTGTGCGCCACGTTATTGTTTCGGTGAAATGAATTTCTACAATACTGTTACTGTTAATTGTACTCTCTGCAGTGTTTAAATGCTTACATATACACACACAGTTACTGTCCCTCCACACATAGGACTGGGTTCTGCTTCTATGCCCCAGCTTTGTTTACTTTTTCCCACCGAGGCTTCTAGCTGGTCGGCCCTTTTAGGGTCCCCGAAGGTGTGAAAATGACCTCTGCAAAGTATGTGTAGTTTCTGACTGACCACTTTCTTCCATGGTAGAAAGAGAAGAACTGTGCCTTCTGCAACACAACCATCTTCATGCAAGACAATGCACCATGTCATGCTACAAGGAATACCTGTGCATCATTGGCTGCTATCGGCATAAAAGAAGAGAAAATCATGGTGTGGTGCCCATTTTTCCCTGACTTCAATCCTATTGAGAACCTTTGTAGCATCCTCAAGCAAAAAAATATGAGAGTGGGAGGCAGTTCACATCCAAACAGCAACTCTGGGAGGCTATTCTGACATCCTGCAAAGACATTCAAGCAGAAACTTTCAAGTTCCATGGATATGAGAATTGTAAAACTGCTATCAAATAAGGGGTCCTATGTTAATATGTAACTTGACCTGTTAAGATGTTTTTGATTGAAATAGCTTTTGATTTCAGTAAAATTGATCTACTAATGCTGCAAATTCTACAAATAACCATTTTGAGTTCTTTACAACCTAAAAAACTTTTGAAACTCTGTTTGTGTAATATTTTGGAGCAGTGCATTTTAAGTTTTTTATTTTTGAAAGAGATACTGTTTTCATTGGTAGTTTTGTTCAGTAACATTTGAATTATAATCTATTGGTTGATGAATCAAAAATTATACCGACTGTCATTTGAATCGACTGCTTAGGAAAATCAGAGGAAAATATCATTTGCATAATAATTTGCAACACAGTGTAGGTAGAGCTGATTTTTCTGTCTGTGCTCAGACAGCAGTACCTTGTGAATGCTTTACTGTGATACACTGAATATCCCTATAAAGCATATTTCTCTGCTTTCTAAATCTGTTTGAAATCTGTTTCTTGCACAAACTGTAATGAAGTTATGATGGGGTTTTTTTGTATGTCCCATCCGGCACTGTAGCAATCAGAGTTATTGTCTGAAGGCCAAGAAAAATGCCCAACAGATTTATACGGCGTTTGCTATACTGGTCCACTTGATTGTCATATTTTATTTGACATTAATTATTATTATTATCATTATTGTTATTATTGTCTGTGAAGGTTCTCAGTCATCCAGGTCATCGTAGTCAAAGGAGCTTGCAAAGAAAAGCGTCTGGACTTCTTTAAGTTGCTTGAAGACGTTTCACCTCTCATCCGAGAAGCTTCTTCAGTTCTAAGGTCAAATGGTGGACTCTCCATGTTTGCAACAGTAAGCAGATGAGAATGGGTAAGTGTGCATGTTTTCAGGTTCCTTCCTTCCTTCTTCTCGTTCCAACTTTTTCAAGGTTTGGTGTTGGCACAATAAAGACACAAACAAAGATGTCATATTCAATCCACTTGCTACTTTGCAAACTAATTTAGCCTTGTGGTATGGATGACTTCATCATCCAACTTAAATCTTTATAAAGCTGTAAAAACATGGATACAGTTGCTGTGTCAACATACAAGTGGCACATGTACGCACTCACTTCATGACAGCCCTGAGCGATGGATGCATAGAAAAACACTGTGACAAGCTAGATAGTAATATAGTTACTGATTACAATAAAAGTCTATCAGGATTATATAAGAGTGCAGACAGCTGAATGGTGTTTTGTCTCTAGAAAAAGCTGTAGTCTAAAAGACCAGGGTTTAGGAAAATGTTGCAAAAGTGTAATAGGATTCTGCTTTGAAGGATTACAATCACACCATAAACCATGGGATTTTGGTTAGGAGCCTTCCGATGCAGAAAGCAGCCACGCTATCAGACATAGGATGCTCCAAACAATTCTTCTGAGCTAAACAAATTCAGTAGTGAATTTAGCAGTGGATGCTGAGGTGAATGAGTGGTCAGAGACGTGGTGAATTTGATGAGAGCATTTTGGTATTTTTGCAGCTTAATACTATGTTTGAAATGAAACTGCAGACTTTAAAGCAATCTTATTTTGGATTTGCTGGATTACCATAAAAACCAGAGCACATGCCACTTCACCATTTTACTGAGAAAATTAGGCATTTCTTTATTTCACTTGCTCCACCTCTCCTGGGTGATACTTGCTGACTTCAGACTAGCAGCTGAATTACACATGTGTATATTGCTAATAAAATTCGAGCAAAACCAAAGCAGTGGTTTCAAAATATTGTCAATGAAAACTAGTCCTATTTACTACTTCTCCCTATCGCTAACAGCTGCAGTTAGCCTCTTCCTTCTGCTGTGAATTACATTAAATGTGTTTTGTCCACATACTCGAAACCAATGGCCTGAGAGTTGTAAGAAGGTCCAAGTAATTATAGGGTTGGACAAGGAGGGTTGGACAAGTTCACCTAACCAGTGGTCATTACAGTCCAAAGCCCCCTGTTTGATGCATGGGAGCGCAGCAAACCCTTCATGACTGACCAGCTATTATAAACCTACAATAGAAAGAAGCCAAATAATCCATCAAATCATCTGAACCAAGTTTCAAAGACTCACATGCTGGGAAAAGGTGTGACAGTACATAAAGTTTTTGGTTTAGCAAAGGAAGCTAAAAGCAAAACTGAAACCCTCTTTTGTTTTGCTATTTTTTAGAAAATGAAAATATGCTAAAGTAGCTACAGCAACAGGTTATAACTCTTCTTGTATCAGTTGGTGTATTCAGTTCAGTATCAGGCACTTAAATGCCTAATGCTGTGAATAAGAAAAGTGCCTGAGCTGGTTAACAGACACAGACTCATGTGCTGGGTCAGACACCATAATATACTTGCAAGTTTTGGCCATGTCCACACTAATACAATTTTGTTTGAAAACACATCTTTTCCCCTCTGTTTTGGCCTTCCGTCCACACTGAGATGGCGCTTTCGGTCAAGGAAAACACAGCGTTTTGAAAACGCTCTCCAAAGCGGATACAGTCGCAGTGTGGACCGTGAACACGGAGCCTTTTCGAAAACAATAGTGTATTTTAGTCATGTGTTGCAGTCATGTGACCAGTTAAACTAAGATTATGGAGGGCATTATACAGCAATTGTTTTGTTTGCTCTCAATTTTGACAGCCCTATTAAAGATTAATATCAGTTTGTACATGCTGTAGACAGCTTTTCCTCAAAATCTTTAATTCTCACTCGCTTTTGCAACTTTGTACTTTTATGTTACTTGCAGCAACAACTCCACCTTATTGCTAGTCCATTTAATGTCCGCAATGTTTCAAAGAGCCGTTAAGTAAATAAACGGCAGACAGTTTCACCCACGCACAATACAGGAATGCAGCGTTTTCGATTGTTTCAGTGTGGATGAACAACTTTTTGGAAACGCTTGGAAAGGATAGTGTGGACGCGGAGCGTTTTTAAGCGAAAACGCCTATTTCAAATTTATCTGGATTAGTGTAGATGGAGCCTTTGTCTTAGCACGGCTGGCAAAAAAATGCCTTCCTTTAGTCCTGATCCCCCCCAATCTTGCCCGTTTAAGATTTGTTCTGTTCCTTTTTTTTTTTAAAATTATTATAATTATGTATTTATTTTATTTTCATGTTTTAAAACGAATTGTTCTGTTCCTACATATATCCACAAAAGTTTTTGACCTTGAACTATTCACAGCACTCTGTAAATCACACCATTCAGTGTTAGTGTCAACACACCCACGGCTACAAAGCTGTAAATGCAGTCGCTTTTGGGAACACAAAGCCCCCGTTTTGGTAAGAGCAGCAATCTTCAGACTGTGTTTACACGTCTCAGCACAGTTTAAAGAGTGCAGTCCAAGAGCTTTGTTTCATTCCTCCACAGCCTCGCTGTGTTCTTTCTTAAGCACCCCTGTAAACAACACATACTTCATTTTGTGAATGGTTTAGCTGACTGCAGCCAAAAGCTACAGAGGAAACATGGACCTATTATTTATTATTACATTTCACAGTGCTGATAAAAAAAGATGCAAATCTGACACTGTACAATTAAATGTAGATGTTGCCTTTTCTGTGATGATGGACCATAAATAAAAGAAAAACCCTACTCAGCTAATTTTACATTCTGTATATTTTCTCTGAGGCTACAAGTTAAAACTTATTTGAGCTACTTTAATGGATATAATGGCTTTTACGTTTTCAAATTTATACCCACTTCCACTACCTGTGGTGAAAATCAAACCAAAGATATTTACTGTTCGTGAGATAAATGCTATTCGTGACTCGCTGCTTATTCATTTCTGCTGAGGGACGCTCGGTTTCTTTGGATTGGAGGAGGAAAAAAGCTTCTAAACTTCCTTACACATTCTTCCCACCGGCTAAGAATGGTTCTCCCAGCCCAACACCTAAAATAAAACCTAAACCGACAAAAACAACAACAGACCTGAGCGGAGAGCAGCCCAGCGAGGGAAATCCACACAGATCCCAGTATATTTAGGACACAGGCCACCAGCACTGATAAGCATGGGTAATGGTTTAAAATACCATAAAGACATCTTAAAGCACATACTTTATGCCAAGAACCGAGCTTACTGGTTATATTTAAAAAAGCATAGAGAAGGTGAAGGGTTTGTATTTTTATATTTACAGAGCATTCTATTTTGCTTGGCTTTTATTCAAACATAATTCATGGTTTCTGTTTGATTTACACGCAACATGCCTGCCAGTACTTTTCTATTAAATGCTGAGGACTGTGCATTTCTTTTTCAATCAGACTGACTTAATAACTGTTTAAAACACAGGCCCTATTATGGCTAATAGCTAAGGACTTGTTTGCATGGATACAGGCGCTGCGGTACAGAAAAACTCTTTCAAAGTTTGACGTAATTTCCCCCGAAGCAGCTGCCAGGTAACTGCTCCCAAACCTAAAACCCTGCTGAACTAAGCCTATGTGGTCTAGATTTGCACATCAAGGCGTGGATGTCAACCTAATCGCGACCATGTCACTGGTGACTGGTGTATGTATGACTGTCTGTCTTCTGATCATAAAGCTCTCTCAGTGGCATAAACATTTTTGAGCTCTGAGCGCCATTTAATTCCAGAAAAAGGCTGTAAAGAATGTCACCTCAGATGTAATCAACAAGAAGAGCATGTTATGAAGGAGTTTGCCAGTAAACAACAAAACTTTCAAATGACTCCACCTTTCAACAAGACACTGAATCCAATATTTTTTCTCTTCCACAGCGACTCATAATCAGTGAAATACAGCATTTGACTCGGATGTTTGCAGGAGCAGACAGTTGCTATTGCTCTGTCCATTTTTGTGCTTGTGCTTTGTAATTGTGTGTTTGCTAAACACTAGCACTTCTTCCAAAAAAAGAAAAAAAACATGCATAATAGTGAAGGAGCTGTTTAAGACACTGGGTTTGGCCTCTAACACCTTTTCTCACCGCTGTCACCATCTCCACAGTGAGTTAGCAGCAGGACCAAGTCTGCAGTGCTTCCCAGAGACACTGGACAACCAGTACAATGACTGTAAACAGGAAAGAGCTGTGCTGTCTACCTCTTATGCACCAGGCAAAAATAGTGAGAGAGTCCAAGTAGCATAGCTTTCTGTTTAGAAGAAACCACTATGTATTAATAGACCTCTCTGCATTGAATCATATCTGTTATTAACCTCTGTCTCTCTTCCACAGCATGTCTTTTATCCTGTCTTCCTTCTCTCACCTCAACCAGTCATGGCAGATGGCCGCCCCTCCCTGAGCCTGGTTCTGCCGGAGGTTTCTTCCTGTTAAAAGGGAGTTTTTCCTTTCCACTGTCGCCAATGTGCTTGCCAAAGGGGGTCATATGATTATTGGGTTTTTCTCTTTGTGTATTATTGTAGGGTCTACCTTAAAGCGCCTTGAGGCAACTGTTGTTGTGATTTGGCGCTGTATAAATAAAACTGAATTGAATTGAATTGAGAAGAAGAAGGTAAACGCTGTATGGAAGGACTGAGGACTTGAAACGGGCAAACAGCCTCTTGTTTTGCAGCACCTTTCACTGTAAAACCCCAAAACCATGATAGAAGTGATTTGGCCACCAACACAAATACAAAGACAAATGTGCCATGGAGCTTTGAAATGATCTGCTGTAGAACCTAACTTATTTAACTCCAAAATAATAACTATTAATTCTTATTGAAGCAGTAAGGGTTAGTTAGTTTCTTACACATTGCCTTTGCTCTTGGCTTCAGTTAAATAAAGACTGACACTGTGTATTGTCATGTTGCATAGTGAGGTTGTATTTGCCTAATAGATTGTTTTTTATGTTCTGATGCAAGGAATCTTAGAATTTAGACAATTTCAGAGTGTACTTTCACCCTGGCTGTACACATTAAAGCTACTTTTGGCTGCTACTTTGCCAAAACGAGTCACCACAGCGGGAAGCTCCTCATGTTTGATCTCATATATTATTCTTTCACCTCCAAACTGAGCAATGACAATGAGCTTTATGATTTAGATGATTTAGTTTGGTCCTGTTACACAGGGTGTCACAGCCTGCAAAATACAATACACAGTTCAAAGATGGGTGTGGTCTGATCCACACCAGTGTGTATATGTGAATATGGGTTTCACTAGGTTTACATTCATAGTTTAGTTTATTCATAAAATTCATGTAATCACATTCAGTACACAGGATTTTTTTGGGGGGGTGAACTACTGCTTTTGTTGATTTTAGTTTCCAACCTACACAAGACAAAACATGATATAATGTATCAAAGACCAAGACGTGCGAGTGAGTAAAGTATTAAGGTTCTTCTTCAGTCGCAGGGATAGGCAGATTGCAACAGCAGCATGAAAACCTGCTTATTATGAGCTGGAGTTAGAGGTAAGGCTTTGGTACAAATAAAAAGGGCTGGTCATTAAAGCACTCACTCAGCCTTGATTAAGATAATTAGATTTAAAGTAACCCATTACCTGCTCCTGAAATAAATCCTAAAATGAGAGCAAAATCTGATTTGGTAACCATGGACTTCTGTGTTTCTGACTTTAATTTTTCTTTCTCATGAGACCAACCTCTCCATAATTTCATAATGACTCGGGCAAGATTTTGTCAGGATGAAAAAAAAAGGCAAAGAAAATCCAGAAGGATGCAGTGAGGGCTTTAGTTGCTATTCTGAATTACAGTTAGCCTCAGGTTGGTCAAGCCTGCAACCATGATTTTTGTCTTTGGATCCCTGTAATTGCAGCCAAGACTCAGCCAGGAGGTCCAGCTTTAGTCTTTCCAATCATAAAGCTCTAAGTGCCTCTTAGTGGCCTATTTGGTTTATTAAAACGTTAAATCTTAGCCACCGTCACTTCCCATCTCAAACACTCTATCTTTAGCTCTTGCTTTCCACTCTTCCTTGTTTCCTTAGGCACATCAACCTGCAATTATTTTCCTCTTTCTGTCAGGCTGCAGGGCTCAGGACAATATGGAGACAAAAAAAAAACCCAAAAAAAAACCAAACAAACAATGTGTAAAGGAAAAGATAGGAAGATGAGAAAATCTGCATTATATATCACAAATGACAAGAGAATGACTTGGGTCTTAGATGAGGAGGCTACTAAAACGCTGATATAAATATCAGTGACATTTCTTTTTAGATGTTCTCATGTGGCTGGGGTGCACCTAGTCGGTAGCTGTGTATTATTTTGTGGTATTTGCTGAGAGTGGTCTGAAAGGGAATAAATTAGGAAGAGACTGCTGGGGTGAGTCTAATTTTAAAATGATCTAAAGATATATTCGCGCATTTTCTGCAGTAATGTTCTCTACCCAGCTATGTTGAATGTTTTGATCCAACATCTTTGTCCTCAGCTGATCAATGCGCAATATAAAGGTTTTTTTGGTTTGCATACTGTGATTTACATACTGTAGAGTTCATCTCTTTCCCGCACTGAAACGGTGTACAGTGCCTATTTTGCCTATTGGGTTTTGCCTCTACAGTATTTGTGTTACGTTGTGATATTGGGAATATGCACATGTTTCTGTATGCTCTGTCTCATTTCTGCATATTTGCAGTTTTGTTGCAACGGTTAAAGTTTTATGTCCATCTAGATATTTGAGTTGGATCTTTCGTACTTGGTGCACAATTTTGTTTTTCATGTTTGTTAAATAGATTATATGTGGGGCGCACGGGGCTCCACGGTATTTTCTTTGAGTATTAGTGTTCAGTCAGCCTCCCTGTTGGATATTGGGGGTGTTCCGCTATCTTTTTTTCTGCGGTTTGTGGGGTGGGTGGGGGTGGGAGGGGGGGGGGGTCTACTTGTTTCTAAATATGTGTCGTTTTTGTTTTTTGATGTAAGTGCCAGCTCTTTATTTGTCAAACCTCAAAGCCTTCATTTTGTCCTTCCACATCGTCGTACACCATCCACTCACTTAAGATGGGGATGAGCCACATCACTTTTACAACCTGGAATTGTCGGGGTATGGGCAAAGCTCTTAAACGTGGTAAAGTATTTTCGCATTTAAAATCTCTGTCTTCTGATATAATTTTTTTACAGGAGACCCATATCCAACCTTCAGAGCAGAGGCGATTAAGATCGGTATGGGTGTCACAGGTGTACCAGTCCGCCTTTTCTTCCAGGGCGAGAGGGGTTGCCATTCTTGTTCGCAGAACTATTCCTTTTATATTCAAAACTCAGATATGTGATCCAGGTGGGAGGTTCATACTTGTTACAGGTACAGTCAACTCCACCCCTGTAGTCCTCTTGAACATCTATGCCCCTAATTTTGACAACCCTGACTTCTTTAGTAAAATATTCAATCTTGTCTCACAATACAATGACCATAATATCATTATCGGTGGTGATTTTAATTGTTATTTCGATCCATTGTTGGATAGGTCTTCTGCGTCCCTGGCCCCAACCTTGAGAGCTGTTTCTGTACTCAATACTCTTACTAAATCTTTGGACTTGGTTGACATTTGGAGGCACCAGCATCCGTTAGAAAAGCAATACTCTTTCTTCTCCCCTGTCCATGGCAGCTTCAGTAGAATTGACTATTTTCTTATTGATTCCAGGCTTATTTCGAAAGTGGTTAGTTCCACTTATCACAGTATTTTAGTTTCGGACCACGCACCTCTCTCAACGGTAATTGACTTCAACCTATATACCCCCCAATACAATTGGAAATTTAACCCCTCTTTATATCTAAATGACTCTTTTACGGTTTACCTATCTACTAAAATCGCAGAATTTTTACAATTTAATGATAATGGTGTAGTTTCAGACTCTGTTTTGTGGGAGTCCTTTAAAGTCGTTATTAGAGGCCATATTATTGCTTATCAAGCTTCTCAGAAGAGGGACAAACTCAGGCTGCGTACTAATATTGAGGCAGAGCTGTCTGTGTTGGAGGAGAAGTATCGCGATACCGGGGCTGCTGACACACTTAATACCATTCTCAAATTGAAATATGACTACAACCACATGTTGGGGGAGCAGGTCATGAATTGTATTCGTCGATTAAAACAGAAGCATTTTGAGCTTGGTGAAAAGGCTGACAAGGTGCTTTCCAGACAGCTGAAGGGCATTCAAGCTGAAAGGGCGATACACAGAATTCTCTCTGCAACTGGCCAGTTGCTGTCCGATCACAAGCAGATAAATGACAGATTTCGCAGTTTTTATTGTCAGTTATACACATCTAGTACTACGGCCACAGTTGCTGAAATCACTAATTTTCTTAATGCTTTAGACATCCCGACTCTTCCTGAGGCTGCACGGGGCTTACTCGATGCAGACTTTACGCTGGAGGAAATTAGAAATGCAATCTGCTCCTTTCCTAATGGAAAAGCATGTGGTCCGGACGGTTTCGGGATAGAGCTTTATAAGACACATATTGACGTTATCGCTCCCCTGCTACTTCGGATGGTAAATTGCGCAGTGTTAAACGGCTCATTCCCTCATTCTTTCTACGATGCCCATATATGTCTCCTCCTGAAAAAAGACAGAGACGAAACTAATGTTTCTTCCTATCGTCCCCTAAGTCTTCTCAACTCAGACCAAAAGATAATTGCTAAAGTCCTAACCAACCGGTTAAATAAGCACATAGGCTCTATAATTCATCCTGACCAATCGGGTTTTATCCCCAATAGATTCTCTTTTTCTAATACTAGATGTCTCTTAAATGCGATGTACTCAACGACACTGCCCAATTCTGTGGTGATTTCACTCGATGCCCAGCAGGCTTTCGACCAAGTGGAATGGAGTTATTTGTTTGCTACTCTTGAAAAATTTGGTTTTGGGTCGAATTTTTTGAATATGATTAAGTTGCTTTACGCTTGCCCTCGTTCCTCGGTCCTTACCAACCATGAGAGGTCGCTCCCGTTCCTCTTACACCGTGGGACAAGGCAGGGTTGTTGCCTCTCTCCAATGCTTTTTGCTTTAGCTCTTGAGCCGTTGGCCATTGCCATCAGAGCCAATTCCCATATCTCTGGTATAAATTGTGGCACGTCAGAGTACACCATCGGTCTGTATGCAGATGATATCATATTGGCTCTTTCAGATTTAAAGATCTCCCTTCCTCCACTTCTTAAGCTGATTGACAGCTTTGGCCACCTATCAGGGTTCACCATAAATTGGAAGAAGTCTGTTCTTATGCCGCTGTCGTCTGGTCTGGGCCCTGATTTCCTGTCTAGTTTGCCCTTTAAGGTCTCCCAGGATTACTTTTCATACCTGGGTATTAACATCCCTAGGAACTCAAAACTCCTCTTCAGGCTTAATTATTCGGTTCTAACTGATGAGCTCAAGTGTATGATAGATAGGTGGAAACTTCTCCCACTTTCAATGATTGGCCATATCAATATAATCAAAATGGTTGTGCTCCCTAAATTCATGTACCTATTCCAGAACGTTCCTATTTTTCTCAGGTCTTCCTTTTTCAAAGCGTTGGATGCCATTATCATGCCTTTCGTTTGGGCCTACAAGCCCCCCCGCATCTCGAAGTCTCACTTGCAAAAGCCCTCGGACGAGGGTGGTCTGGGCCTTCCAGTTTTCAGACATTATTACTGGGCCTGTAATGCCAGAGCCTGGGTCTTCTGGAATCTGCCTATAGTTGGTGATGCTGTGGGATGCAGGTCCAGCCCTAAATGGCTCGAATTGGAGCTTAGCACTGCTATCGAGCACACTGGAGCATCCTTGCCAGCTATCTTATTTTCAAAATCGGTTATTAAAAGTGCATGTGATGACTTTATTCTTTGCAACTCCGTAAAAATATTGAATCAAATTAAGAGAATCTTGAACCTCCCGGTAGTGTCAACTTTTGCCCCGATCTGCCACAATCCTAGCTTTACGCCTAGTACAATGGATGCTGCTTTCAAACAATGGCCTGTCAAAGGGTTAATTGCTATAAAGGATCTTTATATCGACAATCATTTTGCCTCTTTTGCTCAGCTTCAGACAAAGTACAATCTCCCTACAAGTCTTTTTTTTCGGTACTTACAAATTAGGAATTATGTCAAGCAAGCATTCTCAAATTTAGATACCATCCCCATACAGCATGTCTTTTACAATATGATGAACGAACCTCCCACCTCAAAATACTTAATTTCTCGGCTTGTCAACCTTTTTTCTTCGGCAGCCCCCTCTTGCCATATTAAAGAGGCTTGGACAAGGGACACTGGTTTGGTTATCTCTGACGATCTATGGGCTGAAGTGTTAAGTCGGATAAAACTATGCTCTGTTAACGCCCGGCTTCAGTTAATTCAATTTAAGGTTGTCCATAGACTGCACTATTCCAAAACCAAATTGAACAAGATTTTTCCTAATGTTTCCCCCAAATGTGATAAATGTAAACTTGTGGACGGTACTCTTGGGCATCTTTTTTGGTCCTGTTCTACGCTTACAGCCTTTTGGACTAGTATTTTTAGTTTCTATAGCACTGTTTATGATAGGCAACTGTATCCTGACTGTCTTATGGTGATCCTGGGCTGCTCCGGCGACTCCTTGGCACTTCCCTTTGCTGTTCAACAGGCCCTCATGTTTGGTATGGTGATTGCCAAACGTTTGATTCTGGGGGAGTGGAAATCTGCCTCCCCTCCCTGCTTCAAGAGGTGGCTCGAGGAGATGGTCTCCTGTCTATACCTGGAAGAAATTCGGTTCTCTACGTCTGATTCCATGGAGAAGTTCAGGAAGATATGGGGGCCCTTTATAGACCACATTAAGAAGGACAGTCCACGCCCTGGGTCCTGACCACATTGTTTTAACTGCTTTCATTCTGAGCTGTTGCCCATAACTGTTTTTGCATGATTGTTATCAGCTCCTCCTAGCGATCTTTGGATTTGATCTTGTGGATTGGACTCACTAGATTGTGAGTTGTTTGACATGTATACCACTTGCTTTGTTTGCTTCTCTGCTGTTTTTAATAAGTGCTGGCCTTGTACCCTGTTGTGTGGTTTGTTGCTCTGTTTTTTTTTTTTGTTTGTTTGTTTTTTTTGGTTGTTATTGTCTTTATTGTCTGTGTTCTTCTGTCCCGCTGTTTGTGAATGTGTAAAAAAATTTTGAAACTTGCATAAATAAATACATTAAAATGATCTAAAGATAACTTCTTGACACCAGACACCAGAGGACACTTTCAGAGGTCTTACAGAGTCCATGCCTCTGTGAGTATTTGGCTACAAATGGAGCCCAAACATTGGTTTGGGGTCAACAGATTAACAAAGAGCTAGCCTGACTAACTTACTAACATCACATGGGTGTGGATGGCAGCTAAGAAAAAAGTCCACTGCATAAATTTAATTAATTTAAAAAATTTATTTAATTTGGGGTCATCTCTAAAAATCCCTGCGTATGTGCACACAGGATCAGGGAGTTTTCTGGATCCTGGTTGTAGTCCTCTTGCAGTCTGAGTTTTACTAAGAGCAAAAGATTAAAGACATTTGCAATCGAATGCAATCTTGAAACTGTCATTTCATATGATTTAAGTGATGGTTTTTGATGGTCTTTTCATTTCATTCATAAATTTTTCTGGCACAGAAAATCTTCAGAATCATATTACTTTAATAATCCCTAAGGAAATTATGTAAGTCTTGTAGGTCTTGTCTTGTTGCCCCCAGAAGACGGATGAAATGCTTGTAGGAAGCTCTGGAAAAACCTCAGTAACGCTTTGTTTTCTTTTTTGACTTCTTCTGACTGCAGCAGGTCAAGGCTGGCTGTGTGATGATGTCACAGTTTGCATGCACCAATAACAACAGCATCCAGTCAGCAGGTGATAGGTTCCCAGATTGGAACACATTATCACACAGAGGTTGATAGTGCCTCATGTTTAATTTCTAGGTAATCAAACATAACTAAGGGCAACCAGATTTTTCCCAAACACAAAGAGGTTGCGACCCTACTTTCACTCTAGTGCAGCGGTCCCCAACCCCCGGGCCTCGGACCGGTACTGGTCCGTGAGTCGTTTGGTACTGGGCCGCGAGAGTTGAGGCTCAGGTATGAAATGTATGGTTTTCAGAGTTTTTATCGGTTTTCAGCGTTATTTTGTTATCGTTTTTATCGTTAACTCGGTTTTCCTGGGTCTTTTCACGTGTATTATGAATAAATCTTCTTTTTTTTGGTACTGGTACTAGTTTTATTTTGTTGTATTTATCCGCGACGCCTTAAAGGCCGGTCCGTGAAAATATTGTTGGGCATAAACTGGTCCGTGGCGCAAAAAAGGTTGGGGACCGTGTGACTGAGCCATTATGGCATTATGGGTATTTTAAATTACCTGGACGCAGTTACTAAAAAATTCAAATATTTTTACCCCTGCCTATTGGCCAGAGACAATGACACTGAGCTATCAGATTTTGTTGGCACCAAAATTCATACATTTTGGTTGTTTTTGTTCTTAACGTTGTATCCCATGTACATTTACTTGTTTTGTGTAGTTTTGCCGAGTGCATTTATGTGTGCGTTACTAGTTTATGCAAATACCACTGACTGTCCTTTTTTTTTTTTTTTTTTTTACATCCAACAGTTACAGACACACCGAGACACACCACACTGGACTTTCTGTCCAAAGATACAAATTACAATTCAGTAGTCATTTAACAACACATCCAATTTTTGAATTGGATTTGGATTTTAATTTGCCGGTTTGATACTGTCCAATATACTGTTTATTCCTGGGCTAAATCTGGGGGAAAATGCATTCAACTATAGAAAAACACACAATGGGATTTTAAAAAAGACAACACAAACTGGAAAAAGGACAACAAAAGGTGTGAGCGTTCCTCTGCCAGCTGAGGTGCAGAGTACATTTTTTCAGAATCACAGAAAACACAAATGTGACTTAATCATAAACATGTTTCAAGTTAATGTGGAAAACAGAGGCTGAGTATAGTGGGGGGACAAACTCTGTTAGAGTTAATTAAAGCCATTGAAGAAGAATTAAGTCATGTCTGGAATGAAGCGGCAGTGTGTTAATGTTTGGAGGGGCAAAACAACGTTTACAGCAGACCCTTCCCACAAGTGCAACCCAGCCTGCCATCACAAGGTGTCTGAAAACACTGAAGACTAATTCTTATCGAGCTCATCTCCCCTCCTAATTACATGTTTTTGCTTTATGACTGCTTTTTACCATACACAGCACAAACTCGCCCAAATACAGGCTGTGAATCTAAGTAGCCGTTTACAATAAACCTCACAGCGGCCAGATTTAGATAGGGAGGCATTAATTCTGACACACCAAAATGGAAAAAAGTAATCCAATTGAAATAAAAAAGGAGCCATGCCTCACTGCGGTCACTGCCACTTTCATGGTGAGATGCAATGGCGTATCTGCAGCTTAGAAACTTGTTAAATGTCGACTCCACCTCCCACGCTACTCTGTCATTTCATTCAAAGAGTTTACCGAAGATGCCCATGGCTCGCTGAATGCTCATCTGTGGCTGGCAGGGTAAATGATACGGTGAAAGCGGAGGAAAGGCTTTTCTAAAACCACAGATATATTACACAGTCCCAGGCCAGTCACGATTCTTATGTACAGCAGATGTAAGCTGATGAAGATCAGGAAGTTAACACAGTTTAAGCTGCAGAAAGCATTACTTGGATAAGTCATGAGTCAGAGTTGTACTGGTTGTCAACCTCAACCATGTCAGGCTATCATCAGGATTACTTCACAACCACTTTTAGATACAATTCATGATGTTTATTGATAATACAATTATTTATTCTTATTTCATTAATTTGATTTTGTTAATTTCATTGATTTCTTTTTTTTTTTGCTTACTGAATTTTGCATTTATTCTACTTGACATGTGTAAAAAAATGTCATGTGAGGCAGAAAGAGAAACAGAAAAACCAATTTAAAAAAGACTACTCACTGAATGTATAAATATCACATGGGCTGCGAGTGGAGCCTAATGAGACTCAATCTTACCAGGAAGGGTGGAGCCAGAGTTAACCATGGCCACGGTCTTGACCTTTGGTTAAGCTACAAAACCAGTGGTGACACCCATTAGAGCATCTCCCACAGTTAAAGATGGAATTAGTCCGAATAGTTCTCTGT
Source organism: Copadichromis virginalis (assembly GCF_057382275.1). Taxonomy (NCBI): domain Eukaryota; kingdom Metazoa; phylum Chordata; class Actinopteri; order Cichliformes; family Cichlidae; genus Copadichromis; species Copadichromis virginalis. The sequence goes on along the minus strand of NC_140632.1, from coordinate 31,029,698 downwards.
GAACATCAAATAGTATTTTTGCTTTAAATGCCCATCCCCAATCTCAGTATGGCAACTCCTAGATAAATTACAACTGCTTGCTTGGCTTCAAGCTATTAACTTGTAGCCAAACCAAAGCTTGTTCTAGCCAACTGATGTCATATGAGAACCTACTGGCCACAGCTACAAGTGTGATAAAAGATAGATGGTCCACTCAGTCATCTAAATGGTAAATGGACTGATTCTTATATAGCGCTTTTCTACTCTCCCAGAGTACTCAAAGAGCTCTATACAACACGCCACATTCACCCAGTCACACCCATTCTCACAAGCACTACCTCTATACTGAGTACTTTCTAACTACACTCACATTCATACTCCGATGGATGCATCGGAGAGCAACTTGGGGTTAGTATCTTGCCCAAGGATACTTGGCATGCAGACTGGAGGAGCCTGGGATTGAACCTCCAACCTTCCGATCAGTAGGTGACCTGCTCTACCTCCTGAGCTACAGCCACCCATCTAACAAGTATTGTTTGAAAGTTCTGTACTTTTTCAAACAAATTCCAGGAGCACAGTCGCAGATGATTCTTCACATTTAAGTAACAAAAGAGCATGAAACAGAGGGATAAATGTGACTGAAAGTAAATGATCTGCATGTCAGTGAGGATCATAGGACAATTACAAAAAACAAGCAGTCCACATGCATGGGTCACGAATGGAAACGCCTGTAACACTGTAACATTAAAGTATTACAGTGATGGCCTTTAGTACATTTAATGGGACAGGAGTCAGAAAATGATAACTCCTTCCACCTGGGAAGTTCGTCCAGTGGCTGCAGCATCAATTCCGTCTGGTTGGACTTTTTGTAAAGAATGTTAAACCTTCCTCCTTCCTTAAGAATTTAATACCAAATGCTCCATTTCACTACACCTTTACTTGCCTGGTCACACCAAAGTACAGATGAGAGAAAAAAAGAAGTTAGTCAGAAAAAAAAACAGTGTTTGCTAAGCTCTTGGTCATCTTTTAGTTAAATTGCCATTCTACAACAACCATGTTACTGGAGCAGGAATTTTTGAGTTTCTTGACCCAATCATTGGCAATTTAACAGACAGCGGACTGACTCTGACTTCTGGCCATTTTATCACCATTTAGATGCACGAAACTTGCTGACTTGATGACTGCAAGTGAACACCAATCTGGTCCCCATTGTTGAAGGAACCAAAAGCATTGAAATCACAAGTTCACTGCACATGGTTGCAATAATTTTGTTTGCACCACAACCTCTGGTCACTGTTTTGCCTACTATGACTGTAGCATAAGCATTGTGGAAGTGAAGAGTCCAATTGCTACAACTGCTACAGTCTTGAATGGCACATGTTTTCTTATTCAAGCTTCCATTTCATAACACTTTCAGAGGGTAGCAGGTCTAGACTGCTGGCAGGGGAGTTTGGCATTGTCCTGCTATTTTAACTTGGTGCTGATAATAAGCGGGTTTGATTATTAGCACACACCACTTCTTGTCAATCCATCTTAAATAAACTTGGCTCTAATTCATTGTTCAGTGGTTTCTGGAGTGGTCCTGTGCCCGTGTTGTGATTTCCAGAATGATGTAGTGCTGTCTAAAGACCCAAAGATCACAACTCCCTACAACCTACTCTAACCCTGAAGCAATGTATAAACATCCCCCACTTTAAAAAGCGCAAAAAATATGTTTTTTCAAGGTACAGTACAGGAAGGAAAAAGGGCCTTGACCACGTTTTCTTCAAACATGTTGACAATAAAGACTTATATAATCATCACCATCATGCAGTATTGGTTTTCAGCCCTATCTGTTGCATAAAGGGATTGTTTTCTATTATGTATTGTAAATGCTAAAATCCCAGAATTCTCTTAAAATCTACTACTCTATGAAACTATTTGCCCAAAAAGTGTTTCATTCTCATCTTTACTTCTGAGGGATTCAGTTTCTCTGGGATGCTCTTTTTTTTTCTCCTAATTACTGTTTATTTTTTTGCTTGATATTAGATAACTGTCCTAGTCTATTATTGTGTGGTTTCTTCCCATATTACTAACATGCCAATTTGTTTGTTGTGATTTATTATCAGCCAGACTCATATTTGCTTTAAATGACAAATGTATTTAAGACGGAGTGATTTATCTAAGTCTGGGATGGTACGTGTTAACGGCCGCTCATAGATCCTACCTGCCGGATCTTCTTTTCATTGATATCGCTGTTATGACTGATGAAGCCGAGCTGGTGAGTTTCTGTGTTAACCAAGTAACGTGTTAAAGCTATAAATATGACTATTACTAAACTGTACTGTCATTAATAGTGTTGCTTTGTTAATGTTGTATGGTTGTTTTATTTTGTGTCTTTCAGTTGATTACCTGGCATCTGTAAAGGCACGGTTACTGTACTGGTGTTAGTTTATGGTTGTGGAATAAACTTATAAAAGGCAGCAATCAGATGTCCGAGCCTGAGTACGACACAGTTTCATCAGTTAAAACACACCCTTACGGTGGGAGTTTGCTAAATTAAAGGTAGTTAACTTAGTAAAAACCGTACAATTATTGCTGCCTCTTTCACAACTTTTTAAAAATGTGTTGCAGACAGCAAAGTGATCATTTATTTTGAAAGGTTTTAATATGTTTTTATTATTTTTGTCTAAACATTGATCTTAAATGATTAGTAAATGACTGTTGTTAAACATTAAAACTAAAGCAGAATGCCTTTTTCAGATATGTAGCTTTAGATCATTGTCCAATTACACAATTTAGGTTTTTTTTCTCTGTAACACAGACTGCCATTAAAAAAAAAACAAAAACAAAAAATCCCACACTAACAATAACTTCACTCCAGCTATCCTCCAGCTGCACTGGTAGAGCAGCACCCAGCTCCCTGAGCCTGAAGCGCAAACAGGAGGCTTCTCACAGGACGAAGCAGGTGAGCGTCTTAGAAAAAAACCTCACTTCTGCCTCCTGGTGTTTCAAAGCTGCACTGTGGATCTCAGCCTCAAAAACCACAGACTGGTTTGCAAAAATTACACAGACAATATACAGACATAAACATGCCAGCATCATGACATGTTTTTACTCTGAGAAATATAAACCTGAACACAAATGAAAGGTCAGACTGCTGAGTTTGGAAATGCGTTTAGAAGAATACACACAGTCTGCTGAAAATTACACATGAGAAAGGGAAAGTTTCCAGCACCCATTAAAAGATGGGTGCAAATTCACATTTAACCCAATGTGACTGAAAATAGCTGTCTGCTCCGTATAGCACACCACAGCCTGACCAGTACAGAGCCTTCCGACTGGAGGAAAATATTGTCAGACTTGCAGTCTTTACTTTTCCAGAAAAAACATCCCGTCACAACCCACTTAGTCAATAACTTGATGTTTTTAGACTTTAAGAAAACACCTATGTTTGTGCAATTAAAAATGCTAAACAGGGACACTAACGCAGACATCTGTCACAAGAGTGCCAGTCAAAAGAGCTGTTAAAGGTGTTATGTTCACAGATCACCCTCACTGGGACATGTCACCCATAGAAAGTCTGCTAGGAATCCCCTGACTGCTGCTGCTCCGCACAGACAGAGAGAACCAGAAGGAGTGAGGAGAGAGAGAGAGAGAAAATCACCCTAGAGTGACAAGTGACATGGCACCATCATTAAAGATGACATCAGAATAAGGGAGGAACTTCCAGCAGGCAGATCCTCCACGCTGCTAAAGACCAGTATAAATACCTTGAGCCCAGTGCCCTGGGAAGCAGCAGCAGCCGCTCAGTCAAGAGAGACTCCACAACTAAGGATATACGAGCACCACGCCGGGACAGCAGCCTCCCAAGTTCCCCACTGTTTCTCCAGAGGCCTAAACCTTCCCGGTAAGGTGGCTTTTGCCTGATTTCAGGGGAATGTATCAGGGGATTCCCAGCTGGAGCCTGGCTCTGACTGAGAGGTGGGTCAGAGTGCTGACTGTAATGAGCCATGTGCTGCAGCTGGGTTTACACCAGGAGAGAGATTGCACCTGAGAGTGCCGATCCAACAAAATATTCCTCTAGCAGTGAATCAATAGATGTATGATTTTTTTTTTTTTTTAAAAGGACAAGCCAGTTTAATTTTTGGCCATCTCCTCCACTTGCACTGATTGTATGTGAAGATGCTTTTTCTCATAAAAGTGATTTTCTTTTTTGTCTTTGCAGGTTTAGCGTCACAAGATGGACCTGAGGGTAACAAGCCTCCTCCTCGTCCTCCTAGCATTAGCTGAGGCAACGCCTGAGAGGTATTATCATGTCCCAAAAGTGAGCAAGACTCCCTACCCTGTCAAGAGTCATGGTGAGTTTTATTGTGTGTGTTTTATTTTCATAAAAATCCCAATAACAAATCGAGGAGGAGCCAGAATAGAAAACATGCCTTAAAAAAACATGCAAAAAGTGCATCTATTTCTTTTAGTATGTTAACTCCAGACAAGCCCAGTGTTCAAATGACTGCAGGCTGGAACGCACACCTCTTTTAGACTCCATCAGTTTCATAATCCATCACATTTTTGTTGAGCAGTTAAAACCAAATGAAAGTGCTAAAAAGGAATAGATGACACTTGTCATATTTTGTAACCTGCTCTATTGCTGGAAAAATGAGGGAAACAGTACAAATGATGAATAAGATGAATTAAGCCATATCATTCCAATACTACCATCTTTAATGCCCACCAGGTTACTGAAGACCAGGGTCATGGTCATGGTCGGGTTTCATTTTAGCCACATACTGTCAGAAACTACAAGATCCTGCATTGGGCATACATTTATTTTAAGCGTACAGTTCACCAAACTCTACAAAGGTCAGCACTGACCTGGTGGACATTAAGTTACAAAAGGTATAAAGGTTTAAAAACTTGACCAAAATAAAATAGTAGTAATTTTTAATAAAACTTATAATATTCACTGGGTTGCTTGCAAACCATGTAGGGTTCTAGCCACATACTAAATAAGCATAGCTTTAAAAACTTGAAGATTTTGCCTTTTACAGACATTTTTGCCTCATACTGTTACAAGATTCCAGTTTGGGTATGCTAGCCTGAATATTCCATATAAAGGGAGGAGATGTGAACCTAAGCCTAACTCCGTCCCTTACGATAAACTGGTTGCCAGCAACCTGGTGGACATTAAGAGGTTTAAAAAGGAAACTCAAAGCAAGGTTTTCAAGTCACCACCTCACGACAAAAATTGCCGTTTGAGCTGTCACCGCTGATCTGATAACCTGCATGAACCCTGCAAACACAGCAGCCTTTTACATAGGTTGAAGACAATCTTTCAACAAGCTACACGTCATTATCCTCATCATAATTATCATCGCTACGAATGTCACATATCCTGGCAAACTCCTGACTCATATACATATGGAAAGTGCCACCCTCCTTAATTAAGTGCTATCAAGCAGGCCAAGTAAACTGCTGTGTACCGCTGTATATAACTGAAAGGTGGGGTAGGGCTGTAAGCAAGCACTTGTGCTCTGGATAAATTAAGTTTAAAGAGGAAAGCTGTGTATACTGCATGTGTCATAAAAAACAAAGCAGTAGTTATGACACAGCAACCAAGATGATGCCTAAAACTAAATTTTATACCCCAACAAAACAAAGAGTCAAACTTTCAGAAGGACTTATTTCTGCTGCTTTGCTCTGATGTGGTTTGACTTGTGTGCCTTTACGTAAATCTAGATTTCAAAGTCAACAATGCAAGCTCAAATTTGACAAATCTCCAAAACAGATGCTGCGACCACGTTGCAGGCACGCCCTCGCAAAGTGCCTTGTGGTATTAAAATCACACCATACAATTACAAGGGGAAAAAAACCTATACAGGCTGCGGAGAAATGCTCTCATAAGTTCAAACAGTAAATCTCCCAAACAAACCACAGCAAATTTAATGGACCTTCACTCAGCTGAAAGAATGGAAACAGTCTTTCTAATATAAAAGACAGAATCAAGAGTCAGACTGAGGGGGTATTTACTGAAGCAGCCAAACTGAGCGTGGATAATGACACTACATGGAATGTGAGCCTAACCATGCACAGTGTTTACAGGCAACACGCAGTTCAGATCAGGGGTTAGCTACCGAGGCCAGTATCATCACCTTCATTTTGTGGTTTTCTTGGCTGCCAAAAATTCCCACTTCTGGACAAACATCTCCTGTGAGGTTTCAAGCACAGCCTTTATGTGACAGGAAAATGATAGCCCTCTCAGAGAACTTTTTTTTCTCAAAACACCATCTCAAAAGAGAGGCCAGCACCATTTGATTTGTTTCTCTGACAGGGCTTCATTTGACAAGGATGCATCCAGAGTTATGATGAAAAGCTACAGCATTTATATAAATGATTTGTCTTGTTAATATTAAAGCTCAGAGTGCTCAGGTTTTCATTTTTACAGTAGAAATGAAAATGATAATTATATTATTTATAAAGATACTTAAAGGTAGACAGCTCTGGAAACTGTGTCCTTTACTTTACTTTCACTAAAAGTATTAAATTAACTTTAAGATAGTACCAAACTGAAAAATAATACATGTAAGTTTAAGTCATCAGTAAAAATTCCAATGCATGAACAACAAATGTAATCTCTTAATCTCAGCCATGTCATCTGCAAAAGACTTGAGGTTAGGGTTGATTTTCACCAAACGGGCATATTTTCAGAAACTAAAAAATGTTGCCTTTCAAATCAAATCTCTTACATGCATTTTGATCCTGCAGTTAACCCCCCATTTTTTAACGATTTCTATTTGCATATTTCAAAAAAGACAAAAACTCCTGATACATGGTATATGTGAACCTAATCCTAATCCAAACCAGTCTGCTAGCAACCTGTTTGATGTTAAGAGGTCAAGAGACAACACAACTAGACTGTCTGGAAGTTATGTGTGTTACCTTAGGTTTGAAGAACAAACTGCCAACTTTGTCCATGATGCTCCCTATCTACTGTTAAATTGGAGTAAAGCTATAAATAGTTTGTATTGTTGGAGAAAAGGAACTATGCTTAACTACACCTATATTATAGCTGTAAATTTAGTGAACACTAACTTCCACTACAAACTGGCATTATACACCAGTTTAGCACACATATTCATCCCACTTTAGCCATTACTTGTACTTGTATTGTACTTTATATGGCACGAAATGCATTAAGATGATGTTGATTTGATGCCACCAACTACACATTTACTAGTATGGGCAGTACAGGAAAAGGATGGGTGCAGTATTGGGTGGACATATACAGCTGCTGTTCATAGGAGAGGGTACAACTGGGTCTTATACCAGCAAGCATAAACTGTGTGGGAGCAACACCACAGATTACTGTGCTGTGAAGATCATGCTGTGAAAAACCCACTCCACAATTTACAGGGATCAGTGTTTCAAGTCAGATTGTGATCTTATGGAGAAGATATCAGATGTCAGGGTTATTCAAGGGTCATAAAAGGCTGTACAATAAATGGACACAAGATGCTCTATTATGAAGCCACTATCTCAACATATAAATTCAATTTCAGTTCATCAATACATTTACTAAATTCAAAGATAAAGATAGAGCTGACCAAAAGCTAAAACCAGAAAAAACGGAGGCATAATAACATTTTGACATATACATTCTATCAACTGATTAATTACTTTTTTTGTGGGTTTTTGTAATCCCTAGCTGTTGAAGGCCAGCCAGGCCCTCAAGGTCCTCCAGGTGAGCCAGGACCAATGGGACCTCCTGGACCTCCTGGAAAGAGTGGTGTGGGACACACTGGACCACAAGGCCCACCTGGACCACCCGGACCACCTGGTTTCACTCAAGCAGGTAAACCTGGTGTCTCAGGTAGCCCTGGAAAACCAGGCGCCCCTGGAAAGCCTGGAGAAAGAGGTCAGCCTGGCGCAACTGGACCAATGGGTCACAGAGGTGCACCTGGTACCCCTGGATCTCCTGGACCTGCTGGACTTTCTTCTGTTGGAAAACCTGGACCAGCTGGGATCTCTGGAGCAATGGGTCCAAGAGGAGAGCCTGGTTTAAAGGGACATCCTGGAATTCCTGGTCTTCATGGACCCAAAGGAGAGAGAGGCATTGGAGTTCCTGGCGTTCAAGGACCAGCAGGGCCTGTTGGGCCAATGGGCCCATCTGGAATGCCTGGAAAATCTGGAATTGGTAAACCTGGTGCCACCGGTTATCCTGGAGAACCTGGCAAGCCTGGTGAGCCTGGAAGAGATGGTTCACCTGGACCAATGGGTGTGCAAGGGCCAAAGGGTCATACTGGGCAACCAGGCACAGGAGCACCAGGAAAACCCGGTCAGAATGGCACCCCAGGTATGCCTGGACCAATGGGAGTAAAAGGTCCACAGGGTCCTGCTGGTCAACCAGGCTCACCTGGCATGCCAGGTGTTGGCAAAACAGGTGAACCTGGAATTCCAGGTAGCAGAGGAGCCCCCGGTAGTCCAGGAACTACTGGTCAAAAAGGAGAGCCAGGCCCAACTGGATTTACCGGTCAGCCAGGTGCTACTGGTCCCATGGGTCCAGCTGGCCCACAGGGTGCAAGAGGATTTCAGGGTGAGACAGGCCCAGTTGGGCCCAAAGGTGACATTGGCATGGTAGGTGCACCGGGCCCAAGAGGAACCAAAGGAGAACAGGGAGCTCCAGGTTTCACTGGAAAACCAGGTACCCCTGGAGCAGTAGGTCCATCGGGAATCCCAGGTCATAATGGTGCTCAAGGTCCAAAGGGTTCACAAGGCCATCAAGGTGCCCCAGGACTCCCAGGTATTAATGGTGCCCAAGGGCCAAAGGGACACACTGGCGCCCCAGGAGCATCAGGTAAAAGTGGTGAGTCTGGACTGCCTGGACCAATGGGACCCGTTGGACCTCCTGGTCCTTCAGGTCCCACTGGATTCAAGGGTCATCCAGGTCTTCCAGGTCCACCTGGCCCAGCTGGCTTGACAGCTAAGGGAATTCCTGGTCCCCATGGTCCTCCTGGAATTCCTGGTTCCAGAGGTCATGATGGTCTCCCAGGTCCTGCTGGTCCTCCTGGACCACCTGGTCCACCAGGAGAAATGGTCTACCACCATGAGAAGAGCATGCCAATCAAATCTCATGAGGTTGTGATGCCTCAGATGATTAAGGCTCCTATGTCCGCTTTTAGTGCTGTGCTAACCACGGCCTACCCCCCAGCGGTAACCCCTATTCAGTTTAACCAGATTCTGTACAATGGCGAGAACCATTATGACCCTCACAGTGGCGTGTTCACCTGCCAGGTCCCAGGCCTCTACTATTTCAGCTATCACTTTCATGTCAATGGTGCCAATGCTTTGGTGGCCCTCTACAGAAATGAGGAGCCAGTTCTTTTCACCTATGATGAGTACAACAAGGGCTTCCTGGATGAGATGGCAGGCAGTGCTGTTCTCCAGCTGTATACAGGTGACAGAGTCTATATTCAGGTCCCTGATGAGGAGAGTAATGGCATATTTGCTGCCGATAATGTTCACTGCGGTTTCTCTGGGTTCTTGATTGCCTCAACGTGATTTCACAAATCCAAATAAACCTCAAAACCTTATAAAACATTTAAATACTCAGAGAAAAATATCACTTTACAAAGTTCAGAATTTGGATTGCAGATTAAAGAAAAATGTGGTTACAAGTTTTAAAGGTTTAACCGCCTCATTAAATGTCTTCAATTTGCTAAGAAGTTGTTCAGAAATTTATTGCAGATTAAAAATGATCACTTTCCCCAGTTTACTTTGTGTGTGCCTTTGGAATTTTAAAATCCATGAAACATAACAACATAAGATACATGATACTTTAAGTGGTGCTCTACAACTGCCTGTAACATTTACAGCATGTCTTTTACTTGTGTTTGTTTTATTAATGTCTGTTGTTTAAGAATTTTCCTGTAATATACATATAAAAAGACATACAAGAAGGCAAACGTGTACTATATGTCATTAGAGATCAGCACATTCTCACAAGCACTGTGATCAGGAAAGGAACGTAAGATATAAAAAATTCAAACCATTTTTTCTAAACAACTATGTCTCATTGGATGTGTTAAGTTATGTACCACTCACTGACCAAACATGGAATAAAAGTTCTTATTTGAAAACGAAAGATTACCTATGTGTGTTAATTTGTGTTCTTCTCATAAGAAATCTAAAATGTATGCAGGTTTGTAATAAAATTCTTACCTCTGAACGCAGATGTGTTGTAATTGTGGTCAATGGCAGCCACCATGTCTTTCCAAAAGTCAGAATTCACCTCATTTCCTCGCTGTTTGAGAAACAAACATAAATTAAGTTTCAGTATGTGTTCTCTTCATGAAAATGCCAACCAATATTACAAATCTCACAGTAAAAAAACAAAAATGACCTTGTGCAACATGTCAACGACTCGTCCACAGAGAAGGGCACCAGGCAGATCAAAGTAGTTATCATAGAAGTAGTATTTTGCTGCAAAGACCAAAAGAAAATATTAGCAAATGAATGAAATGTAAAAAAAAAACTGAAAAAATATAAAGAAAATATACATTAGCTTCTCAACTGCTTAAGCTCCAACAAGTCACTGGCAAACCATTTAGCCACAAATTAAAAAAGCACAGTTTCAAAAACATTACAGTGAAAGATATTACCTTTCAAATCAAGTTTTTCACATGCAATCTGCTGTAAGCTTATTATTCAGTTTAAGATTATTATTCAGTAAGGTATCCCAAATAGGTGAAATTTCCATATAAAGGAGAAGACATCACCAACCCACAGGTCTCTAGTGATATGGGAGATATTAAGAGGTCAGGAGCTAACAGCTTACAGTTACTGATTGATACAGATGGATGTAAACATCATACAAGATCTCGTGAAGGAGGTACTGAGGCTATTAAAGTGATTCCACTCTCTTTTGGGGCCATAATGTTTGATGATTTCTTCTGTGCTGAGATCACTGGTTCCATGTGTCGCTCTATTCAAACAGAAGAAAAACCGTGATAAAGTTATCATCTCACTTTGAAGTTCTGTGAACGCTGAAACTGTCATGATGCAGACTCATACCTTAAGACAGTTCCATCTTCCGCTAGCTTTACAAGGTTTCCATCCTCCAGATCCACCACTAGCCCTTTAAAACTGAACACAAAAGTCTCTGTTAGAAAAACTATCTGCAGTTACTTGATTTACAAGTACAAAATCAGTGGTCAAGCAATTGTTTGCCATCTGTTGAGCCTACCAATTGTTGGTTTCACCGTGTGTTCAGTGGAAAATGCTTATACGCCACAGCCAGATGGATAAAGAATGTGTATGCACAAAAACTTGCATAAATGGGAAATGTGCTGTAGAACTATAGCAACACCAGGCGTACGTCTGACCATACCTACAACTCTTTTTTTTAAGCAAGGCAAGACCTTTGGACTTGAGCAAAATAATAAGGTGAAGCCATATTTAACATTTAACAGCAATATTTTCACATTTCAAATTGTACCCTAATAAATGGGTGCTATAAATAGCTGATGTTTTCTTTCTGCGAACTGATGTACTTTTTTCCTTTTTACATCTGCCAGGTCCTTTTGTTCTAAATGTAGAGTTGATAGCCTCCATTACTCTTTCTCCTTTGAGTAGTTTTTCTTTTGCTGTCTGATATCAGATCTAAGATTGCTAAACACACATTTCTATTGTGAATTTACATCCATCCATGGCTAATAAAGGGAGAGGGAATGAGCCACAGGTGTAAAAGCACAAGACGACTAACATTTATTAAACAAGACTGTGTCCATGCACAACTTTGTAAATCTGATAAAAAAAAAATAATGTGTGGGTAAATTACAATAAAGTTTCTTGCATTTTATTGTAACTTAAAGACTGTTATCAGGGTGTAGATGCCATAAAAGTGCAAAAACAACTCCAAATTGATTCATTATTAATTATCTTTTCAACCTGAAAACACCAACATGAATTTTGTAACACTATCACTACCTTATCCAGCTAGCATTAGCCAATTAGCTGAAGAATTAGCTTGTCTTTTGTGTCCTGACATCCCTTTTGAAGAGGAAATTTTGACCCATTCAGATGTAAAACTTTTGCATACCTTTTATACAGAATATATAAGGGACATTCTTTTTCATGCTTTTGTCCTGGTGAAAGTACTCAAGATATACTTAACCCTTGTATGGTGTTCGGGTCTGTGAGACCCGTTTTCAGTTTTTTTTCAAAAGAAAAATTAAACAATTAATTATTTTTTCAACCTGAAATTCATTGGCTTTGGCTTATTTTCTGTGAAGAACATGAATCTGAACAAATTTTCAATGACCTCATACTGTACCTCCCCCCACGCATTTACATTACATACAAGGTGTTCGGGTCCACTGGACCCAGGTCTAATAAAAGTGTTGAAAGTGTAGGTCCTGTGTTCCCACACTCTGTCTTCCTCCTTTCTGGTGCTGCTGATAGTGTTTTCTTCCCCTCCTGCTCCGCACAAAGTTGCAACATTGTTGAAAATTCAACTATCAACACTGTCTGCTCTTACATTCCCGCACATTTTACCCTCTTTCTTTAGGGATCCAAATTTTATTTTCTCATACCCTGTCCCACCTGCAAATTAGGGGCATAATACTATAAATAAGACTTTGCCAGTGTGGTTCTTTATCACAACTGATCAAGATGGCAAAAGATTATCTGCTGCGAGGGCCATCCAATTGATTTTGGAAGAGAGAGGGGCTTCTGATGATGATGTTGACAAAGAGGTTTCAGAATATTTCACATTTCTGAGTCTGACAGTGACTTTGAAGAAGAGGATGAGGTTGAGCACCATTTAGTAACAAAACGAAGACGAGTACCCCATCTGCAGCCAGCTCCAGGACCAGAACAAGCCCACCAGACAGCAAGTGAAGAAATATGGATGTCAATAACTGGTGAAATTGAATGGTCTTCTTGCCCAAGAAATGAGCCACCCTGCAGAGCTGCTACTGTGATAAGCCAGGGCCAACACGGCTGACAGGACATCAAGTCTTCATTTGAGCTTTTCATCCCAGATTCCATCCAGAAAATTATTCTGGATTGCAGTAATCTAGAAGGAAGGTGTGTTTTTGGAGAGAGGTGGAAGGAGATGGACCAAATCCATCTAAGAACCCCAAAGGCCTACTTTGGGGTTCTTATCCTTGCTGGAGTTTTCAGGTCCAAAGGGGAATCCACAGAATCCCTGTGGGATGAAGAAACCGGCAAGAACCTTTCCATGCATCAATGTTTCTGGAAAACTTCAACAAAATTTCCAGGATTATCCGTTTTGATAACCGAGACGACAGACCAGCTCGACGGCAGAGAGACAAGCTAGCTGCCATCAGGACAGTGTGGGATAAGTGTGTGCACCACCTCCCCTGTTTTACAACCCTGGGCCTAATGTCACCATTGATGAGCAGCTGATCCCATTTAGTTGTGAAACATATTGCTTCACGTGTAAATGTGTTGTGTCTTTCCACTCACTCCACTTGATTATAACAGATTTTTTTATAACATTTTATATAAAAGAAAAACGAGAAGCACATTAATTCATAAATGTGATCTAACAAAGGTAAAGGGAAAAAATTAACCATGTTTGCTGTTCATATGGCTTGTAATTGGGATGAAGTAAACATCTGTTGAGTAATTTGACATAAAATTGTTTGATAGTGTTAATTTGGAAAGCCAAAACTCTAGCGGGTCCACCAGACCCATGAACACTGGCTGAGTAACAAAAATACGAACACCACACAAGGGTTAAAAGAAAACCACCAAAGTGGAGCTCCTGCAATGACTTTGATTGATTAAAAGTGATTAAAATACAACTTTCAGTATGTCCACACTTCTTTGGTTTTGTACATATGAGAGGCAGAATATTTGTGGTTTGAAACAAATTGATATGTCTGCACTATGGTTTGATGAAATGTTCAGTAAGGTTGAATGGTACTCTGCCCTTCAGGGCTTCACACAAATGAAAACTGTGAATAGGAATGCTTGCACTTCGGTGGGTGCTGATAGTGACATCTGAATGCGAATATTGATTTTACTTGGATATGGGTTAGTACTGGCCTACTAACAGTCAACACAGCAGAGGGAAAGATACATTCATCAATGATGAAGTGCAGGTTAACATTCTGTTCTTCAAAGATGTTACTTCTTTTTTAGCCATTAATATCAGATGAATGTAGTACCTGAGGGATCGTCAGATATTCATTACACGTGTTTCTGTCCCATTTTGCTTTAGGCCGACAAAACTGATGCTGCTGCTGACTCACCAGAAATCCCAGGTAGCAGGAGTTAGATTCAGCAGGTCTTTGTCATATCCTTTATGCTCCACCAGATATCTGGCAAAGCTCTCGTAGATAAGCTGTAAACACAAAGAGCACATACCATCACACACCGAAGTGTACAGAGAGTGCTACAGAATGCCAAAAATATACAGGTTTATATTCCAAATTAAGGCTATACTAAAGACTTTCCTCATTCTTCTCTGGTGAAGGTTATTAGCATTTTTTCAACATGTTTTATACTGGGGGTTTATTTATACTGGGGGTTTATTTATTCATATCTAAACCATGCTTTTCTTTTCTTAACAAGTTAACACAGACTCATTGCCAAAAAAAGACCTATTATGACCCTGATATAATGAAGAACAACTAGTTATTGCTCATAACCGCTCAGGTTTTTTTTATTTTTTTTTTTATTTACAGAAATACTTATTATAGAATATGACCTCCATGAGTCAGCATAAGCATAGAAACAGCTGCACAAAGTATGGGTCCACAAAGGGAACCAATGGATTATAGTGCTCACAGACTCTAAAGACCCGAAGGTAACTATAAACTGGAGAGTTCACGTACTAAGCTTGTCAGTATTTAAACCTTTCATGTTACACATATCTGTACGATGCTTTGTGAATATCAAAGGAAAAATCCACATCACGGCATTAAGTTAGTTTTCACTCACAGATAATAAACACTAGTCTATTAAAACTGGACGACATCTTTATCACTGACATATCCATTGTGTGATATGTGTAAAGAATTGAACTGTGCGTATCTGACATTGATGGAAAACAAATGAACTCCAGGCCTTGGTAAGTTGCAGGAAACAAGGATTCAGCAGTTATTTATTTGTCATACGATGTCACGGGATCCAGCAACACCCCGCGAGTCCGCAGTGTTGTTATTATTTACTCTAACGACATCAGATGAAGAAGGGTATGAAAATGTGCTGGCTATCAGCAGGCCTCTGAGGGGACTTAAACACTTAAAGACATGTATGTGTGAGCATCACCGCCGACGTTCACCCCGTGAGTCACGCAGAGTGACTGCAGCAGCGGCAGCATCACATCACATCAAACCTCCCACAGCACACACCAGCGTTTTCACCAGCGAGCCTTGATGCCAGTGAAAAATGCCACAGATGCCCGCTGAGCCCGCTGGCCAGCCACGGGTTGTTTCTATTCCAGATGTGTTGCGAGCCAGCGCCTCGCGGCCACCGTACGGTTGTGTGCGTGTGAAGCTAGCCGCGCGCGCTGCACACTCACCCTGGAGGTCTCTTTCAGATGGTAGCGGCAGAGCGTGTGGTCCAGGTCGAAGCCGATAACGTCGCAGTCCGAAAGGCTGAAGTATTCGCTCATTGTTGCTGAGGCTGGGGGACGCTCCGAAGCACCAACTTGGGCACAGCAGCACAAACACTCCGAGTGTGTCAATGTCACCGTGTGACGGCGAGGATGGCTCTGCGCTCTGCCTGCGCGAAAATAATCCCACCAGCGCGGCTTTTCCTCAACGCAAATGGCTGATCACAGAACGGTTAATGTCAATAAGTTGTCCACATGGAGGCAGAAGTTTAACTCCTGTGTGCCAGAAGAAGACAAGACAGCACGCAGTGCTTCCGGGTGTGAAACCGTAATACACAGTGTATAGGTATCGGGTAAATTAGGTAAAAGTCGTCCATCTAGGGCACGCAAAGGCTAATGCCTGCAGTAGTGATTGCAGCATCCCACCACGTACATATACCCGCACTTGTACAGATATAATTAGTCTCTCCAGTTGGAGGCTCTGGGAGATCACAACAATGCACGGTTTGTCACACAGAATAGACTAAATTAATCATGTATACACTGTACACAAACAGAAAACAGCAAATGCTTACAGACAACTGAACCTGATAGCCAGCGTTAAAGACAAATACAAAAAAAAACTGGATCAAAAAATAGACAATGTAGAAAATCAAGACATAAATACACAGAACACAAAGAAACTAAAACCGCGAATAGATGAAAAAACAAAGAATTAATAAATCTGGAAAACACAACGTAATACAAACAACATTCATAAAAACATAAAGCTGTTTTTTCTAGTTGCCAGAAAAAAAGCTTTAAAGATGATGAAGAATCTGCTGAAGAATCAGCATATATGCAAAAACATACTTCTAGTTGTGCTGCTTCAGAAATAAACACACACAAACAAAAAGAAGGACAATTCAAGTCTATGAACATGAACAAATGCAGCACAGTTGGCAGATATCTTGAATAGCCAAATCATGAATCTAAATCATGTGGTCTAAAATCATGTGTTTATCCATTTATTCTTCCTCTTTGTGAACATTTCCTTGTTTGTCATAAGAACGACCTGAAACCGGAGGGTACTTCACCTTTCACCCTGTGACAGATGGGACAGATTCTAATAGCAAAACTGAACTGAAGAAGTTAAGAAGATGGACAATGGCAATGCCAAGGAGCTGTCAGACCACACATGTTAAATAAATGTATACACAATATAGACTTTAAAAATAGTTTTAAGTTAAAAGTACATTACAAATTTAAGAGAATGTGAAAAAAAAAACATACATGAGAGCAGGCTGTAGTTGACTTATTTTACTCAGTGCTGATACAACCACCGCTCCCAAACCCAACCTTAATTTTAAGGTCAATTTGTCTTACACAGCTACCACCATCCAAACATCACCTGAAGTCGCCTTTGTTGTAGTTTGCACTACTGTAGGACCACATTAGGCCATGACACATTAGGCCATGACATAACCTTACAGTAACCTGTCTCAATCTTTAGCTTTTTATTTTGTTCTCAAGAGAAATCCTTTCATTTTTCAACACCACACTTTTATATTTTCTTCCCCATGTGTCGTGGATTTTACAGGACATATAACATGTCCAATAAGATTAATTTTAAATGTATTGGAGAAACATATTTGGTTTTGATTTATGTTTTCCTATTTTGTATATGTTTTATATTTGACCTTTTTCAAACAGAGTCCCAAAGCATTTTTATTTCAACAGCCCTTATTGCCCTTAATAACAGTTTTAACTATGTTTACCTCTTTCACCATTTCTACAGTTAAAAGAGGAAACAAAGGTCAGCAGTTAGAATCAAATTGTGGTGGCCAGTTATTTTGATATGTGTCTGAACTCCATCAGGAAGTCTGGCAGTAGCACCTCTATAGAGATGCAGTGAGTGTGGTATAGATAACAGACAGAAAGTACTACATATTATTCCCACATCATGGAGAAATGCAATAACAACATTATGGAAATAAAAATATGAAATATGCAAATTATTTAAGCATTGCAAAATTAACCAAAACTATTAATGGAATGTGAAGAAACAGCAATGACTTAATGAACAAAACATCTATGAAGTATGTTGTAGAGATCTAATCTGAAGGTGAACAGTGGCCAGGCTGGTGTAATATCAGTATGTACCCTAAGGTGGTGTGGAAAGATAATGTCCCTGCTGTCATGGGATGAAAGGCAAGGAGAAAGACAAACATTCACTCTTACAACTCCAGTCTTTCCTAACATGCATCCTTTGGAATGCAGGTGGAAATCTGCACACGCAAAGGGACCAATCCAAAAGGGTAGTTTCAGAAAGAGAAAATTTTTTAATCAAAGCTTGGTTATATAATGCAAAATGAGCTCCTAAGTGAACATGATTCATAATAGTTGCTTTCTGGTAAGGAAGTCAGTGAGAAGAATGCTTGCTATGTTTGAAGCAAGGAGAACCAGTTGGTTGAGAGTGACGCATAGTAGCACTGTCCTGAAAAAGGTATCTTCCAGTCAAGTGGAGTTAGGTTTGACACATATACTGCCCATTTCAAAATATGTTCATTTGTCATCATTTAAGTGTAATTTTAAATTCTCTTTGAATGTGTTACTGCATGTCAGTGTGTTCATGTCTGGAAATAATTTTGTTCACAGAGGTTTTTATTCTTTTTGTAAACATTGCATCCTTGTCATTGTGCTAATAGTCAGTGTTAGTCATAGGTCACATTATGGTAATCTTCCAAGCTAGAATGCTTTCCTGGAAGATAAAAAAGTCATATCTAACCCGGGTTTGCTAAAAGTTGCTTTCGGATTAGATACTCATTTTCAACAGTATTAACACCAAAAGTTCCACCTTTGCCTCCTTCAGTTAAAAACTTCACACCCACTCAGCATAAAACATGGATGTAGCTTCCTGGGTTGAAAACAAAAGCCAATTTGGACATGCCTTAAACTTGCCTTCTATCTCAAGGACACCAGAAAGTGGTAATAACAGGTTGAAAAAAGTCTACAAGAATGTGGTTTTGTGCCTTGCCCTCTGTAAACACTTTCCAGATGAGTTTATGGACTCAGCCACTCACCTTTAGTCAGATAATAACTAGTCGAGTCTTTTTTGGAAATCTTGCTCATACTATTTTTTAAAAATACTGGCAGCTGCCAGTGCCACCAGACTCCTAGTATAGACACCTATCTTATCAATCATAGTTGACATCTTTCTCGTGTTATCGTGTTGACAAGATTTTCAGAAAAAGTATCATCTGAAACCTAAGAGACCTCAAGGTGAATGAGGTCTGAAGTAAGATTTTTCAAATCAAATTCAAATTTTTCAAATCTTACTTCAACTTATTCTTGAGTTATCTTGTTCATAAAGTTGGGTGTCTGAGCCGCACACCCACTTGCCCCACAGGTAGACAATACCTCATTCAGCTGAGGGGTAAAAACAGTGCATGCTCACTGGCTAACAGCTTATTATGATTAGCTAATAAGCCTTAGAAATTGCAAGCTAACAGCACTTCAGATTACAGCCCAGATAAATGCCACACAGAGTTCCAGTAGCAGACACATCTCTACATCAACTGTTTAGAGGAGACTGCGCGAATCGGGCCTTTATTGTCAAAGAATAGGTAAAAAACACCAAGGAGAAGAGATTTGTTTGGGAAAAGAAAGACTGAATGGACATTAGATCAGTAGAAATCTGCGCTTTGGGCTGATGAGTCCAAATTTGAGATCTTTGGTTCCACCTTACAATAGGAGATAGGATAAATGGTCACTTGAAGCTGGTTATTCACTAGCCATCCTGGTCTAGGTTTGAGCATGCTCACATGAAAGGGGTGCCATTGGCAACATCTGGTCATTTACACTGATGGCTTACATTTTATGGTCAGTAAAACTGGAAAAGAGCTACTACAGTGGTGTGAGGAAGTGTTTGCCTGCCTCCTGATTTCCCATTTTTTTGTATGTTGGTCACACTTAAATGTTACAGATCAAACAAATTTAAATATAAGATAAAGATAACACAAGTAAACACAAAATACAGGTTATAAATGAAGGTGTTCATTATGGGGGGGAGGGGGGGGGGGTCCAAACCTACAGGTCTGTAAAACAGGTTTGTTTTACAAACCTGATAACCTTTAGCAGCAACAATTGCAATCAAGCATATGCAATAACTGGCAATGAGTCTTTTACAGCTCTGTGGAGGAATTTTGGCCAACTCATCTTTCCAGAATTGTTGTAATTTAGCCACATTAGAGGGTTTTCAAACATGAACCACCTTTTTCAGGTCATGCCACAGCATCTCAATTGGGTTCAGGTCAGGACTTTGACTAGGCCACTTCAAAGACTTCATTTTGTTTTTCTTTTGCACTTCAGCTACAGGTCATGAACAGATGGGCAGACATTCTCCTTCAGGATGTCTTGGTAGACAGCAGAATTCAAAGTTCCATTTGCCACAGCAAGTCCTTCAGGTCATGAGATACCAAAACAACCCCAGTAGGGGGGATTACTCCGGGCATTACTCCAGACAGGCTGATGGCCTCTGTGCACGTCTGGGTGAGCCATGCAGGAAGGTAAGGTAGGTACTATTATGAGTTTTTGGGTCTTCTGAGTTTTCGCTAGCTCGTTGTTTTATGCCTCTGTATTCTGTCTTATTATTTAGCCTATTGGTTACTGTTGCCTGCGACAGACTGGTGACCTGTCCAGGGTGTACACCGCCTCTCGCCCTATGACAGCTGGGATAGGCTCCAGTGCCCCCTGCGACCCTGAAAAGGACAAGCGGAAGCATAGTACACAGGAACATCTGTGCCCAGTATAACCTGGAAGTCCCGAGGTCAAAATGGGAGCCGCCCCCAAGGGTGGTGGAGAATGACCGAGCTAAGATCCTGTGGGACTTCCAGATACAGATGGACAAAATGGTGGTGGCTAACCAACCGGACATAGTGGTAGTAGACAAACAGAAGAAGACGGCCGTAGTGATACATGTAGCGGTTTCCAATGACAGCAACATCAGAAAGAAGGAACACGAGAAGCTCGAGAAATACCAAGGGCTCAGAGAAGAGCTTGAGAAAATGTGGAGGGTGAAGGTAACATTGGTCCCAGTGGTAATCAAAACACTAGGTGCGGTGACTCCCAAACTAGCCGTGTGGCTCCAGCAGATCCCAGGAACAACATCGGAGATTTCTGTCCAGCAGAGCGCAGTCCTAGGAACAGCTCCCAGGCCTCTGGTAGAGGACCCGAGCTTGAAGGATAAACTGCCCGCAGGGGCAAGAGGGGATTTTTTTTTTTGTATGTATGTTGTCTGAGTTCTCCCTTGCCCTTTTAAATGATCTGTTCCCGACCAGAACCGTGTTTTGTTTTGTAAGTGCAAAGTAATAAAGCTGCTTTTGAGTTTTTATGTCCCATCTTCTGACTCATCCTCCCGCCTGCCACACAGCATCCTTGAAAAAAATAACATCAAAAATCAACATGCTTTCTCAACATCTGAGAGCCTGTTTTAGTGCCAGTGTTGAGAAAGCACTGCACATCTCTCCTAGGCACAATAGACCCTAAATACTTCCTGAGAGAATCTCAGCTCATGAAGAAGCTTTGGCACCCCAGGCTGGTCCAGTTGTCTGCAGCAGGGAGAACCCGTCTACATCATCACAGAACTCATGACAAATGGTAGCCTTCTGGAATATCTTCAAAGTAAGACAGCAACACTATTTATTTTCCACATTTGACCCTGTCATAAAGCAGAAGCAGCTCAAAATCACTTGAACATTGCTGCTGCTGTTCTTTGAAAACAGTCTCACCACCTGTGACAGGCCGAGGTACAGAGACCCTCATCAAAGCAAAGAAACTCATTTAATTCTAAACATCATCTGCAACAACACATTAGTATAAATTATACTTTTATCTGGTTTCTGTTAAGAGGGTGAGTTTAAATCAGACATTTTTGACCTCTGAGATCAAATGTGGGAAGAAAAAAACTGAGGTGAAAAAGACGTAAGATTTTGTTCTGTAAGGAGTAGTTGCTTGATATATTTTAGTCTGTTAATTTGATGACATTCTGTAGAAATCTAATGAACTTTAAAGTCAATATTTGGTATGATCCTAGAATTATTATTATTTTTTTTGTAATTTCTTTAATTAGTCTTCTGAAATATTTCTCCATCTAGAATAGTTATCCATCATATATACACCGTTTTATCCTGTTTTTATCCATTATATCATTGTGAAATGCACTATACACAGGTACACACACACACAGGTCTTTATCACTATAAAAAGGGAAGGAAACCATTATCAGTCCAAATCGCCATCAGCTGTTCTCACCGGCATCTCCAGCACCGCCCCGTTGAGCCCACTGCACCACTTGTCATGGTCCTGGGTCGTTGACCCAGCGTTTTGTGTTTTGTGATTATTTCCCTCTGTTCTAGTTATTCTGTGTCCTCCCCCCTTGTGTCCGGTTCGGGTTCTAGATTTCCTGTTTTGTTCTGAAAGTCTGTGTCTGTTGTCATTGTGTTCAGCTTGTGTCCTCCAGTCATCATGTGTATTCAGATCAGCTGTTCTTCCCTCCTGTGTGCGATTACCCGATTACCGTGTGTGTGTGTGTGTGTGTGTATATATAGTGGGTGTCGGTCTGTGTTCGTTGTCGGCTCGTCTGTGTTTCTTGGTATCCTGGTCCTTGGTCTGCGTCTCTCTGCTCCGCTCTCCGTTTTGTAAGATTTCAGGTTTGCTCTTTAGTTTCTCCCAGTTTAGGTTTGTCATTACTCATGCTTCATTGCCTGTTTTTGCCACTGCCACCGTGTAAATAAACTTCACTCGTATCATCAGTTTGCTGCATTTTGGGTCCTCCTTTTCCTCCACTCCACACGGCTCACTCCGCCAGCCGTGACAGTACGAGCCGACCAAACATGGACCCAGCGGCATCCGCACCTCCCGAGGAGCTTCGGGAGGAACTAATTGACTCTGTTTCCAGGTTGGTTAACCTATGGCTCGAGCATGAGGGGGAAGAGTGTCTCCGCGCTGTAGAAGCCAGGCTACAGCAGCTCATCTCTGCTCACTCCTGGCTGCTGGACTCTCTTCACCCGCTCGCACAGGACTTCATACTCAACGAACTGCACCTTCACCCACCAGCCGCTACCGCTTCCCAACTCAGCCCGGCGGCGAAGATTTTGCCCGGCCCGCCGGAGGTTTTGCCCGGCCCGCCGGAGGTTTTGCCCGGCCCGCCGGAGGTTTTGCCCGGCCCGCCGGAGCATCACCCCACAGCCGAAGACTAGGACTTTGGAACTGCCAGCTGTGGTGAGTGAAAAGGACGCGTTTTCTGTTTTGGACTGTGTGTCTGTTTATTCTGGGGCTGTGTTTTTTGAGTCGGCTGCCCTGCCGGTAGCTCAGTTAGCTGCCCAGCAGCCACTAGCTCAGTTAGCCACTCAACCGTCACCCCCATTACAGTCACAGCCAGACCTATTAGACACCTTGTTACAATCCGTGGCTCAGTCAATAGCTCAGTTGGCAAGAGACTCATCAGCGTTATTACCAGCTCAGCCACCTATTCAGCCACCATCTTCACCAGCTCCGCCTGTACTACAAGTCCAGTCCATCCAACCGGAAAAGCACTGTTTTTCACCTGTTTATGTCAAGCAGAGAGACACACCACATAACGCAGTAGTCAGTCCGCAACAGCTGGCCAGCCCAGAGACTGTGACGCACTCCAGGGCCTCCCCAGAGGCTGGGTCCCAGCCCCCGGCCGACTCTGGACCCCTGGAGATTAAGAAGCCAGCTGAGGACTGTATCCGGCTGTCGCTGCCCGAGCTGGGTCAATGCTCTGTGCAGCTGCAGTCTGCCTTGTGTTTGCCAGAGGCCCGTGTGCCTACTGGTTCTGAACTGTGCCTGCCAGAGGCCCGTGCGCCTGCTGGTTCTGAACTGTGCCTGCCAGAGGCCCGTGCGCCTGCTGGTTCTGAACTGTGCCTGCCAGAGGCCCGTGCGCCTACTGGTTCTGACCTGTGTGTTCCAGGGGCCCCGGTGCCCACTGGTCCAGAGACTGTTTTCGCTGGGGGGCCCGAGGAGCCCGCCCAGCCTCCTGCCTCGTCAGCTGGGGGGCCCGAGGAGCCCGCCCAGCTTCCTGTCTCGCCAGCTGGATGGCCCGAGGAGCCCGTCCAGCCTCAAGACTCATTGGCTGGAGGTTCAGGAGAACCTAGCCAGCCTCCTGCCTCGTCAGCTGGGGGGCCCGAGGAGCCCGTCCAGCCTCAAGACTCGTCAGCTGGAGGTTCAGGAGAACCTAGCCAGCCTCCTGCCTCGTCAGCTGGAGGGCCCGAGGAGCCCGTCCAGCTGCCAACTGCAGCCTCATCATCCTCGCCAGCTGCAGCTTCATCCACGCCGCGGGCAGCAGCAGCTTCTTCCACGCCTGCAGCGCTACAGTCTCCGGCTTCCACGCCGTCGCCTGCTGCAGCCTCATCATCCTCGCCAGCTGCAGCCTCCGAGCCTTCATCCTCGCCCGGTCCAGCCTTCGTGTCTTCAGCATCGCCTGGTCCGGCTCCAGCCTTCGTGTCTTCAGCATCGCCTGGCCCGGCTCCAGCATCCTCGTCAGCATCGCCTGGTCCGGCTTCTGCTTCAGCTTCGCCTGGTCCGGCCTTTGCTTCAGCATCCTCATCAGCTGCCTCGTCTGGTCCAGCCTCTGCTTCGGTCTCGTCTGGTGCTGCGACGGCCACGCCACCTTCGGGTCCCAAACTGCCGCCTCGACATCGGCGGTCATCTGCCAGGCCGCTGGTGGAGCGTCATCGTCAACATGGACGACCTCCTAGACGCCACCGCTGCCTTCCGCGCGGTCGGCCTCCAGACTTGTGTCATCGCCGCCGTTGCCGTCCGCACGGTCGGCCTCCAGACTTCTGTTATCGCCGCTGTTGCCGTCCGCACGGTCGGCCTCCAGACTTCTGTCATCGCCGCCGTTGCTGTCCGCACGGTCGGCCGCCTGAACGGTTTCCCTGTTGCCGCCGCTGCCGTGTGCACGGGCGGCCCCCTGAACTGCCTCCACTCCGCCACCGCTGCCTTCCGCTCGGTCGGCTTATGGATCTACGTCGCCGACGTGGCCGGCCTCAGAAGATGAACTGTCCTGGACTTCTGAGTTGTCAGCCTCCGGGCCGGCCTCCTGAACTGTGTTTTGTTCTCGTGCTCCAGCATGTGTGTTTTTGTTTTGGACAATTCTCTCGGTTCGCTGGAGCTTGTGTTGGTCCCTCCGTCCTGGGCCCCCGCCGCCCGCCCTGGGTTGGTCGTCTGTTTTTGTTTTGGGCTGTCTGGAGCCAGCCCTTGGAGGGGGGGTACTGTCATGGTCCTGGGTCGTTGACCCAGCGTTTTGTGTTTTGTGATTATTTCCCTCTGTTCTAGTTATTCTGTGTCCTCCTCCCTTGTGTCCGGTTCGGGTTCTAGATTTCCTGTTTTGTTCTGAAAGTCTGTGTCTGTTGTCATTGTGTTCAGCTTGTGTCCTCCAGTCATCATGTGTATTCAGATCAGCTGTTCTTCCCTCCTGTGTGCGATTACCCGATTACCGTGTGTGTGTGTGTGTGTGTGTGTGTATATATAGTGGGTGTCGGTCTGTGTTCGTTGTCGGCTCGTCTGTGTTTCTTGGTATCCTGGTCCTTGGTCTGCGTCTCTCTGCTCCGCTCTCCGTTTTGTAAGATTTCAGATTTGCTCTTTAGTTTCTCCCAGTTTAGGTTTGTCATTACTCATGCTTCATTGCCTGTTTTTGCCACTGCCACCGTGTAAATAAACTTCACTCATATCATCAGTTTGCTGCATTTTGGGTCCTCCTTTTCCTCCACTCCACACGGCTCACTCCGCCAGCCGTGACACCACTCCTCCCCTGCAGACGCGCCCGGGACCACACCTCCGCCACAATCATATGGATACAAACTGCAGCTACAGTCACATCTGCTCTTTCATTATTTTCACATGATACTTCATTCAGCAGCTATACTTATGTTTCTGCATTAATGCTCTCCACAGGCGCCATATAATTAGTGGGGATGTATCCTTGTTTGGAGGCCGAAACCCCAGTGAGGGCTTTAGCGAACCACCAATCACCGGCACTTTAAAATATCTCTAAAATATCCCTAATGTTGAAGCTAAGGTTTTATTTGTATAGGTCTAAACATACACAGCAACATAATTTTTGGAATCATTTTCACACTGACAAATTAAGCTGATGGCAATTAGCTGATACTGTTTCATTGTTCAAAGTCTGACAGTACTTGTCCGTGTTCATAATTCAACAAATTCTGATAAGATGTTCAACACCACAGGCTGAAAGTATTTCTAAAGACAATCACTCCCACCTCTCTCCTCATTTCTATACACACTGATAGCACTTTGAATGAAAAAGATCCTCATTTGGATTCTTCATGGTGTAAGACCTGGCTAGTCATCACTTGTATCTGGTCAGGAATGGCAAATATAACATAGAAAACACTTGACATATTAACACATTTGACATAAAAGATCTCAGTAAAGAAGGAGTTGTAGATTTACACAAACTGGGGAGGTCTCTTGGAACCACTTAAAAACTACAGATTCCAAGATATCATTTTACACAGTTCCATGGAAGTACACGTATTCAGATGTATGACCACTTTGCCAAGACCCCTGCAAGAATGGTAAATGGTAAATGGCCTGTATTTATATAGCGCTTTACTAGTCCCTAAGGACCCCAAAGCGCTTTACATATCCAGTCATCCACCCATTCACACACACATTTACAGACACAAACTGTCAGCATCCGATGAGAAGAAACTTATTGGGATGTTCAGGAATAATCCAGGAACCACCAGGGCTCAAGCTTGCCATGAACTGTTAGAAAATATTAATAGAGTTTTACATTGCCATGACTGAGACGGTGACAACCAAGAAGAAAGCCTCTGATTCAGAACTAACACCTTCAGTCTTGACTGAAATTTGAAGCTGCACACATGGACAAGTCAAGTCTGCTTCTGGAGGAAAAAAAATGTGGTTAGAGGGGACAAACCACCTGTCATTGTAGCACTACCAGGCTACAATGACAGGTATGTTTTGAGGAGTAAAGATAAGTAAGATATGGTTTAAAGATAAGGTTTTCAAGCCCGATGACTGTATGAGGACTGCATGCAAAGTGGAGAACACAACTATACCTATATAAAGATAAACCTTTCCATGATGACAGTTCTAAGCATTTATATGCTAATTGTCACATTAAGGAGAAATAATGAGCATATTTATTTCTATTCACTGTAAAATCAATACATTTATCTGCTCAGTTAGTGATAAAATAACAATGTAAAAAGCCTCAGCTGGCCATGAAACTGCCAGTCAATTATCCAATTACATTTGAGCCTCTAAAAATGGAAAATTATGTATAAAAAATATTCCTAAAAGTGTCATGAATCAGCATTCTCCCACATTCATAACGCGTGACTAACCCGACTATAAGCGCAGGCGTGACGTCACCCCAGTGGAGAGTGAGCGCGAGCCGCTCCCCATTCCTGAGCAGGTGCAGGTGATTGCTACCTGAACAGTGAGACCGATCCTCTAACACGACGATCCACACTTAAACTACCGCTCCCTTCCCCTCACACCGATCTGTGATAGCTGGGCGTGTGTTCAGGTCAAAGACCGCCACCATCCCAAACTGGGAAAAATAAATGCGCTTGTATTTAATGGGATGTGGATCATAAAGACAGGAGGACGGATTCTCTAAACGATTTCCTTGTTTATTCCTGACAAAAACAATGACCGACTGTGATTGACGAAAGTACCATGGAGATCCAAAAGAGGTTTTCTGCCTGTTGGGACAGTTTTTTGGGGTGTTTTAAAAAAAATGGCCCCTCTGGAGATGAGACCGACCGTGGGGAAAAATCGACGGTTATTAAAAACTTGAGCGCTGCTGACAAAGACGAACAGAGCTTTCATTCAACAAGAGATTTACCGCCGCTGCCACCAGCTGATGTGGAGTATTATGTCGCCCTGTATGATTACTCTGCTCGCACAGAAGAGGATCTTAGCTTCAACACGGGGGATACTTTAGAGGCCCTGGACAAAAGTGCCGGTGATTGGTGGTTCGCTAAAGCCCTCACCGGGGTGTCAGCCTCCAAACAGGGATACATCCCTGCTAACTATGTGGCGCCTGTGGAGAGCATTAATGCCGAACCGTAAGTATAGCTTTTGTATGAAGGATCATGTGAAGTCTTCTTTATATAATTTATCAAACTTAACCATTAAAAAAATGTGTTTTATTTGAATCCCAAGCTGAAGGTTTTTATTTTATTTTATTTAGTTTGTTTTTTGAGGGGGGGGAGCCATTTTTGTTTTGTTTGGGAATGGAAGAACAACTTGAAAAACGAGTTAACATTTTTTTTGTTATCAATTACAGGTCAAAGTAAATGCACATATTTTTTTTGAGAGTTTAAAATAATCTAGAGGGGGAAATAGGCAATAATACTACAAAATAGATGTTTATTTCCTTTCCAAGGAAAGTCAAGTCAAATTGTATCCGCACAGTCATATTCTTCTACTTACAGAAGGGTTACATACAGCAGGGATTTTCATCATAGAGTAATCCTCTCATATCAGTTGTGTCGAAAATGACAACAAAAAGTGAAACTTTCTCTTTAATCTAACACTTAAAATGTTTGTATATAGATATATAGATATGGATATAGATATATATATTTCTTTTTTTAAAATGTATTTATTAATGCTAAATAACTGCAACAAATGGTCATCGACAGTCATCAACGGAATAGGTTTGTATGAGGAGGAAGCTAATCTTAAATTACTTTGTCATTTAAATTTCCTTGAAGGGATTTCTTCCAATGAAACATGTATTAACTTAACTGGTAGTAACAACTAAAAAGAACATACTTCCTGAAGCTGAATGGTAAATACAGTGTTGTAAAGGCGATGTCGTTAGAGTTCACTCTCAATTCTAAAGTGACAGAATGTAGAAGATGCAGAAGTACCTCAAAAACCTCAAAATTCTTTTGAAGTACTTGAGCCTGTGATTTAAGTGTTTTACTGTTCTATTTCTGCCTGAGATTGACGTTTTTAAAACATTTGAATAGTCAGTCATGTCCCACGGGTAAAAGGCTGTAAAATGTAACGGCGTGTTTTCCTTATCCCTAAAGTCTTTGCCGAAACTAGTTAATCATTCACCTTGAGACCAGGAAATGCTGGGAAAGCTTTACAGGTTAATGATTCCTGTTGAAGGTGGAGATCATAAACAAGAACCAGAACCACACATTAAAGCCACATTGCTGGCATTTCATGCCATTTAACTCTAGTGTTGAGAATAAAGACAGGATTGGTTTGTCATAAATTCAGCTTCAGGTATCCTGTGTAGGGCACGGTACTATAGAGCAACCAATCCTGGAATGTGTACCTTTTTCTTTGCTGCCATGTGTAGCTTAGTTGTTGGAAAAAAGATGACGTCACACAAATTCCTAACTAATAATGGAAGGGTTTTTTTTTTTTTTTTTTTTTTTTTTTTTTACAAGAATAAACCCAGTTCAAGAGGTAATCAGTCTTGGCATTATTTGTGTCATAGTTTGTCCAGTTGCAAACCTAATAGATAGGCAGACCTGTTCCATAATGCAATTACACAATGAATTATCCAGTCTGCCACATTGTGTACCTGCAGGAAAGCCGTTATCTGTAAATAACTAATGGAAAACTAAAAGTCAGGCCTCGTTAGTTCAGAACAAGTCGACAAAACTTGTAGTGTGTAATTTAATTGTCAGTTTAATCAAATCTAGATTAACCACATAAAATAATCTGGCTCAAATGTAACGTGGACTGGTAGAGAGCCTCGACTATAAGCAGTGATTAAGAAGAGGTGGTTGTTCTAATAGTAGAAATCAAGTTTTACACAGCAGAATCTACTACCAGTACTTTAGTAAAAATGGAAACATACAGCACTCTGAACATTATATTCAGGATATAGTGCCAGTTTAGATCAGTCATCTGAAGGTTCTTTCTAAAGACTCCGCAATTTTAGAGAGAGAATCCTATCGATGAGATGATCAGCTCTTTTGTTTTAATAATGGAAAACGGTGTCACAGCTCAATCAGTCAGTTTTATGACTCAATATTCCCGCAGGTACATTTGTTCCATTATAGACAGTGTAGTTTATGATTATGATTTGAAATCCTTTGAATTCTACATCTGGCACTATGTGGCTCTCTTTGAATTTGTTGTTGATTAATCTCACTCTAATTCTCGACAGAGATACTGTATATGTCTGAAGTGTGTGAATACTGGAAAATAACCCTCAGTTTTAACTTGATTTTGAGCATTACAAAGGGAAAGCACCCAGATGAGCCAGTTAAGACTCAAAGAGGAAAACTTATTGTGTTTTTGCACTGATGCAAACGTACAATTAATTTAAGCTGCAACTGTGCAGTGACATCATTGTTTTTCTTGGTTTACTCTGCCCATAATGGGAATCCCCGTGTTGTTAATTTTGTACTCTGACAGGTTAAACAAAGTCATAATGTTGTGTAACTATCTAGTTGAAGTATATTTGCCAAAGGAAAAAAAGTTTTTTTGTCAAAATAACTTTTCAAAATGTCAGACCATTCAAATACAGATTTGACTTTTTTTACTCTTTCAATTAGATTTTTAAAGTCCAAGTGAGCATAAATATCATAGCTTGGTTATAGAAGGGCTACGGTCATTGAAGGACACACACGCAGACACAAAGTGAGCCCAAGGTGTAGTGGTTAATATGATTCCTGATACTGGTAGATTGCCCATAAGATTTTACTTAATTTACATGTAAAACATTGACTTCTGTCTGTGACTGTTATTTATCTGCTCGGTGTTGGAAAACTTGCAAAGAGTTGACTCTAAAATTTGTCTTGTGATGATTTCTTGGTTTCCTTGGGAAATAAATAACATTAAAACCCAAATAAAATGACAGAAGATATATCTGTGTCAGCAGTTTTTATTTTAAGCATTGACAGTCCAGAAACATGTCTTCCCTGCAACATTGCTAATATGGACATATCCTGCTTCCATTCTGATGTCCAGATGGTATTTCCCTGACACCAAGAGGCTGGATGCTGAGAAGATGCTGATGGCTGGAGGGAACAAGCATGGAGCCTTTCTCGTCAGAAACTGTGAAAGTCAGAAAGGAGACCTCTCACTGTCAGGTAACCTCTCACTTGACTTCATCTCTTTTGAAGTCAATGTCATCAAATAAATTTTATAGCTTTTTTGCTTGTGAAAATTAAAGTAGTATAGCCATGATTTTCCCTTCTTTCAAAATGAGTGAGCAACACAATGCACCCATGCTAATAGTTCTGTGACTCCATAAATTCTGTTCAGTTATTTTTTTCACACATGGCCAGGCAGGTTTAAATAGCTTTTCTCGCCTCAATAAATAACATCATCATTTGTGTTTACTCGGGATACCTTTGTCTAATATTAGTTTGATGATGAATGTGACAAATATGCAAAAATAAGACATCGAGAAGGGGGGGGGGGGTTTAGTAGCACTTGTGTAATGTCCTACACAAACTCACTTGAAAAATGGGCTTTTAAACTGTTTTAGTCCATTCTGTGGTATGTGTCTCCAAAACCAAACCTTGTGAAATATCTGCCTATTCTTCCATTCCCCGCTCCTCTAACTGGATAAATGACCAGAAGTGTAAAGTTGTTTCCTCTGAAAGTTGGCTAATAAAATTAAATGGGTTACATCCTAAACAGCCCTGCATATTCAGTCATGCCTTGGTTTAAGTCTCTTTTTGGCCAGAGTTTGAGAGACTTTGTTCTAAATCCCTTCTAAGTTCTTGCTAGAAATTCTTAGTTTGGAACTGTCGTAACTGATTTTTAGAGTGTTTGTGAATATGGGACCCGGCAGGTCCTATAAATGAAAATGCTTCAGAATGAAATCAGCTAAAGTAATGTGATATTGTAAAAAGATATTCTTTCTTAGCGATAAAATTTGAATTACTAACCAATAAAACACACTTACTAGCTGCTCACTTTAGTCCACTCAGGGGTTTTCTTGCTACAGTCTTACTTGGTCTGGTAGGAACTGTGACTAGTGACAGCAATCAGCTGTTTGACTTTATTACTTCTTTAACCATAATGCTGTCACATGCATTTTAGGAAGTTCACTTGTGTTTGCTTTTACTGTGGCTTTTTGACTTGTAAAAGTCTTGTGAACCTGTTTAAACATTTATGGGATGCCACAGTGTTTTATTTTAAATGTAGACCGTAAAATATTAAAACAAGACAAAATAAAACCAGAGACCTTATGCGAGAGAATATTTCAAAAAGATGTTGACACTGTTACTAAAAGTTGGTCAGCTCTCACATAGTTAACATTTTGTTGTTCCCATACTATTGGATGCACACTTTCCCTGACACTGCAGCATTGTTTAGTGACTAATGGTTTAAAGGTCAGAAAGTTTAATCGAGGTCTCCACTGCCATAAAAAATAGTAGGATCACTTTATCTCTTTGAGCTCTTATCTGTATTGTTTTCCACTCTGTCCTTGCTCTTTCCACCATGGTTGAATTTTTGCTATATTTATTTATTAAAGCCAGCTGATAACCTTATGGAGTATTTGCAATCCAAATATTGATGCTGTTTTATAACAGAAATCTTTTGCTTACCACTTTTTAAAAAATGTATTGCTGCTACAAACATAATTATCATTCTTCTGATAAAAGTCCTATTACAATAATAATAATAATAATAAAAATAATAATTTTAAGTAAAGAAATATAAACTAGTTAGTATAGAAAGTCTCATGCATTTCCTGTAAGGGTCATTACATCACCAGTGCGCCAATTTATCTGTCCCATATTACAGACTATGATTCGTTTTGAGAGTAAGAAAGACTAATAAAAGTTTCAGACTTTTATCTTTGATAGTGTTTGAGATGTTCAAATGTTGCCTTATTAACTTATTTTACAGTGCTTGACAATGGAAAGGTGAAGCATTACAAGCTGAGAAAACTGGACAATGGTCACTACTATGTGTCAAGGGCCAAATCGTTTCAAACACTGAAGGAGTTAGTGGAACATTACTCCCGACAGTCTGATGGCCTCTGTGCACGTCTGGGTGAGCCATGCAAAAAGGTAAAAAACAAACTATGCTGCCACGCACGATGCATAATTTGTATTTATTTATCTAATTAATTAACTAATTTTAAATCTGTGACTCTTTCTGTCTGCAGATAGAAGTTCCACAGACTTATGGTCTGTCCTATAACACAGTGGACCAATGGGAAATCAATCGTAGCTCCATCAAACTACTGAAAAAGCTTGGAGCGGGACAGTTTGGTGAGGTCTTTGAAGGCATATGGAATGAAACTACATCAGTTGCCGTGAAGACTCTCAAACCAGGTACACAAAACGACAAATACTCAGACATTCTGACCTTGTCAGAATAGGGCTGCTCTTAAAAACTACAAAAAGAGTGATTCACATAAAGAAACTTAATCAGCCGATGAAGTTGTCGTCAAATTATTAAACCAATAATAAGCTATTTATCATTAGCACCTGACTACTGCGTGCTTCTAGATACTAGAGCTAATAATGAAAATGGTGTTTACATTGATGGGACATATTATTATGACCTCCTTCCTAAAACTGTGTTGGGACCCTTTTGCTGTCAAAACAGCCCTGAGTGTTCATTCCTTAGCCAACTTTTGTTTTATGGCATATTAACCTAAAAGAGGCCACAGCCATCAGGGATTACCATTTCAATTAAAGGGTGGACATGCTCTCAAACAATGCTTAGGTAGTTGGTACATGTTAGTAGCACCCACATGCACGGCAGGACCCAAGGTTCTCCAGGAGAACATTGCCCAAAGCATCAAACTCTCTGCTGGATTGCCATTTTCCCACAGAGCATCCTGGTAAACGACCCACACACACCTGGCTATCCACATGATGTAAAGCAAAATGGGATTTATTAGACCAGGCTGCCTTCTTCCATTCCTCCATGGTCAAGTCCTGATGTTCATGCGCCCATTGTTGGTGCTTTCAGGAGTGTACAGGAGTCAGCTTGGAAACTCATTGTTCTGCAGCAATGCAGCGCTGTACACAGTAAACTGTGATACACTGTGCATTCGGACATCTTGAACCAGCATACATTTTTTTCAGCAATGTGAGCTACAGTAGCTCATGATCACATGAGCCAACCTTCGGTCCCACCATGCATCAGTAAGCTTTTCCGGCCCATGACCTTGGTCACTGGTTCACCACTCGTCTTTCTTTGGACCACTGTTGACTATGAACGCTCCAAAAGAGCTCCAAATTATCATTGCTCTGACCAAGCCATATAGAAATCATAATTTGGCTCTTGTCAAACTTGCTCAAATCCTTATGCTTGGCCATTTTTCTGCTTCGAACATATCAAATTTAAGGAAAGAAATTTCCTTTGCACCCACTAAAAGGTGCCATGGTGAAGAGATAATCGGTGTTATTCACTTCACTTGCCAGTGCTCATAAAGATATGCCTTTTGTGTTTTTATGTGACTGCTAATTGGTATATTTCCATCTATCTGTCCTTACTGATGGATTATGTTACCAAAGTATTCACTTATCCATCCAAATGATTAAATTCAAGTTTTACAGTGACTTCCATGGCCACAGCTGTATAAAATAAAACACCTGCCTATAAGTACTGCTTCTACAAGTTGGGTGGGCCGATATGATCTTCAACCGTATGAATTGAAAATGGGATATGACTCAAGTTCCTATGCATGAAAGCTTCTTAGAAGATTCCTTTGACATTCCAATTAGCAGTAGGTTTTTCTGGAAAGATGCCCACTTGCACCCATCTGAAAATAGCTTATAATAAATAAAGATAATATATTTAAAAGTAAAGTTAAATGTATGTCACAAACAAGTTGTATTTGTTGGCAGAGCAGTTAGCATTGCTGGGTTCAACAAAAATGACCATATTTCTAAGCTGCTTTGAGTGCCAGTATACAACCATGAAATCACTACACACCTCTGACAGGCACCATGGACGCAGAGGACTTCTTGAGAGAGGCTCAGATCATGAAGAGGCTGCGGCACCCCAAGCTGATTCAGCTGTATGCCGTTTGCACCTTGGAGGATCCCATCTACATAATCACAGAGCTGATGACAAATGGCAGCCTGTTGGAGTACCTTCAAAGTAAG
The DNA here is from genome assembly GCF_057382275.1 of Copadichromis virginalis. Taxonomy (NCBI): domain Eukaryota; kingdom Metazoa; phylum Chordata; class Actinopteri; order Cichliformes; family Cichlidae; genus Copadichromis; species Copadichromis virginalis. Next base: position 30,995,030 of record NC_140632.1, on the reverse strand, counting down.
ACAGCCACACTCTTTATTTTGCACCTGTGATTCTGAACAGCTTCTGCTTTATGACAGAACCACCGCTGCTGCTGCTGTTGTTCTTTAAAAAGTTATCACCAGTGAGAGGCCATGGTACCGAGATTTTAATCTTTTAGTAACAGATCAGATGCATTGTGTAAAGAATTTAGAACATACAAAAGAAATATATCACTGTCTTGGATTGTTAGACTTCACGTTTTAAAAAATCTGGTTAAAGGAAGTAGGTGATGATAGCAGTCTTACTGAGGAGTGACTCATTCTGCTCTGCTGTAAATAGACAATTACAAGTTATCTACTGGCCTGTAATATATGACAGATTGACTCTGTGTTCTTTTGTTTTCATTGATTTAAAGCAGATTAGCAGGAGTCATCTAAGGTTCTAGGTTGGTTAGATCTTTGTAATTATTAGAATTTTTATGTATTTGTATTTGATAGTTTTGACTGAAGAGATCAGATGTTAACTGTAAAGAATATCTCCCATGAGATAAAGATAGCTGAGTGAGCGGTGAAATAGTTGTTGTCATGTTGGTTAATAGATTTAAATAGATTTACTGATTTGGTCTATTTGAGCTGCTGGACACGTGAGAGTAATCTGTGTCAAAAAGCACAGTCCTTAAGGCCATTACAGAATACATTTTGTGGTTAGTGGTTAATTCATCCAAAAAAATGATTGTGTGGGGAAAAAATTAATTCATCCATCCATCTTCATCCGCTTTATCCGGGGCCGGGTCGCGGGGGCAGCAGCCTAAGCAAAGAGGCCCAGACCTCCCTCTCCCCAGCCACCTCCTCCAGCTTATCCGGGGGAACACCAAGGCGTTCCCAGGCCAGCCGAGAGATATAATCTCTCCAGCGTGTCCTGGGTCTGCCCCGGGGCCTCCTCCCGGTGGGACATGCCTGGAACACCTCACCCAGGAGGCGCCCAGGGGGCATCCTTGGCAGATGCCCGAACCACCTCAGCTGGCTCCTTTCGATGTGGAGCAGCAGCTGCTCTACTCTGAGCCCCTCCCGGATGGCCGAACTTCTCACCTTATCTCTAAGGGAGAGGCAGCCACCCTTCGGAGGAAGCTCATTTCTGCCGCTTGTATCCGTGATCTCATTCTTTCGGTCACTACCCACAGCTCGTGGCCATAGGTGAGGGTAGGGACGTAGATCGACCGGTAAATTGAGAGCTTCGCTTTTACACTCAGCTCCCTCTTCACCACGACGGACCGGTGCAGCGTCCGCATTACTGCAGCTGCAGCCCCAATCCGTCTGTCGATCTCCGGCTCCCTTCTTCCATCACTCGCGAACAAGACCCCGAGATACTTGAACTCCTCCACTTGGGGCAGGAACTCATCCCCGACCCGAAGTGGGCACTCCACCCTTTTCCGGCTGAGAACCATGGCCTCAGATTTGGAGATGCTGATCCTCATTCCCGCTGCTTCACACTCGGCTGCGAACCGTTCCAGTGCGAGCTGGAGGCCCTCACCCGATGAAGCCAACAGAACCACATCATCTGCAAAAATCAGAGATGAGATTCTGAGGCCACCAAAGCGAAAGCCCTCCACCACTTGGCTGCGCCTAGAAATCCTGTCCATAAAAATTATGAACAGAACCGGAGACAAAGGGCAGCCCTGGCGGAGCCCATCACCCACCGGGAACGAGTCCGACTTATTGCCGGCAATGTGAACCAAGCTCTTGCACCGGTTGTATAGGGATCGAATGGCCCGTAGCAATGGGCCAGACACCCCATACTCCCGCAACACCTCCCACAGGACACCCCGAGGGACATGGTCGAATGCCTTCTCCAAGTCCACAAAACACATGTAGACTGGTTGGGCAAACTCCCATGCACCCTCAAGTATCCTGGAGAGGATAAAGAGCTGGTCCAGTGTTCCGCGACCAGGACGAAAACCGCATTGTTCCTCCTGTATCCGAGGTTCGACTAGCGGACGAACTCTCCTTTCCAGCACCCTGGCACCCAAAAATTAATTCAATTCAATTTTATTTATATAGCGCCAAATCACAACAAAAGTCGCCTCAAGGCGCTTCATAGATACAGAGGAAAAACCCAACAATCATATGACCCCCTATGAGCAAGCACTTTGGCGACAGTGGGAAGGAAAAACTCCCTTTTAACAGGAAGAAACCTCCGGCAGAACCAGGCTCAGGGAGGGGCGGCCATCTGCTGCGACCGGTTGGGGTGAGAGAAGGAAGACAGGATAAAAGACATACTGTGGAAGAGAGACAGAGGTTAATAACAGATATGATTCAATGCAGAGAGGTCTGGAAAGGAAAAACTCAATGCATCATGGGAATCCCCTGGCAGCCTACGTCTATTGCAGCATAACTAAGGGAGGATTCAGGGTCACCTGGTCCAGCCCTAACTATATGCTTTAGCAAAAAGGAAAGTTTTAAGCCTAATCTTGAAAGTAGAGATAGTGTCTGTCTCCCGAATCCAAACTGGAAGCTGGTTCTACAGAAGAGGGGCCTGAAAACTGAAGGCTCTCCCTCCCATTCTACTTTTAAATACTCGTAGTACCATATCACCCTATTAGAGCACTTCGCTCTCGCTCTGCAGGCCTACTTGTTGTTCCTAAAAGTCATTAAGATAAAATGGGGCCTGATTATTTAAAACCTTGTATGTGAGGAGCAGGATTTTGAATTCAATTCTGGATTTAACAGGAAGCCAATGAAGGGAAGCCAAAACAGGAGAAATATGCTCTCTCTTTCTAGTCCCTGTCAGTACTCTTGCTGCAGCATTTTGGATTAGCTGAAGGCTTTTCAGTGAGTTTTTTGGACATCCTGATAATAATGAATTACAGTAGTCCAGCCTGGAAGTAATAAATGCATGAACTAGTTTTTCAGCGTCACTCTAAGACAGGATATTTCTAACTTTAGAGATGTTGCGCAAATGGAAGAAAGCAGTCTTACATATTTGTTTAATATGTGCGTTGAAGGACATATCCTGGTCAAAAATGACTCCAAGGTTCCTCACAGCGTTACTGGAGGCCAAGGTAATGCCATCCAGAGAAAGAATCTGGCTGGATACCATATTTCTAAGCTTTTCAGGGCCGAGTACAATAACCTCAGTTTTATCTGAATTAAGAAGCAAAAAGTTAGCGGCCATCCAGGTCTTTATGTCTTTAAGACATTCCTGCAGTTTAACTAATTGGTGTGTGTTATCTGGCTTAAGAAGACATCAAGCCAAGATGAGCTAGTCCTGATGTTTCTAAACAAGTAAAGAAAAAAACTGATATTCTGGGTTCATCCAGTTCCCCAGCAGCAGGGAAGATTTCATGGTTATATCCAGAAGTTAAAGCTTTATCCAAAATGCTTTTGTATGCATCTATGCAGGGCAGTTTGAGCTCTTGTTGGCAGAGTTGGGGTCACATGTGAGGAGGCAGAGAAATGAAATCATAGAAATTACCACATAGACACAGTAGTCGGAACAAAGAATTTGTTACTGTCAAAGTGACAGACTTAAATAGATACATTCTTTGAGAAGCTAGCATTCTCTACTAACTATACTTGTTTCCTTACCGGCATGCTTCATTAAAAAAAAGAAAAAGTGTGTGTGTAAGATTGTGACCAGTAACTTGGCTTTCTCTTTGGATTACAGAGGATAAAGGTAGAACACTGCGTATCTCAGATCAAATTGAGATGGCTGCACAGGTGGCATCAGGCATGGCTTTTCTGGAGTTACAGAACTACATCCACAGAGACCTGGCAGCCAGAAATGTCCTAGTGGGCGAAAACAACATCTGCAAAGTGGCTGACTTTGGCCTGGCCAGGGTTTTCATGGTGAGTGTAAAACTGAAATTGGTATTCTACGCTTTCATGATGCCGTTCATTCCAGTCATACGTCCTTCAGAAAACCTGCATTCTTTACTAAATGTAATTGCTTGCTTTCAGGCATAACTTGTAAATACTCCTCAAACTAATCCACAGAATCTATTATACTACTGTCAGGATCACATCACATGTTTGTACTGCAGGAATAAACTGATGTGCTTTGATGATCACTTTTGGCTGGATCTTTGTGCCTTTTTTTGCTTGCAGAAAGAAAGCGAAAATGTGTACGAAGCCAAAGAAGGAACTAAATTCCCTGTGAAATGGACCGCTCCAGAGGCCATTCATGACAACAGGTTCACTATCAAATCTGATGTTTGGTCCTTTGGAATTTTGCTGTATGAGATTGTGACATTTGGCCAGATGCCGTACCCAGGTGAGATTTGATTTCTATCAAATACAAAGATCTAGCAAGAATTCCAGCTTGTAAGATTAGTACTGATGTGAGTCTGTGATTCTTTCAGCAATGACAAACTTTCAGGTGGTCCAGAAACTGGCTGAGGGCTTCAGGATGCAATGCCCCGCAAACTGCCCCAAAGTCTTGTATGACATTATGAAGGACTGCTGGAAGGAAAATGAACAGGACCGGCCTACATTTGAGACCCTGCAGTGGAAGCTGGAGGAATACTTTGAACAGGATGTGACGTCCTATGACGATGCCACTCGTTATTAGCACAACTGCCAGGCTGTGATATTAGAAAACAAACAAACAAAAAAAACTCTTAAGAAATCGTGAATATACTGACTGGCTAATGTAATTTAAAAGGTCTAAATAGGAAAGCAGAATGGAGTTGGTGACAGCACTCATAGTCTTGTTTGAAATGAACGCACTCAATTGCATAACATGCGTGTCTAACTTAATTCCTACAGAGCGCTTAACTGGAAGACGCCTTTTTCAGCACAGCATTACGTTGCTCTCGACTAACTGGTTCGGCTTGCTCGAAGCATAGCAAACATTCTTTCCACTAACGACTTGTTGAGCCATTGCATGACAGGAGTAATGCGTCACGTTCACCTAGAAGCTCAATCTGCTGTCTTGGAGAGAATAGCAGGCACTGCAGTTTTATCACATTTATTGTTATTTTGGGGTTCTAGGACGACGGTCACTAATAAGTTGCGGTCACTAATAAGACAAATTAACCAAGCTATTTAACTACAAGCTTTTCTCTTTAGAAATTCTAACAGCTGCTACAAAATGGTGACAAATAAAAGGAAGATGGGCGTGGGGGTCCTGCAGATGTCCTGAGAGAAACCTGCTGCATACTCTGTTAAGTCATGTTTCCAAAATAACCACTACTAAAAGTTCTAAATGCAACTATTGTGCTGCATTTAACCATTTGCATAGTCGCACATAGTCATGATGGCTGTTATTCTGTTCACACTAAAAGCAAATAATGTAAATGGAAGCATAACATTAGCTACTTTAGTCTAGTTTGTTTTTTTTTTCTCCCCACATAATATACTGTGAATTTTGATCAGCAGCTAGTTGTTGTAGTTGTTAAAGCTACATTTGTGAACAATCAGTTATTTGCATGCACTTTTTTTCTCCTTTAAGCACCTACAGTATCATCACAGTATCACCACACCTGTCTGCTTCACACTTCTGCTCATTCATTGTGCGACGGTTTGATGCTCTGTGACTGAAAAATGTGATTTTTGATTCTGTTCACACTGCTCTCAGATCTGTGGGGTCTTTCATATTAATGGAAGCTGCGACAACAAAGTGACGGCACAAACATTCAAATTCTTGATGCATTTACTAAACCAGTTAAACTGGTGTTTTAGCTAATGTTGATTTTTTTTTTCTTTTTCAGTGTCATGCACAAATTCTTGTTAATTGTACATTGTAATCTTGACAGTGTTTATATATAATCATATTGTATTTTAACTTAATTGTCCCTAAGCCTAATATAATTAAAAGAACCGTATTTAGTATGATTTGCCTGGATTTTTGAATTTTACACTGATAGGAAAATGAAAGTCTGACACCAGAGTAACTCATCTGACACATTAAACCTTTTTTCCCATGCTTTTGACACATGGCAGTGATGGTCTTTGGAGTCTGAATGTGTAGTCCTTTGTCTTCTGTGTCATTGTGTGCTGTGTACTTTTATTGGTTGGGATTAGCTTTTTTTCTTCAAACAGGTATAAGTTTCCATAACCTATAATAAATACTGTAGAACGGAGGCTTGATGCTTATACTATGAAAAGGAGTTTGGGATAAACCAGGTAATGTAAGGGTTAACCCTCGGTTTTCAGCATTAGAAAGGTGGTTTGCCTCTCAGCAGGATCCATTGCCATATGGCATTCAACCCTAGTTTTCTGTACTATGAAGATCCTTTACTTCAGGTGTAATTTAATGAAACAGTGGATTATAAACCAGCAGGAACTCCTATGCCCTAATGTAAGGGTTATGTTGAAAAGCCTGTTAACTTATGCAGCTTTTTGTTAGTTCTACTTCCTGCATTCCAATAGGATGAACTAGGTGATGGAACTTCAAATGCACAAACACCAGTGGTTTTAACATTACTTAAATAACTTGCATAACCACACAGTGTCTTTTCTGTTATGTTCACGCTGCTGTTCTAGATAGGAAGATTTGTTTAAAATAAATCACTTTGTTGCCTGGAGTTTTGTAATTGGTGACATTCTACCAACACCACCCCTTTTATGTGAAAAGGCTGGTTGCTAGAGTATTAAACTGTGGATTAACATGATCAGCCCTTCTGACATTAGGGTGAATGATAATAAGATATCTTTTGTATGTGAAACTTTGTGGTTCAGAGCTCTGCTGTAAGGTTAGTCTCGGGCTGCACTTAATAACAGGACAGAATGGGTCAACACATTGCAGGTTCTCATTGTGTGGACATTTTATATAACAGGAAGCGCCATTGTTCACGCTGTCTGTTGTCAGTATATATTGTATTTTATTCATATGCATACTGCCTACCAACTTTTTTACCTTTCGAAAAAAGTTGCAACTTACCTGGAATTCCTTGTCCCATAGATCAATTTGTAAAAACTATTATAGAATAGAGTTGTTAAACAGGTCTCTGTTCAGGGTGCCTCTCACCCTATGACATTTAGGACATTAACTCTGTAAACCCTGTGGTATGGTGATGCAGTGATTAGCACTGTTACCCCACAGCAAGAAGGTCCTGGGCTCAAATCTAGAGTTGGGGTCTTTCTGTGACAAGTTGTTGTGTTCTACCTGTGTCCAAGACATCCATGGGGCTCCAGCACCCCCTCAACAACCCTGAATTGGCTACGTGGAAGGAGATGGATAGACTCTCTACACCATCTCATGGTACAAAATGGTATTGCACACCGGCTATAGTTCAATTTCAGTAAATAAACTAATGTATATGAACAAATCTGAATACTGTCAAAAAGTTCATATTTTAAACGATTTAATTAAAAAATGTAAACTAATATTCTGTTTTCATTATGTATGCAAGTACAAACTGTATAAATACCATGTATCTTAGTCTAATTCAGTACACATAAATGCTGTCATGGGAAAGACTGATGACTTGGCTTGGGATCAAAGTCCTAGAATCTGGAGGAAGAGTTGAGAAGGACAGAAACCAAGGTGTTTGAAGTGCAGTGTTTAGTTCCTGCAGTCTCTGATGATTTGGGTGCCATGTTGCATTCTGAAGTTGGTTGGTCCAAAGTCAATGCAACTGTCTACTTGGAGATTTTCAAGTAGACACTTCATGTTTCCATTTGGTGATCAACTTTATAAAAATCCAGGTTTCCTTTTTTAGTAGGACTCAGCACCTACCAGGGCTACTACCAAATCATCACATTACTGTTCTTGATTGGCTAACTGACTCCCCTGACCTGAATCCTGCAAAAAACATGTGAAGTATTGTCAAGGGGAAGATGAGAAACACCTGAGCCAAAAACACAGATGAGCAGAACGCTACTATTTAAGCCACCTAAGCTTCAGAAAAACCTCAGTAGTGCGATAAGTTGATTGCATCCATGTTGCAGTACAATGAGCTCTTCTGTTTACTCTGTTTTTTTTAATTGATGTTTTTTTTTAAGTTACTGCTGCCATCCTATCACGTAGAAGCAATCTCATCATTCTCATCTGAATTCTGGCACCAACAAGGATGTCACATTCAGTGTCTGTTAAATCACTGTTCTTTGCCATTCTGTTGATCAGTTTGAGCTTCAGCACGTCATCTTCATTTAGTCTACGTGCCTAAATGTACTGATTTCTGCTATAAAATTAGGGGAAAGGCAAAGAAAACATTATGATTAAGGCTTGAGCAAGCCTCCAGCAAATAAAAAAGGTGAATTCAACGTCCTGTTAATTGATACAAACATGATTGTGTGAGAGAGAAAGACTATATGGGTTCATGGGTTTTTTGGCAACTTGCACCAACTATGACTAAATTGTTTGATGTAACTTCCCAATGTGACCACATGGCGGTGCTGCCGGTCCGTTTGCACCCCTGCCTCATAGCCTGCTGATATCTTCCAGCAGTTTTTAAATGCAGTTATCTAAAGTCTGACTCATCTTCATCATTGGAAATGGTTTTTTTTTTGGTTTTTTTTTTATCTAACAGAGAGAAGTAAGTGCACACTTAAGTCAAAGTTTATGTTGAACATCAGGGTTGGTTGATAATTTTCAGCTCTGTCATTCACTGAGGCCACAACATATCCATGGTTTTAAACCGTGTTCCTAAACCCAGGTACACACTGTACCATTCTGGCCTTCCACAGATGACAGATGACCAATGTGACAGGATCATGGTGGTGTTTTTGGTTGTGGCTTCAAATCACTGGTTTTATGTTGTACAGCTAAAAAGGTTCAAAGCTGTCTGTTACAGGTGTATTAAGAGCAAATATAGGACTGATGGGCCTGGGGCAAATGTCACTTATAGCATTTATTTAAAAAAAAGGAATCAACTGTGATGGAAGTACTAGTACGCAACACAAAATCGCAGAGGAAAGTTTAGTTGAAATGTGGCAGACTGCATAATTCTAGGCGTATTACACATAGTAGAATCAAGTAGTACAAGTTATACCACATGAAGCGCCCGCGTCGGTGCAGACTATAATAACTATGCTTAATAGCATAACGTGTTACTAAGGTATTGAAGGAAAAGGTCAGATGCGTGTTTTGGTTTGGTGTTGTTTTGGCATTTGTGTTTATGTGGACCTAGTGTAGTGTTTGTACTGTTTATGGGTTTATGTATTTAAAGCAAGACTACATTGAAAAAATGTTCATCTGAATCATCGTTGTAGTTGGGACTGAAATTTCAATGCTAAATAAGTGATCAGCTTAAAAATACTTTATGGTGGTGGTGGTAACTTTATTGTCCCTAACGGGAAATTGATTTGCAGTATGTCCATACAAACAAACAAACAGACAACCAACACATCACATATACACACAAATACTGATGAAACGTGACTGTGTAAGGACAATGACACTGGGATAAATCGCAACTTCCCTCAATAATCAAACCCTTCAGGTTTTGATTATTGAAATTTCTAAAATGTCATTAGTGGCTTAGACCATAACGTTAGGTTAGGTAAGAAAACAACAGGGACATAAGTTAAGCACAGAATCACAGATCTGAATATTGTATGGCCTTTTTCGTTTCTTTTATATTTGTTTTATTCACTTGTTGATTTTGTAGATGGTCAGACTCAGCAAATGGGTTACTTGGAAGTCTTAGCTGCTGTTTTAACAATTCTCAGATGGTCACCTGGTTGCTTTATGCTGACATGGCTAGGGTTTTGTTTGGTCAACACTATTCTCACACTGTAATCTGGTGTTTTTATAGGGTCAGCTCCATCTGATAGCTGCTTGTTTATACAGGAGAAACAGTTTTATGTGGGCATTTGTCTTGGTCGATCTTACACAAATTTACCAGAAGGGGGAGCTAAAAGATCTGTTTGTACCAATGATAGCGTTAAAGATGAGTGTTTTCTAAAATCATTGGTTTTTACTGTGGGTGCAGTCAGGACCCCTTAGAGTTTACCTTGCAAAATGACTAAAATGACCTTTGTAATAATTCATTTATTTACTCAATGTAAATAAAGCACAGACTTTGTGGACAGTTTAATTTGAATCTTGATTCATTTAAAAGCCTAGTCGCTACAATAATCACATAAATATGTTTGAAATATTTTTTCCCTTTCTACCTTTGACAAAGTAGTGCAAAAAACAACAACAACTGCATTATATAAATAAACATTAAACTGTATATATATTGTACTGTAGTAAACACACAGTCTGTCTATACCCCTGCTATAGACTGGTTTTTAATTCCTTTTGTTGGTTTCATTAGTGCAGTTTCTTTTTCAAATGAAAGTGTGTTAACGTCAATTTTGAACCAAATGATAAAGACTTAAAAAGGAATTAAAAGGCTTTGAACAGTATGTGACATGTTGATTTTCCATTAAATGTCAATATCTACAGTGGGATTACAAATATTAAAGAAAAATTATGGATAAAAGAGCTGACTAAACAAATTTACTACATCTGGATGTACTTAAGTAAAGGCCATCCCTGCCGACCCCTCCCTGAGCCTGGTTCTGCCGCAGGTTCTGCCTGTTAAAAGGGAGTTTTTCCTTCCCACTGTCGCCAAAGTGCTTGCGGGTTATGTGATTATTGGGTTTTTCTCTGTATGTATTATTGTAAGGTCTACCTTACAATGTAACAGTTGCCTTGTGGCAGGCTTGTGAGAGGGGCAGGGCTCCGGGGGAAATCCAGGTGAACACTCTCGTCTCTCTCCAAACAATCCAAACACGAATCCACTCGAACACTCATCACTCAGGGAACACCAGGGAAAACAGTTCAGGTCTGCACACAAAGAAACGCTCGTTAGATTCCAAACACACAACTACATGGAAAAACACTTGCTAGACGCTTGACTTTCTCTGACGCGATTCTTACAATGATCCAGCGAAGAACAGCCGTTGCTTCCTGGCTTACCGGTAAATGCCATCCACTGATGAGGCACAGGTGTTTCCTCCTCCGAGGGCGTGGGACAAGGGCGTGAACCCACAATGAGTTCCGCCCTGGCGAGAGAGAGAGAGAGAGAGAGAGACAGCTGATCAGCGACCAGCTGAACCTCCAGGCCGTGACAGATTTGGCGCTGTATAAAATTGAATTAAAATGGTCTGATACTTATATAGCGCTTTTCAATTCTCTGGCATTACTCAAAGTGCTGTATAAAACATGCCACATTTAGCCAAGCTTTTAGTGCTGCCAGCTGTTAATACTCCAATGAATGCATTGGATGTCTTAACTGTTAACCATGGTTACCTGGTAACCAACAGTTACAGCTAGGGTAATAATCAACTTGTTTGGGAAGCATGAATACAAAAAACAAGAATCTAGATGTATCTTAATTTAACAGAGAAGCTGGTTGTTCACAAGCCTTTTAAAAGCATTTCACAGCAGTAAACTCTTTGCATAATTAGGATAATAAAAAAGTAGCAATGCAAATATAATCCGTCTTGCTTTCAGTGTCTCAGAAACACATAAAACTCAAGATCCACCTTGTCTTTTTCCATTAAAAAGCATATATTTCCCCATTTACCATAATGCTTCACAATAACAAGAATGTATTCTAATGCAATCCTGTAAAACTGCAGCAGATTTGCATGTGGTCATAAATTACAAGCTGACAACGGGTGATTGCCTCTCAAAGGGAAAACAAGTGGATAAGACAGGTTTAGTGAGAATTATTCAAATGAATAGCTCGTGTTTGCATAGAGAAAAGGGGGATTTTGAAAAGACGAACAGCCTTGAATAGGATGGGTAATTCCTTTTGCAACCAACATATTTATGAGTTTATAAGTTAATTCCCTTATTCACAGAGACATGTCAAGACTTTGGTTATGCTCTGAATTCTCTCCCTTGTGTCTGCAGGCAGATGGAGAATAAAGAGTGTGCTCAGTTTGATTCAAACTGCATGATTTACATGTTGAGGCATTATGAAATCAGTATATCATAAAAGCTGAGAGAGAATGAAATTGTATGAAGTCAAGATTCTTTTTCACTGGGTTTTGGGGTCATAAACATGATGGGTTGCTTTTCTGTTTGGTGGTGTAAATGCACAGCCATCTGAGTTTGAACTCCCAGTAACCTATACCCCATTTAGCCCTGTTGCACATGGCTAATATTGTTCCCACAATAGCAGCTCTTCCCCAGAAATTACATTGATATACGACTGATATATTCAATGAGTTATGAAAAAAAAAAACAGTAACTTCAATGTTTCTGTACCATTTGCAGATCTTAGTTAGGCTGATTGTGGGTATAGAAATGTAAGGGTCAGTTAAGCTTTGGCTTACATTTTCTTACCTTTAGCTATATGAGGGTTTCTCTATGGCTTAGTCCCCTAAGGAATCCAATAAAGTTAGCCCAATCTCTTTCTGTCCCCCCATCAGCCATATATGATTAGGCAAATTTCTGATTCATTACACTTTTCACTTTTTTCTTTTCTTCTGTTTAACTGAGTATCTTCTTTATCTATCATTCTGAGCTACGTTGGTTTGTACAGTAAGTCTGTGATAATTTCTCCCCTAATCATGAATTTTTTGGTCATGTTTTGCTTTCATTTTTTCTTGCCACATAAAGACACTAAACCAGAAAGTCTTCAATACCAAATTCTGTTCTGCTAAATTTAAATCTCATTGATAACAGCAGAAAATGACATAGATTATATTTTACAAATCCAACATCCTGGTATCTTAACGGTTCGATTCTTAATAAAGAGGTTAAGAAGAATATTGCAGAAATGAATGACAGTAGGTGTAATCAGACAATCCAAATGCAAAAATAGACTGTGCAGGGGGGAGTAGTGTAGAGTGTTCTGGAGATAGTTGAGGTGGTTTGGGCATCTGGTTAGGATCCCTCCTTGGTGCTTCCTCTTAGAGGTTTTTCCTTGTATAACCAGCTGGGAGGAGACCCTCTGAAAGACCTTCACGCCTTTTGCAACAATACAAACCTTTTAGAATGTTAAAGCTGTGAATTGATACAAATTATTGAAAAGACGTACAAAATGTGCCTGAATTGTTGTACTTTTTATTTACAATGCCATGACAACACTGTGTATATACAGATGCAGTCCTTATAACCTTTGATAATTTTGCCCTTTCTGCTGCACACATCGTTGCTTTAATCCCATTCCAAATGTCCAACTAAAATTGCTCATTTGCTAGGCTACTCTTTGATTGATAGGACTGGCAGGCCCTGTGTTCCTGTGTTCTCGGTCTTGCCTTAACAAAATGCAGTACAGGATTTAGCCAGTCCTGCAACTTTGCAGAGTGGACGTAATTATATAAAAAGGTAGTAATGTCCGGTCAGGGCTGCTATGGCTTTGCTAATGAATTCCAGGTTTCTGCTAAAAAGGGATCCTGCAACCCTGTTCCATAGGCATCTAGTACTAACTGCAGTGAGGCATTTATCACTGCTTCCAATCGATGCATGAGGATGACTTGACAGTTCAGACTTCGAAGGACCGGGCTTAGGACCCCAGGTACAGGACATTCATCTCTGAGAAGATGTTCCCATGCTGCCCCTCTCTCTGGGCCATTACAGTTTGAGGGATCATTGCAAGCATTGAGGGAGGAGTCTATCAATCATGTCAACCACACAGCAGCATGCTCTAACCCCACTGGACCTGGCTTCCTGAATCTCACCCAACTCTGCCCTGCAAATATAATTACACTCTAGTTCAACCTTGTAGCTAAACTGGCCCCGAGGACATCTTCATCTCTCAGCCAGCAGTTTAAAAAAATTGTAATTTTACTTTAGAGTAGTGAATATTGTTAGAATTTCTCACCGTGGCTGTAACCAGCCCTGAGATCATGGAGGTCATTTTTTTTCAGAATGAAACTGTGAAAATGGTGTGAACTGATGTTGTTGTGCTAAATAAGCTGACGCAAAGTAGTGCATGAAGTTGGTAAAAACATTATGAGAGCAGTGTGAACAGAGTGATCACACAATCTGATTAATATCTTTTGACTGATGGTGCTGTTGACATACAAAGAGAAAAGGTGTTTGGAGGTTTTGGACAAAAGACTTTATAAAAAGTTGTATCGGAAAAGGCTTTAGTGAGGTTTAAGAAAACTGGTTATTGTATACTACACACTGGCAGCTTACTCCATAATGGTGTTCAGCAGTAAAGGCTAATGTGGTACTATAACATGTGACTGCAGTTTTAAAAATCAATTAGTAATTCCTAATTTTATTAATCATATTATAGCAAAGAATTTGTGAATTTTGACAACTGTAAGAAAATTATTGTTTTTTTCTGCTTTAGATTCATACTGTAAATAAAAGAGTTCTCCAGCAGGGTTTGTCATCTTTGATGGATTGTTCCCAAGACAGTTATGATAGAGCCAGTAGCAGACTCTTCAGAGCCAACGTCAACCTGATTAAATGCTGGATGTGTACATGCAGAGCAGATTATGTATTAACACGAGTTTTGAGCACAGGGTTATGATGAAACACGATGATGCTGACAGATTTCTACTGTGTGCATTATACAACCGAGGCAGGTTATTACATTTTAAGACATTCAGATTTTCGTTTTAAGTTGAAATTTTCTTCTAAAATTCAATCCATGAAATAAATAAAGAAATGTTAAAGAAATATACTGGTAATAGATAAGAAAAAAGAGGCAATGACTCTCTCACCTCTCTCACCTCCTGAGCTACTTTCCGTGTTTACTGTGATGCAGTGTGTTATTCATACAGGAAGACTTTAAGGGATGAGAAAATTTATCCACATACTTTCAGTTGCCTATTTTGTTATGAAGGTTACTTCCTTGCTGTGTTGCTGATTTCCTCCTGTGCTCTTTATCCCATCCTCATTAGTATCAAGCCATCAAATCAGCTCCTGTGTACTTTCTGTGTCTTTGTTACATACTGGTTCATCTTTTTGGACTTTGGACATCGCACCTTTACATCACCTCCTGTTTACCCACATGATTGATAAAATAAAACTTCTTTAATTACTTTACTGTCATCATTCTCGTGTGTTGTCTCAAGACCATAATTATCAAACATGAAAGCTGGCAGCAGATCTTTGGACCAGTCTCTCTACAAGACAAGGTCACATTCAAGTCTATATTTCAGCAATGAACACTTCTAACACATTGGCATTTAATCAAGTTATTTGGAATGAACCTGGTTTAAAAACTTTCCCAAAATTTAGGATACTGCTTCATTGCACCACTTTGCTTTGAAAGGTGGTAAATGGACAGGAAAAGGAGACACTTCCACTGAAATTGCTCGCACTTGCCTGCATGCTGAAAAAACTAAAAAAATGCATTAAGGATTACTCAGCGTGTTCTTAGGTGATACCTACAGATCCTGGATGTGAAAAAACAAGTTGTGCCTCTGCCTTTCAGTTAACGCATGCCTCAGCCAAACACTTTGATTCTCCTTTGACTTGCCTGTTTCTGCCACTGAGTTTTGGGGTTGGTGCACTAAACAAGTAATGAGTTAGATTATTTCTCATTTCTTTTTCTATAAAATAATGCACTGTTTTATTTAAGTACTCCTGCTGAGTCTATCATTCTGTGCTTTACATTAATTTTTGTTGCTTCATGATATGATCTTAGATACATCGTATATTAAGAATTTAAACCATACACTGAAGTCCCACAAAGTGGTAAAAAATTCTGATCCTAATGGGAACACACATCAGTTATTTTTTTAGTGTGCTATCCTAAAACTGGCATGACAGCTGGAAAGGCACAGGTGGAAATGTGGTAATAGGCAGTTGGCACAGTTTGTGCTGAACTTTTATGCTATTTTATATTATTATAGTTGAACACACTTCTCCTAGAGATTTAGTCGCAAGTTAAATTGTGAATCTTTCAATCTTGATCAAATAGTTTACTCTGGGGAACGGTTGCCTCACAGCCTGTCCCCCTCCACCACGAACTCGATAAGCAGAAGAAAATAGATGGATGGACATCTATATATATGAAATTTGGTAGCTCAGTATAATGTTCCAAGACATACGAGTGTCTTGGAGAGGAAGACAAAAGAGAAGACATGAAACAAATCTAAACGGTCCAGTTGCTATCTTTTCAGGGACAGGGTTACGTGGTTTTACATGCTTCATGACCTGCTTGTCCTCTATAGCTTTAGGCAGTGGAGTATTTACTTTCCTCTGCTGGTATACAGATTTACAACTGTCTTGTCACTGTTGGTTGATTCAAAAATCGAATGCATTACGTTAATCAATTACTCCCCGGAGAAAGTAATTTGTTACTTAATTACCATTTAACAACATAAACCTTAGGCTACATCTCAACACATGGGCGTCAATCCACATCTTAATGAGGAAACACACATTATTTTTTGAGTTTTAACACAAAGGTGGGCTAGCAGCCCAAACAGCACTTCACATACATTGTGGGAACAGCTATTCTACAGTACAAGCAGGTAAGGCAGGAAATGGAAGCTGTACTAGGCTTACTCCTCATTACTCTTATTATTATGTAATTGCTTGTACTACACTATATTACAATGTAACATGTTACCCCAAAAATGTTGTTACTTTCTGGCCCCAATAGCTGAATATAAGGCTCGGAAAGCTGCAAAGAGATTGGCTCTTTGTGGCCATTGGTGTACAGTAACAGTATTTTACCACCAGAGTAACTATGCATTTGTATTATCAAATAACTATTATCATGCAACTATTACAGTGTCCTTGCTGCTTCTCTTGATCAATATTAAGCTACTGGGGTTGAAGTGCCACCTAATTGTGACCATAATACCTGCTTTGGTTGCTCTTCAGTTCAGGTCACAGTTTTCTACAATTGTGTGTACTGTAAAAAATTTAAGTGGTAATATTATTAAATATAAAGTAAAAGAAAAAATATAGATACAAAACCCAAGAAAAAAACCAAAGTAAAACTGTGGGGTCATATGTTTGACATGTTTATGGATGTCCACTACATTTTAGGACTCAGCTGGCTTCATCAGAAGGCACAATATCTGTCAGGCAGACAGACAATGAAACAGATTTGAATTCAGCCTACCTTACTCGCTTCTTCTGTAAAGGGTTCATTCACACAGAGAAAATGTTGTGAAGGCGCTAGGGCTACCCAGAATCCCACTGTGCAACCGTATGCTTCACCCTTTTTGTCAGAGACTCACATCGAGGAGCAGTCTGCTGCTAACAGTCTGAGATCAAAGGGAAAAGTCCTGCAGATAAAAGTCGATTAGCGAAGAAAAAGAGACAGACTGACACAAGCTGAGCCCAGATTGAGCATAAAGTGGAGACAAAGGTGTGAAATAATTTTTTCTTCCCCCTTCAGATTCAAATTCTGTTCTTCTTCTTTTCGATTAGCATCAAAGTAATCATTACCATTACTGAAACAAATCTTGGCTGATAACTCAAATGCTTGACAGAACATCTCTGCTTCCCCTGAGCTTTGACTGCTTTGGCTTACGATAAAGTGCTAATCAGCTCCCACCTATGTGAAAAATTAACTTAACAACAGATGCTTGTGTTTCTCCAAGAAAATAAATGCCTGAACAACAGCCAGAAATGTCCCTTTTCACCTCTGGACAATAAAGTGTCTGCTTTGCCAAGTACTCTTTGACTTTGGTCCAGATGTCCAAGTCTATCAAATGGTGTTCGAGGAGTGCCGTGACCAGTGGTGAAGCTGGCCAAGAAAGCACTCGGATTTACTAATCTGACACGGGTCTGTGTGACTTCAAATAAAAAGAGCTTGCCCTTCAACTTGGATGTCTGCTTTCCACTCCTTGTCTAAATATGCGGAACATGAAAAACACTGGAGTTTTTCCATTATGCAGGGACACAAGCTGACCTGACCAAAGATAAAATATCAACAGATATTGTTTGTTACTTGTTTGGGTTCAGAGTGAGACATATTACAGTATTAACAATATAAAATTTGGTTTATAACATACAACTTTTTTCTCTGTCTGCTTATTAAAAGCTTGAACATGTCAGTGTAAGTAAACCTCACCCGAGGTATTACTTTTAAAAAGAGAAACATTTCACATTCTGAGTTTGTTGGGACAACCACCATCTACTCCTGAAAGCACAGACACGAATGATCGATTACAGTTTCCACTGGAACTTTGACTTTCTAACTCCAAGAAATAAAGATAGGCAATCATCCATCAGATCAGTGCTAGCGATAGCTTCCTAGGGCCTGAATATATGATTACATTGCTTTGACTCCATTTATCTGCATACCTCTTATTCAGCAGTGTGGACTGGAGTGTGCTACTCCACCCCAAAAACACTGTAGCCCAGAAATTTCCTCACAAGCTGTCCCAAATCCTCTTAATGCTATCAATCCTGCTTTCGCTCATTCCACTTCATTGTCTCTTTATTTTGCCACTTTCCTGCATGGGGAAGCTTGATTGATTTGGCTTTCAAGGATAGGAGACAGGAAAGTTGGGGGGCTAGGCAAAGTGTTTGGGAACATCGCATAAACTCTGACACAGACAAATGACTTGGGTCGGATGGGATGAATCCTTTGACTTTCGAAATATTGCAGTGGCTTCCTTTCACACCAGCAGCCTCGTCATGCCTTTTCTCCTGCTTGATAATACAGTGACAACCACATCTGTTCTCCTCTGGCCCATAACACTCATCTGGAGCAAATGATGAGCACAGCCATGGCATTATTTTAAGTGCTATTGTAACCTCTTTGGATATTTCCTTGGCACCTTAAAATGAAATAGTAAATATACTATGTATAGGCAGGCTGTTTGATGTTTGAATTTCATCATTTAATCACTGATAACAATGAATTCTGTGTTCAGGAAATAGCAAAGTCTGTGAGACTGGAAGAAAGCCAGAAAGAGGAGGGTGTTTGAGTTCAGTAAGCATACCTAACAAAAAGTGAATCTATTTTCCTATTAAAAATTTAAGGTGCAAGTGTCTTTATTAACATAACAGCTTCAAAACAATCAGTGAACAAAGCAGACAAAGAAAAAAAAATGTGAATCAGAGAAATGAAACATTATTCTGCATGCTACACCCTAAACCTTAAATTATTTTACAGCTACTTACTCACGCTGTATCTCATATTCTATTTGCTGTGAGTGCAGATAGATTTAAAATTAATTTCAGTTTTTCTGCATGTTGCTATTTTTCTTGCATTTTTGGTGTATGTGAACATTGCTTTTGTTGTTACTTTTACCTTTGGCCTGACACCACACAAAAAACTGAATGAGTTACACCTTGCGGAGTTCACTCACTTTAAATAAAAGAAAAAGCACATTAGAGAAAACAAGGCACAAGGAGAAGAAAAATAAAAAGAAATGAGACCGCAACTGGCACGAAGATTTTTAGCTATGTTTAGCAATCAGCTGGCAGGGACAAGGATCCAGATTCAGTGATGGGTTCATGTCCAATGATACAATACCCCTGCAGTGGAGTGGAGGCTATAGAGATAGGTCTGTCTGTCTGTCTGTCTGTCTGATGTGCAGAGCAGCCACCTTGTGCAACATATAGGTATAAAACAAAACCCTAAGTGAGGAAATGTGTATTGATTGCTTCTTTGTTGTAAAAGTGATTATTGGGTGTTAGTCTCCATTAAATGGTGTGATTTAAATTTGCAATTAAAATTCATTTGTGTGTTGAGTAACAGAGTTAAGTATGTATGTGGGTTGCACTCATGAAAAACTTCAGATCTTTTCTGTCAATGCCAAACAGCTATTCTATTATTGACTTCTTCTGAATTTTTGGTGCCCCAGGTGTTGACAGTCATGTCAGCTACCTGTGAGCATGGACTCTACCACGATGGTCAGTTGGTGTCTGCTCTAAGAATGGCATGTATGACGGATCTGCATAGGGCCCATGCCATTGCTGATAGGATAGTAGTTTTTGGATGGGGCAGTGTGATGGTGTGTAGGGCCTGCAGTCCTGACCTCCACCCTATTGAACACTTGCAGGATTAGCTTGGGTGTACTGTTCATGCAAGAGTGACCAACACAGCCACACTGGCTAACTTATGACAAATGCTGGACAAAAAGAAAAAATGTCTTGTTTCTCCAGATTTCTACACCAAATGAGACTAAATAGCAGTTTGGCATAGGCAGGTTTCCTTTCAAATGCGGCACCATTTAACCCTCCTGCCATCCTTTAAAAAACTCACACCCATCACCCTAGGGACCATTCTCAGCCACGCCATAAAAAGACCATATATCCATATTTTATTCCACTTTAAATTAGCCAACCTTGTAAAACTACTTCTCCCTGAAATATTCATGTAAAGTTTTAATTATATTTTCGTTGTTTTAACCCTTCAAATCCCAGTGTTATTACATGAGCGCCCTGTGTTATAAGCCCCAAAAACCAAAAAACGAAACTAAATATTTCCACAAAAAACCAGTTGAAGTAATATGTGATTGTCATTATAAGTAGGCCTTTAGATGGACCAAAGATTGGCACCAACATACATTTTGACCTGCCATTATTTTTTTTGCATTTTTTTTGCAATTTAAAAATTAAAACTTCAAGGCCCCGAGTCTTCATTGACATCCAAGAAAAGAAGAAAAAATAAAATCATATGATGATAATTTGGGGTTGAAAAATAGCGTTTATAATGGAAGTCAATGGGCAGAAAATGGTCCCCAGGGTGATGGGTGTGGGGATTTCTGCTGCTCAGCCATTTTAGGCTGATTTAAGGAATTCACACTGGAATATTAACATTGACAGGTAAAAACTATCCTGTGGCAAGTTTGGTTATATTCCACTGAACACAGTGGAAATGGCAGCCATTTAACACATAGCAGTGGCACAAAAAGGTCCCAAGAAGGCAGGAAGGTTAAGGATACATAAACAGGTAACATCACATGGTGCAAAGAGTGGAATAAATGTGTTGGAAATGTGTGTTTGCAGCAGTCTGAGCGTTTGGCTAACAGGGTTTAGTTGTAATATACTGATGTCATTATTTGAAGCTTGGGCATATTTAATATGAGCACCCAGCAGTGTAACACTGTATATATGCTAGGAAAGCAGTTTTACACTTTAATATATTAAAAACTGCAAGTAGACAGACATCTTTTTAAAAAATCCAACTTTGTATTACATTTAGCATAACTGAAATACATTGACTGACTCCATGGTTATAACAGGTATCATGACATGGTTATGCTGTTGTCACATTTTAAATGAGGTGGTACTACTGCTGCAAAAATACTTACACAAGCCTTCCGCAAGGCAGAGAATGAAGAGAGAATGCAAACAGTTTGCTTTGTAATGGAAATCTCAATAGCATTGATTTACACCATGTGCAGATTATTCCGACAGCACTGACAGGCAGCTGAGAGCCACACTGTGGGACAGAGACTTGGGGGCAATTAACAGCATTGACATAATTTTGTGTGTTGATCCTGAGCAGCAGGGTTTTCATAGAGAAGTTCCACCAGCTCCAAGCAATTCTTTCTCACTAATCCTTTCTCTTTTTAATGAAATTCATTACATTTTTGTTAAAACCGCTTAAACATTTCAACCAGGGTTTTTTTGTTCCCTGTTGGAAGAGGCTCACCTTTGTGTATTACGAATAATTGATGGAATAGAGGTTCCGCTACAATATGCATGAAATTATCTCTGATTCCATCCAGAAAAGGAGGAAAGGATTCAGAGGCAAACAGCAGTTTAATAAAGACATTGCTCACAAAGCGTACTCTTTAACCTGCGTTTTCAATGTCTTCTAAAATCACCTACTGGGATTTTATGTGCTACATCTTAATGTGTCTAGAATGAAATATGTAAGAACCTGAGCAAAATACACTGGACCCACACATTTTGCTTTCTCCCACTATAATCATATCAAATGCTGATTTGAGTCAAATGTTGCAGGTGGTGGGTCCATAGGTCAGCTCATTAAGGCTAATTATTAGGAATATGCTGCACGCTGAGTGGGTAGAACACTAAGCGCCTGAGGTGACACTAATGGCTCTGGAAACAAAAGTTGTCTAATCTCTGTAGCCTGATTAATTTGGCATTCTGCAGTGGAGTTCTCTTACAGTGTCTGATGTTTAACATTTTACTTAAAGTTTATATATACAGCGAGTCTCCATATATTGCAGTCGTGTTTACAGGACTGTAAAGCCTATTTTTTAAGGTATTGGTTAATTGTGAGTTTTTAAAGGTCCAGTTCTGTAAAAAGATATCTGAGGTTTTATTACACAGTTTTCTTTTTAAGCAGCTTCTTCAGTTTCTGTCCTGCTAGCACCACAGAAACCCTACTAATCATGCTGGGTGAAGCAGTAGGAAAATCCCAAATCAGCTTTTTAATGAAATTATGGATATTTTAGGATAAACATGAAGAAAGTTATGTTTACAAGACAAGTAAGCTACATTTAAAATTTTAGGATGAACTAACATCTGTGAACCTCCACCGGAGCATAGAGCTTAGTGTTTTTCTGTAGGTAGGCCTACAGCACAATGCAGTATTAATGGAACCTTATGCTCGCCTCTTCTCACATTGCTCAAGGACAAAGATGGAGATGTTTTGTTACAAATGGGCAGAAAGGCAAAAAGCCTCAGTAGTGATTTGGCCAGCTAACAGGATCCTCAGAGTGGTCTTTGCTTACAGACTTTAGCAAAGTAGAAACATTAAGATATCAGGGAATGCTGGGTATTAGGTGATCCAGCAATGAGGAGAAGAAATAGTCAACGAGAACGAGAAATCTTCACAAAATAAATAAGACCATAGATGTTAACCCTAACAACCCTTTGAATTGTATCAGCGCATTAGCAACTTAAGCTTTCTATGTCAGTGGACTTGAGCAGCATGACCTGGACTGGAGTTACAAATTTAATGACTTTGTTGAGTGATTTACATTAAAGAGAATATTAGAGTTCATGTCTGAACATGATATTATGTCACTCATGGCTTGTGTCACAGCAAGTCCATTTGAATTACTCCAATACCTGCAGTAGTCCAAACCAGGAAACAATAATCCTGTAATCTATACACACAAAATAAATGTGTGACTGTGGTGGGGCGTGGTCTGCAGTGCCGTGCAGGGAGGGCAGACGCACCTGCACGGCATCCTTAATCACGCCCGCCTAGTTAAAAACACGGGGACTCAGGGGTTGGTGTGTGTTGTGGTGTGACAAATATTGAATAAAATGGCTCAAACCTATGATCCCTGGACCCGCCGTGTCTCATTCACACCAGTGACATTATTCATTTTATATCTACATTTCATTAGGTACTAGTGGTTTGTCTAGATTTAACATGGGTCTTGATACATTTTAACTTATAAGTGATTCTGTTGCCAGGTCTGGGTCAGTGCTTTGACAATACGTCTATTTCTCATGGTCCCTGGTTTTTTATCCCATATTATGGAGCTTTGGGTGCTGTTCAGATATTTTTTTCTTCTCTTGGTTTCATTGCCTCAGTGCTTCCCTATTTTGAATCCCTATGCTGTGTCTTCATGCCTTTTCCCTCCTGTATTCCTCTGTCTCTGTCTTCTTATTTAGGGTGATCAATAATGTCCCTTGTTTTTTCCTGTTTTACTTGAAAGGTTGTTTCTGATGTGTCTCATTCTTGTTTTTTATTTTGAGTTTGTGATTATCTGCCTCGTCCTCCCTGTCTTTACCTGTTAGTTTCACTTGCTCCACTTGATCCTCTGTCTTGCTGCCTAATTACTCTCCCTGTCCCTGACAACCCCTCTGTCAGAATACCTGCTTATGTTGTTCCCTGTTGTTCCTTTGCTCCAGCTTGTTGCCCAGACTTTTTCATGGTCCTCGCATCCTTCCTGGCGCCTGTTCTAAATAATAGACTAAAACTAGAACTAGGCCTACTTTCAGTTTTAGAGTTTAATAACACTGAGATAAGGGACTCTCTAGAAAGAAAGCTAGAGTCAGTTACTGATGTACTTTAAGAATCTAACCTGCTCAGTGCTAAGTTTTCCACAGCAAACTGTGAGTTTCTATCCAACTCTTCTTCTCCTTCTGAGGATGCTGAAGTACATGTATGAAACTCATTTAATCAATAGTGCAATAGTCATCATAAGGACATGATCACCAGACACAGATGATCATAACTAAACATTTATTATCAGCTCAGAATTAAAAGATCATTTCTCATTTCTCATGCAAGCACTTAACTCAGAGTGAACATGTTCTTAGTTGATGAAAATATCTGATCATCCTTTCTGGAACTCGACAATCAGAGTTAATCAACCCAAAATTTACCTGTGTTCTAGTAGAGCTTATTTATGGATCTTGTACATCAGCCTTATAATTGGCTCACCACGTGTTATTTGTCAGACAGACAACAAACCAATAAGGAGAAAAACATAGTACTTACGCAAAAAAAGAGGGAAAAAATATACAGGGTCCAGTAACCATCAAAGTGGCAGACATCCAAGAAAGGGTCTCCAGTATGAAAACTTGAACAGCACCAGGCCTACTGACTGAAGAAGCTGACTGCACTCCATGAGTATCTGGCAGCACAAATAAACCAGCTGCAGGTAGATGAGAGAAAGCCAAAATGGGTAACTGAAATTGGGCAGTCCTGATCCCCAAGGACCTCCAGAAGGGACCAGTCCCATCCAACTATCGGCCAAAAACCTGCCTCAGTACCACATAGAGGCTCCTGTCAGGCATCATAATAGCTAAGATGAATAGGCATATAGCTCAATACATGAGCTTGCCACAGAACAGTATTGGCAAGAATACCAGAGGAGCAAAATACCAGCTACTGGTAGACAGAGCAGTTGGATTGACAGTGGAATGTGATTTGGATGGGAAAAGTGTAGTTGGATGGTAATGAAGAGAGGGATAGGTAGTCAGAACTGAGGGGATTGAACTACCAGAAGGCAGCACTGCAGACACTGAGGGCAGCTAAAAGTACCTGGGAATCCAACTGGTTTCCTAAAGTTGCAACCCTCAAGTACCTGCAGAGAGTAAGGCAAGTCTGAGCACAAGATCCATAGAGGCTGGGGTCTATCACACCAGGCAATAACCAAGGTGCAGGCTGTTTAAAGATCCCCCTGAGACAATCAAGCACATAACAGCAGGGTGCAAGATGCTAGCAGGTATGGCATCCTTGGAATGCCATAACTGAGTGGCTGGAATAGTATACAGAAACATCTGTGCTGAGTATGGCCTGGGAGATGCCCCTAGGGTGGTCGAGAATGACCAAGCTAAGATCCTGTGGGACTTCCAGATGCAGACGGACAAAATGGTGATAGCTAGTCAACCGGACATAGTAGTGGTGGACAAGCAGAGGAAGACAGCCTTTGTAATAGATGTAGCGGTATCGAATGACAGGAACATCAGTAAGGAGGAACACGAGAAGCTTAAGTACCAAGGGCTCAGAGAAGAGCTCGAGAAGATATGGAGGATGAAGGTAACAGTGGTCCCAGTAGTAATCGGGGGACTCAGTGCAGTGACTCCCAAGCTAGGCAAGTGGCTCCAGCAGATCCCTAGAACAACATGCGCAATCAATTCAATTCAATTCAATTCAATTCATTTATTCAGCGCCAAATCACAACAACAGTCACCCCAAGGTGCTTTTTATTGTAAGGGAGAACCTACAATAATACATACAGAAAAGCACAGGAACAGCAAATACACTGTGCAGGACCCTCAAGCTCCCAGGGCTCTGGTAGAGAACCTTGCAGGGGCAAGAGAGTATTATATCCTACAGAACATGCATGTTAGAGCAAGGATGTTAATATCTTGACATACAGGATGAGGGCATAGTACTTATATGTTCTTTGCTTCTTTTAAACAGAAAGTCAGTTTGTTCTGTTACAGTCAAAATGCCACATATTTCTTTATTACAATGACCATGATGGTGAAAGTACTTTTTTTAAAACCCAAATCTAACCCAAACCCTGATGGTAAACCTGTGTATATATTTTGAGGATAAAACCATAACACCCTATATGGCCATTAAGTTAGTAGTAGTAAGTAGATTCCTGATGACCAGTGACTTTAGGAAGTTAGGTAATATGAAATCATTCTATCATTTAGATACAGTTCATTTATTCCCATCTGTATATGAAACCCTGAAAATAGTTTATTCTTCCAATGTAAACAGTTACCCAACATCCTAACACCAATGTATGTCCAGTCTTAAATCTGCTGGTACTGGGACCACGTTGTATTACTGTCAGTCTCAAATGAGAGCAAAAGTAATTGAGCTTGATTAACCTGGCCCTTTGCCATATCATTAGATTGATAGAAGGAAGTGGCAGATCAGACAGGAGAAGGCGGGAAGCACTTAAGTCATAAAGCAAGGTCATTCTGACCATGTGACTCACTCTTTTGCAGTGTTTGTTTCCATTTCCTTTGGCACGGTACTCACAATGTTAACTGTGTGAACGAGGGCCAGATATTTTACTTTCCTGGGTGACCATCTTCTTGACAGCTGCATTGTAAATGGAAATTGAAAACAGGAGACTGTGCATCACTATGCATACACTATATTTGCTATATGGATGGCTGCAGTCAACTATCTGTTTCAGTGCCAAAAAAGCTGCTATGTCAATCCTTTTATCACATTTATTTTGGGCTATCTGATAAACAAACCAAATGCAAGTCAGATTCATCAGGGAAGTGGTTTTTTGTTTTGTTTTGTTTTTTTAAAAAAAAAGACCGAACAATACAAGCAGATAAAAATAAGGCATCCACTGTAAATGGAAGGTTTTGTCTGGCATCAAAACCAATGTAGTCGTTGTCATGTTTAGTCATTCTACTGCGTATCTGTAATAATATTCTAGGTTTTTCAGTTTATTTCAGAGCCCATATTTATCAAGAAGATAAATCAGAATCAGTATCCTCCAGAGTGTAACAACTCCAATATTTTATTTATTTTATATGCATGTAAAATAAAAGAAATTGCTGGAAAAGTTGTGGCAACTTTGCTCTTGAATAAACTTTCAAAATCTTTTCTCCAGTAAGTTCTACTTCTAGTTTGCATGCAGGCAGTTAGCAAATGATTGCGAGGCTCTACTGTGCATCCAAACATGGCTAATTTCTTTCCCATTTGGTCTGATATTTGGCTGTTATATAGTCCTCCTATCTTCATCATGTATAATGTCTCTGAATATATATGCACTAAATTCAGAGCTGAAGGTTTAGCAGGAAACAGTTTGTGTGCTATTCTTATATAGGAGATTAGACAAAGAAAGCAAAGTCTAGAGATCTCAGTAAATATTTTCAAATGAAGAGCAATATGGGTAATAAGTCTGTGAACATTTCCAGTAGCTGGGTATCTGCTGAGCTGCCCTGAGTGTGTTCTGGCTTCATTTAGGGAGAGAGCTTTGTCCAGGGAGTACGCCGTTACAGATGTTTATGACATTCTGCGGGGGAGCAGGGGCTCATGCTTGCAATGTTTGTGTGGGAAGAATTTGGGGAGAAGAGATTACATTGATCTTATTAATTACTGCCATAAAAACAGCAAACATCATTAAAGTGTAATTCCATTAGAGCTCCTCATTCCACCGGTATTCATTAGCAGAAAAGAGTGGGAAATGGGAGGCTCTGAGGGAGGCGACGTGCATCTGTCCACGCCCACACACACTCATGTAAGAGCACACACACACACACACACACACACACACACACTCATTCTCTACAGTGACTCTGAGAGTGTTGTGCAGAATCCGAATAAGGGTACCACTGTGATATGGAGACAGCTGTAGTATCAGAATTTTCTGAAGAATCATACAATATATTTTGAAGTTGGTCAACTATCAGCCTTTTCTTGTCATCTAGTCGTGGGTTGGAAAATAATTCCAAAATGGAAGTTATGCCAACATCAAGATACGACTTTGACTCACTGTCAGCATGAGTAGCCTGGACTTTTTTGTTAAACTGTCTAGCAAGAAATAAAAGGGCACACCACAAGGGTGACTTAGGCTACGTTCACACTGCAGGCGAAAGCGCATCAAATCTGACTTTTTTGACCCTATGCGACCCATATCCGATCACGGTTTGACAGTGTGAACAGCACAAATCCGATATTTTCAAATCCAACCTGGGCCACTTTCGTATGTGGTACTGAATTCGATACATATCTGATGTTTTAGAAAGAGCCTGCAGTTTGAACGGTCATGTCGCATTAAATCCGTCTTTTACGTCACTGACACAAGACAGACGCCAATTATCAGCGCTGGAGAAGCACCCGAGAAGACATCAGGAACGCTTCCTGGCCATCAAGCGTAGATGTTAGTGAAACTGTTGGGAAGACAACGTTGGAGAAACGTGAACATTTTATTTGTACTGTATAATCTGCAGATTCTAACAGGCTAGTGCTAATGCTAGCTAAATGTGAATAGGATTTGCAGCCTATATTTCACTTTTCCCCTATCAAGCGGGCCACCTGTGCTGTTGACTTTGGCTGTGAATCAGAGACCAGTGCTACTGAACACCAGATTATGTTATCCTCAGGATAAAACTAAGACCTTTTTATGCTTTCCACTCGTAGTCTGCAATTTTGGTGATCAACGTCAGAACCTTTGGATTGAACGCAAGGTGTTTCTTAGACGTGTTCCGCTCCACTTTGGATCCCTTGTCGGGGTTTATCTGAACGAGGCATCTGTCAATGAAAAACAAAAACTTAATTAAGAAACTGAGGACTGGACTGTATGCGTTTTTTACGTTTGCAATTAATCTAACAGTGTAGATTGAGCTTGCTTTTGAGTGCGTGTTTGGACATACAGGTCATTGTGGAACAGAGAGGTGATGCAAAGATGTTTGGTGAACCTGCGAGTCTCTATTGCAAATACTATTTCAGGGCAGTGAAACATCCGTGAACATCTACTACTCAAAGGTCTCTTTCTATAACTTGACATGAGCATGAATCATATTTCAGAGACAGCCATCTGAAACTCAAATATTAATTATTTGTTGATTTATCAATCTACAAATCATCTCAACACTCAAGCATTGCTCAGTCTTATGTGTTCTAGATGCAAATGAAAGGAGATGTTTCAATATATAAAATTGACTGGTGCTGCCTTAAATTTATAAGAATTCCAAGGCTGATGCTTGGCCTACTGGATAAGAAATGTTCATGCAGTAGTAAGAGTCAAACATCAGGATAAGTGCCTCGCTGAAGATAGTGATACGTCCATTCACAATGGTCTGGTCCACAGATAACATGCAATGCTCGGTTGCCAAAGTAGAGTTTCCTGTTATGTACATGAACAAGAGACAATGGGACAAAAAGTCAAAAAACAAATCCACACATGACTCAAACAACTGCTATGTTACAATTGATGTATATCAATTATATATACTGGCACGCAGTTTGGGCCCCTCAGTCAACTGCAAGGTGCCCAAATGCTTTAGCCAATCAGACAGAATTTAGCAGTATAATAATCACATCAAATATCAATGGTCTTATTATACCATACTATTATTATGAAATTGAGAAAAGCCACAACAACCAATCAGACCACAATCCAACTCAGAAGTGTAAACTCAAAGTTTTAACTGACCATAATATAAAGAGGTATCATGCACAAAAAGTTTAAATAGATAAAGATAAATATTCATACCACAAAGAACAATGCATGGTGCACTTGGTGTAGCTACAGTCCACTTCAGAGGGTAGGGTTGTTTTAATTCACTTTGAAGAACATCTGTTCTTCCTCTTCATTGAAGTACTTGAGAAGTAGTGGAAGAAACCCTGCAACATTGACGTCTGCAACATTCTTGCTAGATGTTTCCATTTCTCTGAAGATGGCCGCCTTTCTCTTGGTCTTGTCATTGCTTTTAAGGAATGAAACAACTCTGGCACATTTATTTGCTGTGTTTTTCTCATCCATGGACATGGATGAGAAAAACACAGCTCTTCAAAATGAATCTTGATGCCAGTTATCTCAAACAGATATGGCCATTCCTTCGTCAAGTCAGAAGTCTCAGTTCCACGAATAATGTCTTTTCTCTGAGTGAAGAAGGTGACCCTCATCATATTCTCAATAGCTTTGGTGTCACAGTATTTTTCTCTGTACTTTTTTTTAACTCTTCTTTTTCACGCTTTTGGAATTCAGGCTGAAGCCGCGTTGGTTGCCAGTTTATGCAAACTGTCTAGCCTTCTCTTTTGAGTGGGGCTACCCTCTTCTTCACTGCTACTAATGAGCTTTCTCTTAAAGGAAAGTGAAATCATTCCTCTCTTAAGGTTATCCACTCTGCTGACCATCTGTTTGGTGACAGTGTCATACCCACTGCCTACAACTTCCCCTTCAATTACATCAGTAAATTTATTTGCTGTGTTTTGCTGTGTTCTAGCTCAGCAAGTACAATCTTACTGCAGTCAAGTAGTTCCATGGATATGGATTTCAGACCTCGTTGACTGCCTGACAACAGTTGGCATTTTAAATTTCAAATTCCTTGGCAGAAAATTCCATCTGATGGAAACAGGAAAATGGCCAACAAAAAGTGAGAGGCTACCCTGTGGCATTACAGGGTAGGTCATTGTCATCTTTCTTGCTATCTCACTGAGGTGTTTCTTCCCAGGTGTTGAGCATATGGTTAAAATTTCACTGACAATGACAACAACAACAACAACAATCTTTATTTATAGAGCACATTTAAAAGCCTTGGGCATACCAAAGTGCTTTACATAAAACAATAAAAAATAAAACAGTTCACACATTAACATCAAATACATAAAAGTAACGGATTATGTTCACAGATAAAAGCCACCAATAAGAGTAAACTGCAGCACATAGGTTATAGCAAGGTAAGACTGTACCACCATGATAAAAGACACCAATAATGGAAAGATAGCAGAGAATTTAATACAATACAATACAATACAATAGGTCAATAGGTCACTGCAAGCAAGCCAGCATTTAACTGGTAGAAAAGGCAAGTTTAAAAAGATATGTTTTTAGCCGTGATTTAAAAGAATGAATAGAATCAGACGCCCGGATGCCAATCGGGAGATTGTTCCACAGCTCCGGTGCAACTAGAGCAAACGATCGATCACCTCTAGATTTCAGTCGAGATCTGGGCTGAACCAACAGTAACTGTGAGGATGACCTTAAAGCCCTAGCAGGAGCATATGGGTTTAAAAGTTCCTTAAGATAGCTTGGTGCAGTGTTATTGGTAATTTTAAAAGTAAACAACAAAATTTTAAATTGAATACGATATTTGACAGGCAACCAGTGCAGATCAGCAATGAGAGAGATGATTTCAAGTCTCTCACTTTTTGTTGGCCATTTTCCTGTTTCCATCAGATGGAATTTTCTGCCAAGGAATTTGAAATTTAAAATGCCAACTGTTGTCAGGCAGTCAATGAGGTCTGAAATCCATATCCATGGAACTACTTGACTGCAGTAAGATTGTACTTGCTGAGCTAGAACCACCTGAAGAGTTGCAACATAGAAGATAAGCTGTTTTGACATAATGATACAGCACTTTAAAGCCATCAATTCATATAATATAACCTCCATTATTTTTTTCTTAAATTTTTTTTTTTTTGCCTGCCTGTCCTCTTTGGTTCTTTTGTCATCAGAATTACTGTCTAAAGGCCAAGAAAGATGCCTTGCCGTATTGGTCCATTTGATTGACCTTTGTTTTTATTGTTTATTTTATTTTATTTTATTTTCAGTTGTTACATACGGGACAGACATGACTGGGCGAAGGAAAGGGAGAAAGAAAGAGAGAGAAGGAAAAAACAGCGGGAAGAGGAACGGTGATAAGGGCACAAAACAAGGTGGGGGACAAAAAAATACATATATACAGTGGGGCAAAAAAGTATTTAGTCAGCCACCGATTGTGCAAGTTCCCCCACTTAAAATGATGACAGAGGTCAGTAATTTGCACCAGAGGTACACTTCAACTGTGAGAGACAGAATGTGAAAAAAAAATCCATGAATTCACATGGTAGGATTTGTAAAGAATTTATTCGTAAATTAGGGTGGAAAATAAGTATTTGGTCAATAACAAAAATACAACTCAATACTTTGTAACATAACCTTTGTTGGCAATAACAGAGGTCAAACGTTTACTATAGGTCTTTACCAGGTTTGCACACACAGTAGCTGGTATTTTGGCCCATTCCTCCATGCAGATCTTCTCGAGAGCAGTGATGTTTTGGGGCTGTCGCTGAGCAACACGGACTTTCAACTCCCGCCACAGATTTTCTATGGGGTTGAGGTCTGGAGACTGGCTAGGCCACTCCAGGACTTTCAAATGCTTCTTACGGAGCCACTCCTTTGTTGCCCGGGCGGTGTGTTTTGGATCATTGTCATGTTGGAAGACCCAGCCTCGTTTCATCTTCAAAGTTCTCACTGATGGAAGGAGGTTTTGGCTCAAAATCTCACGATACATGGCCCCATTCATTCTGTCCTTAACACAGATCAGTCCTCCTGTCCCCTTGGCAGAAAAAAAGCCCCATAGCATGATGTTTCCACCCCCATGCTTCACAGTAGGTATGGTGTTCTTGGGATGCAACTCAGTATTCTTCTTCCTCCAAACACGACGTTACAGGTCTGTGAGAGCCAGAGATTTTCCTTGTTCGAGGTGACCAAATACTTATTTTCCACCCTAATTTATGAATAAATTCTTTATAAATCCTACCATGTGAATTCATGGATTTTTTTTTCACATTCTGTCTCTCACAGTTGAAGTGTACCTCTGGTGCAAATTACTGACCTCTGTCATCATTTTAAGTGGGGGAACTTGCACAATCGGTGGCTGACTAAATACTTTTTTGCCCCACTGTATATATATATATCAATGACCTGGATCACCTGTTGAGAGAGAAAAAAAGAAGAGAAAACAAGCAAAAAAGAGAGCGATATAATATACAAGATCATCGCGATAATCTATGTGTATATAACAGTAAATACTAAATACTGAATATTATTGTGCAGCATGTAAGATCAACAGCGCACAGTGTGCTTTGAGGTAGCAGCCAAAATGGGTGTAGTTTGTATCTGTGAGCACCCATGTGTACACCTGTGAGCATCAGCGTGCTTGTATTCAAAAGGTTCCTTTGTGCAACGATCTGCTAGAGGGTGTGGGGAGCCACAGCCCTGTCCTCCAGGGCATGAAGCAGGTATGGAGGAGATCCAGGCTCCAGACATCCAGAGACCCTCAGAGAACAAGAGACCAAGGAAGACCAATGGAGGGGCAACCGTGCCACTCTCCCAGAAAGAGCTGAGGAGAGCCCGATATGAGGGGTCACCTAGCAGCCGTGGAGCAGAACCCAGAGGGGGTTGCAATGACGTGCCCATGAGCTCTGCCAGCAGCCAGCTGTGGCAGAGTGGACCAAGCCCCAGGCCCAGAGGCCGATGGCACCCCACCCCCCGAAGGGGCCCGACCGAGCCACAGGCGCCAGGCCCTGACAAGCAGCCACCGGGAGTGAGCCGGTGCATAACTGAGCGCGCAGCCCCGGACACCAAGAATCACCAATGTACCGATGCCTCACCTGCACCCTGGTGACACACCTGCACCCCAAGGCCCTGAATGTGTGGGTGATTGTGGTGGAGCGGGAAGAGGGAGGCAGCTGGAGATGGGGAGGGAAGGAAGGGAGGGGCAAGAGGCCCCTCACTGGGGCCAGCTCCCCCGCTGACCCCAATAGGCACCCCCACACTCTGGAACCCACCAGGGCAAGCCTGTCCCTATCCCCACACCAATCACAACAGCGAAGGTGGGACCAAACTACGACACCCACCGCTAGGTGATGGAGCTGATCAAAGGAGCCCAGAGGGATTGATCTGATGTGGTGGCAGAATCTGTATCAAGACTAATATAATCTATTAGATAATTTCTATATTGGTTAGAGTTATGATTATTTTTATTTTTCCAGTTCATGAGGACTGTTTTCTTGGCAACCATATGGGCTTTATTCTTTTCTGTAGTGACATTATCTAAGTTGCCCAACAAGCACACTAAAGGGGAAGTTGGAATGTTACAACCTCCATTATTTTGACTGTCAAAGTTCATTCTTATCAACAGAGTTAGTCCTGATACTGACTGTAGCTGCCCACTTGGAATTACCACTCGTGACGCAGAGAGCTTCGACTGATGCAACTTTATTCTCTCCTCTTTAAACCACCGACAATATGGCACCATGAAAACTATAAAGATGCACAAACAAATACCATTAAACATTCAAGTAGAAAGTGCAGAAATGTTCGCATTTTACTATAGAAAATTATTTTGATTAACCCAAACAGTGATATTGACATAAATGAATAGTTTTTAAGCAATTTATGTTACAGCATTTAATAAAATGAATTAACAACAACCTTTCTGTCTCTTAAATACATAAACAATCGTTTGCAATCATTAACCAACCTCTTTCTGCTTCCAAGGGTGCTAATCATGCTGAATCAGCTAGCCAACCTCCTCCATGCGCATCTTTTAGCCAGTTCTGAAGCAACGTGTTTGCGTCGCCTCACCGAGAACAGAACAGGAAGTCTGACACAATAAAAGAGGAAGTGCTAAGGTACTCTTCAAAATAAAAGCGCAAAGTAAAGTGGCTTTGCCGGCATTTACACTCCCACCAAATCCTGATACAATGAACGAACAAATTCCCAAAGCAAGTGAGTTGTACAGGATTTCTTATACTAATAGATGGATGACTGAATTGAACTATTAGAGGTATACAGGTAAGTGTACTTTATGCATTGAGGTAGTGTATAAACATAACTATTATTGTCTTAACATATTTTGTTTTATTTAATTCTCAAGGAGTAGTACTAGTTTTTGGATTGGTCTCTCAATAATTGAAGGTTTAGAAGGGGCATCTTGCTTTCTTTGAGGCTTTCTCTCTCCAACTCGCACTTTAACTCGACGGACTAAGCCATCATGGTCTTGAAAGGTCTCCACAACTCGACCTAGTTGCCAATGGTTTCGTGGGAGATTGTCGTCCTTGATAACAACGATATCATTGACTTTGAGGTTACGCCGAGGTAAGTGCCATTTTTGCCTTGTTGATATGTTGAGCAGATACTCCCTTTTCCAGCGGCCCCAGAACTGTTCAATAAGGTATTGGACTCTTCTCCATCTTTTTGTAGCATACAAATCTTCTTTCATGAACACTCCGGGGGGTGGAAGAGCAACCTTTGTTTTCATCGTGATGAGATGATTCGGCGTTAAAGGTTCCAGTGCATGAGGATCGTTGATTCCGTCAACTGATAATGGGCGACTGTTGACAATAGCCATGGCTTCATATAGCAGCGTTCTGAGGGAGGCATCATCAAGCCGACCTGGGCACTGTGCGAAGGTTGCATTCAACACATTCCTAACCGTTCTTATTTGCCTTTCCCAGACACCTCCTGCATGGCTGGCAGAAGGGGCGTTGAAGACAAATTCGCACTGTTTTTCAGATAAGAAGGTCTCCAATTGCTTGGCGTCGCATTGCTTAAGTGCTTCCTTGAATTCGTTCCTGGCACCAACAAAGTTAGAACCTTGGTCACAGTGTAATTGTTGGACAGCTCCTCTAAGACTGATGAAGCATCTCAATGCATTGATGAAAGAGTCTGTTGACAAATCTTCAAGCATCTCAATATGGACAGCTCTTGAATACAGACACGTGAAAATCAGACCATATCTTTTGTGTTCTTTGCGTGCTGTCTTCACAATGAACGGGCCAAAGCAGTCCATGCCGCTAAATGTGAAGGGTGCTGAGGCTTCAAGACGTTCTTTAGGGAGTTCAGCCATTCGCTGGCTCTCTGTAGGTCGTCGAAGTTTCCTGCAAAGCACACAGGTGTGTATCATTTTGGCCACCAGCTTGCTCCCACCAATGACCCAGAATCCATTTGCTCTAAGCTCCATTTGTGTCTGGCTTCGACCTTGATGGCATGTCTTAGCATGGTAGTGGGACACAATGAGCTTGGTTATATGACTGTTGCTTGGTACGATGAGTGGATGCTTCACTTTGTGGCAAAGAGACGACCACTTTAATCTCCCACCAACGCGCAAGAGTCCATCAGACCAGATGGGGTCAAGACTGAAGAGAGAGCTTGAGTTTGGAAGGTCACCTTTGGCTTGAAACGTTTTTATTTCATGAGGGAAGGCGTGCTGCTGTACGATCTTTATCACTGCTTCAGCAGCCTTCTCACGCTCCTCGATCGTCACATGTTCAGTATGCTTTTGTTGAGATCTCAGTCTTTTGATTCTTGCAACCACCTTTATGAGTTTTGTCCAAGATGAAAACTGATTCAGACGATCGAGAATATCATTGAAGGTACTGACGTCAGTTGCGAGCACCTGAATTGTCTTGACTTCGGGATCACCAACAAGTAACTCAGCTGGAGTGCTAGGTGTTAGACGTAACTCACGTTCCCAGAGAAACTTTGGTCCTTGCAGCCAGTTTGTAGAGTGGATGTCTGAAACATGAAGCCCTCTGGATGCATGATCCGCTGGGTTTTCTGAGGTGTCCACATAATACCATTGATTGGGATTGCTGTTGTCTCTAATGAGTTGAACACGGTTTGCGACAAATATGTGGAACCTGCGAGCGTCATTGTTGATGTAACCAAGTACCACTTGGGAATCGGTCCAGAAGAACTCATCATCAATTTTCATGTCAAGCTCAGCCTTTAACAGGACGCTTACTTTTGCAGAAACCACCGCTGCTGCGAGTTCAAGCCTCGGGATACTTGTGACCTTTGAGGGTGCCACCCTTGCCTTTCCCATCACAAGGCTGCAATGAACCTCGTCTTTGTCATTTTTATATCTCAGGTAAGAACATGCACCATATCCTAAGCAGCTGGCGTCCGAAAAATGGTGTAGCTCTACTCTGACAATGTTTTGGAAGTCGTGTGGGTGGTAACATCTTGGAATTGAGACCTCCTTCAACTTGAAAAGACCATTTATCCATTTCTCCCACCGTGGCTTCACATCTTCTGGGAGTGGGTCGTCCCATCCAATGCCTCTGTGACAAAGCTCTTGTAGGATAAGTTTTCCACTTAGGCTGAATGGAGCGATAAATCCAAGTGGATCGTAGAGTGAGGCAATGACGGACAAACAACCACGGCGAGTCGAAGACTGATCTTTCAGGCTGATGTTAAAACTGAAGGTGTCGTCCTCTATCGACCACTGAATGCCAAGAGCGCGTTCTGAAGGGGATGGGTCAAACCCACGAGGTTCAATGGTTGCTGCTCTTTCAGAAGGGTCTAAGTTGGAGAGAGCAGCTTCTTCATTTGAGTTGAATTTGTGAAGGCGCAGGCCTCCTTTTCTGCACAACTCTTGTGACTGAATGATCAGTTCTTTGGCTTCCTCAACTGATGAAACGCTGGCTAATCCATCATCAACGTAGAAGTTTTTCTCCACAAAGGCTGATGCTAGAGGATAGTCGGTTTGATGTTGTCGTGCAAGATGCTTTAAACCGAAATTGGCGCATCCTGGAGATGATGCAGCTCCAAACAGATGAACTGCCATTCTGTACTCCTGAGGTTCTTTCTCCAAATCACCTTCTTTCCACCAGAGGAATTTCAGATAGTTTCTGGATTCAGGGGTGACAGCGAATTGATAGAACATTCTTTCAATGTCACAGATTACGGCCACGGCTTCTTTCCGAAATCTGCAAAGCACTCCAACCAGAGGGTTGATAAGATCAGGTCCAGTTAATAGGGTATCATTCAGAGAGACACCATGGGATTTGGCCGAACAATCAAAAACAACTCTTAGTTTGTCCGGCTTCCTGGGGTGATAGATTCCATGATGTGGTAGGTACCACTCGGTCTGCCCCTGAGATGCTGTTGGAGCAGGCTCTGCATCACCCCTGTTGATGGTTTCTTCCATGAATGTTCGGTACTGATCGTAGTATTGTTTGTTGGCCTTTAGTTTTTTCTTGAGACACTGTAGACGTACCGTGGCTAACCTCTTGTTGTTTGGCAGGTTGGGTGGGCTGTTCCCTTTGAAAGGGAGAGGCATTTCGTAATGTCCGTCTTTCCTTTGTGTGATGTGATTACTGAGGAACTGTATGAAATGGACATCTTCTTGGGACACATATTTGTTCTCATAGGTTCTCTCAGCAAAATCTGATTCCAGGGCTTTTAGAACATCTGTCGCTGATGGAACAGGCAACTCTTTTACTGTGAGCCGATGCACAAAGCTTTGGTTTCCTTGTCTGTCTAGGTGGGGGTTTGATGAGCCAATTATACTCCATCCTAGTTCTGACCTTTGTGCGAAGGGTTCATGCTTGTCACCTATGATGACTTCAAGAGGAGCCAGCGCAGATGGACAGTCATATCCAATCAGGAGCCCTACATCACAATCTTGGAGAGGCGGCAACTTTTCCGCCAAGCTTCTGAGATGAGGCCACAGTAATGCTGTTTCCTTTGTTGGGATGTACGACTTGTCCACTGGGATAAAGTCGCGGCTATAAGCCTGTTGTAGTTGGATACAACTCTCAGAGTGGAGTCCTCTAACTTGTAAACCATGAACACTCTTACTCGAAATGACTGTGTCAATAGCCGTCATGGTACTGAGTTTCAGTTTTACTGGTTGGACATCCACATTCAGCTTATCAAGTATGTCCTCCAAGACAAATGTTGAGTCACTTTGTGTGTCTAGCAATGCATAGGTGAGTATTTCTCTCTGTGGTTCTTGTACAGAAGACACAAAGACTGGGACAATACTTGAGGTAGCCGAAACGCGTTGTGTTGATGTATGAGACATGACCTTGTGTGTTTCCTGGTTTACAGGTTCTTCCTTGGGAGTGGAGCTATTTGTTACTGCTTCTGCAGGGTTTCGCTTTCTGTTTTCGTGCAAGCAGGTTGGATGACGACGTTCACAAATGTTGCACGTGTGTCGCCTTTTGCAATCTTTGGTGATATGACCTTTTCTTAAACATCCAAAGCAGAGCCGGTTTTCATGGATGAATGCCCTTTTATCTTCAACACTCTTAGCTGTAAAGATGGGACACTTTGAGATTCCATGAGTTTCACTTTTACAAACAGAACAAGGTGATTTTGGTTTACTAATGTTTGTGTCTTGTTTCTCCTGAGCGGAACTCTTTGGTTGCATGTTTGTGTTGAAGACTTTGGCTCTCTTTGGGATTCGATCATCTACAGGTTTGAAATTCATCAACAGTGGAGAAGCTATCGGGTTGCAAGCTATCCGTGCTTCTCTACTCAGGAAGTCTGTGAAGCATGCAAGATTTGGATAGGTGCCACATTCGTCAAGTTCATCTACAACAATTCGACTCCACTTGCGCACGATCCATTCTGGCAGTTTTTTGAGCAATTTGTGATTTTCTTCACAATCGTTTAGGATAGCTAGTCCTTTGACGTGTGGGATTGCTTCAGAGCATCCTTTGAGGAAATCAGCAAACTCTCGTAGCGCTAGTGGGTCATTTGCACTGATTTTCGGCCATCTCATGAGTTTATCACGAAATGCTTTCTGTATAATGAATGGGTTCCCATATCTGTCCTCTAAGACCTTCCATGCTCCCTTGTATGCATTTTCTGAATCTTGGTAAAAGAAACCTTCTACCGCTTTGCGTGCTTCTCCTGCGAGATAATTTTTCAGATAAAACATCTTCTCGCTTGCTGGAAGGGGTTTTCGGTCAATCAGATTAATGAATGACATTTTCCAATCGGTGAACTGCAAAGGGTCCCCACTGAATGTGGCAGGCTCAGGAACTGGCAAGCGATTCATACTTAATGAGCTAGCGATTGCTTGTGCTAAGCTGACAGACTCCTGGGTCGTTGTCATTTCTGGAATTGCTTGGTGGGGTTGGAATGATGCGGCATTTGGATTCAGCTGAGGTTCAATTTGCCTTCTGTAGCAAGCAGAGCTAATTTTACTATCAATTTCCCCGTTGTGGTTCTCAAACCCTTCAAGGCTGTTGTACGCCTTCACGCGAGCTATTGCTATAGCAACTTCTTTGTCTGCTTGTAACTGCTGTAGTTTTGCTCTTTCTTGTTCCAACTGTTGTTGCATTTCCACCTCTTTTAGTTTAATTTCTGACAACATTTTTGCCTCTTTGAGTTTCCATTCACTTTCTAACTTGTGAAGATGTGCTTGCTGTGCTTGAATTTCTTCCATAGCCTTTGATTGCTCCAGCTTGGCAGCAAGCTCTGCTTCTGCATCTACTCTACTGTTGCGGGTACAGGATGAGCCAGAGTGACGGCTCAATTGCTCTGACAACTCTATAGAGCTTGCAGTTTCTGTTATGCTGTTGCCAAAAACAGACCCATATTCGTTCTTGCTTAACACTTCTCTTACTCTTTCTTTCTCAAGATGGTTATTATATTCCTCATGAACGGTCTTTAGACGGTCACTTATGAGGTTACATACCTCCTTTGTTAGCGTAACACAGGCGTCCATTTTGTTGACAATGTCAGGTGTGGTGTTACTGTTACGCAGGATAGGTTCATACTGTGAACTTACAGC
This sequence comes from Copadichromis virginalis, assembly GCF_057382275.1. Classification (NCBI taxonomy): domain Eukaryota; kingdom Metazoa; phylum Chordata; class Actinopteri; order Cichliformes; family Cichlidae; genus Copadichromis; species Copadichromis virginalis. The sequence goes on along the minus strand of NC_140632.1, from coordinate 30,954,856 downwards.
GTCGTGCTTTGCTTCAATGTCTTGCTGCAGTTTATTGAGGTCTTCTGCTGAGCAGAGGGATTTTAGTTTTGTTCTAGTTTCCCTTGCTACGAGCTTCCAAGAGTCATAAGTCTTGTTGAATGATTTTTCACGCTTTCTGATATCGTGCTTTTGCATCTCTAGGCCTTTCTCTGTTAATTTTCTCTCACGTGAGCTAGATTTGCATGGTGCGTTCATAGGGTTGCCTGTTTCTTCTTCTGATGAGCTGGATTCGCATGGTGCGCTTGTGGGGTTGTCTGTTTGCTCTTCTGGTAGTGACATTTTGTTTCCGTAGCTGCCTTAAGTTGATTGTAGCTTTGATTGCCTTACTGCCTGACTATACTTTAAAGCTGTAGTTAATCTTTACCACAGAGTAACGCTGTGTCAAACATTTACTGATTATGGACATTCAAAGGTATGTTTAGCGTAAGACAGCAACAACAAATGTTCATAAATTAGCTAATGAGCTTCACCTTTTAAACCTTTTCATAAACAGACATCCTGTGAATTATTATTCCACAAAAAACACATTTCGCTCACCAAGAAACATTAACCAGATTCAGGAATATTATGTGTTGGCAGTCCATGAATTAATTTGGCCTCGTAACATTATTTAAAGAGTTTCTAGTTATGCATTAAGCTTGTGCATGTGTGTAAGCAGTCCCGTGTTTCTTCTTGGTAGTCAATGTCTCTTTTAGTATCTGGAGTCTTGAGCTTTAGTATGCTGTTCTTTCTAACCTTGCGAGTGGAATCAGCTGGCTGGTAACAGGTTGGTAGCTGGATCTCTGATGAAATGGTGTCAGGATCTCTGCAGGGATGGCAGGTCTCTTGCAGTCAAGGAGTTTTCACTGTAGCTGCCCACTTGGAATTACCACTCGTGACGCAGAGAGCTTCGACTGATGCAACTTTATTCTCTCCTCTTTAAACCACCGACAATATGGCACCATGAAAACTATAAAGATGCACAAACAAATACCATTAAACATTCAAGTAGAAAGTGCAGAAATGTTCGCATTTTACTATAGAAAATTATTTTGATTAACCCAAACAGTGATATTGACATAAATGAATAGTTTTTAAACAATTTATGTTACAGCATTTAATAAAATGAATTAACAACAACCTTTCTGTCTCTTAAATACATAAACAATCGTTTGCAATCATTAACCAACCTCTTTCTGCTTCCAAGGGTGCTAATCATGCTGAATCAGCTAGCCAACCTCCTCCATGCGCATCTTTTAGCCAGTTCTGAAGCAACGTGTTTGCGTCGCCTCACCGAGAACAGAACAGGAAGTCTGACACAATAAAAGAGGAAGTGCTAAGGTACTCTTCAAAATAAAAGCGCAAAGTAAAGTGGCTTTGCCGGCATTTACACTGACTGCAACAAAAGAAAAAGAAAACTAGTAACACTTCTGTGGAAGGATAAAATAAGTGGTCAGATCAATGAGGTTTGTTATTAGCATTGGGCTAAAAACATTCATGAGTGATTTTACAATCTATATAACCTATCTATGCTAACACTTTAAGAGAGTCCTTCTGTGAAACAGAGGCATGTACTCACCAGAAATGAGCATCTTGTCAGATCGTGTTACTGGACTTGTACTTGTACTCAGTTCAGCGGTTGCTTGGAGGACTGTCAAACACATCTTGATGGCCTAATAAAGGACACAGTGTCATGGTTCGGGTGAGTATGGGGTTTTTCCACTCCGCTGGGCTCCACCTTCAGGCAGAGACTCCAATCAGCTTCCACACCTGGTTCCAATCAAGTCACCAGCATATAAGACCAGCATTCACAACAGACCTCTGCCAGATCTTCTGCTAACTCATGTTAGTGCTAGGCCGCCAAGCCCTTGTGAGAACCCTTAACTACTGCTTTTCTCCTCACCGTGTTTTCTTTGTCATAGGACCCACCTGGCCGTCGCGATTCCCAACCCAGACTACTCACATCTCCGCCTGGACGCTGGTTCCATCATCTGGTTGCTCCCTTTCCATCGTCGGACTACACCTGCCTGCCTCTCTGCCAAGCCCCTCACTCCAAGCATATTCTGGATCCTCTCTGGACACTCCTCACCCAGAACCCCCTGGACACCCCCTCCTCGCATGACACTTTAAACCTGCAACGCGTAAGCCCTAACCACCATAGTCTAATCCTCCAGCTGTGATTCACTAAGACTACCACTGACTACTTTTCTCCTCTCATCATAGTGACTGCACACCTCCATCCAAGCCGCTGCCCCCTTTTTCCATTCCCCGGATCCATCCGTGAAATCTAGCACTCAGAGTTTCATTTTCACAGTTTTGCCTCACAGTTCTCAGTTCATAGCTTCCACAGTTCATAGCTTCCACAGTTCATAGCTTCCACAGTTCATAGCATTCATAGTTCATAGCATTCATAGTTTTCTGCTCTGTAACTTCACTAGGCTCTGTAAATAAAGCACTGTGTTCACGCCCGTTTTGCCTCCCTCTGTGTCTGCATTTGAGTCCACACCCACAGCCTGGCCCTCTCGGCCGTAACAGTAAGATCTGGCCACAATATGGACTCAGCAGACGCAGAGCGGACCGCCATTCAGAAACAAGGTGCCATGCTAGGTCACCACGAGCAATCCATTCAATATCTCCTGGCTTCGCAGAAAGACCTTGGTGAGGGACAGGCTAAGATCTTTGCTGCCCTAGAGGCTCTACAAGCTAACCTCGCTCCCGTGCCGCGTCCTGCCCCCGAACCCGCGGCCCCCGCACAAGACACACAGCCATCCACTTTGTCCCCCGCCTCGGCTTCCGCGCTCCAAAGTGGGCCGATTTTTCGCGACGCATCATCCCCGGAGCCCGAACCTTTTTCTGGGGATCCGGGGAGCTGCACGGGGTTCCTACTTCAGTTCGATCTGGTATTTGGCCGCTCACCACGCACCTTCATTGACGACGCCGCTCGGATTTCCTATTTCATAGGGAAATTACGGGATCGTGCTCTAAAATGGGCAGAAGCATACCTGTCAAGCCATCCCTTGCGAACCTGCTCTTATGATGACTTCCTGGGTGAGTTTAAAAGAACATTCGCTCATCCTGTCTCTGAGGGCAGTTCGGCCCGTAAGTTGTTAAAGTTGCGCCAGGGTCGCCGTAGTGTTCCTGATCACCTCATAGACTTTCGGACGGCCGCCGTGGAGACGGGGTGGCCGGATCACGCGTTGCAGGGAATATTTCTACAGTCCCTGAATGATAACATGAAAGATCAGCTTGCTTCACGGGATGAGCCCGCTACGTTTGAGGAGTTAGTCTCCCTTTTTCTCCGTATTGACAACAGGCTGAGAGAGAGGGAGTATGAAATGGTAAATGGCCTGTATTTATATAGCACTTTTCTAGTCCCTAAGGACCCCAAAGCGCTTTACATATCCAGTCATCCACCCATTCACGCATACATTCACACACTGAATGGAAAGGAACTACAAACCCCAACGTTCCCTCCTCCGTCCACTTCCGTGTTCGTTTGCGCCAGCTCCATCCATAATGCAGTCGCCTGTGTCAGTTGCCTCTCCCTCCGTCGTAGACGCGGCGCCGGAACCGATGCAGATTGGCCGCGCTCAGCTGCCGCCGGAAGAGAGAGAGCGTCGCTTTCGTGCACGCGCGTGTTTTTATTGCGGGTCAACTGAACATTTAATCGCAGCATGTCCTAAGAGAGGAAAAGGGCCAGCCCGCCAGTAGATTCGGGGATACGGGTGGGCAGTTCTCATAGTGATGATAAACCCCGTTTGCTTCTCACAGTCAGTTTAGTTATCAACCGTGCCATGCACTCCTTTCAGGCCCTGGTCGACTCCGGTTTGGAGCAAAACCTAATCAGTTTTGACCACGCCACATCTGTTGCAGCTGGATTCTTCTTTGTGGGTAAGAAGGACGGGTCGCTACGACCATGTATTGATTTCCATGGCCTCAATGACATAACCATAAAGAATAAATACCCATTGCCACTCATCAGTTCTGTGTCAGAGTCCCTGCAAGGCGCCACTATCTTCACAAAGCTGGATCTTCGTAATGCTTATCATTTGGTACGTATTAGGCAAGGAGATGAGTGGAAGACGGCCTTTAACACGCCACTGGGCCACTTCGAGTACTTGGTCATGCCCTTTGGACTAACGAAGGCCCCAGCCACATTTCAAGCGTTGGTGAATGATGTTCTCAGGGACTTTCTGAACAGATTTGTGTTCGTATATCTGGATGACATACTTGTCTTTTCCAGATCACTCCAGGAACATCACGCTCATGTCCGTGCCGTCATCCAGCGCTTGTTGGAAAACAAACTGTACATAAAAGCAGAAAAGTGTGAGTTTCATGCATCGTCAGTCTCTTTTCTTGGTTATATCTTGGCAGGGGGGCAGCTGAAGACTGATCCAGCAAAGGTCAAGGCAGTCACAGAGTGGCCGGTACCCACATCCCGTAAGCTTCTCCAAAGATTCCTGGGCTTTGCCAACTTCTACAGGCGATTCGTCAGGAACTACAGTCAGGTAGCTGCACCTCTAACACGCCTCACGTCTACCAAGCACCCATTCACATGGTCTGCCGAAGCCGACAAAGCTTTCAACAGGCTAAAACAACTGTTTGCAACGGCTCCCGTGCTAATCCAGCCCGACACCAGCAAGCCCTTCATTGTAGAGGTAGATGCATCAGATGTTGGAGTGGGGGCAGTGTTGTCTCAACATACTAGTCCATCAGCAAAGTTGCAACCCTGCGCTTTCTTCTCTCGTCGCTTGTCTCCGGCAGAGAGAAATTACGATGTTGGGGACCGTGAGCTGCTTGCTGTGAAACTGGCATTGGAGGAGTGGCGGCACCTGCTGGAGGGGGCTGAGCACCCATTCATAGTCTGGACAGACCATAAAAATGTAACATACCTACGGAACGCAAAGAGACTGAATACACGCCAAGCCCGTTGGTCACTGTTTTTTGCCCGTTTCGACTTTTCTATGTCATATCGCCCAGGTACCCTGAATGTTAAGCCAGATGCTCTCTCTCGCCAGTTCGAAGCTGCTTAAGTTGATTGTAGCTTTGATTGCCTTACTGCCTGACTATACTTTAAAGCTGTAGTTAATCTTTACCACAGAGTAACGCTGTGTCAAACATTTACTGATTATGGACATTCAAAGGTATGTTTAGCGTAAGACAGCAACAACAAATGTTCATAAATTAGCTAATGAGCTTCACCTTTTAAACCTTTTCATAAACAGACATCCTGTGAATTATTATTCCACAAAAAACACATTTCGCTCACCAAGAAACATTAACCAGATTCAGGAATATTATGTGTTGGCAGTCCATGAATTAATTTGGCTTCGTAACATTATTTAAAGAGTTTCTAGTTATGCATTAAGCTTGTGCATGTGTGTAAGCAGTCCCGTGTTTCTTCTTGGTAGTCAATGTCTCTTTTAGTATCTGGAGTCTTGAGCTTTAGTATGCTGTTCTTTCTAACCTTGCGAGTGGAATCAGCTGGCTGGTAACAGGTTGGTAGCTGGATCTCTGATGAAATGGTGTCAGGATCTCTGCAGGGATGGCAGGTCTCTTGCAGTCAAGGAGTTTTCACTGTAGCTGCCCACTTGGAATTACCACTCGTGACGCAGAGAGCTTCGACTGATGCAACTTTATTCTCTCCTCTTTAAACCACCGACAATATGGCACCATGAAAACTATAAAGATGCACAAACAAATACCATTAAACATTCAAGTAGAAAGTGCAGAAATGTTCGCATTTTACTATAGAAAATTATTTTGATTAACCCAAACAGTGATATTGACATAAATGAATAGTTTTTAAACAATTTATGTTACAGCATTTAATAAAATGAATTAACAACAACCTTTCTGTCTCTTAAATACATAAACAATCGTTTGCAATCATTAGCCAACCTCTTTCTGCTTCCAAGGGTGCTAATCATGCTGAATCAGCTAGCCAACCTCCTCCATGCGCATCTTTTAGCCAGTTCTGAAGCAACGTGTTTGCGTCGCCTCACCGAGAACAGAACAGGAAGTCTGACACAATAAAAGAGGAAGTGCTAAGGTACTCTTCAAAATAAAAGCGCAAAGTAAAGTGGCTTTGCCGGCATTTACACTGACTGCAACAAAAGAAAAAGAAAACTAGTAACACTTCTGTGGAAGGATAAAATAAGTGGTCAGATCAATGAGGTTTGTTATTAGCATTGGGCTAAAAACATTCATGAGTGATTTTACAATCTATATAACCTATCTATGCTAACACTTTAAGAGAGTCCTTCTGTGAAACAGAGGCATGTACTCACCAGAAATGAGCATCTTGTCAGATCGTGTTACTGGACTTGTACTTGTACTCAGTTCAGCGGTTGCTTGGAGGACTGTCAAACACATCTTGATGGCCTAATAAAGGACACAGTGTCATGGTTCGGGTGAGTATGGGGTTTTTCCACTCCGCTGGGCTCCACCTTCAGGCAGAGACTCCAATCAGCTTCCACACCTGGTTCCAATCAAGTCACCAGCATATAAGACCAGCATTCACAACAGACCTCTGCCAGATCTTCTGCTAACTCATGTTAGTGCTAGGCCGCCAAGCCCTTGTGAGAACCCTTAACTACTGCTTTTCTCCTCACCGTGTTTTCTTTGTCATAGGACCCACCTGGCCGTCGCGATTCCCAACCCAGACTACTCACATGCAGTTCGAAGCTGCCTCGGAGCAGTCAGGGGTACCCTCTATACTCCCTGCCAGCTGTCGTGTAGGGGCTGTCACATGGGAAGTAGACTCCGTCATTCAGCGGGCTCTACAAGCAGAACCTGATCCGGGCACCGGTCCAGCTAACAAGCGCTATGTACCCACAGCAGCCCGCTCCAAGGATTTGGAATGGGTTCACACGGCCAAGTTCACAGGTCACCCGGGCCGAGGTAGGACAGCTATGCTACTGAAGAGACACTTTTGGTGGGAGACGTTGGATAGGGATGTACGCGAATACGTAGCTGCTTGCACAGTTTGTGCTCGTAATAAGTCCAGAAATCACCGCCCTTACGGACTGCTTCAACCACTAACCACCCCACACCGGCCATGGTCACATATTGCGTTGGATTTTGTTACAGGACTCCCAGACTCAGTAGGAAAGACTACCATACTTACCATAGTTGACAGATTCTCCAAGGCAGCACATTTCATAGCTCTAGATAAACTGCCCACTGCTTCAGAAACAGCTAAACTGTTGGTTGAACATGTTTTCAGGCTCAATGGGATCCCTATGGAAATAGTGTCTGACAGGGGTCCCCAGTTTGCCTCTCAGGCCTGGGGAGCCTTTTGTACGGCCCTGGGGGCCAAGCCCTGTTTGAGCTCAGGCTACCATCCACAGACCAATGGCCAGACTGAGCGCCTAAACCAAGAACTCGAGACCACTCTTCGCTGTGTTACTGCCCATAATCCAGCCTCTTGGTCCACATTCTTACCGTGGGTTGAATATGCACATAACACACTCACCACCTCAGCCACGGGTCTTTCACCTTTTGAAGCATCCTTAGGTTACCAGCCACCTCTGTTCCCTGAGCAGGAAGCCGAGCTTGCTGTGCCTTCTGTCCAGCATCATCTACAGCGTTGCCGCCGGGCCTGCACGCGGACTCGTGAGGCGCTGTTGCGCGCTGTGTCTCGCCAATGTCACTACGCCAACCAGCGGCGCACGGCAGCACCTACTTACTCTCCGGGGCAAAAGGTGTGGCTGGCGGCTAAGGACATCCGCGCTATATCGGGCCTTTCAAGATTGACAGGCTAATCGGCCCTGGGGCAATCAGGCTTGCATTACCTGCATCGTTGCGGATCCATCCAGTGTTCCATGTTTCGCAGGTCAGGCCGGTGTTGTCTAGTCCTCTGTGCCCTCCTTCCGACCCCCCTCCTCCCGCCCGGCTCGTCGATGGTCATCCTGCCTACTCGGTGCGGCGTATCCTGGACGTGCGGCGGAGGGGCAGGGGCCGGCAGTTTTTGGTGGACTGGGAGGGGTACGGGCCTGAGGAGCGTTCGTGGGTGTCTCCGTCTCTGATCTTGGACCCGGCGCTTGTTTCTGATTTTTACAGGTCTCGTCGCGTGTCCGGGCCGGCTCGGTCGCCGGGGAGCGATCCTTGAGGAGGGGGTACTGTCATGGTCCGGGTGAGTACGGGGTTTTTCCACTCCGCTGGGCTCCACCTTCAGGCAGAGACTCCAATCAGCTTCCACACCTGGTTCCAATCAAGTCACCAGCATATAAGACCAGCATTCACAACAGACCTCTGCCAGATCTTCTGCTAACTCATGTTAGTGCTAGGCCGCCAAGCCCTTGTGAGAACCCTTAACTACTGCTTTTCTCCTCACCGTGTTTTCTTTGTCATAGGACCCACCTGGCCGTCGCGATTCCCAACCCAGACTACTCACATCTCCGCCTGGACGCTGGTTCCATCATCTGGTTGCTCCCTTTCCATCGTCGGACTACACCTGCCTGCCTCTCTGCCAAGCCCCTCACTCCAAGCATATTCTGGATCCTCTCTGGACACTCCTCACCCGGAACCCCCTGGACACCCCCTCCTCGCATGACACTTTAAACCTGCAACGCGTAAGCCCTAACCACCATAGTCTAATCCTCCAGCTGTGATTCACTAAGACTACCACTGACTACTTTTCTCCTCTCATCATAGTGACTGCACACCTCCATCCAAGCCGCTGCCCCCTTTTTCCATTCCCCGGATCCATCCGTGAAATCTAGCACTCAGAGTTTCATGTTCACAGTTTTGCCTCACAGTTCTCAGGTCATAGCTTCCACAGTTCATAGCTTCCACAGTTCATAGCTTCCACAGTTCATAGCATTCATAGTTCATAGCATTCATAGTTTTCTGCTCTGTAACTTCACTAGGCTCTGTAAATAAAGCACTGTGTTCACGCCCGTTTTGCCTCCCTCTGTGTCTGCATTTGAGTCCACAGCCTGGCCCTCTCGGCCGTAACACACAGGACAGGAATTACATCTTATATTTGTACACAGACATCACAAAGCTCAATTTGTGATTATCAATAGTTAACATAATTATACACTCAGCTCAATTGATACACTTTGAAGTGTTCCTCTCTTGCTATAATGCCACGCAGTACAACACAACTACCATCCACTATTAACTGTGTCAACAAGTGTGCCCAGTAAATTTATTTGACTATGCATATTTTTCTGACATGAAAGTTTTGTTACATACAGAATTGAAATACATACTTGTCTTTTTAAGCTGTGAGAGAAGTTTTCTAACTTCAACTGGCCGCAGGACAGGAAGGAGGTCACTTTCCTGCAGATAGCTCAGGTCCTCCAGTCCCTCAACTCTCAAATCTTGTAAAAGCTCGAGCAAAGGCTCAGGGTCTTTCAGTTTAGGTAGACTTGACTTGATGAAGGACAGAAGCGGACTTTATGTATCCATGACTAGGAGGACTAGAAGGGATGAGAGACTGGTTTTTGATGCATGAGTGTAAAATGTTGTCCCACACAGCTTGTACACAGGTGAAGGATAATAATCTAACCTCAGCCCAGGTTTACAATAACTCTGCTAGCCAGCAAGATAGCGGCTGGTCTAGCTGTATACTAACTGCAACTTATACTGACAGACAACGTGCTTTACCTTTATAGCTAGGGATTCCATGCCTTTTACCATCTCAGTAAACCACAAGCCATAGTGGTCAAGCAATACCAAGTTAATTCTACTAAGCTGAGTTTGATATACTTGCCTTGCAGCACTGGGTGGATGATCTTTCACCAACCTCTCTCTTCCACCGGGCTTTCCACAGCCATACCCGTGACCTTGTGGTTGTTAGTTCAAATTTATTGGGCGATGTTTATCGTCATGTTTTTTATTCCTATTGATTATATTTTCACCTCTGAATCATTGAAACAGACCTAGATGGCATAATATTTTCAGCAAAATTATAATTTAAATACTCCTTTAATTATTAATTGTTCTCATTAATTTAGATCATTTTATATATTTTTCCATAGTATTACATTTGAATTTAACAGTTCAATCTCTCAAATAACAGAAAAATATTTGTGAAATTATGATACATTTGTGATTAATGCATATGTACAAAAAATATATTTAAAAAACAAGAAAATTAGGTTTTATTACATTTACAGCGATCTTATGTTATTTTACATTTGACGTGTAAAATCACAGTCTATTTATGTAAATTTAATGATGTTCTAGAAAAACAGTAAAAAAACCCTCTGAAATACACAGTAAAATACTTTTATATTACAATTTTTTTTACAGTGTAGTTTTAAAGTTAAGCCTGACTTTCTTTGTGTTGTTTTAGTCTGGAGCTTTGGACTATGATCTGTTGATCGCACAGTGAGTTAAACTGGATTCACGCATCCTCACATCCTGTTTTAAATTCTTCCTGAAAAATGACAAAAAATGACAACACCTCTTCAGTTCATCATTAAGTCCATTACATACTTTCACTCCCAAAACTGACACACATCTATACTTAACATTGGTTCTCACTTTAGGTATTTCAGACTTATAAGACCCCCTCAAATCATATTTTCCATCTCTTAGTTGAAACATACTTAAAATACAAATTGAAAGATTCTTTTTCATCACTCGATATATCATTTCTAAAGTTTTAGAATATATAATGTCCATGAATTTTAACATAGATGATCCTACAAAAAACTGGTTGGTGGACTCCCTATATCCAACTTTATTTATTATTCTAATAGCTCTTTTTTGCAATTTAAATATTGAATCCAAATATGTTTTGTATGTGTTCCCCCAAATTTCGCAAAATAGGTCATATAAGGCAAACAAAGGGAAGTATACAATAAATAAAGGCAGTTCTTATTCAAAGAATCTCTTGTATTATAAAGAATAGAAATAGACTTGGATAATTTCGGTTTCACATGTTCTATGTGGGGCTTCCAACAAAGTTTATCATCAATAATTACTCCTAAAAATGTTGTCTGATATACTCTTTCAATTTCAACATTATTTAAATTCAATTTTACTTTAATATTACATTTACTACCTCCAAATAACATAAATTGTGTTTTACTTTCATTCAATGATAGTTTATTAAATACAAACCATCTATTTAACTTCATGAGTTCTGTTTCCCCTGTTTATCTATGTCCTTTCCAGAGCAAAATAAGTTTGTATCATCAGCAAATATCACATATTTTAAAGTATCACTGGCTGTACAAATATCATTTATATAAAGTAAAAATAATTTAGGTCCCAAAACAGATCCTTGCGGAACTCCACAAGTTACTTTTCTAAGTTTAGATTTCATGTTATTAATACTCACATATTGGAACCTATTATTCAAGTAACTATTTAACCAAAATTGTACAACACCTCTTAAACCATACCTTTCACACTTCCGTAAAAGTAAAGAATGATCTATCGTATCAAAGGCTTTACGTAAATCAATGAACACACCTATTCCAAACTGTTTTTCATCCACAGCCGTTGCAATGTTTTCAATAAATTCCATCACAGCTAAAGATGTTGAACGATTTCTTCTGAAGCCATACTGATGATCATTCAATAAATCATATTGATCAATAAAGGAATCTAGTTAGTTTGCAAATAGTTTTTCAAGAATCTTCGAAAACTGAGGCAGTAAAGATACCGGTCTATAGTTTGACACAATCTGTTTATCACCAGTTTTATATAATGGGATCACTTTGGCAATTTTCATTTTATCTGGATATATTCCAGTTTGAAATGATTTGTTACAAATATATGTTAATGGCGGAAGGACACTATGAAGAACTTCTTTAATTAGTGACATGTCAAGGTCGTCACAATCCATGGATTTTTTTACTCTTGAATTTACTCACCACTTCCACAATGTCACTCTCACAGACTCCACCAAGAAACATTGAGTTACATTTACAAGAAGTAGAATCTACTTTATCATCATTTCCTCCTGGTACAGAAATCTCTTTTGCCAAGTTGGGACCTACATTAACAAAGTAATCATTAAATTCATTAACTATGTTCTCAATTTTCTCAATCACTACATTACCTCTTTTTACAATACGTGTTGGAGAACATATACTATTTAGATTTTTTATTATCCTATTTAATATACTCCAGGTAGCCTTAATATTATTTTTATGTTTTTGAAGCAGCTGCTCATAATATCTTTTCTTTTCATATCGCATAATAGATGTTTCAGTTTCAGTTTTCAGTTTTATTTGTCATATGCAAGTTAGCACAGGGTCAACATTGCAATGAAATGTGTTTGACGAACAGCAGTCACTCAGCAGCATGATACAGTATTTTTTTCATATTTTCTCCTATAGGAGAAAATAAAATAAAAGAAAAGAAAATAATAAAGAAAATAGAAAAATAGTAAGGAGCAAAATATTAGAGAGACATGGTAAAAGAGAAAAGATGACTAAATATATATGTATCTATAAATATAAATATATGTACACTAGTGATTAAATAAGAAAATCTTGAAAAGAAATATGACGGGAGGGCAGATGGGATATTGCACAGGAGTGAGCAGCAGAAAATTACAGTATTGCACTTTTAAATATAAATATCAATGACAATAAAGTGGAGTGACCAGTGCAGATTAAATAGAGTACTTGTGAAGCTGCAGGGTAGCTTCTGAGTGCTGTGTTGTGTGTGTTTAAGTGTTGTGGTTGAGGTGTCGTATGGCTTGGTGGTAAAAACTGTTTTTGAGTCTTGTAGTCCGAGCAGACAGGCTCCTGTAACGTCTGCCAGATGGTAACAAGGAGAACAGCTGATGTGCTGGGTGGTCCTTGATGATGCTGTGTGCTTTACGGAGGCATCGCTGGAGATAAATGTCCTGAATGGCAGGAAGCCTCGTGCCAGTGATGTGCTCTGCTGCCTTCACCACCCTCTGTAGTGATTTATGGCTGCTGGCAGAGCAGCTTCCGTACCAAACTGTGATGCAGCTCGTCAGCAAGCTCTCAATTGCACACCTGTAAAAATTTGAGGTGATGTTGGCATTCATGCTAAACTTCCTCAGCCTCCTCAGGAAGTAAAGCCGCTGGCGAGCTTTCCTGATAGCAGTGTCTGTGTGAAGGGTCCAGGAGAAGTCCTCAGTGATGTTGACTCCAAGGAACTTGAAGCTGCTGACCCTTTCGACCTTGACACTGTTGATGTGGATGGGCTGGCATTCTCTGACTGGTCATTTCCGGTAGTCCACTATCATCTCTCTAGTTTTGCTGATGTTGAGAGTCAGGTTATTTTCCAGGCACCACTCGTACAGCGCCATCACCTCCTCTCTATGGGCAGGGATAGCTCAGTAGGTAGAGTGGTGGCCCCATGATCGGAAGGTCGGGGGTTCGATTCCCCTGAACAGCTACCCTGAGGTACCCCTGAGCAAGGTACCGTCCCTACACACTGCTCCCCGGGCGCCCAGTGGCTGCCCACTGCTTCACTGAGTGAATGGGTTAAATGCAGAGAGGAATTTTCCCCAAGGGGACCAATAAATTATACTTTCTTCTATAGGCCATCTCATTGTTGTCTGTGATGAGGCCTATGATGGTTGTGTCATCCGCAAACTTGATGATGATGTTGGACTCTTGTTTAGCAACACAGTCGTGTGTGAACAGGGAATATAGGAGGGGGCTAAGCACACCACCCTGTGGCGTCCCTGTGTTTAGGATGAGTGATGAGAAGGTGTGCTTACCAACTCTCACCACCTGGGGCCTGTTTGTGAGGAAGTTTAGAATCCATCTGCAGATCGGTGTTCCCAGCCCAAGGTCGTCGAGCTTCGTGGCAAGTTTTGAGGGGATGATCGTGTTAAATGCCGAGCTGTAGTCGATGAAGAGCATCCTTGCATATGTATTCCCTTTCTCCAGGTGAGTGAGGGTGGTGTGCGTTGCCAGGGCGATGGCATCCTCTGTGGCTCTGTTTGTCCGATAGGCAAACTGAAGAGGGTCCAGTGTGTCAGGGAGGGAGGAGCAGATATGACCTTTGACCAGCCGCTCCAGGCACTTCTTGATGACGGATGTCAGTGCAACAGGACGGTAGTCATTCAGACAGGAGACCACTGATTTTTTGGGAACGGGAATGATGGTGGATGCTTTGAGGGGCGACTGACTGCCTCAGGGAGAGATTGAAGATGTTGGTGAACACCTCTGCCAGCTTGTCTGCACACACTCTGAGTAGCCGGCCTGGGATGCCATCTGGTCCTGGAGCTTTGTGAGGATTTACCTTTTTAAAGGTCCATCTCACAGCTTCTGATTTCAGAGTTAGAGTTGCAGCTAGAGCAGGGCGATATGGCCAAAAATATTTATCACGATATATATTTGAAAATTTGCGATAACGATATAACTGACGATATAATTGATGCGAGACAAAATACAACTCCACAACATTACTAGCGCAAAAAGACAACCTTCCATTTATTTTCACTTAAACAAGAAGCTGGTTTTTATGTACATTAAAGCTTTATAAAAATGTAACAGTGCAAATGCAAATTCCTTGCTGAAAGTTTAACCAAAAGGCGTTTCCAGTAGAAATGGGCTGACATATACTGAGCATAACCATGTATAATATCCACTGAAGTTAAAAAGAGGTGCTTTGCAACATTAAACTGCCGTGTGCAGTACGTATTTTTCGGACCATAAGGTGCACGGGATTATAAGGCACATTAAGCGAAACAAAGCAGTCAGATAAATCAAACTTTATTCAACTCATTCTTGCTTCCTCCACTTCTGTACCATTGATTCATTAATGTTGAATTCTCTGGCAGCTGCTCTATTCCCATGTTGTTGCAGTATATTAATGACTAACCTCGTATTGTGGATGGATTATCTCAGTTGTTGGTCCATTCACAGCATCCTGCCATGCGATTGCATTTGTCTCCAACTATCAGGAACTTTAACGTTAACTTTTATAAGTGGAAAAGTGTTAGTGTTTGTCCTCCAGCTTCACTGTTTATGTTATGCTAACATAGCTGTGTCGCTAGCGATCACGTAGCACATCATTATATACCAGCTAGCCCAACTTGAGTAACCCTACAAACGTCACTGCTGTTTAGTTTCCTGTCTTCATTTATGTTGGAAGTGATAGCAGAGCTGTACGTTTGATTTTTTTTCAGAAATCTCTCAGTCAGAACTTGCTATCATGCTTAGGTAACTAGCGAAACTAGCGAGCTAACTTCCGCTAGCTTTCTGCTAACTTCTAACTCCGTTAAATGTAATAAATTTTGTTTTCATGGATGCCTGGAAGTTAAATTTCATAGTTACACCTGGTAAAGCAGCAATGCTGATCGTTTTATTAAAGATTAAAGAATTTAGACAGTTTTTAACTCTCAGTGATGCTGCAGTGTTTGTTTGACCTGAAGATTACGGAGTTTAGGACCCAGATTACTCCCAGATTTAAGAGCATCTTAGTCCGACAAATACGACACTAACGATGGCCGCTTGTATGTTCTTCAAAAAAATGTGCTTTGTCGTGTATCTGACGGACAAACACCAAACCAGTTCCACATCATTGAAGTTGCACCATTTTTACAAACCAATTCTGGTTCATCTGTTTCACTCAACAATCGGCCATGTGCGTATGAAAACAAAGGCACTGCGCATGCGCGTTTTACTCATATTCTATCGCGATATTTCATTTTCCTATCGTTGCCTAACATTATACCGGTATTACCGTGAACGGTATAATATGGCCCAGCCCTAGTTGCAGCCTCACTGTCCTCCTGAGGGTAGAGGATCTGCTCTCTGTTGTCTGCGTCAAAACGAGCATAGAAGTTGTTAAGCTCGTCTGCACGAGATGCAGTGGGCTGAACACTGACTGTGTTGACCTTCTTGTAGTCAGTGATGCAGCGCAGTCCATTCCACAGTCGCCTGGTGTCAAAGCTGTGGTAGCTGGACTCCATTTTGTCCCTGTAGTCCTTTCTGGCCTTTCTTATGGACTTTCGGAGGTCGTACCTGGCTGCTTTATATGCATCAGCATCCCCGGAGTTAAAGGCAGAGGTCTGCAGTTTTAGCTTGGCGCGAACGTCTTTATTTACCCAGGGTTTCTGATTTGGATATATGCGGACAGTGGTTTTTGTGATGGTATCATCCATGCACTTTCCAATATATCCAACGACAGAGTCTGTGAGTTCATTGATGTTGCCATCAGCTGCATCCACAAATATCTGCCAGTCAGTTGTGTCAAAGCAGTCCTGCAGGACCTCCTCATCCTCACTGTCCCATTTGTAAATAACCCTGGAAGCTGGTTTTTCCTGTTTCAGTCTTTGTCTGTATGCAGGCAGCAGCAGTATGGAACAATGGTCTGCCTTACCAAAAGCTGGGCGGGGGAGGGGTTTGTAGCACTCTTTGAATGGAGTGTAACAGTGGTCCAATGTTTGATCACCTCTTGTGGGGAAGGAGATGTGCTGATAGTATTTGGGGAGAACCTTCTTCATGTTGGCTCTGTTGAAGTCTCCCAGCACAATAAAGGCAGCTTCTGGATTTTTGTTCTCAAGTCCAGTAATGATGTCATACAGTTCGTCCATAGCAGTAGCTTTATCAGCATGTGGGGGAATGTAAACAGCTGAGAGGAGAACTAAGCTGAACTCCCTCGGGAGGTAAAAAGGCCTGACTTTAATGGTCAACAGCTCGAGACTCTGAGAGCAGTAAGTTTTTAAGATACGCACATCTCTAGCCCACAAGGAGTTAACCATAAAGCACACCCCTCCTCCCCTTTTCTTGCCTGAGTCCTTCGTTCGGTCTCCCCGGTAAACAGTGAATCCATCCGGCGTGATGGCGCAGTCGAGGACGCTGGGCTCCAGCCATGTCTCTGTGAAGGCCAGAACGCAGCAGTTCCTGATGTCTTGTTAATTTATTTTGATATTTCTTATATCTGTCTTCATTTTGCTTTGTTCTATGTGTCAAAAAAAAATCTTGTATAACCTATTTTTCCTTTGACAGGCTCTTTCCAGACCTTGTGTAAACCATGTTTTTTTCTTTTTATAATTTTCAGAAAACTTTTTAATTGGACAATGATTGTCATAAATTGACAAAAATATATCTAAAAATGCATTATATGCATCATTAGTGTCTTCCACATAAACTTTTTGCCAGTCATAATTTTCTAAGTCTGTTTTAAAAGCCGCAATTTGTTCTGGTGTTTTTATTCTACCACTGTAATCCATTTGCTTTTCCTCCTGAAAATGAAGTTGATTGTTCATTTCAAGCACTGAAAAGACAGGCAAGTGATCACTTACATCTGTGACTAACAGTCCACTGTGTATCTTGCCATCTATCTTATTGACAAAAATATTGTCGATCAAAGTGGCACTATCCATCATTATTCTGCTTGGCTTTAGAATCAATGGATGGAACCCAAAACTAAACATTGTATCAATAAAGTCTGAAGTCTTATTATGGTTGTTTGCCTTCAATAGATCAATGTTAAAATCACCACAAAAAAGTCACCTTCTCTTTGAGTTTTTCTAATATTACAGAAATTTCTTTGGTAAACTGATCTATACAGGATGCAGGTGTACGATAAATGCAGCTAACTAATATATTTTTAGATCTTTCAACCTGAATTTCAATGGTTAAACATTCCATCAAGTTATCAATCACAGCAGTCATATTGTTAACAACTGTACATTTAAGATACAAAATAAACGTGGCAACACCTCCTCCTCTTCCATTCTTCCTATTTTGTCAAAACATTTCATAGTCCTCTAGTCCATCCTGCAGTTCTATGTCGTCATTCAACCATGTTTCTGAAATTGCTACCACTGCAAACGTATTTTGGAATCGATCAAGATACGCTTTGATTTTAGAAGAATTTCTCTAAAGACTCCGACTGTTAAAGTGGATTAATGAAAAACCTTTTTATCTTGGGATCCAACTCTTCCCCATTATAATATTCACATGTCATATCAACATTCTGATAGAGGTGGATATCTGAATCAATACTATTGTCCAACTCAAAAAACAAAATTTATAATCATGAGATCCAAAATATTCAGTTTTTTGACTTTTTTTTGTTCACACATTCACATGCATAGTTATTTTTCTCACACTTATCAGATATTGTTCATATCACAGTCAGCAACACAAGTCTTTTCTACACTGAACTCTATTTCTTTTGTTTAAATCTCTCAAGATCTACAATGTCTCTGACAACAATTACTTTAGCTTGTTCTGGTGTCCCATTAAGTCTTATGAATACCTTACAGTTCCTGGTCCAGGTATCTTGGATGTGCCTTTCCTTCTTCAATAGTCTTGCCTGTCGTGCAATTTCAGCATTTCTCTTGGTGAGATGCTCATTCCCTTTAACTTCTTTAACAGTTCAACTTTATATTTCCTGTTCACAAATCGTAGTATGATAGTTGGCATCTTGGTATGTTTTTGTGGAATAGTATGAAATGCAGCTATGGTTTTGCTATCCAAAAGAATGTCTTTGTCTTTGAAAAACTGAATAACTTGCTGCTCAAGCAAATCCTTTTCAGCTCTTGGTGCATCTTCCCCCTCCTTGTTACCTGCTGTACTCCTTGCATAGGTGTAGTGATTTGTCTTCAGTCCAGAAGGCCTCTAATTTTCTGCTTCTAAATTTAAATAAAACTAAAAGTTATCGTACTTGGCCCTGAAAACCTTAGAAATATGGTATCTAACCAGAATCTTTGAATGGCATTATCTTGGAGGAGTTTTTTAAAAGTCCCTTGATGTTAGCCTTTAGAGGTGAGATCTTCAGAGAACAGTGTTCTGCATCGGTGGCCTCTGCTTTCTTTCACTAAGCAACCAAGACAAGAGCACAAACAGCATTATGTTTTCCACAGAACCAACAGTCTCATTGGTTGACATATGTGATGATCTAGTTTGTGATTGATAAGCTCAAAGATGCTAAATACTTTGGTAAAGCTACACTGAATTGTATCCTCATCTGTCCTCTTGAGACACTCGGAAAGGTCGCAAGGAGACAAGTCCTCTGCCCCAGGTATATTGCTTTTATGTAGTTGACTTATATCTCATCAGACTTTTTATCACTTAATCCATCTATTTGACCTTTGGCAGAGTCTCTAAAACTATTTCTTTTTACAGATTTTGCATCGAGCCCCGTCAAATCCCTGAGCGTGAGCCATTTCTGAATGATTAATGCCCTGCTTTGTTCTGCTTGAAAAAGCTTTTCTTACAAGCTCTATTCAACTGGAGATCAGTGGAGGGGGGAGACATAGACAGTAGTATAGGAATAAATAACATTGTCACACCCCAAAGTCATATCTCGCTGGCTGCTGACAATAAAAAAAGAGAATCTTTCAGGGTATGATTCATTACTTGAATGGAATACAGATTGCCTGAGAGGTATTTACTTCAGTACAGTCAATTGTAAAGAAAGTACCGGCAAGCTGGAATCTTTCCACATTTGTCTTTCTTCAGACATCAGTAAAACTAATGATCATACAGTCTTCACAGAACTCAGAACAGAAAAATCACGCACATGTAAATAAAAGCAAAACAGGATATAGGCACAATATGAATACCACTATAGTGTGACAATGACTTTTTTTATTCCACAGAATGTATCCAATCTGTGTTGAAGGAAAAGAGCGGGAACTCAGGTCCATCTGGTCAAGTGTTGATTGTGTAAGGAATGAGATTGTCAATGCGGAAGCAGACCCTTCTAGCACAGGGGAGGAGGAAGAGAAAAACACGAACACCTTGGCTTGTCCAAATGTGAAGATTTCAATTTTTTGTAAGTGCTGGTGCAGTGTTTATGCCAAGACCGCACTTTAACTGAGAGAGAGAGGGAGATATAATGAAGTGCAATATATTTACACAGATAAGCAAGAGGTCAGAGCATAACCTGCCTTTCCTTTTGTATACATGTCTAACTTCAGGATTACAATAGCATGATGCTGGGGCCTTGCCCAAGAACATTTTTGAATCATCAAGACATCAGTATTTTTCAAATGAGGTACTTATTGGCTTATCAAACACTATCAGAAATCTCTTCCACTTTGCATGTACCTGCCATCCGATTCTCAGTGTGTGCTTCAAATTCCACTATGCCCATTTTCTCATCCTTTAGACAAATTCATAAAGGTGAGAAAGGGAAATGTACAGATAACTGCAACAACATTATTACCTTTAAAGTGAAGTCCCTTTAATGGGAGGCAAAATGTGTGCTTGTCCTGCTAGACCTCAGTGCAGCGTTCAATACTGTTCACCATAATATTCTATTAGAGCGATTAGAGCATGCTGTAGGTATTACAGTTATTGGGCAGCTGTGGTTTGTATCATATCTATCTGATAGACTCCAATTTATTCATGTAAATGGAGAGTCTTTTCCTTTTTGACTGGTTAACGCTGTGAGGTTCCAGCTGCGACAGGATGAGTCGGAGGGTACACCCTGGACAAATTTCACCTGTCCATCACAAAGCCAACAATAGAGCTATGTGGTAAAGTGGAGTAGTGGAGAGCCTCCATGCACATGTGTTATTTGACTTCCTACGAAGTCTACTATCATCTCCACTTCCAAAATGTTGATTCTATTCATCTGGACGTAACGTTTCGTCCCTCATCCAAGTGACTGCTTCAGTCTCAGCTGACTGCAGGTTTCCCCAACCATATAAACAGTACATTTGCACCATAACTGAAACCAGCCCACTGAATGAACAATGGGCTGTGAGTTAGTATGCTATCTTCCTTTTAAAATGAAAATAAAATGAAAATATTTAAGATAAAGTGAGTTTTTATGCAAGATCCTACACTTTCATTAATAGAAAGATATCAATATTAACCCAGGGCAAAGATCTTCCCTTTTTTCCCTACCACCAGATATTTCTTTGTATATTTCTAGAATATATTTATGAAACTCGGTGACAATATTACAATATTCATTTAAGTCACTTGCTTGAACAATTAAAATGCAATATAATTTTATTTAATTGAAAATGTCTTTAAAAAAAAAAGATGATAGAATATAGCTCATAAAAAGCAAGATGTAAAAAATATCTGAAATTAAGTGGCTGGCCAATCAAGACCTACCAAGTCACTTGATAGTTTCCAGTAGTAATTTCGGCACTGCAGGTTGCTGCTACGAAAGGAAATCAACATTTTCATGAAGGTTGCAAGAAGATAGAAACTTCAATTGCTCTAAATATCTGGTAGACATTTCCAGAGTGACTTCTGCATTGTGGAGGAGTTGGGACCTCTCTAGTGGCTCGGCTAGAAGAAAGAGAGATGGCAAAAGAGATGACAGGATTCCTCAGGAGCACTACATGGGTACTTTTGATAATGCAGCTTTTTCTATGCATTTGGAACTTTTGTACACACGTAAATGGCGTCTTGAATCACCAAAAACTGAGATTTTTAAAACTCCTGTCAGGTTGGACATTTTGCGAAAACTCAGTTTTTGTGTTTTCATGTGGACGAGGAATACGTTCGTATGTGCCTTTTTGCACTGCACGCTGTGTGCCATGTTATTGTTTACATGAGATAAATTTCTACAAATGCAGATTAAATACTGTTAATCTTACTATCTGCAGTTTTTACACACTTACATATACACACACAGTTACTGTCCCTCCGTTTATAAAGGCAGAGGCGTCATGGTGTAATTATTTTACGTGTAGTTGTTTTCTTCCTGTGTAATACTATTCAACATTTCTATCAATACATTTTTCAAAAAATGCCTCTCTGTGCAAAATGGGTTCAAAAACATAACAACTGTGGGATACTGTTTGTCCAGCCCAGCGCGTGCTTCCGACGCAGGGGAAACTAATTCTGTCGAGGATACCTACCTTGGCATTTGTGCAGGTGAAGCCAAAGGCAAGATGTGCTTCATCATATTTTCTAGTATTTGGCTTTGAAGGAAGTTGGTTTGGAAACATATCTGGTGATGCTTCATCTCCTGCTTTGCATTTGTGTGGGAGTCCCGTCAAAAACCTGTCCATTATGCTAGCAGTGTCCAAGCGTTCTTTTTTTAATGGCTCTGTGCCCCCCACTTTGGGAACCTCTGAGCTAAGGGAACAGCTGGATGTAACTGAGAAAATGAGGCAAAGGAAGTAAAACAGAACATGTGCCACAAGGAAAAACCATTACAATCTAAACCAGCAAATAACTAACAATTACAGAGTTATACAAACATGTACACACCGTAACTTTATAGTTTGATGTTGTTTTTAATTTTTAATTTTGTATTTTTAAGTCTTGTAAACATTTGTCTCTTGTGGCTGTTGCTTTGTTATTTTGTGTTAAATATAGAAATCTAAATTTTGTAGGAATTGCCAGTATTTTTACGTTTGTCATGTCCATAGCTCTTTGGAGTCACCTAATCCTTTGTTTTTTTATTTGATTTTTAATTATGTGGTTGCTTCAAGTCTCTGCAGTAGTTTTGTGTCTCTTTGTGGGTTGTTTTGGATATTTTTGCAGAGATTGAGAATGACCATGACTCATTTAATGTTTTTTCTCTAGTTCTGCATTGTAGATGCATACTGAAGACATCAAATATATGAAGAAGCAAGATATATGGAATTTTGTAGCAAAGAAAAAAATGATGAATAACTCCAAACATATCTTATACTTCAGATTCCACAAAGTAGCCACCCTTTGCTTTGTTGACAACGCTTCAAACCCTTGGCCTTCTCTCAATGAGCTTCATGATGTTGTCATCTGAAATGGTTTTCACTTCACAGTTGTAGAATCTCTTGCCTTGTTAATGGAGTTGGGGTCATCAATGATGTTGTGCAGAAGTCAGGATGGTACACAGCTGACAGCCCTATTTGACAACTGAATTCATATTATGGCAAGAACCAATCAGCTAAGTAAAGAGAAACAACACTTAATCATTACTTTAAGAACTAAACGTTAGTCAGTCTGGAAAATTGCTAAAACTTTGGATGCGTTCCCAAGTGAAGTTGCAAAAGCCATCAACTGGTATAACAAAACTGGCTCAAATGAGTCACCTCTGCTGCTGAGGATAAAATATTCTGAGTCACCAGCCTCAGAAATTGCAAGTTAACAGCACCTCAGATTAGAGCTCAGATAAATGCCACACAGAGTTCCAGTAGCAGATGCATCTCTACATCAACTGTTCAGAGGAGACTGCACAAATTGGGACTTTATGAACAAACAGCTGCTAAGAAACCACTACTAAGGAAAAGCAGAAGAGATTTGTTTGGGCCACGGAATGCGCACAAGGAATGAACATTAAACCAGTGGAAATCTGTGCTTTGGTCTGATGAGTCCAAATTTGAGATCTTTGGGCCACCCGCCATGTCTTTGTGCGATACAGAAAAGGTAAATGGATGGTCTCTACATGCATGGTTCCCACCGTGACGCATGGGGATTTATTGAAAACTGAAGGCACAAATGCAATCCCATCCTGTTTGCTTTTAGTTGATTAGTTGTGTTGAGTATTTTGCAACAGGACAATGAGCCCAAACACACCTCCAGGCTGTGTAAGGGCTATTTGAACAAAAAGGAGAGTGATTGAGTGCTGCGCCAGATGGCCTGGCCTCCACAGTCACCTGACCTAAACACAATCTAGATGGTGTGGGATGAGATGGACCGCAGAGTGAAGGCAACAGGACCAACAAGTGCTCAGCATCTCTGGGAACTCCTTCAAGACTGTTGGAAAAACATTTCCGGTGACGACCTCATGAAGCTCATGGACAGAATGCCAAGAGTGTGCAAAGCAGTAATCAAAACAAAACAAAGAATCTAAAATATAAAACATGTTTTGAGTTATTTGACACTTTTCTGTCTACTACATTATCCAATATGTGTTCATTCATAGTTTTGATGTCTTCAGTGAGAATTTACAATGAGAAGATGGGTCCAAACCTTGGACTGGCAGTGTTTGTCATGAGGGAACATAAAAACTGCAAGCCCACTCACACATTACCACACTTTTTGATTCATGTTGAATGAATGCTTTTCAGTAACCTTGGCACCCACTTCAGACTAAAATCTTTTTTTGAAGGATTGCATTCAGTCTGTGTGGTCTGTGATTTTGCAAATAAGACTGAAGAATGAAGTATGAATGAGTAGCCACCAGAGCCACCTGTACAACTGCCCTTTTGTAATACTTGCCAAAACACTGATATTCCCTACACAGTGTTTTCTGCTTTATTTCATGAGTACTCAATGCTCACACTCAGTAGTAGTTATAGTTTCCATTACTTCTTCATATCTCAGGTCCAGTCTTTGCGTCTTAAAGAAAATTGGACTTAAAAACCAGGTCTTAAAGAAAGTGTTTTTCAATGAAAATATTAATGAATCTAGAATCATGCAAAAAATGGTGTTGGTTCCTTAGCTGGTCAAAAGGTAAAATTTGTGCTCATCATTTACAAAATACTGCACGCTTTTCAGTCTTTTGCATTTTCTTTGATGTTGATTGCAATGTGTTAAATAAATGTGATCTTTTGTAACTCAAGGCTGTAAAAGAAAGCTTCTCTTTGGTACATGTTCTGGTTGTGAATGGGCAGCAATGGTTTGCATTGCAGTAGATACATCTGGATTTGTTCATAATGAATTGTTTTTTATGTCTTTCCCTTTGTTGTGATTATGTTTGTTATGTTGACATTCAGTCTGTCTCTCTCTCTCTCTCTCTTTTTTTTTTTTTTTTTAGCAAGGATGGGAACAGAGAGTATCTTTTTTGATCTGTATTTTTTCTTTTGGAAGAGAGTCATACTGTGATTTAATCTTGCATTCAAATCTATTTATTTATTGAGTATTTAATAAAGGAACTCTGACTTGATTACCTGATACTGCCTGGTAGTACAGTCCACCACCTCACTGAGACTTTATCTAATGTTTATTTTTTTGTGATATAAAGGACCACATCTCTTTGTCTTGTCAGTAGTTATTTCTCGTTGCAGCCATGTTTATCCTTTATAGTAATTATGTGTCTCTTTCAGAGTAACGAGTAAAGTAAGGGATTACTATTGCAAAAAAGGTAATTAGATTACCATTACTTTCCCGTAAGCACGCTGCGTTACTGCGTTACTAAAACCGTGATTTTTTTTGTGAGTGTCTCATGACAATGACATAAGCGAATGCCATGTTCGTGGCAACAGCTGTGTGCAGATCAACAATGGATAATATATCGAGTGCGGGAGAGAGTATGAGCATGCAGCGTTTAAAGCGTGGAAGTACTGACCTTATTTTGAGTTTGATTCCATAAAAAGTGACAAAAACATTAGTGTCCGCTGTTCACTGCGTGGGAAGAAAACTTCTTTTTGCAGCAAAAAAACCCCTAAACTTCCGAGCAAGCACCGAGTGCGCTACCATGGAATAGGAAATTCACAGACAAACTCACGGATTCCTCCAATGACTGCTGTGGCACGCCTGCACCAGGGCAAACCTCCGCCTACCCCACTCCTGCTATACAGGTGAAAATAGAGCAACAGGACCGCTGAGTCTTTGATTTTATTTATTTTCTGCTGTGTTTCACTTGCATCTACAGGGAGTGCAGAATTATTAGGCAAATGAGTATTTTCTCCACATCATCCTCTTCATGCATGTTGTCCTACTCCAAGCTGTATAGGCTCCAAAGCCTACTACCAATTAAGCATATTAGGTGATGTGCAACTCTGTAATGAGAAGGGGTGTGGTCTAATGACATCAACACCCTATATCAGGTGTGCATAATTATTAGGCAACGTTCTTTCCTTTGGCAAAATGGGTCAAAAGAAGGACTTGACAGGCTCAGAAAAGTCAAAAATAGTGAGATATCTTGCAGAGGGATGCAGCAGTCTCAAAATTGCAAAGCTTCTGAAGCGTGATCATCGAACAATCAAGCGTTTCATTCAAAATAGTCAACAGGGTCGCAAGAAGCGTGTGGAAAAACCAAGGCGCAAAATAACTGCCCATGAACTGAGAAAAGTCAAGCGTGCAGCTGCCAAGATGCCACTTGCCACCAGTTTGGCCATATTTCAGAGCTGCAACATCACTGGAGTGCCCAAAAGCACAAGGTGTGCAATACTCAGAGACTTGGCCAAGGTAAGAAAGGCTGAAAGACGACCACCACTGAACAAGACACACAAGCTGAAACGTCAAGACTGGGCCAAGAAATATCTCAAGACTGGTTTTTCTAAGGTTTTATGGACTGATGAAATGAGAGTGAGTCTTGATGGGCCAGATGGATGGGCCCGTGGCTGGATTGGTAAAGGGCAGAGAGCTCCAGTCCGACTCAGACGCCAGCAAGGTGGAGGTGGAGTACTGGTTTGGGCTGGTATCATCAAAGATGAGCTTGTGGGGCCTTTTCGGGTTGAGGATGGAGTCAAGCTCAACTCCCAGTCCTACTGCCAGTTTCTGGAAGACACCTTCTTCAAGCAGTGGTACAGGAAGAAGTCTGCATCCTTCAAGAAAAACATGATTTTCATGCAGGACAATGCTCCATCACACACGTCCAAGTACTCCACAGCGTGGCTGGCAAGAAAGGGTATAAAAGAAGAAAAACGAATGACATGGCCTCCTTGTTCACCTGATCTGAACCCCATTGAGAACCTGTGGTCCATCATCAAATGTGAGATTTACAAGGAGGGAAAACAGTACACCTCTCTGAACAGTGTCTGGGAGGCTGTGGTTGCTGCTGCACGCAATGTTGATGGTGAACAGATCAAAACACTGACAGAATCCATGGATGGCAGGCTTTTGAGTGTCCTTGCAAAGAAAGGTGGCTATATTGGTCGCTGATTTGTTTTTGTTTTGTTTTTGAATGTCAGAAATGTATATTTGTGAATGTGGAGATGTTATATTGGTTTCACTGGTGAAAATAAATAATTGAAATGGGTATATATTTGTTTTTTGTTAAGTTGCCTAATAATTATGCACAGTAATAGTCACCTGCACACACATATATCCCCTTAAAATAGCTAAAACTAAAAACAAACTACAAACTACTTCCAAAAACATTCAGCTTTGATATTAATGAGTTTTTTGGGTTCATTGAGAACATGGTTGTTGTTCAATAATAAAATTATTCCTCAAAAATACAACTTGCCTAATAATTCTGCACTCCCTGTATTTGAAAGACTGAGTGTAAACACAAAAACCAATTTTATTTTATGTGCAGGAATGTGCAGAAAATAGGTTTAAATGTTAAACAAATTTCTTCCAGTCAGTGAATGTTGCATATAATTTAATAAGAGACTTTTTTAAAAGGAGACTTTTTCCATTTGATTACATTTTATATGATGGATTAGGCAGGAAGTAGAACTGGGCTGAAAGATCGATCGCTTTATCACCTATTCAGGTTTTAAATCATGTTTTTAAAAAGTAGCTAAGTAACTAAGTAATTAATTACTTTTGAAAATAAGTAATCAGTAAAGTAACGGGATTACATTTGGAAGTAATCAGTAATTAGTTACTGATTACTTTTTTCAAGTAACTTGACCAAAACTGGTCTCTTTGTGATCAGAGACTCTGCTTTTAACTGAGCTCAACCTCAAGTCCAAGTTAGAGTGCTGTATGAGCCTGTGGGCTGCTTAGTCTGTATCTTGACTCATAACTCAGACGCCCTCTACAGGAAAGGGCAGAGCAGGCTGTACCTGCTGCAGAGACTCAGGTCATTTGGAGTGGAGGGCCCACTCCTGAAGACCTTCTATGACTCTGTTGTGGCTTCTGCTATCTTTTATGGTGTGGTCTGCTGGGGCGGCAGCATCTCTGCTGGGGACAGGAAGAGACTGAACAGGGTGATCCGAAGGGCCAGCTCTGTTCTAGGATGCCCTCTGGACCCAGTGGAGGTGGTGAGTGACAGGTGAATGGTGGCTAAGCTGTCATCCCTGATGGACAACATCTCCCACCCCATGCAGCAGACTGTGACAGCACTGAGCAGCTCCTTCAGTGGGAGACTGCGGCACCCACGGTGTGGGACGGAGAGATTTTGCAGGTCTTTCCTCCCCACTGCTGTCAGACTCCACAATAAAGACTTTAACTGATCAAACACACACATCCATACATATGCAATAATACTAAGTGCAATAATCCTTTCTGTCATCGTTGTATTTTTACTCAGTTGTATATAGCATTTGTATTTGTATTCTATTTTTATCTTATTGTATATTTATTTTATTTTATTCTACTGTATATAGTATTTTATTTTATTTTATTTTATTCTATTCTGTACAGTTGTGTACTGTATTTATTCTTATTGTATCCTAATTTTTGCCTCATAACTTTTGCACTGTCCACTTCCTGCTGTGACAAAACAAATTTCCCACGTGTGGGACTAATAAAGGTTATCTTATCTTATCTTATCTTATCTTATCTTATCTTATCTTATCTTGTAATGCATGTTAGGAATGAATCTATTCTGTACTAACACTAAACAGACCCTTATTCATCTTTCACTTGCTCATGTGAGGGTCATTGAGCTCACCATTCAACAAGGGCATTCCAGCTATTCCAGACATATTAAATATATTGAAAAAATGATGTGCTTGAATGCTTCCAAAGAAGATGGAGGAGAGTATTTGACCTTGACAGTGCTCTCACTCCCCTTCGGTGACATTGCACTCCTTACTCTGAGGAGAGTTTATGCATGGTGTGACTTGCCTGTCCATCTTTGAAATGACACATAAGTCAGGCTTGAAAAAATTTACATTCAGGTCATTTACACAGAAAGGCCGAGGTGAGTTCCACGCTCAGTCACACCAGCCAGCAGAATCATAGATCTCTGCAACATTTTAGAATAAACAACAACAATCTCTCCTCTGCGCAGAGAGGTCATGTCTGTCAACTCAGTCTTCTCGTGTCCAACCTTGAGGGAGGCCTTGACCTACTGTCCCGGTGGGCGGCTGGAGATTGACAGAGGCAGAGGAGACAGACATGGAGGCACATCCAAAGAGGAACCTGTCACTAGGCTAATGCAGCAGCAGCTATCAGGCGCCACATTGACACTACCCTCCCACCCAGCTCAGCACTCAGGGGACAGCCAGCGGATTTTTCTCACTTCCACTGCCAGCCTTCATTTTCCACACTACTGGAAACTGGACACTGTCATCTGTTATTGAGTTTCTGGGCTGCAGAGCCTATCTCTGTATGGGAAATTGAATGCAGCACTTTCTGTTATGAGCGGGATTACAGTGCTCTGTGATGGACCACTGAGTCACACCTGAAGTCAGTGTATTGCTTGCATGCCAAGCCCCTTTAAGTGTTGACGTTTTCATGTTTTATGGTCTTACGGCATTAAATCAACACTGATCACCAAAAATGAGGTGCTTGAATATAAAACTGACAAGTTTTACAAAGTGGTTACAATCATTTTAAGTGTGTGATGTAAAATTTATGTTTGTACAAGGCTGTTTATGCTCTCTGAATCAGAGAGAGGTTTTGGTGCTATATAAAACATGAAACCTTTTTATGCACATTTGCTGTTAAAATATGAACAGCATTCGAGAACTTCTCAGAAACTGTCATCTCCTTAGGGCGTCAATTAAAAACGATTGCTTCAGCTCATCCCAATTGTGATGAAGTATTACAAAAAAGGTACCGCGACAGTTAGTTCTTTGACAATTTGAGATCCAGTGGGTGAAGCAACATATTAAAAGAGCAAGACATCAATCATCTGTCCAATTACCTTTCAGGCCAAATTAGAGTCTGTCAACAAAAAGGTCAAGGTTGCTAGACCTGATTTCCATGCTTTTAATTCCTTGTGTTTTTTCTTTAGTGCTGACAGTGGCAAGAAACCTGCAATGCTTTCATATCATAACCCAAATAACCCTACCTGTGACAGCTGTCACAACCTGGAAAGGACTTAATCTGCCACACTACCCAGGGCCAATTTAATAATACTCATGAGACAGCCTCTTTGCATGCAATGATTATGTTCTGCAAAATTAGTAAATGTCACACAAATGTGCACGTGTGGTAACTCAATAGTAAACGCTCTCTGGCCAGGAATAATTCACACCTACCCTTCAAGAGCCTAAAAGATTTTTGCCATGATTACTGTTACCTCTGTATCGTCACATTAGTGTGTGCGATATATAATTCTTGACTTTGAAACATCATTATGTAGCACTGCTGAAATTGCAGCATTCTTTGCACTTATGAGACTGATAGGTGTTGTGAAGTACATATCTAGTAATGTAATATGAACTTATAATACTTGGAAGTTTCCCATCTGGCTCCTTTTCTTTGTAACTTGCAAACAAACAAAAAAAAATCTGACACATAACACAACTCTGTTTTTGTAGAGGAACAAACAAATTCAGTTGTTTTAAATTAATGATACATTTACTGCAGCTCAAATAGAAGAACACAATACAGAATAAGTCATGTTGAAAAAATGGAGTCATATCACAAATGGCACAAATCTCCATATGTAAACTGTAGTAGTCTGCAATTAAGAGTACCTGGCTGATTGACATTTAAAGCAATGCAAAAGATTAAACAACTATGGTAAATGGCCTGCATTTGTGTAGCGCTTTTACTCAGTCCCTAAGGACCCCAAAGAACTTTACACTACATTCAGTCATTCACCCAATCACACACACAGGCAATGGCAAGCTACATTGTAGCCACAGCCACCCTGGGGCGCACTGACAGAGGCGAGGCTGCCGGACACTGGCGCCACCGGGCCCTCTGACCACCACCAGTAGGCAAACATGGGGTTAGTATCTTGCCCAAGGATACTTGGCATGCAGCCAGGAGGCAGCCTGGGATCAAACCACCGACCTTCTGATTAGTGGCTGACCTGCTCTGCCACCTGAGCTACAGCCACCCCTACTTTAAAAGGACAGTTAAATAATACTGTCCCATTCAGCTGGGAACAACCAGCAGCAAGTATAAATAAAATAAGGGGGTATAAAAGGAAAATTTAAGGGTAGACTTCAGAAAAGAAAAGTTAAAGATATATGCTTTGAAATTTGCCTTGTAGATAATTGAATGGAGTGATATTGATTAAAAACTCATGAATCCTCGTGACTCACCAATGAACGTTGTCCAAGGAGATAATGATGAGACTTTGGTTCAATGAAACATATAAAGATGATTTCTTGAAAGAAGGAAATACCTTATCTATTTATTTATTTATGTCAAGTAAAGGAGAGGTCATTTACCTTAACGGTAAAACACAGGTTTATGTTTAGATATTTTTCCTATCACTAGAAAGCGGGTTTGGTAATGATAAAGCATATTTCATAAGGATAATGCATCTTACCACAGAGTCACGAGGTTTAGAAAACTAGTTAAAGTACTAGAGGACCACAGTAGCAGCTCAGAGTGGGAGGCATCAGTTGTGACAAAAATGGCATGGGAGGGAATATGAGGAGGGACACACTACTGAACTAGTTCTGAGAATAAAAAAGATTTATTAAAGTGGTAGTAAACACTGACTGACTTTGGATGAAACCAATGATTTAAATTCTGACACATTAGCTTTGTATTAAGACTCTGCTGAAATCAGACTCAGACAACCTAAAGATCCCTGCTTGAAACACCACAGAATCAACAAAGGTTGAAATGCCTGTAGAGCCATACATGAGTCGCAAACCATGGTTGCGAGATATATGAAGCTGTGCTGCAGTGATAATGGAGTAGCTTTATTCAAGTCAAGCAAAACTTATTTCTGCAACTACAGGTGTACATTGCAAGTTTGAGCTAAACACCTTGCTGCAGATATTCATGCTTTGCATTCTGGGATGTGACATGTAAAGGTAATGAAAATCAATTCTCCATGTTCTCAAATAGTCCAAAAAACAGGACCTTCTTTCTGTATTTACGTTTATGCTCCCGCCTCAGACATATCTGGATAATAGGTAGACAATAAGATGCATATTGGTTAACTAAAAAAACATGGGTAAAAAGCCACAAGCTTACAACCTCATCAACTTATTTGGATGTGAGTAAATCAAATATAGATGTGAAAGTGCCCTAATGTTTCCTTTACAAAGAAAATGCACAGGAAATTTCTACAGACTTTTCATATGTACTGCGCTGACATTTGGCTCGTGATACTTCAAATTTCAATTGCACTCTAAACTCTAACTTGTATTTTGTATTTGAGAAATACATTTAGAAATATTGCTGGATAAAAAAAACTGTGCACCAGTCAGAAAAAGTCAATCTGAACAAAGAAATGCTGAAGCAGATGAACAAGAACTACATACAAGTTAATTGATAAAAATTTTAACTAATTCCTGAATCCTCTTTATTGACGCCATTGTGAAGATAAAACTATTTAGTTCAAAGATTTTCAACATCATGTTTGTCAGAGGAGACTTAACTTTTGAAACAAAGGATAATCCACAGAGGGCAATTACAGAAAAATGATGTTGCCTCCTCACGGGGGATTGCAGTTTTTCCATAGTTTTCCCCTTGCAAAAATGATTAGAGTAATAATTTAAGCTGAGGTTGGTGTGCCTGTATGGTTGTTGAATATTCTTGTACAGCTAGTTTGACACATGAATACTAAAGAGCTGGAAGTTGCTGCCTCACAAAAACAAAATGTGCAGAATCACACATCCTAGTAAAAGATGAATTGCAACAACATTATTTTTTACATACAATCGAGATGTTTTTACTGTTCAACTGGGCTGCTAACATCACGTTTTCCAGCGGATAGAAAGAAAGATATTCCTGCTAAAGGGAGTTGGAAAGGGAAAAAGTGACTATGGCATTCATTGACACTTCATACCTAATACAAAAATATCCCCCTTTGTTGTTGTCTATTGTGCCATGAGTCAGATAAAGAACAAGTTTTGGAAAATAACCAAAGAGCTCTGCCTCTTAAAATGTGATTATTTAAACTATAGATGCAGGCAGACTGACAGATTCTGCATAATTCAGCTCATACGTTCACACACATCTTGAGCTTCCTGCTCTTTGCTTGTCTTGTGCATCACTCAGTGGCTGGAAGATCAGAGGGCTGATAACCAAGTAGAGTCAAGTGTGCAGGGATGGCCAGGAGCAAAACAGACAGATGGCAAAAAAGTCATCCGAGGATAACATGTGAGAAGAAAAAAGGGATGTCAGTAAGGTGGCAGGCTTTCTTTTCCTGAACATCTTTTCTTGTTCTCTGAGGTTAAAGGATGGCTTCGCAGTGTGGTTTTAACAAAAGCTTTTGTGAAGTAGAACTCTATTCAACCACAGTGGAATTAAAGACTAGAAGCTGTTTCATGTTTTTTGTGAAGTTGGCAAAAGATAAAAGATACTTTAATTAGTCATAAAACAATTTAAATAAGATACTCAACAAAAGAAATTTGATCCAATGATAGAGAAATTGCCTTATGGCCAATTTAATAAAAGTACAAATTCAGTCTCATACTGTTGGAGGAATTTATGTTGCACAAGCTCATGAATGATGAAAATGAACATTTCTGAGTTGTGCCCGGAAAGCCAGCTGTCATCAATAGTGCTGACTGTCCAGTGAAAATGTCATGTTTATGAACACTGATGGCCACTCTCGGTGCGGTCTGTGGTGACAGGTGCAAGCATGGAATTTTCATACAGTTATCTAAAGTAGCAACTGTGGTGAAATCTGTCTTCACACACCTGACAAGATTTTCTTAAACAAACTGGTTAAGTCAGGAAGTAAGTTCATTAGTGCCGTTCACAATAATAGTCACCTCAAGGCACATTATATTGTAAGCGAAAGACCTAAACTATTACACTTGGTAATACATGCTTTTTATTGATTTGTTAGTTATATTACTTGCACAGTAGTCAGGTGTAGGGCTCACTATTGCTGTAGTATATGTACATTGAAAATAAAGGGCTACTCTATTCTATTCAATTGGTGACAGTGGGAAAGAAAAATATACTTCTAAAGGAAGAAACCTCTGAAAGAACCAGGCTTTTGTCACAACTGATTGAGATTAAGGGGAAAGAGAAGGAAGCAGATAGAGACAGTAGCCAGAGTTTATTCAGAGTTTAATTAGCAGAGTTTAAATGCTAATGATTAAATACAGTAGTGCTGTATAAACACAGAGACACTGAACAGTGTCTATTTCCTGAATCCAAATTTGGAGCTGTTTCCACAGTAGAGTGACCTGATGGTTGAAGGCTCTGCTTTCTATTCTACCTTTGAAATTTTTAGAAACAAGTAAGTATGCAGTCTGAGAGCGAAATGCTCTGTTAGGATAATAAAACACTAGGAGAAGGCTTTTAAATTCAATTCTAAATTTAACAGGGAGCCAATAAAGACAAGCTAATAAGGGAGAAATATACTCTCTCTCTCTTTTTGCTGGATCATTCTGGACCATCTTTAGGCTTTTTGAGCAACTTGATAATATTGAATTACATGAACTAGCTTTTCAGCATCACTCTGGGACCGGATGTTTCCAATTTTAGTGATATCGTGCAAATGAATGAAAGCAGTCCTACGTATTTGTTTAATGTGTAAGCTGAAGGACATACTCTGATTGGGAATAATCAGAGTTTTTTCTTTGATGGATGTGTCGCCAAGTGGGGAAAAGTAATTGTAAACATGAATGAGTTTGTAGCGAGGATACAGAGATCCTGTTTCAGACTCCTCTGGAGGACCTGCTGGGGACAGCTAAATGGGGTTAAGCTACTTTGGCCTGCACCGACTACTGGGATCTGACTTGTTGTACTGCGCAGAGCCGGAATTTCAATTTACTGAACCTGTACTTGAAAGGTGCAAAGGCCAAGGAATATCTAAATATCTGACAAACTGAGAAGGAAGATCCTGGTGAGTTAGATGGGGAACTGCAGGTCGTACTGCTAGTAACACAATAAACGAATACTAAGAGTCATTTTCCTGGAGAAAGTGTGTTCTGATAAAACATGTCCACATTCAGGTATAGTAGCTGCTGTAGCTTTTTCTTTGCGTCTTTCTTTTTTCACACAGCTGCAGATGGAGGGAACACCATGGTTGTACATGACTGTGGATCACCCTCTGGAGTGAATATATACTAACCAATGCCAAAATGTTTGTATTTATGTACCATGTAGCTTTGATGCTACAGTGTAGCTTTGTTGCTATTTATGAATTACAGCTGACACATCTTAAATCATCAACAGACCATTTGTAAGTTAAATGAAAAAAACACAGGGTGGGATCTCCGATATCCAAGACTTACAAAAATATTAAAAATGTATAGGCCTGTGTATTGCAACATTAGTTGATCCCTTATGCCACCACCAGTTGAGAGCCAATGTTGCCATTTTTGGAGACAAAGGTGGGATGTTTTGTCAGTGCCTCTAAGCATTTATTTATGCGTTTGATTTGACACAAATAGCAGGACTATCTAACTACTGTAGCTCCTGAAAAGAAGCCAACACCGCTGCATCCGGTTAGTGGCTCAGAATGAGGGCTGTAAAGGACTAAATGAAATGAGAAAAAAGATTTTACTGCCGTGGACAAACAGTTGCTATGACTAAATGACACACACTGATCACTTCTTTTCTGTAGGCTTTTGGAATTTTAGTCTCTTGCTATTTCTCTTTCTTCATTTCTCACTTTTTCAAGTGTTTTTCATTGTTTAGACTGATGTTCCTGACTTGTCAGTTACTAGTTTCTCTTTCACATTTTGCCATGTCTTTTTTCTTGTTTTTGTCATATTTGTGATTTGAGAGTTGCTGATCATAGTTTCCTGATTATGGTCCTGCCATGTCTGACCACAAGGTTGCACGGCCATCTTGGGTGATTGAATCAGCCTTGGCAAATCTAATTCTCTTTTGAAGGACTGAATCAATAATACCACCAGGATTAACTGACCCTTGGACTTTTGTTTTTGAGAAGTACAAGAACAAACTTTAGCTGCACTAGGTGCAGCTATATGCACAAGTCCAGAATTAAGTTCTGCTTTGACTTTCTTGCTCTTACAAAAGTTCCAAGCCAATAAAACTGGGCGGATGTTCTCACATGGTTTGCTTGGATTTTTCTTTGTATAAAAATAAACTGAACAAAAGTATCCAAGTTTACAAACTCCTCAGTACATTTGGAGTCCCAGATTGCCTACCCCTGTGTCAAAGTTACTTTGGAGAGCAGGGAAATGTCACCTTTTTATCCAGTCTTGTGCAGAGAATCAGACTATTTTAGACTATTTATTCAGACTATTTATTCAGTGCAGTAAGTGTCAGGCCATGCAGTAAAGGAGAAGCAGAAATAGCATGTCTCCTATCGAGCTGGGGATTAATGGCAGTTTAAAATGATCCTGAAAAATGTCAGTGGAGTGTGAGGAGAGGACATCTGGACAATGATTTGATCAACGCACAGCGAGTGCGTTTCCATGTCTAACACCTTGGATTACAGCCCTCAGGGTCATTAGCAGGGCTACTGCAAGAGTATTTGAGTTGGAAATCTATTCATCTGCTTTTCTCATATTGATTTGTGGTGGCTGCTGCCCTGCCCCCCCTTGTACTACCCCCCTGGTCACCCTCCACTCTTCTTCTTTTTCAGCAGCAAAATACAGGAAACAAAATAGCAGTTCTCACAGGCACTCTATAAGCCCCCTTAGCTACCCAAAATGATCTCTTCTCTCCACTTGTGTGGCAACCAAACTTCACACACAGAGAGAAGAAAGGCATCATCATTCGTCTGCTTCGACACATCACTAACAGTCGGCTGCTGCGACGTGCTTCAGTGCACAGTTAGTGTAGAGAGGCTGGGAGCCATTTCCAGCCATCTCTGAGAGCATAACACAGACTCACTCCAAGTAATGAGACTGTAAATGGAGCTGCCTGGCTTCTCTTCCCATTGAACTCACCTCCTCGTAATACAGTTCTTCTCTAATACTTCAGAATGATGATAGTAGCACCTTCTGTCTTTTGTTGGCCCTACAGTACAAATGCTTTATCAATATGTTGCAGTAAATACACAAATACTGTTTAACCTGCTGGTACATGAGATGAAATCATATTGTGTGCTCCTTCACTTCAAATACTTGTGTTGTACCTTAACATTGTAAACTCACTGGAAATTATATGCTGGAAAATGGTTAAGGAGGAGACCAAGATATGATAAAAGAAGTGAAGTTTACTATTCAAGGCCCTGAAAGGTCAAACAGACAACTTAAGAAGGCAGGTAATAGAGAAATGCTGCAAAAGACAGTTCACTGGAACTCAGCAAAAGCAGAACAAAACACAATAGAAGTGTTTTTGGGGAGACATTACTGTGACAGACCAGCTACAGAAGTTAAATAAATTGAAAATAGACAAAGGATTGCACTGAGACACACCAGGATTTATCTGTGTGGTTAGGGAGAAAATGAGGTATTAGGCTTTAATCGTATGATCCTACTACATAAACATGTTTACTATTAGCTTTTCCCTTCTGCAGCTGTTCTGTCGCATTATATTGTCTCCCCCCCCCCCCCCCCCCCCCCACACACACACACACACTTATTTTGTCTTTACTGAGCCTTTGCAGCACCATTTCCATTCCCATTGTGTTTTACTCAATTTTTAATGTTTTGTGTGCTTTGGTAGCGTTTTGGTATTTGCTGGTGATTACTTAAGCTAAAATACGTTTTGACCTCTCAGGGCCACCATATAGTGGTGCAGATAATCACTCATAATGTCTTAATATTATTTATTCAGGTCCAAAAATGGAGCTATATATATTTTTACATTTTTAAGTGTACTTTATATGAGCCAATAGCTTTGAAAGCCTCTCTTGCTCTGCCCTTTATTTTCAAACTGCTCCATAAATTGTAGGGAATCACTGTAGCAGGGAGAACTTATTTTCTGCTGCTGTATTTTGTTGTTAATTGCTGCTCTCTACTCCTGATTTTCTGTGAGAAATTATCATATGATAATGCTCATATCATATTTATTAGCACTGTGAAAGGAGGTTTGGAGAGAATCAGTAGGTGAAATGAGCTGCGGGGCTGTTTCCCTGCTGGTTAGGGCAGATGAGAGTCAGCTGCAGTGTGATTCTGTGCAGACGTCCCAGCATGACACATCCTCCTGCTGCTCATGATAATGGGACACACGGCCCTTATTGGCCTGTCAGCTGTTACAGATGTGCTTGCTCCCTCCTGTAGGTCACCCCCAGGCAGCGGCAGCTGCCTCATCTGCTCCTCTCCCACCTTACCCCTGCAAGAATGACGCTGAACACCAGCCAAGCAAGCCCAGGCCTCCTGGTCAGACGCTCCCACATCTGCCTGTTGCCTCGGGCAGGGTACTTCTTTACAACTGTCACGCATCACAAGAGAGTATTGGAGCCACAAAGCTATTGCTAATCAGAATTCCATTACTGAATTTTTAGCCTTTGATTTCCCCAAAGTCTCTCTGAGACTTTTCAGCAAGAGTGATAGGGTGTGGCAGGAAGCCACTGGCAGCAGGTGATGAATCAATGGGATATACGAGCCAGTTTGAGCAGTAATTTTATTAATTGCAGCTCATGAAGGATCATCCACCTTTCATTCTACCACCAAAATAAATGTCTGCTGCATAAAGAAATCTCAAAAACCATAGAAGCAAGGTGATGGGGTTGTTAGCATTGTGCTCAATTCCCCTCAGTTTAATGAGCAAAAAAAGAAGTGATGTGATTTATTTTCATGAGCCTTGGCCTCAATTTTCAGATAAATTATGGGTCTTGGTGAAACTTTAGGGAGGCGTCTGAACTGATACTCTGTATTCCTCTCTCCTTTGCTGTGTCTCTTCATACATTCAACCTGTCAGCACATTCAGACCTCTCCATTTCTCTCTCCCTTCAAAAATATAATGCATTATTCCATCATCTTACTGTTCCTCATGGATCGGCAGCGAGATTACAACTATAAGTATTCTTCCGAAGCACGGGGCTCATACATCCACTGCAGGGAGCTTTCAGCTGCCGTTTTCCCATTTATTTTACAGAGGTAACTTCTTTTTCATGCATTTAAATGTCTGTATACTTTGTTCTACCACAAACTCAAATCTGTCTTCTTGACAGGTGCAAATGTCATAAAACACAAATATCTGGGACTGTTGCTAGAAAGCACAGCTATCAGTAGATTGCCCCGAGTTGTTTTGTTGTTGTTTTTGCTGGATTCACATTGGCCACCATAGTAATTCACAGAAGAATAAGCATGTTTGTTACAGTGAACATGATTGACCAGTCAGCTCTTAGCAGATATGAAGGCAAAAAAAAGAAAGAAGGAACAACAAAGACATTATTTTCAGTGGAAAATAACAGAGAGCTGATGGAAGAATCACATGCCTTGATCAGTTTTTTCTCTAAGCCGAATAACTGGCCGGGGCTTGGAGGAAGTAAGCTTGCAGTTGCAGAAGTCTTTATAATCATCTCACTTGAAACAAAACTCAACTATATTGAGTTATTTCTGCCTTCTGTGACTTGGTTCCACTACAAACAAACACCATAGCTATGACAAGCTTCTTTATATCCCAGTTTGTTACCTGATATTTGCGTTTTGCTTTATATCAAAACAGTTCCACCAAAAACTCATATAAAAAATCAATAAATTGGTGCATAACATTTCACAAGAATTCAAGAAATTAGGAACCTGACACCAAGAATTTCCCATCAGAGCAACTCTGTCTGTGCGTTGATATGCATTATTGAACATGGTCCCAGTGATAATTGTAGCCCATGTCTTGTTGCTACAATTTACACATCACATCAAAAATATCAATAGATAACTGTTTTTAAAAGGGAATCACAGTTGTGCCTTTGATGTGTTTTCTCACTGTTTGAATGGCAACAACTGAGCAGTTCATGCAAAACTTCTAATAAAAGTTTGTTTAACTTGGCTCTGTGTGCTACTAAGTGATAATCCAAGTCATTTACATGGCTCAACATTATTGGACAAGAACAACAAGAAAGACATTTGAGGCATAACATGAAGCAAATTCATCACAGCTAGCTTAACATATCCTCAAACCCTAGTTGGAGAAAATGGGTTTCATGAACGAGTATCAAAGTAAGACTCTTTTAACAAAAGGAAACCTTCAACAATATCAGCAATGTCTGTCTCATGTTCATGAGTTAATAAAAAGGGATATAAAAAAATAACCAGTAACTTGTGGCACATGTGAAATGTCATGTAATGTAATGTATGTATGTAATGAAATGTAATGTTGATGCTTCTGGAACATTCAAACAATATAAACCTCTAAATACTTGCTTACATAAGTAATTTTAGGTTTCTATGTTTCTGAGTTTTCTTTGCTGCATCTTCAGTGTCTACCATTTTATTTTATTGTATTACATTTAAAAAAAAAAATACTATTGCGTCCTGCACAACTTCTTTTTTATTGCATTGGAATGTGGTGCAAAGACTGCAGCAAGGTTGTTAAAAGACTTCACCAGAGGTGGGAAAATTACTGCTGCAGCCAAGGGCTTGGCAGAATGGAAGAAGGAGAGCCGTCAGTGTATCTCTCCTGGGCCTGGGTCATGGGGCTATCGTGCATGTCAGAAGCTCTGGTCTTTAATCACAGAAGAGATGCTCTCCTACTTTTTCTTCAGTCACCTCATCACTTACCTTCAGATCATCCAACCAATCTGCTAGCTTCCTGTCCAACTGGCTGCTGAGTCAGCTAACAAATGGGTGTCTGAAGATTTGCCCGCTGGACCCTCTGTGATTACACAAGTGTCACTGCCAGATCTGCAGCACAAATTTACAATTCAGGTGGTTGAAAAGAGCTGTGTGTGGGAACCATGTGCTAAATTAAAATGTTTATTCTCTCATTTGTAAAGATGTGGTTTATGGGGGATACATTAAGAAATGAATTTCAAAAAGCATGAAATCGATTCAGTTTGACAGAACAATCTCAGGCTAGATTCATCCTGCACTTTTCTTAGTTTTTCTTATGAGAAAGTTCTAAGTTCACAGTAATTAGAATTTGCATTTAATGATTGGCCGCATGTAAAAGATGGATGTAGTCATCTTTTACATGTATCCATTTAGTGAGGTTTCATCTTGAAGCTTCCATCAGAGTGTTTTGATCGTGGCCGTCTTAGCGTTTTTAAACTGAATGTGATAAGGAAGGGCTAACAAAGCAGAGGACCCAGCACACTCATACAGTAGGGAATTGTTAGATGCTAGGCTTCCCTTATATTACACCTACTTTACCCTAATTTTTGACAGTAATGGGATCAAATAAACATCATTTTGTATTCAATAAGAATTTAAATTTGCAACTGAGACTTACACTCATTAGAAAATTGTTTATTACAAATCAATGACCTAAGGGCCATTTTTCCATAAACCTCACTATAGCCAGACTTTCTGCAACCACCAGAGTGAGCTCATTATATTACAAAGAACGCCAGCTTAAAGCCCTTCCACATAGGATTATTC
The DNA here is from genome assembly GCF_057382275.1 of Copadichromis virginalis. Classification (NCBI taxonomy): domain Eukaryota; kingdom Metazoa; phylum Chordata; class Actinopteri; order Cichliformes; family Cichlidae; genus Copadichromis; species Copadichromis virginalis. The sequence goes on along the minus strand of NC_140632.1, from coordinate 30,913,695 downwards.
AGACCTGAATGCATCAATCTTAAAGTAGACTAGAAGCAATATCAATTCCTAATTTTTTATTGATTCATTCGAAAAAGTTTCGGCAATGCTAGAGCATAGTGCAAGCTATGATGCTATGACGAGGCATTGAAATCCAGCTCATGAAATCTGCTCAGCACAGCTTTTTGTCAATGTTCATTTACCTGTGGATCTTGATTCTAATTATGTGTACAGATACCCTTCATTTACAGACATTCATTTGAATATTCCATATTATAGTCCAATATGGAAGAATGATAAATAGACCTGTATAGACCCTGTGCACGAGAAAATGCTAACTTCCTGGTTTGAGACCAGATGTAGGGTTGTACATTTCCAGTAGCTTTACTTTGCGGTCAATCGCTAAATGGACTTGTTCTTATATAGCGCTTTTCTGCTCTGCCTGAGCACTCGAAGCGCTTAGTACAACTAATTCATTCACCCAATCACACCAGCACTTTTTTTCGACCTAAGTGCTAAGTAGTCTACCATTCATACACATTCACACTCCGATGCCCTAGGACCTGCTCTGCTACCTGAGCTACAGCCACCCTGTTGTGTCATAAAAAATCTAATGATCAATTTTGACGTTTAAAGAGTTTAGATCGATCAGTTGTTTACATCACTCAACACAAGCAGAACTGCATTACTGCAGCAGAAGACACATCGTCCACATTCAGAAGCACATCTCTGTATAGTGACTGGTCTTATGATTTAAACAGGCAAATGTTCAGCATTCAAACTACAGGTGAAGAATAGTCAAACCAGATGTTTCACCCGTCATGTCAGCTAGTCAAGTACACACCTACAAACCGTGAAAAAAAGCCACACAAAAAATGAATGATTGCTGGTAAGGGTTTCTATACATTAGTATTTACGAAGGATATGTTGTGACTTACCTTCAAAATTACAGTGGTCCCTCGCTATAACGCGGTTCACCTTTCACCTCGCTGTTTCGCGGATGTTTTAGTGCAAGTTTGCACTTTTTTTTTACGTCACATTGTGTCCTGCGTCCTGATCGCTGCAGACGATCTCCTCCGTGACGTCTCTCCTGTACAGTACAGAATCGCTGCATCGATCGCTAGCAGTGTGACTCTGAAGTGCAGTACTGTATGTCGACGCAACGTTTTTGCACCGTCAAAAAATAAAATTGGCTACTTGATTTCACCTATCGCTGGTTGTTTTTAGAACATAACACCCACGATAAACGAGGGACCGCTGTTTACAGATACTGAGAAATATAACATTTGAATCCCTTTTCTCTTTTGCTCTGAGGCGCGGGGGGAAATATCGACAAGTCGATGAACATCATTTACAGATATATTGGGTAAATGCCCAAGACATCTATAGAAATGTAAATCGCCGCCTGATTCATTAATTTGCTTAACTTGTTTTGGACCGTAAACAAGGCGTGAATAGGACACCGGAAACAAAGCTCCCCACAGGAGTTTCCGCACCGGAAGTAGCATATGCTAACGTGCACATAGTCTATTGATAGCTGTTCATTCATAGAATGATGTTCCTGTTTATCCATTTACCTGTCGTGAACACAATGAGATATAAAGATAAATCCAACTCTCCCTTTTTTTCAATCATGATTAGATGACAGATGGACAGATGGATATCCATCCAATAATTAATTTACAACTAAATCCCCTGTCTGTTTCAGATATTCTGACATGAACTACACTGTTTCATATTCAACACTTTTTCTATAGTTGGACAAAAAGTGCTGGACACCAGAGATGGGCAGTAATACATAATCAGATTTACTTTTTTCAAGTAATAAGTAGGGGATTACTATTGCAAAAAAGTAATTAGATTACTGCTACTTTCCCTTAAGCATGCTGCGTTACTGCATTACTAAACTACTACCACTGATTTTGTTTGTGAGAGTGTCTCACGACAATGACGTACGAGCATACGACGTCCGTGGCAGCAACAGACGTGTGTAGATCAATAATGGATAATATGGAGTGCGGGAGAGAGCACGACCATGTAGCGTTTAAAGCTTGGAAGTACTGACATCACTGGCCAGATGTGTGACAAAAACATTGGCGTCCACTGTATGCTTTATGTGGGAAGAAAAGTTCTTTCCTCAGCAAAAATTTTAATTTCAACTCTGAGCAAACACCTAGTATGCCGCCACGGGAATGTGAAACCTCCGCATCCCCCCACTGACATGACCACTGCAGCAGCGATAGGACAGACTAAAGAGGGGCAGGAATTACTGCCACTGAATCTTTGATTTTATTAATTTTTTGCTGTTCTTTCCTTGCATCTATTTGAAAGAATGAGTGTAAACACAAAACATTATTTTATTTCATATGCTGGAATATGCAGACGGTGCTAACACGTTAACAAGCTAACCATGCTAGCGCGTTGATGCCGTGCAGCCACACGCACGGGTTGATCCACGCAAATTTGCCGCGTTAATGCAGTTATGGCGTTAACGTCATTTTGACGAGATTAACGCTGACAACACTATAAACAATTTCTTCAATAGACTGTTGCATATAATTTAATCTTTGCTTGATGAATAAAGATAAAAGATTAAAACTAATAAAACAATTTTTAGAGACTTTTTCATTTGATTAAATTTTATATGATGGATTATGCAGAAAAAAATGGCTGAAAGGTCTATTGCTTTATTACGTATTCAGGTTGTGTATTATGTTTTTAAAAAGTAACTAAGTAATAGGTAAGTAATTACTTTTGAAAATAAGTAATCAGTAATGTAATGGGATTACTTTTTTGGAGAAGTAATCAGTAATAAGTAACTAATTATTTTTGTCAAATAACTTGAACAACACTGCTGGACACACAGTAAGCAACTTCTTCATTCTTATTTATATTTATTTATACCCAAGGTTAAAAGAAAAGCAGGTTTTGCCTTTTTCTAGAAACAATATAAGTGACTCAAATGCACTGCGTAGTCACTAAGACTAGAAAAACACGAATGGCAGTTCATTTCCAGCTGGATTTTGATGCATGTCAGTAAGGATCTTTCTTTTGTTTCTTCATTGGCAACATTTCAGAGAACAATTTTAAAATAGAAAAAAAATCACTTAGCATAGGGTTACAGTTATGGTAAGGGTTACCGAGGCTACGAGAGTTAGATGATTTAAATCAAAGGTGGACTGATGTCTGCTATTTGTTAATTATCTTTCTGTTCATATCTATTGTCTCATTTAAACATATAAGACAAATACAGCAGTGTGGCTTCCTTCCCATTCTCAGCCTCCTGTGGTATATTAATCATGTTTCATAAACCCCAAAAGTGGCAAACCAAAAGAGAAAATTTATAAAAGAAAAAGTGCTCCAGGGGGACTTGCAGAGCTCCACTTCACCACTGCACTGATATCACTTTCACTATGCTCAGAGTCTTGGCTGTAATTGTTTTCAGGTGTTTCTCGGCATGGCTCATTTATTTCCTGTATAAATCACCTACAAAGTCTTGAAATATTTTAATTGTATACCGCAGCCTGGGGGAAACAGATTTGATGGATTTCTCTAATGGCAGGGAATGAGAACAATGAGACAGCAGTGCCTCTGAGGGAGTAGATAACGTCCTCTCCCTCTTTAAATGTACAATGCAGGACATTTCAAAAAACCGAGGTGCCATTTAACGTTGAGCTTCTCCTTGACCAGGCATGATCTGACCAGGGGAGCCTGCTGTTACCACTAATCTCTATCATCATCCCTGTCAAAGCCATCACATCTCTGGCTTTCATGCATCACCGAAATGACAATTTACACATTAGATAAAGAGGATCATTAGAGTTAAAGGTGTTTAATTTGGAGTATTGCATGAATTGTGTAAAACTTGTTCCTGCACATCAGCAACAGGAGCAAGGGATGAATATAGTATATATCGCAGGATAGCATTTGTGCTCACTTGTTTAACATGATTATGAGTCACTGTCCTGATGACTCGACCACTATTTCACTTACTTTCAGTCATCTTTCTCTTTTGTCTAGTCTGCAGTCTGTTGGGTACTGCAGGCTGTATAAAATCAACCACAAGGCCAAACAGAAAATGCAGCGACATGGAAAGAGGAAAACCTTTCACTGCTGGCAAAGAAGCCTCTGTTAACTCATATTGCTGGGAAATAATCAGCACACAGTGTAGAATGCAACTGGGTATCTGGTCTGACCTATTATAAGACTATATGTTTGCAGCTGTGTGAAAATTATCTTCCTAAGTACACAGTCTATCAAGTAAATATGTGACACCATTTGTCTATGCTCATTTAAACTTTGAGCTGTACGTAAAACTCTTTTCTTCTGGATGTGTTGTTAAGGTTATCACTAAATCAAAGGAATTTAAATTTATATGTAGAAGAATAAAGAAGAGCATACCATGCAAGTGACAAGCATAACAACATAGTCAAGCAACGCATGAAGACAAGATGTCATGTGATGTGTGGATTGTCTGTTTCTTTATTTAGATCAAGGTGGTGAGTACTAATGTTATTTTACCAGGCCATAAAGTCAAAAACCCATGAGGCAGGTATCCACAGATCAGGAAAGACTAAAAATTGAAAAGAACCGCAAACATGGGGGAACTCGGAGAAAAGGTGACACTAAATTCAAGACGTTATAAGGGAAGAGGAAATTGGTGGAACGCAGCTGAAACTAATCACAAAAGAGTAACCTGAATAAGAAGCATAAGAGAAAAAAGTCTTTTAAAATAAAAGAGGAAGTAACTACAAATAGATATTATTATTCATATTATGTCATATGATACCACTGCAACCATTAAGTGATAACACGTTATCATGACTATAGTCAATCAATGCAAATTGACAGACAAATGTTAGCAAAACAGTTATTTTTACTATTAATAAACATTTAATCCATATTTAATGTGTAATAAGCATTGCTGCTGGTATGGTTGAATAGATTTTGTTACATAAAATAATTACATCATAAATTATAAATCGGATATGTACTCTGTCATAGTTAATAAGACACAATAATTATTCTGATGATAAGGCACTGTGGTGGTTAGCACTGTTACTGTCATGATTATGAGTGCTGGACTCAAATGAACAAGTCACTCTCAATGAATGAAAGTATCACCAGGTGAGTGATGTATGTGTATATATATATATATATATATATATATATATATATATATATATATATATATCATGAATGCTGGCATGAGGAAACAGAGTCCAGGGAAGCCAGGAGAAGGTCCAAACTCCTCTTCACACAGTCTGTGACTCACAATAATCCACACACTAATCTAGTCTAAACTCACTCTCACTCAAGCTCATCCACTCAGGGTCCATGGAGAAGGGAAACAGGCCAGGGTCCAGGGAAATCTATATACAAGAAGAGAGGTTGACGTTAGCGAGGAGCACTAGGACAACACAAGCTGGGCTCCACTGAGGCCTTAAGTAGCACGGGAGCAGTCATTGATGATGGACAGCAGGTGAGTAATAATTTGTGATAGGTGACAGGTGAGTAGGCCGTAGTAAGAATACTACAAGAGCAGTAAAAATAAAGTAGTTTAGAAAAGTTGTAGTCAGACAGATAAACAATGAGTTTAATTTGGTTATAAATAGCTTTAGCACCAAAAAGCATTACAGACCAAGATGATACTTCCCTGCACATCCTCTTCAGGCATTGGTTCCATTCAGTTTAGCACAAAGAGCTCGAGCAGAGAAACTGATCTTCTCATAGCAACTAGCATACATACAATAAAATTCATAAAATGGGAAATGTGAGGGACATATAGGAGGCTGTCACCATGGACACGTATTGGTTTCTGGGCTCTTCATTTTGAAGCCTCAGTGCATTTTAGCCAACAGTATTTTGGCTATTTGGAGGCTCCAGGATTGCATAGTGGAGTGCTAAGGTAATCAGGTAATGCTTTGCAGTACCTGATAACTTAGGTAGACTTAGTTCTACCTCATAATTATTTAGAAAGTTGCATCATTACATGAATGCACAGACAGGCATATTATCTACTATCACTGATAAATAAAACACTAATGAAAAACCAGACTTTCTCTCACCAAAACTGAAGCACAATTACATGTTTTGCAGGCTGTACACAGCAGGTCCTATGGCGTTATTTTATGCCACTATTCTGAGCGCATGGAAAAAAATATTGAGCGCACGGAAAAACATTTCGCAGGTGCAAGTGTTGCATTTTGAGGAGAAATTTATTTTGAGCGAAGAAAAGCTAAATTTGAGTGAACAAAATTCATTGCTGCGTGCAAAAAATGTATTTTAGTGTTTGCTATTATCCATACACGCACACAATAGCAGCCCCTCTCGCTCAGTTTTTGCATTTGCGCTTGCTCGCAATGTGTTGCTTGAGCTCTCAACATTTCTGCCCGTGCGCGTTCAACTCCTTCTGTGCACCGTTATATTTGTGCCACAAAACCAGCCAATCACAGACTTGGATGCAAAAAAATCTGATTGGCTGTTCATTTCGTCCAAAACACAAACGAGGCAGTGGCAGAGGAACACAGAGTGGCGGAGTTTGAAATATTACTCTTTCTGGGTCACAAAATAAACCTTTAAGATATTTTCATGCGAGAATGGTGCTGTGTAAACTTCAAATATCTGCTCACTTTATCAAGACATCACATATTTGCATAAGTGCTCTAATGTTTTCGGAGATGCCTGTTACCCACCAGCTGACCGCATAGCTGGACTGGCCCCCTGGGCATTTTTTATGTTTGTTTGTTTTTGTAATGGTATAACAATGAAAGGTGGTGGATTAGCCAATTGGCCATGATCAACTCTGGGCTGGACCAATTACAATACATCCGTATTGAGGGGGAAAGGAACGCAATTCGTCCCGTACTTCAGCTAGAATGAAAAAAAGACACAAAGCTGAAGTTATTCTGTGTTTTTGCTGCACAGCTGTTTCTTCTTCTCTCATTCTCTCCCTCTCTCTCCTGTTGCTATTTCAATCATGAAACTGATCAATGATCAGCTGATCATCTCTCTTCTTTGTTTATCGCTCACTTTGCGCCAGAAAGAGGAAACCAGCAGATGTTGCACTAAACAACAGCAGCACTTCAAGCTTGATAAGCTGTTGTTAGAATTTATTTAATATTACTTTCTAGTATCAGCTGATGTTTGCTGGAGCCACAGCTGTAAAAGCTGCTGCTCATGATACCAGTTTGGATATGTGGTGAGAGGGAAACATGAAGGTGATACAAAGCATACATATATACCAACAAGACAGTGTACATCACTGTCACAACAGCGTTTGTTTTAGTTCAAAGGCTTTATGGTTTTTCCTATAATACCTGGTGGTGTAGTTGGTGATTTTTTGTCAGTTCAGCCTTATATATTATGTTTAACCCGAGTGACCACCCGGTCAGCTAGTGGGTAACAGGCATCTCCGAAAACATTAGAGCACTTATGCAAATGTGTGATGTCTTGATAAATCAAGCAGATATTAAAAGTTTACACAGCACCATTCTCGCATGAAAATATCTTAAAAGTTTATTTTGTGACCCAGACAGAGTAATATTTCAAACTCCGCCACTCTGTGTTCCTCTGCCACTGCCTCGTTTGAGTTTTGGACGAAATGAATTCTGGGATATTGCATTTCGTCATTTCGAGCTGATTGGAGACTAAAACAGCCAATCAGATTTTTTTGCATCCAAGTCTGAGATTGGGTGGTTTTGTGGCACAAATATAACGGTGTACAGAAAGAGTTGAACGCGCACGGGCAGAAATGTTGAGAGTGCATGCACCCCATTGCGAGCAAGCGCAAATGCAAAAACTGAGTGAGAGGGGCTGCTATTGTGTGTGTGTGTATGTGGATAATAGCAAACACTGAAATACATTTTTTGCATGGAGCAATGAATTTTGTTCACTCAAATTCTTTTTTTCGCTCAAAATAAATTTCTCCTCAAAATGCAACACTTGCACCTGCAAATTTTTTTTACGTGCGCTCAGAATAGTGGCACAAAAAAAAGCCATACAGGCCATAGTGTTTGTCAGGCAGTGTCATTAAAAATGCTCCAAAAAGGTATTATCAATACAAACATGGTTGGTTGGTCCAGCAAACAGCTGCAATTTTAAATTATGAAGGTGGATTTTTATTTTTTTTTGCTTTGGTTTAAGTTTTTAAACATGCTACCAATGCTATAAGCATGCTTTTTTGTTGGTATGTTGCTGGAGATATTAACATGAGACATCATTAACATGCTTTATGTGGCTGCCCTTAAATGATTTTGGCACTTCTACACTGGCTTAATTTTTCAGCCTTGGAGGTTGCATGCATCTGTCAAGTGTAATATTTTGCATTAAGTAAGAATTATACATAACAGCCTACTGCTATTATTGTCATATATTTGTTATAGCCTATGTCTATGCCAGGGTTGGACAACTGTGTTTTCCAAGGGGCCTCATGAAAAACTGGGACTGCTGTGAAGGGTCACACCAGTAAGTTGAGAACAATTCAACTCGGTATTCAATACAAAATATTAATTTTATATTTGTAAAACAGCAAACTTTGGTTTATTTGAAGAGTTTCACTGAAGTTTCCGAGGCCATCACTGAAACAGCTTTAGCGAAGGTTACAAATGATCTTCTTATGGGCTCTGACGGTGGACTCATCTCTGCTTGTCCTGCTAGATCTTAGTTTTGCATCGGATTAAGTGACCATAAATGTTACTACAGTGATTAGCGCATACTGTAGGTATGTAAGCCAAAGTTCTGTAAATTAATCTTATTTTACTCACATTTCATAGGAGGTTTACTTGGTAATAGTTTTTATTTGAATTATTACGGACACAGATAAGTAAAAGGTAATGGGGAATTTCATGTTTTATGTTTTAGTGTAATATTTATTGCTAGGTAGTATTTTTCCACTTATTTAATTTCTGCATACTCTTTCTTTAATACACAGAAATCATGCATGCGGTGAGCAGTCAGACTTCTGCACCGTGGAGCAGTAAAGGTTTTAACTAGCTGTGGAGTCGAACATTTTTCATACAGTGTGTTCAAGACTGTGGAAATAAATGTTGGTGTGTTTGTTTTCAACTACAAGTGTGGATTACTTTAACTGCACAAGGACACATACACGGCCTGACTGCTAGCTAGTTTTTTCTGTCACATGCTAAGCCTTCTTTTTTGACCAATAATTGCCCAAAAGGCACAGTGATGAAAATGCTGTGTCCAGATGAACATAATTAACTTTCTGGAACACTAAAAGATTGAATCGAAATATGCTCAATATTGCTTTTTTAAAAAAAGGAAAAAAGAAAAGAAAAGAAAAGATGGGTTATTTCCTCCTGCCAAGGTCACAACCCTCTGCTTCAAGCTTATAAAGAACAAACACTGGCATTTTAGCTATTTATCATGACAGGTTCCATTTTAAGGTTAAGTGTTGGATTCTAGCTGATGTAAAAGAAAAGTATGTTAGCATCAGCTTTTCAAATGGCCTTCATTGCTTTCTTTTCACAATGACTGAAAGCAAAACCTACACAGTATGAAATGATATACAGGCACAGTATCAGTTATGAAAATAAAAGTGTTGTTCAATGACAACTCTTATTAGAGTACATGTGGTCTTTTGTGTAAGCATGGGAGTTTTCAGTTTTCACTTTATTTTGTCTGGTTGTACTGGCTATAAAATATGACTGTCTTCATGCTTTGCCTGCACTGAACGGCTGGTAAGGGTCAGCTGCTTGTTGTGTAATTGTAGACTTTGTAGTCACATTATATTATAGTACAGCATTCTCATACAAATAGGGTGAATATATTTGTAAGTGTTGAGTCATTATTATATATAATATATTGTGAAAAGCATTCTCTCATCTACCTTCACATGCATGTGAACTTAAGTGACATCCCAGTCTTAATGCATTAGGATTAATAGGATGTTGGCCCACCTTTTGCAGCTACAACAGCTTCAACTCTTCTGGGAAGTCTTTCGACAAAGTTTAGGAGTGTATTTATGGGATTTTTCTTTAACCATTCTTCTAGATGTACAATTCTGAGGCCAGAGCTAGATGAGAAGTCTCTGCTCTAATTCATCCTAAAGATGTTATGTCGGATTGAGGTCAGGACTCTGTGCAGGTAGGTCAGGTTCTTCAGGACAAACTTGTTAATGTCCACGTCTTCATGGACCTTTATGCATTGGTGCACATTCATGTTGGAACAGGAAGGGGCCATCCCCAAACGGTTCCCAAGATTTTTACAACAAGATTTGTGTTCTTTTACAATAACATTTTCTCTTTATGTTTCCATAATGACCATTTCTTAATGGTCTGTGGAAGAAGGATACACCACATCCACCATTAGCTTTAAATTTAATTGTGGTGTAAACAAACCTAAATACTTTTATTTATTTGCTTGCATCTTATTTTGGCACTTGCCATGGAGGTCCATATGAAATTAGCAGCTTTGCACATCTGGAAAGACCCTATCAAAGCTGAAAGGTATATGCAAGGTTTAGAGCAACATATGCTCCCATCCAAACAATGCCCTTTTGGATATTTTAGCAAGAAAAACTAATTTTACACTAATACTTACACTGTGGGGATATTTTTCAGGAGTTGGGCTGTGCCCTTTAGTTCCAGTGAAAGGAGCTCTTTATGGTTCTGCATTACAATTCAGAGGAAAAACTGTTGATTTACCCAGTTGATGATATAGTCTGATATGGATGAGAACTTATCCATACTATAAGATTTTAAGAGACATTATTGTATCAAGGCACAGCGTTAAACATCCCAATGAACACAGTGGCTTCCATCATACATAAGTGTAACAAGAGTACCTGGAAGTCCTGGTACCAATGGTGGTGGTAGACAAGCAGAAGAAGATGGCTGTGGTGATAAATGTAGATACTGAATGACAGCAACAGGAAGAAGGAACACGAGACACTGGAGAAGTACCAAGGGCTCAGAGAAGAACTCGAGAAGATGTGGAGGGTGAAGGTAACAGTGCTCCCAGGTGTAATTGGAGGACTAGGTGAGCGGCTCCAGCAGATCCCAAGAACAACATTGGAGATCTCTGTCCAGAAGAGCGCAGATTTCATTTTTGCAGATTCATCAAAGTTAATTGCCGTATTATCGCCAATAGATGGCATGCAATTGCAAGCTTGAGGCCATTCAATCGCAGACTGATAGCAGCCTCACTCCATGGGTTTATGTGACAATGTTGGTATGCTTGACAATCTCATTTTGCAGCAAAAATTTTAAAAATAACTGAAGTAAGGTATCTTTATCTTATTGGATTAAAAAAAGACACTGATAAACACCTCAGAGGACATAATTTTCAGATAAATAAAGGTGATTAATAGATAATTTATTTATCATATTGCAATATTATTAAAAATCACTATAATATATTGCGAGTGAGTAATATGTACTCATATCGTGGGATATCTGGTGATTCCCACCCATCCTGCGTATCCTACTCCTCCAGGGGCATTAAAGACTGCTTTTTATTGTCTGTGCTCAGGGGCCAGTTTTCTCATAATGTGTCAGTTTAAAAAGTCATGTTTCCCAACCTATGAAAAGTGAAAAACTCAGAGAACACAGAAACATATTACTACATGGTCTGTTGAATTGTCTCTTCCTGGCGTTTTTGACAAATTAAAAACTGAAGTTGCAGAAAGAAAGCTCCATGTAAAACTCATCAGAGTGACTATGGCCCTAGCCAAGAGCAATACTTTATTCTCATATTATCTGACAACAGACGCAGCATTGAGCTAACTTTAGAACAAAAAACCCCAAAAGAAACACCCATTAATTTTAGATGCCTCGATCAGCAGTTCTCTTGTGATATTTCTGAGTGTTACACAAGCGAGCCAAGTCACTTGTCTTGCTTTTATCTCGATTTTGAGCTTTCTTTTAATATCAACGTTGTGCAAAGATGTATTTCTGGGACACATAGTCTCATAGTGTTTTATCTGTGTGCATGATTAGTTTCAGAGTGCTTGAATGTACTAAAGTGCCACTGACAGTGTTTTTTGTGCTTCCACGAGCTGTGTTGAGAAGTATACACAAGCATACACTGTCATTACTGTAGTCTTCTCCCATCTTGTGGGGGTGTCAACCTAAACAAAGCACAGATGTCTGATTACACATATGGAATATCTACTGTAGTTCAAGGAGGTAGCATACATAATGCTTTACCACTCTAACCTAAATTAAAAGTATATAGTCTGTTCCTAATTACTGTTCCTCTTGCACTTGAGCAATTGGAGTTGGTTCTGTTTAGAACAAAGAAAATGCTCTTCAGACTACATTTTCTGACATGTAAAGGTTTGGAAAGCCGAGGCTGCTGAATCTTATTGCTGTGCTCCTGATGTAATGGCCATACATGACTTGCTGGGTGGTGAGGAGGAGGTCTGTGGTTCACTTATTACTACATTTAGATGCGCTGAGCACTGCAAATATTTGAAATGTCAATCCATTTCATAATGTCAGTAGGCCCCAAAAAGCAGACTCTGCACTACAAGTAACTCATACCACTGAATGTTAGCATTCCTCCTCCCCTTTACCCCCCAACTTCTTTATTAGCGGCTTCAGTCCATATTACCAGAAGAAATTAGCGAGGCCAGGCAAACAACAGAAGGCTGCTCAGCCCTCTGTAGCCCCAGTAAAGTAGATATGAGTGGTTTTAATAAGTCAAGACAGGACATTTGCCTCTGAATACCAGAGTTAGTTATAGTATTTGAGTATAAGCACACACCACCATAAACCATATTATGTTGTAAAGATGGCAAATTAAACCATGCAGCAATCAAGTAGCTTCAAAGTTGATACACTGTTACACTGTATGTCATCTCTAGGCCCTTCACCTGCTAGTGAACTTATTTCACTTATTTGGTTCTTGTATAAAAAAATAACATTTCTTCTCCCATAGAACCCATAGATTATCTCCATTTTGTACATGTGATTGAAAAATTCTCAGTGTTGCTGGCAGGGCATTAGTGTCAGTCATAAGTCTGATCTGGTGACCAGATCAATCAGGCTGATAAGCTATTTATTTTATGTACGCATTTATTTGCTTGTTTGGTTGCTTGGAACAAAGAATTTGTCAGATTCTTCAATTTCCTCTGGATGTTTGACTCACCTCAGGTTGTTTACTTGCACAAGTCTAAAGGTTTATCTGCTGCTAAAGATGAGGGTGCTAAGCTGCAGGCAGAGGGAAGTGCATTGGATAGGAAATTTTGGAAGATAATGTGCCTGTAGCACTCATTAGGCACAGTTCATTTTTATATATTTTATATATAAAAAACTCACAGGAAGCCACCACCAAGTGCAATACTACTTAATTTCAACATGAGTCAGGATTATTCAATTAAAGGAGTGGATGTATACACATATCAGTAGCGTAGTTCCAGCTTTTGATCAGTGCCATGGACCACCCCAGTCAGGGGTTATGGGAATAGAAATATTTGTTCATTTGTTTAAATTCATGCTACAAACTCACACCATCTTCTTCAGCTAAACTACCACACTACCATTAATGTATAAGAGGGCTCCTACAACACAATATCAACACAAAACTATACTGTTTAATCCATTGTGGCACCCACTATGTTTCTAAATTAAAAAAAAACAAAACAACCCACACATAAACAAATAAACAAAAAAAGCATCAAACATCACAGACTCAACAAGAAAAGCAGTAAAATGTGGAAGATTGGCAAACAAGCCTACTATAGCAGCCTGGACAATGAGCCAGCCTCTGCATTTATAGAAACATTGAATTTATGGAAAATAATGCTGCACATTTTAGAAATCGTACAAATATTAACGTGTGACAGTTTGCATTCAGAAAGTAGAGCAATCCATCAGTTATCTGCCTGATCGAACACAACTGAATTCAGAAATATGATTTCCTAATTCTATATGTGCAAGCAAGAAGTGAAGCTCTGCATTAGTCACTGTCAGGCACTGTAGTGCACAAAAGCAGAGTGCTACAGTGGGGCAAAAAAGTATTTAGTCAGCCACCGATTGTGCAAGTTCCCCCACCTAAAATGATGACAGAGGTCAGTAATTTGCACCAGAGGTACACTTCAACTGTGAGAGACAGAATGTGAAAAAAAAAAATCCATGAATCCACATGGTAGGATTTGTAAAGAATTTATTCGTAAATCAGGGTGGAAAATAAGTATTTGGTCAATAACAAAAATACAACTCAATACTTTGTAACGTAACCTTTGTTGGCAATAACAGAGGTCAAACGTTTACTATAGGTCTTTACCAGGTTTGCACACACAGTAGCTGGTATTTTGGCCCATTCCTCCATGCAGATCTTCTCGAGAGCAGTGATGTTGGGGTGGCTGTAGCTCAGGTGGCAGAGCAGGTCAGCCACTAATCAGAAGGTTGGTGGTTCGATCCCAAGGCTGCATCCTGGCTGCATGCCAAATATCCTTGGGCAAGATACTAACCCCATGTTTGCCTACTGGTGGTGGTCAGAGGGCCCTGTGGCGCCAGTGTCCGGCAGCCTCGCCTCTGTCAGTGCGCCCCAGGGCAGCTGTGGCTACAATGTAGCTTGCTATCGCCAGTGTGTGAATGGGTGAATGACTGAATGTAGTGTAAGGCGCTTTGGGGTCCTTAAGGACTAGAAAAGCGCTATACAAATGCAGGCCATTTACCATGTTTTGGGGCTGTCGCTGAGCAACACGGACTTTCAACTCCCGCCACAGATTTTCTATGGGGTTGAGGTCTGGAGACTGGCTAGGCCACTCCAGGACTTTCAAATGCTTCTTACGGAGCCACTCCTTTGTTGCCCGGGCAGTGTGTTTTGGATCATTGTCATGTTGGAAGACCCAGCCTCGTTTCATCTTCAAAGTTCTCACTGATGGAAGGAGGTTTTGGCTCAAAATCTCACGATACATGGCCCCATTCATTCTGTCCTTAACACGGATCAGTCGTCCTGTCCCCTTGGCAGAAAAACAGCCCCATAGCATGATGTTTCCACCCCCATGCTTCACAGTAGGTATGGTGTTCTTGGGATGCAACTCAGTATTCTTCTTCCTCCAAACACGACGAGTTGAGTTTATACCAAAAAGTTCTACTTTGGTTTCATCTGACCACATGACATTCTCCCAATCCTCTGCTGTATCATCCATGTGCTCTCTGGCAAACTTCAGACGGGCCTGGACATGCACTGGCTTCAGCAGCGGAACACGTCTGGCACTGTGGGATTTGATTCCCTGCCGTTGTAGTGTGTTACTGATGGTGACCTTTGTTACTTTGGTCCCAGCTCTCTGCAGGTCATTCACCAGGTCCCCCCGTGTGGTTCTGGGATCTTTGCTCACCGTTCTCATGATCATTTTGACCCCACGGGATGAGATCTTGCGTGGAGCCCCAGATCGAGGGAGATCATCAGTGGTCTTGTATGTCTTCCATTTTCTGATGATTGCTCCCACAGTTGATTTTTTCACACCAAGCTGCTTGCCTATTGTAGATTCACTCTTCCCAGTCTGGTGCAGGTCTACAATACTTTTCCTGGTGTCCTTCGAAAGCTCTTTGGTCTTGGCCATGGCGGAGTTTGGAGTCTGACTGTTTGAGGCTGTGGACAGGTGTCTTTTATACAGATGATGAGTTCAAACAGGTGCCATTCATACAGGTAACGAGTGGGGGACAGAAAAGCTTCTTACAGAAGACGTTACAGGTCTGTGAGAGCCAGAGATTTTCCTTGTTTGAGGTGACCAAATACTTATTTTCCACCCTGATTTACGAATAAATTCTTTACAAATCCTACCATGTGAATGCATGGATTTTTTTTTCACATTCTGTCTCTCACAGTTGAAGTGTACCTCTGGTGCAAATTACTGACCTCTGTCATCATTTTAAGTGGGGGAACTTGCACAATCGGTGGCTGACTAAATACTTTTTTGCCCCACTGTATATGGTGATCAGGTTTCTTCATATTCATAGCATAAAATAAATCTTTATGATGGATCTGGGTAGAAAAACATGCAAAGTATTTGTGATCTAGAACAAAATGTGTGTGTGTGTGTGTGTGTGTGTGTGTGTGTGTGTGTGTGTGTGTGTGTGTGTGTGTTAGTTTTTAACAATATATAGTATTTAAAGGAACACACTCCACTTTTTTTGGAAATAGGCTCATTCTCCATCTCCCTCAGAGTTAACAATGCAGCGTCTTCTTTCTAAATCTGTAGGTTAATAGGACTTTGGAGCGGGATCTTAAGGGATGGGGCGTGGCCAGGATTTTTGCTCGAGGCGCCATATCAGCAGGCCAAACAAATGCTTGCTGTGTGTGGACACACAGACACACAGGCACGCATACACGTTTACACACACAAACCATCATATAGAAGAGAGATTTCTGAATAGGGATTTTGTTTCTGTTTTTTGTTAAAGACACATGAAAGACCTCAACTTAACCTTCCTGCCTTCTTGGGACCTTTTTGTGCCACTGCTATGTGTTAAATGGCTGCCATTTCCACTGTGTTCAGTGGAATATAACCAAACTTGCCACAGGATAGTTTTTACCTGTCAATGTTAATATTCCAGTGTGAATTCCTTAAATCAGCCTAAAATGGCTGAGCAGCAGAAATCCCCACACCCATCACCCTGGGGACCATTTTCTGCCCATTGACTTCCATTATAAACGCTATTTTTCAACCCCAAATTATCATCATATGATTTTATTTTTTCTTCTTTTCTTGGATGTCAATGAAGACTCAGGGCCTTGAAGTTTTAATTTTTAAATTGCAAAAAAAATGCAAAAAAAATAATGGCAGGTCAAAATGTATGTTGGTGCCAATCTTTGGTCCATCTAAAGGCCTACTTATAATGACAATCACATATTACTTCAACTGGTTTTTTGTGGAAATATTTAGTTTCGTTTTTTGGTTTTTGGGGCTTATAACACAGGGCGCTCATGTAATAACACTGGGATTTGAAGGGTTAAAACAACGAAAATATAATTAAAACTTTACATGAATATTTCAGGGAGAAGTAGTTTTACAAGGTTGGCTAATTTAAAGTGGAATAAAATATGGATATATGGTCTTTTTATGGCGTGGCTGAGAATGGTCCCTAGGGTGATGGGTGTGAGTTTTTTAAAGGATGGCAGGAGGGTTAAGGTTAAGTGTATAAACTTGAACTTGAAACATCTTTATGATGCAACCGAAAAGATCATGAATCTGAAAAGCTACATGATTTTTCTGGATTTTATTTTTGTCGACTTATGAAGTTATATATATTGTTTTGTATATTTTTGAAATTTGCTGATTGGTCCTAACCAATTACTGTATAAAAGATGAACGACACGACAGCACTTCCTCCCATTGTGCAAAAGTGAAGCCAAAATATCCCACTTGTGGGAGCTGCCATGTTCCACTTTTGGAGCCAGAGTCTGCTCAGTAGTAACTCGTGGTGGAGCGTCTCTGCCCACACACCCACTGGACGTGACCGTGAACACGCCCCCTTTTTACATAGCCCGGCTGCTCTGTCTCTCATTCTGCAGGGTATGGGTAAAATTTATCATACAAAACATGCACTCTGTGCAATATGGATTAACGTTACTGCTGAAGATGTGAGGACATCTGATCTCTGAAAAAACAACTGTTAATGAAGCTGGAAAAACACACCCACGTCTTGATCCTTAAAAAAGCATATTAATATATAGTAAAAGCCAATCAGAAGTAAGTAGAAGTAAATGGCTTCAGCCTACTAATAGTCAATAAAATACATTCTCTGCGTCAAAAGTGATGAGTTAAGGTGCCCATGGAGGCAAGGGTGCCACCAGGCATTTGGCCCCGGGGTAGACCCAAGTCAGGCTGGAGAGATTATATCTCTTGGCTGGCCTGGAAACGCCTTGGTGTTCATATTCATATTAATATTCTTATTCCTCTATGACAAAGATGTACAAGTGTTCATTTTAAAGAAATAAACAGAGCAGTAAGAGATGGGGTTTTTTTATTTTATTTTATTTTTATTTTCCTTAGCCGAAGGCCGTATTGTTTGTTTTCTGACCTGGGAGTTGGATAGTCCTGGCTCAGGGACTTTTTTGGACGCCCTTTGTCACTACTGCTTCTGGCCTCTTGTTGTCTTTTGGTGTGTTTGGTGTGTTTTCAGAGGTTTCACTCAAGGTCATATTGTTCATTTTCTTAACTAGGAGTCGGATAGTGGTTGGCGAACAACTTTTTTGGCTGCTCTGTGTCATTGGTGCTTGTCCTGGCCTCTTGTGTTGTATTTTGGAGTGTTTTCGAAGGTTTTAGTATCACTCGAGGTCGTAACGTCCAAATTTGGTTTTATTGTCTATGGGGCTTTGGAGTGTGATGTCACGGCAGGGGGCGTGGCCGCCGAGGCGCCATTTTAGCAGGCCAAACAAAGGGCTAGTGATGGTAAATTTGATTCTTTTTACTGAATCGAGTTTTAATGAGTCACTCACCAAAGTGAATCGAGTTTTTTGAGTCATTTGATTCACTGAGTCAGTCGACCAGAGAGTACAAAAAATTTACATTTTCACTCAAACTTAATTTGTTTCTCTTTTCATGTAAATCCTACTGCTAAGATGAATGATTCTAAAAGAAAACAACTAAACAGCAAAAAAGAGCAAAAACATTTCTAAAATTAAGCAATTTCCTATCAAAATTGCTTAATAAACATTTATTTTATTTTATTTTATTTTATTTTTTATTTTATTAGTATTTTCCTTAAATGTGTTAAATATATATTTTCTCATCTCAATGTCCACTGAGCTGTGAGCCAGCTGTGATCATAATTCATCATCATCATATATGGAAAAAATGAAGTTCCTGAAGTCTCTAAACAAGAAAAGAAAGACACAGATTCTGAGTCTGTCTCATTCAGAGAAGGCCTTCCTTTCTACGATGAATCATCACTTTAGTGTGATCTTTATTAGTTTCAGACCAAAATACATTTCTGTGTGTGTGTGTGTGTGTGTATGTGTGTGTGTGTGTGTGGTAGTTGAACTTAATTTTTTACCTGTAACAGACAAAAAGTTTTCTCATACTTGCAAATTTGCTCACGTGCTCCATTTGTTTTATCATTAGTTTAAAAAGAAAAAACATGATGTGCTGCTAAAGACAAGACCATTCCACAGCCAGCCGTCTCATTCCTTGTAACACAGTTTATGTTAATGCTGATAGACATATTAATCTCTGAACTGTGGGATGCGACTGCACCTGAGGAATTCACAGATCAAAGACAAATATTGGGCTTGCGTTTCATTTGCTGCATCTCATCTGCCCTTTCACAGAGCTATGAACAACTGGGGCCCAATAAGTTTCCCTCAGGCCCATTTCCCTTTTTTCATTCATCTTCTTAGTAGAGGCAATAACAGCATAGTCAGAATGACAATACATTGTAGAGTGAGGTTAAAAAAGGGCTGCTGTCTGTAATGCACAAACATTTAATGCCAAGCATACAATACTGTGACTAGAAATGCCTTCAATATTTAAAATCTGATGAGGAATTCAGCAGTGCACAAGCGAAGGACAGTGTTAATTTTCATCATACATTAGTCTAATACAAGTTAGACTAATCTAATGAACAAATCTTAGATCACTCAATTCAATTCAATTCAATTTTATTTATATAGCACCAAATCACAACAAAAGTCGCCTCAAGGCTTCCTCAATTTTAGATATAGATGGATAGATGATAGATAGATGAGGGTGAACTAATACAAAGTAAAATCCATGTGCAATTATAATGAGCTACCTAGCAAATCATTTTACAATGACTCACTCATACTCCCGGCAGAGGTGCCCCAGTCACCAGACCGACAACACTCCTGCCCTGACATCTGTGTGACCCCATGTGGGTCAGGTGCAGCGCCCATGGCCATAAACTGTGGCCTCAAAAATATCCAGAAAGGACTGCGTGTCATCCTATGCACGACCACTGCAGGTTGAGCGGCGAGGCCAGCGAGGAGGCACCAGACTGAGTGACCATGTTCTCCAACACTTGTGTCTGCAGCTGCAGTGACTCCAGCTGCTCTGCCATCTGGGCTAGGCCCAGAGTTGTTGCACAGGCTGTGGATCCCCCCTCCCGCGGTCCTGTGTTTCACTACCACTGTGGCGAGTAAAGACCCAGGACGTGCACAGCCACTGTGAAAAGTTTTAATTCTCAGTTCAGAGGAGTCAGCTTTTTAGTCGTCATCACCCGCACTTCTCTCGTCTCCAGTTCTGGTGTCACTGAAATAGGGTGAGTTACCCAGGTGTTTCCAGGTGCCCTCCCAGTGTCCCTGACACCACACTTTGAGCCAACTGCACCATCCCTTCTCTGCAGCAGAGCCACAGACCACACCTCTGCCACAGTGATGTGGTCTGTACACACAGTAAAGTGTTTAATGCTTTCATGTCAGCTAATGCTAGCAAGCATGGCTAGTAAGCAGCATTCATAAACTGTACAAGTATAACACCAAGATACACTTGGTGCTGTCATGGTACTGGGTCTATGACCCAGTGTTTTTTAGGTTTCTTATGTTCTCGTTTTAGTATTGTTTAGTTTCCTTCTTCTTCCTGGTTTAATCATTTGTATTTCTGGCTGTGAGCTTTTGTTCATTTAATCTGTTTTCATTTGTGCCTCCCTGCGTAGTCCATCATATATGTTCAGTTCTGTTTCTGTGGTCATTCCCTTGTGTTCCATCTTTTTTAGTTAGTTACACTTGTCTCACCTTGCCTGTCAGTTGTGTTTCCTTGTTTCTCTGCCAAGTGCGTGTCTCTGTGCATGTCTTATGTTTCCTGTTTTACTTTGACAGTCTCACGTCCTGTGTTCAGTGTTCCAGTCTTCCTCCCAGTCTTGTAGCTCCTGTGTCGTTATACCTCTCTGTATTTTAGCCTTTTCTCTTCCTCTGTTCGTTGCCGGATCGTCTGCTGTTGTCCCCTGTATCTCCATGATTCATGTTCCAGGCATTTTCAGGTTTTCATGCTTTAGGGTTCTCCCAGTTTAGGTTTTTGTTAATTCCAGCCCTGGTTGTATTATCGTTTATTTTTTGCTTTCTTTTAGCCGTAAATGAAGGCTCACTTTCAGTTCAAGTTCTGTTCCATCTCCAGGGCTTGCATTTGGTTCCTCTCACTCCACTTCACAATGGCCTCCACCTTCACCCCCTAACTGCATCTGGCTGGCTACCCGACCGCTGGATCCGCCTTCCAGAGGGAAGCGGCATCCATGCCTCTGTTGCTCCTCGCCAAGTTCAGAATTGAAGACTTTCCAGAAGTAACCAGCTGTGGTGAGTGAGAAAGATGTTTTTCATACTCTTTCCATGGCTGGATGTAAAGGAATTGTTTATTCTGAGGCAGTTTATTCCAGCTCTATGCACTTAAAAGTTTCATTTCATCCTGCGCTCCTTCCGAGCCTGGAATGATAATGCCAGAGAAAGTAAATTCCTGCTTAGTATATTTACAGACTGTGTCAGCTGAGCTGGCTACAACTAAGACTGTGTGTGAACCTGCTGAAACTCTCCCCGGGGCTTCCCCAAAGGCTGAGCTTGTGGCCTCAGCCGCCTCTGGACCCCTGGAGGTTTTACAGCCTGCACAGGCTGTCTCAGCTATGAGATCAGGAGATCTCAGCCTTCTGTCTCCGCTGGGAGCTCGAGTGAGCCGACCTAGCCTCCTGCGTCAGCAGAGAGCTCTGGCATGCTCTTTCAGTCCACTATTGAAGTCATGTTGATGTCTCTGGCTGATAAGTGCCCTGGGTTGGCTGTGTGCCCTGGGCAGCTCCAGCCAACTCTGTCTCAGCCAGAGGTCTCCTCACCTGCTGGCCCTGCTTCACTTTAGCCAGAGGTTTCCACACTGTCTGGTTCATCCCCACCAGAGGTTCCCACATCATCTTGGTCTATACCGGTCTCTGTTGGGGGCTCTAGTCCATCCAGCCATCCATGGCTCCCAGGCCGTCGCCTGTCTCCGTTGGGGATCTGGAGAGTCCGCCCAGCCGCCGGCTGTCTCCATTGGGGGCTCTGGAGAATGCGCCCAACTGCTTGTGGCTGCCACACTGCCACTCACTCAACCACCCGTGGCTGCCAGCCACCATCAGCTCAACCACCCGCTTTACCGCCTTTGGCTTCTGATCCGCTGTCAGGTTCAGCTCCATCTCCGCCAGAGTTTGTCACGCTGTCTGGCCCAACTCCGTCTATGCCAGAGGTCTGCACACCTGCATGTTCACAGCCTCCACATCCTGCACGGCCTGCACATCCACATCCATGCACCAACACAAACCAACACCGGCAACCTGCCAGGCCACCTGAAGCTTTCTGCTCCCGTTTTCTCCCTCGTCGGGGTCCTGGAGGGTACTTTTTGCACCACTGCTGCTGCCCACGTGGCTCAGCCTCCGGACCTGCTTGACCTATGTGCCGCTTCCCACGTGATCACCTTCTGGACCTGCTTTGCCTGTGCCGCCGCCGCTTCCTACGCAGTTGGCCTCTGGACCTGATTTGTTGCCATTTAGCCCTTTGTCTTCCTCTATTTATTGCTGGATCATCTGCCAACCTCCCTTGTGTCTCCATGATTCATGTTCCGTTTTGTTTTGTTTTTTTGTCAGGTTTTCATGTTTCATATTCTCCCATTTTAGTTTTTTGTTAGAAATTGAAATATTTAGTAATGACTACTAAGCCCTAACATCTACTATCATCACTAAAAAGTTCATTTCACTTACAGTGAGAGACATATGGTGAGGCTATTTGACAGGCCCAGTTCTTTTTCTAACTTCGCTCGGTGTTTCACTATGGGAATCGCCTCGGCGTGACCAACTACGGAAGCTCCAATGACACCACGTCTGTCTATGACAGACCTGTCGAGCCGTGCTCAGGGCTCCGCCCCCTCGTACTAACACGGCCGACCAGCTCCTCCTAACTCATTCTCGCTTTCTTCCCGTGAGAAACTACTTTGAGCTCCCTCAGCGCATCCAGGCTAACTTGATTAGCTACTTAACAGCGAGCTGTCCCAGCGGTTCCTGGTTTTAGTTAGCGAGGTAGCCGACGTTGTGTGACTCAGGCTAACGCGTTACGGTGAGCTGTTCGTTCAGTGTCCGGCTAGCATTAACTTGTTAGCAGGCCACGAACCACATTAGTGTCTCACTACCATTAGCTTGTTGGTCGACCTAGGGTTCAGTTAGCATTAAGTTGCTAACGATATTGGCTAGCGGAGTGCAGCTAACGTGTCACGACGAGCTGACTCCCGCCGCGACTAGATCGGATTTAACACCCGCTGCTAGTCCTAGCTACTTACGG
Source organism: Copadichromis virginalis (assembly GCF_057382275.1). Taxonomy (NCBI): domain Eukaryota; kingdom Metazoa; phylum Chordata; class Actinopteri; order Cichliformes; family Cichlidae; genus Copadichromis; species Copadichromis virginalis. The sequence goes on along the minus strand of NC_140632.1, from coordinate 30,890,502 downwards.
GCTAACGTGTCGAGACGAGCCTGGTGTAGCCTAGTCTCACCCCTTTCCGCTATCCATGTCTACGGCTCCTACTCCCGCCAAAAGGTCGGAGCCGAAGGCTAAAGAGGCTGCATCCCGCCCGTGCCCCGCATCATGCGGTGGCACCATCTCGGGCAGGGACCCTCATCCAATGTGCATCGTCTGTATGGGTGCCAAGCATGCTCAGGCTTCACTGGCGGACCCTCAGGGATGCCCACACTGTGCTTTGATGCCAGAGAAAGTCCTGGAAAGGAGGCTGAGAGTAGCAGTAACGAACAGTCAGGACCCCTGCCTGTCGGCTGCTACTGCTACGAGCGATATCCGTCATCCGCGAGCCTCCACAAGCTGGGCAGACATGATGGAAGAAGAGTCCCCGCTCATGCCCCCATCGTTCGAGGACCTCCTCGATCAACATGTGGGCGAGCCGGGTGGCGAGGACGCGGAGGGCGATGCCGACTCCGACCTCCTCGACCTGGAGGACATGGATGAGGAACAGGAGGATGACTCTACCTTTCCTCCCCAGCAGTCCAGGCCACCGAGTGGGGCTGAAGTTGCACCCCTGGTGGACAGCAATTTGTACGAGGTCTGCAAACGGGCTGCTGCCAAGCTAGGCATCACATGGCCAGCCGCCCAGGATGCCGAAGGGGCAGAACGCAACCTGTATGACGGCAAGAGGCTCCCACCAGCCTTGCCGCCATCAAAGCAGCTTCTGCCAGCAGTCCCAGCCTGCATCAAAGAAATGAGTCGCTATTGGTCAAGCCCTTTTAAAAGCAAGCTTCCGACCAAGGGCTGCTCTAAGCTTGAGATCCAGGGGATGGGTGAACTGTGGCTGACCGAACCCCCAGCAGTGGAGCCTTCAGTGGCGTATCACCTTCACCCTAACCGCAGGGCAATCTCAGCTTCTTCTAGCATTTCTTTGCCCAACAAGATAGATCGCCTCACGGCATCTATTTATCAAAGGACGTACAAATATGCTGCACAGTCAGTATGCTCGCTTAATGCAGTCACACTGCTATCAGCATATCAGGCAGAAATTCTGGAAGACATGGGCCGTCAGCTTGACTCGGGTTCCCCGAACCCAGCCCTCTGGGATGAAATCTGCGTGGTTAATGATCTCATTCTTTGCTCCTCCAGGGGAGCAGTCCAAGGGTGTGGTCGCGTTATGGGCCTTGCAGTCTCGGGTGAGAGAGCCTTGTGGCTAAACTTGTCAGGCCTAGGTGATGCTCAGAAGGCTGAGGTCATGGATGCAGCCTATGACCCAACCAAGGGTCTCTTTGGCCCAGCCCTGGAGAGAATGAGAGAAACAAGCACCCGCAGAAAGCAGGAGGGTGAAGCATTCAACCTCTGCTTACCCAGAAAACCTAACTCTCAGCCCCAGCAGGCGCCAAGAGCTGGCTTTGCAGCAACGGCAGCAGCTGTGAGAGGGAGACAGAGTGGGGTCAGAATGCAGAGAGGAGCAGGAGGCCAGCAGGATGCCCACCAGGCCAAGGTAGAGAACCGAAGACCTTGGGACAAGCATTCCTTTGCAGCAGTTGCTGCAAAGAACAAGCCGTCACACCCCGGAGAGGGGAAAAAGAAGCGGTCAGCCTAGCACACCTGCAGCATTCTGTGTCACCCCTCTTTTCTTCCCCAAAGAGAAGGAAGGTGTTAGAAGGGGTAACCAAATCACTCCAAAGTTGAGGGTCTCCGGAAGTTTCCAGTTCACCAGGAGCACCCTCTCAGTCTCCTCTTCCAGTTCAGGGAGGACAGACTTGTGGACAAATGGCGCAGTGTCACCAAACACTTCTAAGCACTCTGTCTGTGTCACCAAGCACTGCCCAGAGTCATCAGACACTTCACTGTGGTTTGGGGGTAAGAAAAGAAATAAAACGTGCATTTCTGCAGCCAGGCAGTTTGCCAAGGGCAGAATGTCCCCCAGTTTCAAAATAAAAACAAAAGAAAATCACTGCAATTTGTCTTTGTTCCCAGTGGGGGGAGCTCACGCTCTTCCCGAGGGGGACAGCCCCAACTCCTTCCGGGAGACAGGGGTGACGTCACGCTACCGCTTCTTCAGAGGCCCGCTCGCAGCGCAGCTGGAGCGGTGGCGCGCATGCGCAGTTCATCCCTGGGTCTTGTCAACCATTTCCCATGGTTACAGATTACAGTTTGCGGCAAAACCACCGAGATTCGGCGGAGTGTTAGCTTCTGTGGCCAGTCGCGATTCAGCGAATGTGCTGGAGGAGGAAATATCCTCCCTGTTACACAAACAGGCGATCGGAGCGGTTCCGAGCGAAGAAGCTCAGCAGGGCTTTTACTCCCGCTATTTCCTCATCCCGAAAAAGGACGGAACGTCGCTCCGTCCTATTCTGGATCTACGTGTGTTAAACAAGCATTTGAGAAAGTACACGTTCAGAATGCTCACACACAAGACGCTTTGTCGCTCAATTCACACAGGCGATTGGTTTGTTACAATCGACCTATCAGATGCATATTTTCACATCGCCATTTATCCTCCACACAGGAAATATCTCAGGTTCGCTTATCAGAGCGTAGCGTACGAGTTTCAAACTATCCCATTTGGGCTATCCTTAGCTCCGAGGGTGTTCAGCAAATGTGTGGAGGCAGCGCTGTCTCCGTTAAGGAACAGCGGCATCAGAATATTTTCTTACATAGACGATTATCTAATATGCTCACGATCGCGCGAGCAGGCGATCAAAGACTCCGAGGTGGTGGTGAATCACCTCACGGAGCTTGGGTTCACTATCAACCTGGAAAAGAGCCACTTGGAACCCGCACAGTTTACAGAGTATCTGGGGCTCAGAATAGACTCCATCTCTTATCGTATCGCACTTTCAGAGCGGAGGATCGCATCCTTCACTCACTGTCTTTCCCGTTTTCAGCTGGGGAAAGTCGTGCGGTTCCGACTCTGTCTCCGCCTCCTTGGCCTCATGGCCTCGGTGATATCGGTGGTACACTTGGGGCTGCTTATGATGAGAGATTTTCAGCGGTGGGTCGCTTCTCTGCAGCTGTGCCCTCGCCGACATCTCAGTTGTGGTGTAAAAATAACGCAGCCGTGTATCTCGGCTCTCCGGCCCTGGAGGAGCCCGACAGCTCTCGCGGCGGGGGTACCGCTCGGGGCAGTATCATCCAGGGTGACGCTGACCACAGATGCATCCCTGTCAGGTTGGGGTGCAACTATGATGGGCAGAGCAGTGAATGGCGTTTGGTCACAGAGACTCACTCTGAATCACATAAATGTGCTGGAGCTCCGCGCGGTGCTCCTAGCCTTAAGGCATTTTCTGCCGTATCTCCGGGGTCAACATGTTTTAGTGAAAACAGACAACTCCACTGTAGTTGCTTATATCAACCGCCAGGGCGGCACCCGTTCTCGGCAGCTACACAGGTTAGCCAGGGAAATAATTATGTGGAGCAGCACTCGGCTCCTCTCCCTTCGGGCAACTCACGTGCCAGGAATTCTGAAGAGGGGGGCGGACCTCCTGTCCAGAGGAAATCCACTGTTCGGAGAATGGAGGCTTCACCCACAGGTGGTGGAGCAGATTTGGCAGAGATACGGCCGGGCTGCCGTAGATCTCTTCGCCTCGCGAGAAAACACACAGTGCCCCCTGTTTTTCTCCCTGTCAGACGCACACGCGCCACTGGGCGTGGATGCGCTGGCCCATCCATGGCCAAAAACTCTTAAAAACTTTTAATAGCTCCACGGTGGCCATCCAAACACTGGATAGCAGAAATCATCCAGCTTCTGGTGGACGAGCCATGGCCACTCCCCATCCGCAGGGACCTTCTGTCTCAGGCGCGGGGGGAGATATACAGAGGTGTGGACTCGAGTCACATGACTTGGACTCGAGTCAGACTCGAGTCATTAATTTTATGACTTTAGACTTGACTTGAAAAAATGTTGTAAGACTTGTGACTTGACTTGGACTTTTACACCAATGACTTGGGACTTGAATTGGACTTGAACCGGTTTACTTGAAAAGACTTGATATTTTACCCCAAATATAAAATTTAACATGCATATTATATAGAGATTGAAAATGTGACGTCATTCACGGGTAGAACCGCAAAGGATTCTGGGAACTCGTGGCAAGCGGTACTAGCGCACGCAGGCTTTCAATTAAAATCAGTCACACAGCGATAAAAAGAAACACAAGAAGCTGTTGTATTATTAACTGCAATAGCCGGTCGCATGACAGCCACGGGAAGCCGACGGGTAAAGAGATCGGTTGTTATCGGATTACGTCGTTGAAGAGAAATTGTTCAATCATGTTTCCGAAGTAACAAAGACGCGACGGGTGGCCTGGATTGCAGCCATTCAAAGATCAAATATAACGTCCCAGAACACTCCAGCTCACAGGTTAGTCTGCTCCAAGCATTTACACGAAGGTCAGTGTTTTTTAGTAGTTAATACGTCATTTTCATAACATAATTGGTGATATAGGTTACAAGCAAGTCTGGCGCTGAACAGAAATTGTCGCGCTATGCTCCTTTGTTTATTGTGCATAAATAGTGAATTGTCCTGACACAATATTGTGTTTCGCTTCTGTTATTATGGTACATTGACAAAAACACATACTTTTATTCACAGGGTAAAACAGTTGTTTTGTATCACTAATTGCCCAGTACGATTACAGCATACAGTATTATTGTCACTGCTACATTTCTGTGATGGGTACCAGAAATTATTTCTACTACTAATTAATTACCATTGAGCTCAAAGGTCCTATTAATAAACGGTTAACGAATGTGTATTTATGACGACGATTTGTGAGACTGGTAAACTTATGATACGTACGATGGTCTTTCGTTCTACACGGTGCATTTCAAGGTCCTGCACCCATCCGTCGGTAAACTGTACCTGGGCTTGTTGCAGTGACCGGAAGTTACTAAACTTCATGAGTGTATGCACTCACTCCAAGAACCGTATGATTATAAATATGCATATAAATATGCTAAGATGAGATAGCTGACTTCATCTAACTAGCAAATGTTGTCCAGGCTACGTTGGTGATACAGTTTTTTTAATGTGTATGATATTTTTGTCATGCGATTTTAAAGCCGGTCCTACAAGCGCATCCAAGAATAACATGCAGCTTATCTCAGAACTGTCGGTGAAAATTATTCTTGGAGCTAGGTTTAATTGAGCTGCATTTTAAAGAGGTGCAATTTCACAATTTGTGTATATTTTCTAAGTTCACTATTTTGTCATGTGTTGAGAAAAACACAGATTTTAAAATTACATGGTCTAATATTTACATTTAGCATAACTGCAACATTATTTTTTCCTTTTTTTTTTTAAAGACTCGAAAGGACTTGAAATTCAAAGTTTCAGACTTGTGACTTGACTTGGACTTTTACACCAGTGACTTGAGACTCGACTCTGACTTGCCTGACATTACTTGAGACTTGACTTGAGACTTGAGGATAAAGACTTGAGACTTACTTGAGACTTGCAAAACAATGACTTGGTCCCACCTCTGGAGATATACCATCCCCATCCAGACCAGGTTGCTCTCTGGGCCTGGCCCGTGAAAGGTGGAATTTGAAGGCAGCAGGCATGCCTCCGAAGGTTATTGAGACCATTCAGAATGCCAGAGCCTCCTCCACTCGTTCCATTTACAGCAGTAAATGGCGTGTTTTTGAAGAGTGGTGCCATGAAAAGCAGATTATCCCTTTTCAGTGTTCAGTGGAGCTGTTGTGTTTTCTTCAAGACTTGCTGGACAAAAGGAAAGCTTTTTCCACTATAAAGGTCTATTTAGCAGCTATTTCAGCCTGCCACATGGGGTTTGGTGATAAACCTGCTGGGCAGCACCCCCTTGTAGGTCGCTTCATGAGAGGGGCGCGTCGAACGCTCCCAGTTTCTAGACCACTGGTCCCTTTATGGGATCTGTCAGTCGTTTTAGACGCCCTCTCCCACCACCCCTTTGAGCCTATTGGGGCAGTGGGGTTGAAGTTTCTCTCTCTTAAAACCACTCTGCTGTTGGCTCTAACCACAGCCAAGCGAGTTAGTGAATTACAGGCTCTGTCTATTCACCCCTCTTGTCTACAGTTGGCCCCGGGACTCACTAAAGCACTCCTGAGGCCTAACCCAGCCTTTGTCCTTAAAGTGTTGGAAACATCATACAGGTGCTCTACAGTAGAGCTCCTAGCTTTTCACCCCCCTCCATTCTCTTCCGAGAGGGAGCAGAGGCTGAACACTTTGTGCCCTGTCCGGGCCTTGGGGACTTATGTTGACAGAACAGCTGGATTCAGGAAGTCGGATCAGCTGTTTGTTTCCTGGGCCTCCCCTCACAAGGGCAGGCCCGTATCACACCAGAGACTAGCTCATTGGATTGTAGAGGCCTTAGCTCTGGCTTATAGCTGTAAGGGCTTGAGGGCCCCCCCAGGACTCCGAGCACACTCCACTAGGGGTGTGGCCACATCCTGGGCGTTGTTCAGAGGTGTATTAGTCCAGGATATTTGTGCGGCAGCAAGCTGGGCTACGCCGCGCACGTTTGTCCGGTTTTATCGGCTGGATGTTGCACAGTCATCCCTGGCTCAGACGGTGCTGGATTCTGGTGCCTCAGGTTCGACCTGAGATCCTGGAGTAGCACTGGAGAGTAGCTTCGGGAGCTGGCGCAATCCGGGAGTGGGCCATATCTCCCATAGTGAAACACTGAGCGAAGTTAGAAAAAGAACGTTGGGTTACTTAATGTAATCCCTGGTTCTTTGATAACAGAGTGAGGTGTTTCACCAACACTTCCCTCCTTGTTTAGGCACGGAAAGAAATCTGCTTGGAATGAGTTAGGAGGAGCTGGTCGGCCGTGTTAGTACGAGGGGGCGGAGCCCTGAGCACGGCTCGACAGGTCTGTCATAGACAGACGTGGTGTCATTGGAGCTTCCGTAGTTGGTCACGCCGAGGCGATTCCCATAGTGAAACACCTCACTCTGTTATCAAAGAACCAGGGATTACGTTAAGTAACCCAACGATTTGTTGTGACAAAAAACGTGACAGTTAGACAGCCACCATCTGTTCCCAAACATTTTTATCATAGAAATCTACCACATCCTAGATCATATGGTGAATCCCCCTACTGAGATGAAAAATTGTGATTGAGCCACAGGCCTCAGATTTTTTTTAACTTGTTCTCCTAGTCAAAGCTGAAATGATTAACTGATTGACTAATTAGTCAGCAAATGTCATGTTCCGTCATATAAACACGGAATATTTGCATTTAAAGGAATCTATTTAGCACATGCTCCATGTTATTTCTTTAGAATTCTTGAATTTTAATTGGAAGGTTGCTGGTTCAATCCCTGGCTCCTCCAGTCTGTATACCTAAATATCCTTTGACCAGAACCCCAAGTTGCTCAAATTGTGTGAAAATTAGAAAGCACTTTGGTGTCAAAAAAAATGCGCGCATAAAGTGCTCAATTAGAGTCGAAAATCCCTAAATAACGACCAGTCCATCATTGGCTACCCTAGTAGACAACTATATTTGGAATATTCTTACTCAGAGACATGATTTAACCCAAATCAAAGGTGATATCACCTTTTGCAGGTGAGGGCAGTCCACCTCCAAAGCGACCACGCCTTTTGGATGAGAGGTAAAATGTCTTCACAAACTTAAAGTCCAGTTGCATTCTTTTTCAACCTCTTTAGACTTCTCTGTCACTATTGATTTCCTCATGCAATGCTACAGTTCCTGTCTTGACACCTGATCAGATGCTTTATCTTGATCCATAAAGACATGGTGAGCTTCATGGTATGGCTCATCAACTTTATCCTACAAGCCAGTGTACTCCTAGATATAGATCCCAGTCCTTAATAAAAAAGGATAGATAGGCTTGTTTCAGGAATGGCATCACATCTAAAATTTTGTCCAAGTAGAACATGAGGACTATCAAGAATTGGATTTTCATATCAGATCGGTCAGGGTCTGCGTTAACAAAATCCACCTCCTGTGCTGTTGGTCCTGAGGTGGCATTCAGTACCTGAATAGTTTATACAGTTGCATAGGTAGTTGAATAATTTTCAAAAACATTTTTTGTACCCTGCTGCTGTTTTCCAAAGATACAAATATTATTTGTCATATACACAGTACAACATATAGTGAAATGCGTGTGTCCTGAACTGCAGACAGGCTGCAGATGCAGCCACGCAACTCCAGGGCTGTTTTTTAGCATGGGGGTCTAGCCAGAACCCTTACTGGGAACTGAACTTGCAACCCCCGCTCCAGAGGTGTGTATTCTTACCACTATTCAAACATGAATCTTCTCTGAATTGTTTTGGTTCCTCTCAGTAATGTCATTTTACACTTGATTTTCTGTACCAACTAGGTTGCTTCCATTATCAGATTGGATCTGTGTGACTTGATCTCTCCTACTCAAAAACTCAGACAGTGTCCAGAGTGAGACATTTCACTGAATGAATCCACATGACATGAATGAAAAAATAACTCCATATGTTTCATGTGACTTCCTTTTATTACCTAAAAAGGCCTAGTCGAGTCTACTCCACCACCGCTGTATTACCACAATCTGAAAGGATGTGTTGTCTGCAGTCATGCCATAACCTTTCACGCATTTTGCAACACAGGAGAACAGTTTCAGTCTTAGAAGCAAAATATTCCCAGAACCCAGAATGCGTTACAACCACTGAAAAACATAACTGCCAAAGCATGGAAAAGGATCATAAATCTAGAAAAATAATATGTAAAAAAAAAAAAAATAGAAAAAAGAAACACATCTAAATACCTTGGTTTTAATACAGAGCCCAATTATAATAAAATAGGACTGTTATAAGACACACTGAGAAGAAATTTATATTCAGTGTTAGCACAGATATTCATATGTAGCCAAGGATCAAAGCATGGGATGAATCTATCCATTTTCTGTCACAACCTGTACAAACATTTTTGCAATTTTACACTTGAATGAATTGTTGAAATTGAGAAAAAAATGCATATTTACTAGGGGTGCAACGATACACAAAATTCACGGTTCGGTTCGATACTTTGGTGTCACGGTTCGATATTTTTTCGATACAAAAAAAATGTTCATGCCTTTTTAATTTGTCATTTATTAAAATTATAAATATATATTTTAACTCAAAAGTACAGTTTTTAAATTTAACCCTAACCCTTGTGCGTGTTTTTTATTTTGACAGCGAATGCGCACCTGCAGACCACTTATGTGCAGCCCTGGTTATTTAGCTCATCATATTGCAGCCACAGAAATTCTTTTGTCCATGAAACCATAAAGCTGCACTTTCTTTTTGCCTTATAGTCTGATTTGTCATAACTTCTCCGTTTTGTGGTAAGCTTTTCTTTGGCTGTCACTTCTTCACCCTGACCTGTCTTATTTGGCTCAGCAGAACTAAAATATATATCTGTCTGTGAAGGTCATCGTAGTCAAATATATATCCTGCTGCTTTTACACACGCACTCACATAAGCTCAGCGATTCTCTGCGCGATCAACCTCTCACATGTTTAAGCTGCGGGAGATTTCACTTGTCATGTTTGCATAGTAAGCTACCAATTAATAAGACGATGTCAGAGGAATTGGTGCACAAATTATCATCACTCACAGATCAGTGCTGTCATTGCAAAGTGAAAGCAAAAAAACAAGCGCAAATTCAAACGCGATTTCAATATGTCACATATTGACAGTGGCTCACCGATGCCAATGACATAATTACCCATCACTCTAAGAAATGAAACATGGGCTTTTCAAAAATTAATTCTTAGTTTTATGTTCAATATACTTAAAATTGTCAATCTTATGGGTGTAATTAATATTTTTAAATTTGATTTAATTAATTCTATACCGTTTTAATGTTAAATAATATTGATATTTCCAATTTATTGAACACATTTAATTAAATCCAAAGAGCCCTTTCCACATCCTTTCTGAGCATGCGCAGAGAATGAAAAAAAATATCTTCGCGCATACGCATTGACCTTCTTCACCTACGCCACAGTGTGCTTTGGCCACGTGTCTGGAAAGAGGGATTAATCACGATTCATCCGTTGGAGTTAAGGTAATTTCTTCCTATTTTTAATAGAATATAATTTAACTAGTACTTTGTGATAATATATGGCGTATATTTTTCCGGTAAATATGTGAGCAGTATGTGTTCTGTAGGTTGTAGCATTTTGCTAGCATTGGAAACATTCATTTGCATATTCGATGTTACTGCACATCTGAATATTGTCCCATCTGCGTTTAAAATTTCATTCGAACTCCGAATAGCACACTTATTTTATTTGTTTTATTGCACTATCAAGTTAGGAGAACGTTAGCCCGAACAAGAATTGGGATACATGTGCAGTGATTGTTGAGGAGTCCATGCTCGTCTGTTTCACTGAAGAGAACCGCTAGCTGCGTAGTTTGCATATCTTCGCGCATCAAGTCTCAAAGAGACCTCTGAAGGTGACCCCCACTTGCCCCCAAAAATAAAATCAAGTATACTGGGTGGTTAGTGCTCCGTTTGTTTGCTACGGTGTCAAAGATATTGCACTTTTATTTAATAGGTCATTGAGAGTTGAAGAGCCCCCCCCCCCCCCCCAAGCAAAACGACAACGGCCAAAAATCTTATTTTAGGATCTTGAGTGTTATAAATGTTAAAGTGTATGTGCAAACAAATGTGAAAAGGTTCTAAGGTTGTCACCTGTACTCAAGTTAAGTACTGGATTTTTGGTCTTAGCATTTAATTAAGAATATTTTGAGATTTGCTATATGCATTTTTTTATTGTAAAATTTATTATATAATAGAAAACTTACAAAAATCTGATTCAGAATTATAACTGGGGACTAAATCGTTTTTACCTTTTTGTGTCACTTAAGTATTTTCTGTAATTGCATTACATACAGTGATTTTTAAGTAGCTGTGGTAAATCTGCAGTACTGACTATAATCACAAGTTGTAACTCGAAAGTTGTTTCCAATGTTTAAATTTTGGTCATGCACTTTAAGCATTTAATATTGCCTTACGCGGTGTTGTTCCCTGTAGAAGCTTTGCCTTGTTAAGGCTCACCGTAAATAAAGTTGTTGATGCAGCACCCTTTTTGCATTTACACTTTATGTAAGCTTTGGTGTAAGAGTTTTCTATTGAAGTGCAAGGATCTTGAATGTTATGAATGGTAACGTGTGAGCAAGTGTAAAAAGGTTCTTGAGTTGTCACCTGTACTCTGTAGTTAAGTGTTAGACCTTTGCTGAAGACTTCTGAAAGGTCCAAACACCTAATTACAATGTATAGATGACAACTCAGGAACCTTTCTAGACATGTTTTGTTGATACCTAAACATTTAGCATATAGATGAAACTATTAATTAAATCATAATTAATCAAATTAATTAGGTCCAAAATGCAATCTAAATGGTGCCATTAAATTCAAATTAATATTGTCAATTGAACCTAAAGCGATACAGTTAATAAAATGAACAAAGTGTTTAAATTTTAATTAATGGTGTTAAATAGTAACAACAAAAGGAAAGCTGTTGCTTTTATAGAACAATTTCACTTCTGATATACATCACCATTGAAATTGCAGATAACAACCATATTGATTTATGTTTAATTGACCAGGTTTTGTGGAAAAGATTGCCTTAACTTTGTCAATTAAATCCAACGTTTTATTTCTTAGAGTGCAGCTACATTTCTGAAAGAATGCAAAAGCATTGACATATATTTTTCCTTCCTACAATAGCCCGACGGGCAGGGCAGAGATAGATTTTGGTAGCCCGACTGAAAAGATCGCTAGCCCCGGGACGTCGGGCTAGCGATATTGCAAGCCCTGCATCTGATTGAGGAATCACTCATCTTTGGAAAAGAGAGTTTATTACAGAGAAATGTCTCTTTCCAAAATAAAAGCTATACTATCTGCTTCTTCTGGGCTATATTCTCAGCAGCATATTAAACATATAAGGAGAATCATGTGCTAACAGCTGTCTAAATGACTCGGCTAAAGTTAGTAGCATGCTTGCTTGTTTTTTTTCTGCTTCCACTTGTCTTTGCACTAGGATGATGTCGGCGTAAATGTGCAGTCATATTCGTTGTGTTCCCACTAGTGCTTTCAGGTTAATCTCGTTGAAATGACCTTAACGCCACAACACGGCAAATCTCCGTTAACAAGCTACCACCGATCGCGCTGTCTGTCGAGCCTAGGCGGAGTAGTCGAACGCAGATTCACTGAGCGCTCAACACAGACAGCATCGTCAGAAGGAAAGTTGATCAAATAAATTAAAAATTTTGTATTGTTCGATACATATGCGTACCGAACCGAAAGCACTGTATCGAACGGTTCAATATCGATACGAATATCGTTGCACCCCTAATATTTACTCTTTTTAATAAGACTATTTTTAAACAACAGATTTTAAAAACTAACAATATGCTTATTAAACACATAGCGATACTCATTCTCAAAAAAGTCCACTGTAACATGCAAGAGTACAGTGTTTTTAAGCTCACCAGCATCAGCTGCGTCAGAATGGCTGAAAAGAATCAAGATGCTGCAAAAACCAAAAGTCCAGACTGAAGTACTGTGGGAGGACCTTGAGGGAGCTGTGTGTGAACTAATGTCCAGAGTCCTCAATGATGTGAAGCAGTGTTTGGAATGTTAAAGGTGGTTCTACAAACTGTTCAGTCATGGGATGTACTTTTTTTTTTTCACACACTACTTCTGCATTTTAGCTCAGTTTGTGTTAAGTAAAGGTTGAGGCTGGGTTTAAATTTAGAACATAGGGAGGATAATATGAATTTTTACTGACCTGATATGTAATTTCTTAAAGTTTAAATTGAATGTTCTCCCTATCTGTGGAAAAGTAGTCAGTCTGATTTAATATTATTCTCAGACTATCATAACCACAGAGTTTGCATGATATAGTTTTTAAAACCTTTGAAACCCATTAGAAGTTAAAAGCTTAAATGTAGCCTCAGCATGGAAAAAAAAGAATTAAAAGGTTATTTTGTGACTAATCACCAAAACCTTTAGAAATTCTAGCTTTTGGGGCATAAAACAGAACAGTCAACATGTTCTAAATATTTGTGTAAAAATCCAGTTTGCCAGTGGGATGAGTCTAGCAGCAGAAGATTGATTCGCATTAGATTCATGTAGACAGAGGCCAGCAGTAGACGGTCTCCTGGGTGACTGCTGTTCACAGAAAGCACATACAGACGGGGGCCATGATTGGATTCAGATCAGGTTTCTCTGGGAGGTTGAGCTACATGGCAATGAGGGCTTCCTCAGAGACCGTGGCCGTGCAGATCCATCTCTTCCTGCCACCACCACAGTTTACATAGGAGCAGGACAGACAGAGAGACTGTCTCCGTGGTGATCCGCTGACCCCTGAGGTTTATTTCCTGCCATCACTGCCGCCACTTTGCTTAACAGTGACATTTTAAGGAGCTGCAAAATATTTTCTCTCTAACTCAGACTTCAGTAACAGTAATAACACACTGACTGCATCTGATTGAAAAAAGGTGCAGGCTTTGGAATCTTGTTCTGAAGGTTAGTGGTGTAACTTCTCCTCTCCATACTGTAGCATGTTTTCCCTGCATTTTCTGATGATTGAGTGAGTGTAAGTGGTGCTTTGTCTAGCCAAAGTGACTACTTCTAACCAGGCTTCATTTTATTCTGTTGATGCCGAAACCATAAAATATGTTTCTTTGGTAGTGATATAAGAAACCTGCGACCATTCAGGGTTGTAGGGTTGCAGATTTGCAGAAATTAATAGTAAAATTACAAGCTGTGATACATTAGATTATGGAAAACATAATAAAAATTACATCAAATTTCACTTATGAGCAATACTAATAGTAGCTTGGTGTCCCTGTGACACAATTGTAGGATTAGGTAGTCAGGTCAGATAGCTTGATTTGCAGAGGATAGCTTTTACATTTTGAAAGCAATTCTTACCATGGTGTTGGTATTTTTTACTTAAAATAATAAGTCACAGTCACCTTTCTAAAGACGCTTAAACGTTATATGACAAACTAAATAATTTTATATCACAATATCTTTTAATATTTGGGTGATTTCTGAAGTATAGAACTGAGATTCTTGAGATCCCTTGAGATGCTCTATGAGGCCTATGTCTTCAGTAACTGAAAAGCATGCTCTGTTGAGTTAGGATTTGGACACTGACGAATATCTCAGTTCTCTGCCTTGAAAAACTGTTACTGTCATGGTCAGGGTGAGTCTTGAGGTGTTCTGTGTTGTTGGCGTATCCACCCCTGGGCGGAGTTCCCTTGTTTTCTCTGACTGGCAACACCTGTGAGTAATTAGGCTGCAGTGATTAAAGACCAGCGTTTACAACCATTCTTTGCTAGATCGTCTGCTAACTCTCTGAAACTTTGGATATCATTGCTCTTTACTGCCATAGCCTGCTTTCGCTCAGTTGCTGATCATCCTGTAGCCTCTCTGTTTATGCCCACCTGCCTGCCTCCCTGCCAGCACACGGACGTTCTCAGATTTTACTCATGGGACATCTTCACACCTCACCTGGATCACCTACCCCTCTATGCTTCACCTCTGCCTGGAACAATGACTCTGAGAATACCACCACATAGTTTCCCTCTGCCCCTCACTTCCCGGTTCCTGCACTGGATGTTACCAGTATCGAGTTCCCCCCCTTTGTCCACGACAGCCCCAAGGCTCCCTTCATGGACCCCCTCTCAGTTCACACAGTTCATATTTTGTGTCTCTCATAGTGTTGTTCTGGTGTGTCATAGTTCATAGTGTTTCATAGAAGTGTTTAGCTTGTGCTTTTGGTGCTATACTAGGAACTAGTACTTCATAGTATATTTTCGTTCACAGCGTGCCAATTAACCCTTTGCATCTCTGTGTACATGGTGCTACAACTCGCGTTCTGCACTAAAAGTGTACTTTACACACAGTCTTTGTGCCTGCGAGCAGAGGCGGAGCCAGACATTTGAAACACCCGGGGCTTAGCCCAAAAGGGTAGTGTGCATGTGGGATTTTTTTATTTTTTATTTTTGGGGGGGGGGGGGTAGAAATGACTGAAAGATTAATAGGCCCTGTTTTGAGTTTTGTTCAAAAAAGAATGACTTCATATAGGGAAAAATATATATCACATGTGCAGGACACCTTAAACTAGTTTTTTAATTAAGCAGCAAGGCAGAACAAAGTCGGGGCTGTATCAAGACACAGGGACTAAACCCCAATTCAACCAGACCCTGAACTGATCCAGAATTAAAACAGGACTACAACAGTTCAAAATCAGGACTACTTAGGATTTAACCAAGACAGAATCAGAATCAGAACTAGATGATAGTAGCACTAAAAATCATCATAGACCTGCACTACACTTATTTTTTTTAATTCTACCAAAGTCCACTATTTAGATTGAGAAAAGTTTATATAATTATTTAGCCTTGTTGTGCAAACAAGCCTGCAAAACTTAATAAATGTAGAATTTGAAAAATAACAAACCTAAAAAGAAACACTAGGTACGAGATACATGAGGACCTATGATACGGTGATACTTTTGGTAAACGACCATTTGACTAACATGTGTCTCTCACCTGCTCTTGTTCATCTCTGTTCTGTCCTCATTCTCTCTCTCCCTCTCTGTTCCTCTCTCTCCCTCTTTGTGCTGACAATCATCAAATATACAGTTGAAACTAGAGATGGACCGATCCGATATTACGTATCGGTATCGGTCCGATACTGACCTAAATTACTGGATCGGATATCGGAGAAAAATAAAAAATGTAATCCGATCCATTAAATATCACGAAAGCACCTCACAAAACTTGCAACACGCCGTAACTCACCTCAGAACGTTAGCAGTCGGAGCAGTAGGCATCACGTGATAGAGCAGCTGTGGCATGCCGGACCTGTCGGTGGTCTGGATAGCATGTGGAGCTTCGCTAGCAACCTGGCATTTCATCTCCGACAAAGTTATCCCCGAGAGAAGTAAAGCAAGTGTGTAAGTCCATCTCTGAATGTTTGTAAAGCATTCCCACGTTAAGCTTAACGAGCGACTGCCTCTCGCTCTCCGGCTGCTACTTCAATCGTGAAACTGCTTAAATGATCAGCTGATCGGCTTTTCTGTTGCGAGTCTGTCTCTTGTTTGTTTTTGGCCCACTTTGCACCAGAAAGAGGAAACCAGCAGCTGAACAACAGCAGAACGTTTAAGCTTGATCAGCTGTTGTTAGAATTTATTTAATATTACTTTCTACTCCAGGATCTTTTTCTACGTAGCTGACGCTGGTAACTGTGCAGGGGCGGATCTAGCAAAGTTTAGCCAGGGGGGCCGATAGGGCATGAACAGGGAAAAGGGGGCACAAAGAGATACTTTTCTTTCTTATTTAAAATGTCGAGCTTTTAATAAATAATTATCTGACACCCAAAGTTTTAATTTGATGTAAAATGAATAGAAGTCAATTACTGTATATAGTGACTATTAAGTCTACCCAGATAGCAAGGAGACATTGAACAGATGTTGATTTTCCATCTGAACCATCAGAATCGTCAGGATTGAAATGTCAACACAAAACCAATGTTGAAACAACATTGAAATACTGATGAAACCTTACACTGACATTGAAATAACATTGATTCACTGTTGTTCTGTCGTCGTTGATTGTTGATCTATTTATAGTTGACAAGGTGACAACAATCACGTTGAAAAACCATCGATTTATGGTTGAGCGGGAAATTAAAGCTGCTACCACTTGGACTATTCCGCAGCACCCCTCTCAGTGGTACATCCCTCCAGGTAACCATTGTCTTGTACAGTAGAGCGGGACATTAGATTTACTCTCAGCGGAATTGACCGGAGAAGGCATCAGTTCATGCACTGCACTGGCCTGCGCCACGATTAGTATAAGGTAAGAATGAATGACTTTTGTTCTATTCGTTATTTCCACGGTTGCATTTGAATAACAGTAAAAAAAAAAAAAACTTGTTAATGTAAAGTTTCGGATAAAATGTGGGAGCCTGAAATTGTGTCTACTTTCATCTTACAATCCGGCAACAAATAAATTGCACTGCAAACAAAGTCTATCAACAAAGAAAACATTTTCGTTTCATACTTTTCCGTTATATTCCCTTACAAAGCTAGCTTTAACGCTTCGAGGGTTCCTTTGTTCTTGCCGTCGCCTCGGCGCTTGACCCAGACTTTCGCTCTGTAGTTGCTTTTTAGCATAGTACTACAAAAAATTGTAAATCTGTGATATATGATTGATAAACGTAAAGGTAACTGTATAAATGTGTTCAATGACTTTGTTACTTTTAATGATTGGAGAGCACCCGCTTCGATTCGCACTCAATTCAAACTTTACGCTGCACGCTCACCTAACTTGCGTTTGCACCTTTTGTCCACACGTAAACTGCGTTTAGCATTTACGTGTGGACGAGGAAGACGGAGAAAACGCAGCATCAAAGGTGTGCGCCTATTTTGACGCCACACTGTGCGCCAAGTTTTTGTCTCGGTGCCATGAATTCCTACAATGGCAGACTTAGACAAAATACTGTTAATGTTATTATCTTCAGTGTTTAAATGCTTACATATACGGGTTTGCTTGTAATTGTTGCCTATATACATTTTAAGCTATTATTTATTATTTAGTTCAATCAATAGATCAAGTTTTGTAGTGACTATGAAATATATTGTAATTATCTGTTTCCTGTTTATCCTAGACAGGGCAAAAAAGGACTCCAAATTAAAAAAAAGATAAAAATGAAAGACTGGTGCATTGTGCAGTTTAGCACTGGTGGTACAGAAATAGTCCCTAGATCATGGATAAATGGGGAGAAATTGTCATGGCCTCCATATCCTCCGTGAGACACATTCAGGATCCACGACGCAGTAAAGAGGAGAGTTCATCCTGGTGCAACATGGCTCACCTATGCACCAGTCCGACTTCTAATAAGCCATGGTGGGTATCATCTGGATTGGTATTGTATAAATGTAACAATAACAAGTTTTTCGTGTCCTAATTTATGTCTGGCCATACATTGTGTTTGTACTTCCAGACACATTTCACGAAGCAGAACGCAGTCTTCAGAAATATCTAAGTGAACACTGTGATATGTCTGACCTTCAGTCCGAAGCTGAAACTCAGACCAGTCATAAAAGAAAGCACAAGTAAAACTTTTTTTATTTCACAAACATATCTTTGATTGCTAAGAATTTATGATCTTGTCTTTTATACATATCTGTGGTGCTTGCATACTGCAATATCACCACATAATATAGTCCAAAAAGTGGAAGCTTGTAAACTTTTTATAAATGCAAAGCCGTATACACTTGTGCACTTCAAAAATTCCTTGTATACTGTACCTTCTTGCACATCTCCGTTTCCTGTGTGTGTTGTTATAAATCAAACTGTAACTTTAGGAAAAAATATTCCAAAAGCACATTTGTAATTACTTATGACCGTTTTCAACTTTTTTTCTTTAGACCAAATCCCCTGTACACATATAGTGACTCAGAGGATGAGCAGCCCACAAAAAAAATGGTTTCCCCAGGCCCCTCGAGTGAAAATACCAGGTAATAAAATACTGTCTAGTGTCTTTGTACATGTCTGTGTGTGACACAAGGAAACGTTTGACAAGTTGTCTGTATTCTTAAATACTTAAAAAAAAAGCATCTTTTTCTGTCAGACCTGACGAGAGCTGTTAACGAACTCCGTGAGGAGGTCAGAGCCATCCGCAATACCGGCTGCAATGAATCGGTAGATGCTGGGGTACTGGCTCTGGATTTGCCCTTGCACAACATTGAGGAGCTAAACAATGCAGAGCCAGCTCTTCAATCACAAGAGGCAAATAAGGCAATGGTAAGTATATAAAGGTTATGTACACTTTGTAACTATAAAGTGTAATAGCTGTCAGATGTGATTTAAATACATAACAACGGCCTGTTGATTAAACACACAAGCACTTGCATACACATTTAAGACATGAGACACGCTAATTCCATCTCTTAAAATGTGTCTATAGGTGAGACGCTTTGCCTTGATTGGAGCCTGACGCAGCAGTTAGGGGCAAACTCTATATCCGAGTTTGTCTTTGCACAAGCAGTGCAGAAATGGCTCCGATACGCCCCAGATCGTTTGGGTGGTGCAGGACGCACATCATGCAAAAAATTACAAACTTCTGTGAATCATATAAACGTAAATCGGAAACTGTCTTTTAATAAAGTATTTAGCAAACGAAACATGCCTATTGACCTTTTTTTGTTTATTTTTTTTCTCTGTTACATCACATGCAATGCTTTCTTATTTTAGGATATTAATATTGACATGATACATTGTGAGACATTTGGGTTTTTTTATAAAGGGTGTCCAATTTAAGGAATAAGTACAATTATGTGTTTAGGTGGTTGAAGTATTGATGGAAACATGCAGTAGTTTAGTATTGGTTAAAATACCTATAAAGAAAGGTAGATTTCCAGTCATGATTTAACTGTTTTAATAAAAAGCAACTGTGCGAAAGAGGCGGAAAATCAACACCATAGCTCAACAGTGTTTCAATATCAGAATCTGACATTGTTTCAATGTCAGCAGTATTAGAAAATATAACGTTGAATCAACGTCAGGTTTCAACATTGATTCAACATCAAAACCTGACGTTGTTTCAACATTAAAAAAGGGTGCAAGAGTGACGTTAGGTCAACGTCACACTTCAACGTTGTTGATATTGACTCAACATTGTTTCAATGTTTCCTTGCTATCTGGGTAATATATACCCTAGTAAGCTATAGTACTTTTTACTTTGGGAAGGTACCATCTGTGCAGTCTGCAATTTTGTTGAAGAAAGATGTTGAATCTATTTAATATTTCTTGAAAAATAATTGATTTCTGTGCATTTTTTTTCACACTGCATCAAATTAAGGTTGATTACGTCGATTAAGCATCATGAGGTGGCGCGTGAGGGGTGGTTCCCTATTTTTTATTTATTTATTTTTGTTGTTGCTGGGAGTTGGAACCCTATTAGTTAGGTTGCTTAATATTTACGCTAAGTACTCTTTAAAATACCAGAATAGGGAGGATGGTGTAGGTCTAAGTTTATTAGATTGATCAGTATTGCTGAACTATGAAATATTTTTTTTTGTATACAGGTATAACAGAATAGCTTTAGTGTAGTTGTTGTTTTAAACTTGAGTATGAACTTATGCAAAATGCAGCAAGATATTTTAAAAAACAGTTTTGTTGATTAAAAAACACTATATCGGATTCATATCGGTATCGGCAGATATCCAAATTTATGATATCGGTATCGGACATAAAAAAGTGGTATCGTGCCATCTCTAGTTGAAACCAGATATTTACAAACTCTTCAGATAAAAACACAAACACTTTTTTAATTGTAACATCAAATCAGACTAAATGTTTATTTTTTTTAGATTGATAAATATAAAAACATATTTGTTAACTTTAAGAGTAAAGAGAGAAACTATCTGTATTTCTTAATTGTAAATGGCACCAAATTGTATTCAAAATTGAGCCACACTTATGGAGCTCCACAGTTCTTTTTCTGGTGTTTGGTTGACATCTCTTGATTTTCCCATTTCAAAGAAACAGGCTCTGTGTTTTGCCTTATATGCATCCACAGCTGTGCCACCAACTTAGTCACATGGACTCTACTAACCTATCAGAAGCTTCTTCAGCTCAGAATGGAATCGTCTGGAGTTTTCTTATTAATTAACAATAAACTTAGTGTACATGTACTGCTAAATTTGATGAAAGTGATAATAAATAGACAGCTCTGTCTCTCTTTATTCTGACATTTAACTAATTCAAAAGATATTTCAATATTTATCTAAAACAAAAGTTTACTCTAAATTGATGTTGTACAGTAAAAATGTTTTATGTTTTCTCCCTAAAGTGTATGTAAATATCTGGTTACAAATGTGAATATCCTGCTGTGTACTGAAATCCCTCTTGTTTTGCATAGAAATATACTGAACAACATACAAAGCATAATATATAAAATAACATTTACCTGAGTTTTTTCTTTGAAAGAAGCCTCTAATGTCCATTCTTATATTTCAGTACATAACTGAAACCGATTTTGTCGTGGAGGGTAAGAACTGAAAATATGAAATAAACACACGTAAGCTAAGACTCTCTAAAAAATAGCATTTGTTCGGCTTTTCATTTCGCCAGTTGTTGATTCACTTGAAGAGCAAGTAACGTAATAATTGGTCAAGTGATCAGTTTGATATCAATCTTTCGTGATACACCGTCATATTTACATTATTTGTATGGTACGAATGATTTGCTTTGGTACCTGGTCAAACTTAAGCTCTCCTTAGTATGGCTGGCTCCGTTTCTCCAACAGCGCCCTCACAGGCAGCAGCTGCCCCGCCCTCTCGCTCAGTTGCTTAGTGCCTGAGCTCGGATCATACCAATATCAGGGGGGATTCACACACAGTCGTAAATTCCCACGGTGTGCACTATGTGTTTCGAATATTGTGTGTACTTTTTGTTTTATACAGTTGTCAGCCAGGCATCTAACTATGAAAAAATTACACTCCAAAAGACCCCGGGCTTCTGACAAAACAACCCGGGCTTAAGCCCAGTAAGCCACCCCCACGCTCCGTTCCTGCCTGCGAGTACTGTCTGCATTTGAGTCCTGTCTCTCATATCGGCCCCCTGGTCGTGACACTTAGGTTACTTTAGCAGTACTTTAAAATTCCTCCTGCTATTTATTTTTGGATTTTTTCAATAGGGTACAGTTAAGAGTGACAGGAAAGCAGAGGTTGGAGAGGAACCCAGGCCGGCCGCTCTCAGCCAGTACAGCATATGGTCACTTGCTCATCCCAGCGAGCTAAACCGGTGCCCCCTTCATATGTCATCACTTAAAGACCGGATTGTCAGCTTTTGGGAAAATGCTAGATAGGGTAACACAATGTCATTCATAAACATTTCTACTCTACAACCTGTGCAACCTGAGCATAGGAAAAATGTGTCTACTGCACTTGTATGGAAGGTTTATAAGTGTTTGCAGTTCTAGACTCTACACAATATTACATGTGAAAAAAATTAGGAAAATGTGTCCAGTTGCAAGTGCAACCAAACAACTTTCTTGTTTTTTGAACATTCTGAGTATAATAATAACTTGCAGGAAAAAAAAAAGCTTGCTTTGCATCCATGCAGAGGTTTCTATAAAAATGTGACATCACCTTGTGAACACACAGGGTCGTTTCACCAAAGCTCATCTTGAGTGAAACGGTCTAAAGTGAAACTGTCTGAAGTGACTGTATAAGACAGACCTGTCTGTGTTTGTGAATTCTGCATAAATCTGAACATAAAAAGAAAAGAGAAATCCAAGAAGAAAGGAATTAAATCAACGTTAAACATATTGGATTATTATACTTGGATGCATGTTAGTAGTTATTTTACTGGACAATCCTGCAGTGACTATGAAATTACATGTATTCATAAATTACCTGCAGTTGGTGATTATTTGAGATGGACTTAACGAACTGTCAAGTAAACTGGGGACTGAAAAAGACTTTTTTTAATGAGTAATTCTGTCAGGCTGCTAAAGCTGAGATCGTCAGTGCTGCACAATGTGTTTTTTTTCTGCTGTCAAAGCAGCAAAGAGTTATAAAAACTGTCATCATCAGGCTTATTGTATCGTTGAATCCTTATTAAATTCTTTATTAAATGGCCTGAAATTTCATTAGAGCTGCATTTTTACAAAATGTTGGTTCATTTCCTGGAGCACAGTACTGACTCTTGAATCACCTCTAACTGCTCTCAGACTCAGGAAGTTCTCAAAAGCTGTGTCCAAATTCAGAGGCTGCATCCTCTTGAGACCGCATTTGTAGGCCGATTACGTCGCAGCGATGCAGTGAAGGTTTTCCAAATACGTAGACTCCTCCAAATGCGGCCGACAAAAGCGTCTTCCTTTTCCCCAGATTTAAAGGATGGGTCAGGTGTATCCTGACCTCTGACCTATCCTGTTTGGCCCAACCTATCCCAGAATTAATAGCGCGGCCCAACCAATTCCAGTTTTGAACAATGCTACTTAGTTTTAATATTACTCTTATTACTCTTTCTAGGTCACAAAATAAACTTTGAAGATATTTTCAGGCGAGAATGTAGCTGTGTAAACTTCAAATATCTGCTCAGTTTATCAAGACATCACGTATTTCCAAGAGCGCTCTGACGTTTTTGGAGATGTCTGTTACCCGGATGTCCAGCAAAATCCTGTTAGCTTGATAGCTAGCCGGGGCGAGAACAGCAAACTCCTGGCACATCATTTTCAAATTCCCTCGCGGTCTTTTGCTACTCAGGTTAAACATGATATATAAGTCACTTAGATAACTTAAAAATGTTATTGCTTGGCTTTTTTCAGTGTTTTCTTTTGTGCCTGAGTAAATCAGTTTGGCTGAGATTAGCTGAATAAACGTCAAACGGAAAACTGATTAAACAGAAGTGTGAGATGGTCGAAAATTTACAGCAGTGTTCTGTTATGTTTTAGATAGCAAGGAGCAGACAGCTGAGTTTATTAAACTTCATTGAGACAGCGGTGAAATCTGAAGGCTAGACTGTCCAATTTCACACTTCTGGCCAACCCAGCCTTCGGAGGCCTTCGCAGCCTACGTTGGCCGGGTCCTCAGGAGGATGCAGCCTCTGAATTTGGACACCGCTAAAGAGTTTAAATGTTTTATGAATTACTCTTCAATCAGTATTGAAGCTGAGTTCAGATCATGGTGTTGTTTTGGGCAAAAACGTATTCTGTGAAACGTATTCTGAGTGGATTGATTATTATTAGTTTGTCGGTTTTGATTTGTGAAAATCTTGAAATAATCTTTAAGGAAGATGGAAGACAAATAGAGTAAAAGTCCATCCCTGTTGCAACAGACATCGAAGAATTTAGCTGTGATGTCATATGAGGGAGTATGGCCAAGCTAGATCTCTGCTGGATGTAAGAAATGCAGATGTTAACAGTTTTAACTCAAGGTTAAAAATATCAATCAGTATAAATATGACAGGCAAAAGACTTAAAACTACATTATATGGATGAAAGTACTGGGCTACAATCAATCAATTGCACAATTAACTGGAAGTGTTTAGGAACCACAGCAACTTGTACATGAAGTGCTGTAAAGTTACACAGCAGGTTCACCATGTGCCCTGCTGACTCACTAACTGTTAAATGCAAAGCTCCTCTGGTACGTCTGTATGTGGACCATTATGGTAGTCTTCCGTCAGAAAAAGTGAGCTATTTATTTATCCTGGGGAAAAAAACAAACAAGAATATAAAACATAAGGCCAAAGAGGACTCAGACTTTAGTGACTAAAATGGGGAAAACGAAATACTAAGAACGTGGACCTGGAGCATGGAGGAAGGTAAAGTGATGTTCCAGCCAGGATCAAAGGGGAACTGACACAATATATGTACATGAGGGTGTTTGGGGAAAGTAGAGACAAATGGGAACACAGGAGGGACAAATCAGGCACAATGAGACAGCAGAAGCGAGGCAGTGGACTGTCAAAATAAAACAGGAAGGAAACAGATGGACCAGACAAAGGAAGAGAGGCAATACAAACACTGAGACGAGACTAACAAAATACAGGGAGTGAGAGCGAGGGAGACAGGGAGACTTGACATCTGTAACTGGACAGGCCTAACTACACACAGGGGATGCTGGGGAGGTCACACCGAGGTGAGACTAAGACAAACAGAACACAAATGGGAACTAAGAATCAGCACCAGGGCTCTCAAACTGAACATAAGAACCTCAATAATTCCCTACAGACCAAACAATGCAAAACACATAATTCAAAATGCATCATGACCCCAAACAAACTCAAAACACTGGGTCAAAACCCAGGACCATGACAGCTGCATGAATAACTTGCCTTTCTGGTTCTTAGAGTTAGCAGTATGGTACAGCAGCAACCTGATGATATTCTTCATCATTTAGCTCCGTAGCATGAGAAATGGTCTGTAAAGAAGGAGGTTGTGAGTCCTCATGGCAGGTTATCTTGTCATGTTTTTACCCTGACCATAACATCTCTGATGCGGTTTTGTTCCATCCCTACCAGAGCTTCAAATCAACCTGGGAACATTTCAAAAACAGAGCATTTAGTCGTCTGTTGTGAAATTGACAAGATTCATTGTGTCTGACTTCCCAACATCCTCATCTGTAGGCTGCCTCTACTTTTAGTGATGGTGCTTCCAGGATGTCTCCGAAATGCACTTTGTTAAATCTGGTGGAAACACAACCACACAATGTCTTAAGTGAGTTTCATCACCTCAGGTGCTTGTGTTAAAGTGAGAGTATGACTTAGCAATGTCTGTGTCTTCTGTCTTAATTTTTTCTTTATTTTGTTCTAACTGATGAATGAATCATTAAACAAATCTTGTGCACAAAGAGGGATGTTCAGTAACATCTCAGATGTCAGCATAACTTTTATTTTTCATATGTGTCAAAACTTTATGTGTTTTAAAAACAGTAGAAATAAACACCATGGATGTTTTGTGTGCTTTTATGTGTAACCATGGAATCACATGTGTCTGGTCTCACTTTCTCTCTGCACCAGCTGTTTACACACCCACAATCCCCAGTTCACACTCAGTCATGATTCATTGGCTCTCGCTGTTTGTCCTTCAAACATACAGCAGAAGGCTGTTGAAGTACGCCTTTTTAAATTGCATACAAATGCAGATACGTGTAACTGTTAATTAAGCAGAGGATGTGACATTACCAGCTGATAACACAGTGGAATTTATTTTCAGAAAGCTGAATAAAAAACGTGTTGTAAAACATCAGCTACAAAAGCAGTAAGTTCTCCTTCATATGATCCAATTACAGCAGCCATAAACTGGTTTGTAGCTTTTCTAGGGATTCAGACTGTTAGTCTGATTTCAACTGTCAGACTGTATGGAAATGTCAGCTTCATAACAATTTTATTTATTCATCATTTACACCAAAGTCAGAGTTCTCCAAAAATAATGAAAAGTTGACACAACTGTCCATGCATTGTTCAAGCCAGTTACACTGGAATAACTTAAATGGGCAGCAACACACAACTTTAATTATTACCAATCTTGTTGTCCAGTTAAAATTCTTTAGGAGCTAAGTCTTCTCCCCTGACACTTAATTAATCCAACTTGCTATAGGTTAGACTCGGGATAACAGTAGCTGCCTATCGTTATCATTGATTGCAATCTAGCACAACCGTTCTTTCCTTCCCTCATTCTCCGATAACTGCCTAAAATATGGATAGAAGAATTCCAACCATGTGTTGTTCCACATTATACTATTCTCTCGGTCTATCTTATTCTCTCTGGGAATAAGATAGTCCATTTCTCTGTTTTTCTCCTCCTGTCTTACAAAGTGAAGTCAGCTAAACACCAACCTGACAAAGTGACACGCTGGTCCACCATGTCAATTTCATGCTTTGCCTGTTCAAAACGTGAAATGTACATGCAGGGCTCTAGAGTGCGACCAATTTGGTCGCAAATGCGACCAAATTTTTCAGTGGTGCGACTAAAAATAAATATTTGGTCGCACAGGTGCGACCAACTGTTCCGGTAACAAAAAAAAAACTCTGTAACTCTCCGTGTGGTCAACAACAGACACACATTATGCCCCTATCGTGGACTAAACCAATCAGAGATAGTCAGGGGCGGGACCTCTCTGATTGGCCGTGGTCCAGTTGAAAGTGCAGGTGGAAGAGAGAGGTGAGTAGCTTGAATAAAGCGATATCAATTCATTAACGGATTCCACACAAAGACCTAAACACGGAGCGGACCCAACACATCAGAATCAGCTTCGTCTTTCTCGGCTTTCTCACCCGACGGCCTGAACACGGACACGCTGTCGGAGCTTAGCGATTCTTCGGGTCCGCGCTGTGTTTACGTCTTTTTGCGCTGATTCTGAGCTGCAGGTTTTGCCTCTCTCCAACCAAAATTCACCGAGCCTGCAGCAAAAGAAGCAGCAAACTGCGCTTCACATTTGATCAATGTCGTCATGAATTCCCTCTGACTTTTGCTGTTTTGCTTCCACCACGATAAAAATCAAACTTCCTGCACAGCTCTCTCTCTCTCTGTACTTCAGGAACAGTTTCCCGTCTCAAATCTGTTTTCTGCATTATTCATTCACTTATTACCCACCAGTCTAGCGTTGTTTACAGCGCTTTTTCTTTTTTCACTTAAATGACCTCGGACAAGAAAGCCTAATTTCTGCTGTTCAATACTGAAGAAATTTAAATTTCTTAAAATTATGCAAAATTACAGAATATTTTTAAGGTTATCTGCTATAAAAAGCCAGACCAGGAAAATCTCCTTCATGTTTTCCTGTGTTTTATTCTCAGTTACTTTCACACAAAGGCATCTGCTGTGATTTTCACAATTCTGATGAAGTCTCATGTGTATCAGTACTGATAAATGATCAGAATTATAATATTTCTGACTGTCTGAGGCTAAATTGAATCAAATCAGGACTTTGAGAACCGGAATTGAATGGATTATAGAAATCAGTGATGATACTCAGCCCTAGTGAGCAGCCTAGGCCTGAGAGAAGTGGATGTACTGTAGCTGTGGGTAATAAGAAAAGATGAAAAGAACTATTGATAACTTTTTTGTTAAGTTAAGGCCTGATCTGTCTGAAATTCATAGCCAGTGCTCTGACACGGTGCCATCAATATTTGAATGCTGAAAAAGCACAGTGTATCCAGGAAACACATTATATGCTGCGATAAATGCACTGCCCAAGTGTCCCCTCTCCCCACTGCCTTTCAGCAGCAGACAGCAGCAAACATGTCGTCAGAGGAGGCCAAGATGATGATTAAGTTTTTAACATTTTCTACAATATTGACAAAGCACTTTAAGCACAAGTTTGTTAGTTAATAATTTAGAAATTAATATTGTCTGTATGGACTTCCCCCCCCAAAGAAAGTGCACATGTAAAACTGCGGTGTTAAGCGATGCGGTTGAAAAATTTGAGTGCGCCTAACTTTTGTGCCGGTACGCCTAAATTTTTAAAGTTAGGCGTACCGGTGCGCCCATGTCAAAAAGTTAGTCTAGAGCCCTGACATGCATGCTGTAATCTGCAGTAACAGCAGAGGGAGATGTTTTATTTCAAGCCAACATGAAAATTATCGCAGGAAAGCATTTAAACAGACATTTTTAAGTTTAAAGTTTCATCTAATCTAATCAAATCTAATTAACCACCTAGCGTCATCGATTCTGACAATTAAAGTCCCTAGCATGTACCTAATACGTTTTTGCCTGCTAACGACTTTTTGGCTTTAAGTATATTATCTCCCGCTGCTGGTAATGCAATTTCTGCATGCGTGTCCATTTCATGTTTTGCCATGATACTGGGTTGGCTACACTATGTGCCACACATTAACGCTAACACACCACTTCACCCTCTGTTGGGTTGTATGGTTGACAAAAGGTATTTAAAAGCTTGCTCCAGGCTTGAACACAAAACCTCAGCATTGCTCTACAGTGTACTGTCATATAAGTATCGCGTGCTAACCGATTGTGCCACTGGAGCTGTGTTTATACAAGTGCACACAGCTCTCCACCTGTCAAAATAACTGCAGCACTTGTGTAATTCAAGTAACATCTTAATTTTGTAACTGAATTGTGATTACTGAATTTAATTACAGAAAATTGTAATGCGATTAGTTGGGAACTTGTTACATTCTGTCCATACTGCCAGCCTTTCAGAAGAAGAATGTCACATTTTAAAGAAACTGAGGCATGACGCATTTAATGGAATATGAAGTAACACTGAAGTACCAACTGAATTACAAAGATGGAAAAAAATACAGTTTTTAGTTGGCTCTGGTTTTGAAATAAACAGTGGTTCATGTCTAGGTTGGAATTGCTTCAGATCCAAATTCTTTTGGTACCTTTGACCCTTCTATAATTGATTGAATTTCTAATTCAAACTGTTTCTGTTGGGGAGTTTGGAGACCAAAGTGCTATGTCAAGAGGTTTGCTCAATCTGGCCAGTTTGGCTTGTAAAGAGCAAAACCATGCCCAGTTCAGGATTCTGCTGGACAAAGCCCAAGCCCCCGGTGGGGACGAGGACTTCTGGTACCAGCTCACCCAGAGAGACAAAGATTTGCAAACAGAGGTATAGAATTACAGCTTTGTGATGAGTCTTTACACAGTGTTGTGTTTGTAAAAATTTTCCCTCAAGGTCTTTTTTTTTTCTTTTATAGGTTGATCAGATTGTAAAACAAGGCTGTAGGGCTCTGAAGTTGGTGCTTAAGGAGTGGGTAAACCAAGCCCCAGAGCTCCCATTCTTGATTAACCTTTCTACTCAGATTTTTATTTTTTCTTGGTTAAGCTGATCTTATTAGAAATTTCTGTTGTGTTTTCTTAGGTTCTTGGTTTTAAGAGAAAATAAACACTCATGTTCAATAAATATTTTAGAGAACAAAATTAATATTATACATGTAATATGTATTAAAATATCTATCTATCTTATGCAGCTTTCAGTAGTAAAACGTGCTTTGAATGGACCAGAATTTCACAATGTGCCTTCTCTACAGACTTAAACTTTAAGAACTCAAATCTGCTTTGCATGGTAGCAACTATTCTAGTTGCTTTGCATGATGTGCAGCCATTACAATTCATTTAACACCTGTAACTAGGGATGGGTACCGGTGTTCTGACATAAACGGTAGTAACCAGACCGAAAAGCAGCGCACATTTCGGTGCTTTATTTCGGTGCTTTTTTTTCCTGAGCTGTGATACACTTCTAGCCAATCATTTTACGTTTCCGAGGATAGTAGGCGGGGCCAGGTACATACGTTCTGTTAGAGCAGAGCTACAGATTAAAAATGTCCAAGGCGAAGCGGTCAAAAGTCTGGCTGTACTTCACAGCAAAATATGCAAACTCAGCAGCCTGCAACAAGTGCTTTAAGCTGATACTGTGATACTGTCAAAGGAGGTAACACCAAGAATCCGATTAAACAGCTGGCGACGCATAGCGTTTTTTTTAAAAGCCGAGAAATGCGCCGTATTTGATAGCTTGCTGCGAGACCTCACACCGTGCACGTCGGGTGGGTTGCCAGTTATCGGACCCGGAGCAACATCCCCCAAAAACCCGAAGAATAGAGTCCTGGCCCCTAGCCCTGCCAGTGTAGCAGAAATGATGACGGATGATGATGGCAGCAGCAGCCGTTCTTCTCTGCGTGAGTAGCTTCATGTTGTTCGTGTGTAATTTACGTTGAGTAGGCTAACCACGTTATTACATTAATGCATGTAAGGTGAACTAGCAAACATCATCATAGCTACATGCGGCTGTCCTCTTGTTTGATGGCAGATACTCCCTTCACCCTGGCCAAAAAGGCTAAAATGACCAAAGAAAAAGTGGGAAACAGTTAAACATGAGAGGGTTTAAGTTTGTGTTTTTTCCATTGTTTAAGCACTGCTTCCAGCCAAGAGTGATGCCATATATGCCACATAGCTGCAGAAAAGGCTAACATTGTTATCTTTTTACAAAAAAAACCAGCTGAACATGAGAGGTTTTTGGACAAAGTTTGTGTTCTCCATTCTTTAAGCACCGGTTTGAGGACCGTTTAAGCACCGGTGTTCCAGATCTACTGGCGTTTAGATCAACTGGCGTTGGTCGAACAGATGTGTGGCAGTCTTGCGTTTCAGTAGCTCCTACCGACAAACCAGCAAAAAAACGCCAAATGTGTCACCTGTGACACTTGTGAGGTTGTCTCAAACACACTCCGTCAGTCTTGATGCTGTTGAACAACAAAATGTTTAAAAATGTGGCGAGTTTACCTGGTGATATCCTCATGCGCGACGCGATCGCGAAAACAGCAAACAAGTAATACCACGCCGTTGTTGTTCACAGGACAGCAAGAGTAAACGATCGGGAGACTCCTGTCGTCGTTATCGTTCCTCTCGCACGGTTTGTTTCTCCGAATTCAGCGTTTTTGCTTCACAACTAAAGCGAGCAGTTTACTTTGTGCACTAACATGGACTCCAGTCAACCAGCGCCACCTCTGGCCAAGTGCCACAGCCTACAGCCAGATCAGCCTGTGACACACATCTGCACCACGTTTGAATTCGTGTCATGCACATTTGTACCTTTCAATTGTGTCTGTTTGTGCGTCATGCAAATAAACCTTTGAAATGAATGAAATTATATCATGTATTTATTATCAGCCTACATTTGTACAAAATGCCAAATGACATACACATAGTCATAAGAAATCACCATCCTGATATCAATACTTTTGCCCATAAGAAAAATGTCGTGAACACACTAATATTTCACCAGTGTTGTAACATCACATGTCGTTAGCATAGTCTGCCTGTGTCTTCCCTCTGCAAACGAACATGTTAGAGTTGGTTGTTATATACAGTCTGTATAAGTGTGGTCAATCTAATAAACATTTGTAAGGAGATGGCAGTTACTGTGAATGTACAGCAGGTGATTAGTAATAAATAGTCAGACAATGACTCTGACAATCTCATTCAATCTTGCAGATTGCACCTTCTGTGGAAAGTGGTACCACACAGTGTGTGTGGACTTCCCCTGTGCAGAAGGCGACTAAAATTGTTGTGGGTGCTAAATAAACAGAAAAAAGTGATCCCTGTTGTCTTTGCTTACTGATTGTTTTCAGTGTTGACAATCCACATTGCTGCCATTGCATCTTTCAACATGTTTGTGGGTAGATTTGGATGTACCAGGGGTAAGTGCAGCCACTCAGCCTCTACTCAATGTGATCATAGCAGCAGGTGCAGATGTGTCACAAGTTAATCTAGTAGTAGGCTATGGTAGTAGTGGACTGACCTCCATTTGAAACTGCTCCAGCTGCTGTGTGATAGTGGATCTGCTACAAATTGAAGATCATAAGCAAGTTTTGGAAATTAACCCTTGTATTAAGTTGAAGAACAAACAATTGACATTGATTTTGTTGCAGGTCATTTAGATCCATACTGTGTAAATCCACTCAGAATTATCCAAAAACTGCAATAAAACAATAGCAACTTTATTTCCCATCAGATAAACATGTAGAACACAGACATACAACAGTTAGACTTTCCATAACCATTTTAGGAACAATTTGGTTTTTCGTTCTTACAAACACGTATTTTGAACTTGCCCAACGTTCTCAGTTTTTCAATGCTCAACATTTTCGATTTTGTCCACATGATGGACAGAATGTAACTGTGTGCTTTCTGCAGATGTACTTCTTGCATTTCTCACAAAAAGTGCTTGTTTTCAAACAGGAACCTTCCTAACTAAGATTTAAAACAAAGGATTTCTACGTCTCCTCCAGTCTCACAAACAGATGACAAACCAAGCGACACACCTGAGTCACTGACTTTCTTATATCAGAATCAGAATCAGAATGGGTTTTATTGCCAAATGTTGAGCGGGTTTACAACATTAGGAAATTGCTGCGGTGCTTCAGTGCAAACATACTGTTAGAAATACTGTTATAAATTAAGCTTAAATAGACATGAAAATAAAAATGAGAATAAGAATAAAAAGTGCTAAGTAGATAGATAGATATATACATGAGTGCAGGTGGTGATCAGTGCCAAACATGGAATGATGCAGTGAACACAGCGTAGGGTCATGTGTTAGTGGTGGGAACAGTCATATCCACTCACTCTCACTGACTGTTTATTACTAATCACTGTGTAACTGCTGTGAATTCACAGTAACTGCCATCTCCTTACAAATCTTCATTGGATTAACCACACTTATACAGACTGTATATAACTCCAGCCATGTTGATGGATTGCCTATATTGGCTGGAAATATTCATTTTCAGGGAAAAGACACAGACAGACGATGCTCACAGGATGTGATGTGACAACACTAATGAAATATTGATGTGTCATATTTGTCCAAGGCGTATTTCATTGTTATGGAAAAAGAGAATATTAAAATCATGATGACCAATTGGAGTGGTGATTTCTATGACTTTGTGTATATAATTTGGAATTTTGTACAAATGTAGGCTGATAATAAATACATGATATCATTTCATTCTTTCCAAAGGTTTATTTGCATGACGCACAAACAGACACAATTGAAAGGTACAAATGTGCATGACACGAATTCAAACGTGCAGATGTGTGTCACAGGCTGATCTGGCTGTAGGCTGTGGCACTTGGCCAGAGGTGGCGCTGGTTGACTGGAGTCCATGTTAGTGCACAAAGTAAACTGCTCGCTTTAGTTGTGAAGCAAAAACGCTGAAACCGGAGAAATAAACCGTGCGAGGGGAACGATGACGACGACAGGAGTCTCCCGATCGTTTACTCTTGCTGTCCTGTGAACAACAACGGCGTGGTATTACTTGTTTGCTGTTTTCGCGATCGCGTCGCGCATGAGGATATCACCAGGTAAACTCGCCACATTTTTAAACATTTTGTTGTTCAACAGCATCAAGACTGACGGAGTGTGTTTGAGACAACCTCACAAGTGTCACAGATGACACATTTGGCGTTTTTTTGCTGGTTTGTCGGTAGCAGCTCCTGAAACGCAAGACTGCCACACATCTGTTCGACCAACGCCAGTTGATCTAAACGCCAGTAGATCTGGAACACCGGCACCGTTTCAAAAGTACCGATTTGGCACCGGTATCGGATAAAACCTAAACGATACCCATCCCTACCTGTAACATATTATCTCATAAATGTTAAAACAAACTGACAAGACTTATTAGGTAGCAATGTCTACACCCAGATTTTATATGTTCTTTATGTAACTCAGTGTGATGTATTGTGTTTCAGAGAAGCGCTGGAATTTACACTACCAGTCAAAAGTTTGAACACACCTTCTAATTTCATATTTTTTCAATATTTGATCTGCTTTCTACATTGTAGATGCATACTGAAGACATCAAATATGTGAAGCAAGATATATGAAATTATGTAGCAAAGAAAAAAATAATAAATAACTCTAAACATATCTTATATTTTAGATTACACAAAGTGTCCACCCTTTGCTTTGTTGACAACGCTGCAAACCCTTGACCTCTCAATGAGCTTCACGAGTCTCTGTGTCTCTGCTGTGTGTCTCTGTGTGTCTCTGCTAGCCAGCTAACTAGGCCTCTTAGTTAGCTAGTTTAGAGTTTTTCTGTTAAATTATGTTGTAAATTTATGTTGCATGTAGCACCTTGGTTCCTGGAGGAACGTTTCGCCTCACTGTGTACTGTTAAACTGTATATGGTTGAAGTGACAATAAAGCCAACTTGACTTGACTTGACTTGACTTGATGTAGTCAACTGAAATGGTTTTCACTTCACAGGTGTGCCTCAGGGTTCAGTTGTGGATAGCTTGCCTTCTTACTGGGGTTGGGACCATCAATTCTGTCGTGCAGAAGTCAGGTTGGTACCAGCTGACAGTCCTATTTAAATGTTAGAATTCTTTTTTTCCAACTTTAATTTTTATTAGTTTTAGTTAATTAAATGTTAGAATTCATATTATGGCAAGAACCAATCAGCTAAGTAAAGAGAAATGGCAGTCGATCATTACTTATTTAAGAACTGAAGGTCAGTCAGTCTGGAAAACTGCTAAAAGTTTGGATGCATCCCCAAGTGAAGTTGCTAAAACCGTCAAGCACTAAAAGGAAACTGCTCACATGAGGACTGTGCCAGGAAAGGAAGACCAAGAGTCACCTCTGCCGCTGAGAATAAATTAATCCGAGTCACCAGCCTCCGAAATTGCAAGTTAACAACACCTCAGATTAGAGCTCAGATAAATGCCACACAGAGTTCCAGTAGCAGACACATCTCTACATCAACTGTTCAGAGGAGACTGCACGAATCAGGACTTTATGAACAAATAGCTGCTAAGAAACCACTACTAAGGAAAAGCAACACACAGAAGAGATTTGTTTGGGCCAAGAAACACAAGGAATGGACATTAGACCAGTGGAAATCTGTGCTTTGGTCTGATGAGTCCAAATTTGAGATCTTTGGTTCCACCTACCGTGTCTTTGTGCAACACAAAAAAGATGAACATATGGTCTTTTTTTTCTGCCTCTCCTGTAGCAATCAGAATTATTGTCCGAAGGCCAGGAAAAGGGATCGTTAGATTTAGTTTCCCAAGTGGACCATTAAGGCTTTTGCTTGTTCACTTGACTGTCATAGTTTATTCAATCTTTATTATTACTATTTTTTCACTTTTAAGTTATTACAATCAGAATGGACAGGACCAGTGGACAGGTAAGAGAAAGAAGAAGAAAAGAGAAGTTGTGTGAGAGTTAACAGAAGGAGAGGGAAAGAAAAATAGAGCTAAACATGAGGAAAGACACTGACACTAAAAATCTGTTTGATCCCCTGCTAAAAAATAAAACTAGCAAAAAGACAATAAATAGGGAAACTACAGCAGCAACCAACATAAGCATAGTAACAGTAAATAATAAACACTGAATGTTGCTGGACTGATAAAAGCATGATTTGTTTGGAGGCAGCAGCCAAGCAGTATAGCGTATGTCTGTGAGTACCTGTTTGTACACCTGTGTGAACACTAGTGTGAACACCTGTGTCCACACCTGTGTGTGTAAGCGCGCTTGTAATCATAGGTTTCTCCATGTAACTGTCTAATAGGAGGGTGTTGGGAGCCATAGCCCTTCCCCCCAGGACATGAAGCAAGCATGGAGGAGATCCAGGCCCCCATACATCTAGAGGCCCCCCAGAGCACGAGAGCCCAAAGAGGATCACTGCAAGGAAGTTGCGCCACCCACCTAGAAAGGAGCTGACGAGTGCACCAGACTTGGGACACCTAGCAGGCACTGTGCAGAAGCCACAGGGGGGTTATTTCACACCTTTTTGTTTATTACATCATTCCAAATGTGTTCATTCATAGTTTGATGCCTTCAGTGAGAATCTACAATGTAAATAGTCATGAAAATAAAGAACACTGTTGGGA
This sequence comes from Copadichromis virginalis, assembly GCF_057382275.1. Taxonomy (NCBI): domain Eukaryota; kingdom Metazoa; phylum Chordata; class Actinopteri; order Cichliformes; family Cichlidae; genus Copadichromis; species Copadichromis virginalis. Next base: position 30,854,635 of record NC_140632.1, on the reverse strand, counting down.
AGGTTACTTTTAAAATGTATTCCACTACAGATTACAAAATGCATGCGCCAAAATATATTTTGTAATGTATTCAATGAGAGTAATGTATTTGGAATACTTTGGATTACTTAATATATTGTCGTGCTGTGTGATTTATTACTATTACTGAAGGTTACTCGCTATTTTAATACCAACTAGATTTTTAAATTTTAATATAAAATGAGTAACAGTAGGGTGGATATTAGGTAAGGCGGCACTTTTTGCAGCGATCTCGTATAGAAAACTATTCCGCGCGTATATAAAACAGGTCTGTGGCTCCAAACCATAGTAAAGGGACCTCTGGCTAATACGCCGGGTTCCGTGCCGGGCTCATATCCGAAAAATAGCTTTACTTTGTTGTCTGGGTCAACTTTGCTAGCGAGAGACACAGAGAGGCGTTGAAAGGCTGCTCCAGCTTATTGTTTCAGAGGAAAACACGAATACTGTGTACAGTCGAGTCTTAATAACTTACTTACAACTGGGATCATCAGGCACTCTTTTTTTGGCTGCAGTGGTTATTATTATATTTACATGCTACCAGCTCCCGTTTCTCATCGGTCACTTTTTGGATAATAATTTTTAAAAATATTTCTTCACGTCATTATGCGGCCGCAAGTAGAGGTGACCAAAAGCTTGGAGTGACCAAAAATAGAGAGGGGACAGCCTAACATATGGAACAGGAAAAGACCGCTGTGTAATCCATGTATTTCAACAAAGTAACTGTATTCTGAATACCACCTTTTTAAACGGTAACTGTAACGGAATACAGTTACTCATATTTTGTATTTTAAATACGTAACGCCGGTACATATATTCTGTTACTCCCCAACACTGATAAAGAAAAACCATTATATGAGAATGTGTGTTCACACTTTCGACTGGTAGTGAATATGTGCCATTGGTAGTGGGGAACCTTTGGAGACACTCCACACTTAGGCTTTCCAGAGGCTAATGACTGCCTGTGATACACTCAGAGAGAGTGCCAGTAGCTTTACTAAACTTGGCTACAGACAACAAGCAACAGAGGCACATGGAGAGTGTGCGCATGGTTTGAGGTTAGTCAGCCAACAGTTACACCAGGCCTAAATTGAAAAGTATCTGAAACTGGAACGGTTTTGAAACCATGCTATGTGCAATACGGAAGTGTAGTTTTTACTAAAGCAAATATAATTTTGGGCAGCATGGTGGCACAGTGGTTAGCACTGTTGCATCACAGCACGAAGGTCCTATGAGGCACTACACTTAAATGGAATAGTGTGAGGTCCATTTATTTTGGACAGTTTTCTGTAGGTTTGCCTCTGTATACCACTGCAGTATATTTTAAATCAAACTACAAAATTATGATTGAAATGCTTTTTAATTCAAGGTGAGGTTTGTGGGTTCTAAACTTCAGGTCACTGACTGCATCCAAATATTTTCATCCAACTATTAAATACAATCCTTCCAGAACTACAGCAAGAACAGTGGAGAAGTGGCAGAAAAAAGATGGAAACAAATACACATGGATTATTTTAATTCAGTTTGCTTAATTGGGTTCCCTTTTTCTTCTTTCAGAAATTGTGTACAAGTTGGATGGTGTTTTATGCAATATTACAGTAATCTAAAAAATACTTCTCACATGGTTTCCTTGCAACGATATAGAGGAATAAGCAAAATAAGTATTTTGCCCTGTGAGGTAGAAACTCTTGCATACAACTTTGTGCATACAAGTCCATCAGTAAAGTAAGATGATGAACATGTTTTTGTACAACTTTGTTGTATGTTTATCTATCAACAGGCTCTTTTTATGAAGCTTTATTCAACTGCAAGATCTTTTTCTCTTGTGTCTTCTCTGGCAGTTAAACTCAAAATACGTCCTCCTGGAGTACCCTTCTGCACACCAGTTTAATGATATCGAGCCACAACATAACATTATTTGGGTTGTTTTTGTTTGTTTTGCTTCTTTTTTTTTGATAATTGAAAAATTTGTTGGCACCATTGCACGCGCACACGCTCACGTACATCCTCACTGAGTCATAATATTTAGACCTAAGTTGGAAAACTCATCAGCATGTTTCCAAAGAGAAAGGTGCTTGGTGTGATTTATGGCCTACTTCATGCTCCCATTTCCTTTAGTAGGTAATAGGTGTCACTTTTATGACACTGCTGAAGTTGAAGTGTTGAGGTGAAATGTTAAGTGATGTTTCAGCGATATGCAAAAGGAAGAGATTGGCTTAGCCTTAAGTGGATATTCCAGCACTCATTCAGCCACCAGAGATCACAGCCATTTTCTAACTCTAACATAACAAGGGCAAATGGATCGTGTGTGTCCTTGATGAGCCCTCACAAGGCTTTAGAGCCAGTGGGAGGAAAAACACACCACTGTACTGTCATGTCCGCTAACACTACAGCACCACAGGGCTAATGATGTGTGTACTGAAATCTAGCATGTATATTCTACTTTATGTGTTTGTACTCAGTTCTGTGTGTACATGTTCAGAGATGTGTGTGTACTCATATGTACAAATAAATCCTTAAACAAGTTTGTGTCATTAAGTACATTTTTATTTATAGAGCACCATTGAAGATAAACATCACAAAGATAACAAAAAGCAATGTTTAAAAGAGACCACTTAGTCCACAGATCTCAAGATCACAGGGAGAGGATTACTGAGTCAGGGGAGCACTGCAAAATCTCTGTCTCCTTAAGTTTTCAATCTGGTATGCACAGCCAGCAGGCCCTGAACCAGAGGTAGGCATGCCCAGGCCTCAAGGGCAGGTGTCCTGCAGGTTGTAGATATCACCCTCGGTCAACACATCTGAATCAAATGATTAGTTCATTACCAGGCATCTGGAGAACTTTAAGACATGTTGAGGAAGTAATTTAGAAATTTAGATGTGCTGGATCAAGGACACATCTAAAATCTGCAGGAGACCGGCCCTTAAGGCCAGGAGTTTCCCCACCCATGCCCTAAAAACATGGCCCTGGGACTAAGTGCAGATGTATGGATGTAAGAGTTCACTGATGTATCCTGGTGCTCCTATGTCAGGGGCACAATGATTTTTGTTTTTTCTTCATTAAGTTGGAGAGGGTTGTTAGCCATCCAACTTTTAATACATTCTAAGCAGCTATTCACGAACTGTAGCTTAGAAACTTCTTGGAACTTAAAATATAGTTAAATGTCATCTGCGTAACAAGTAATTTAATAAAGGGGCAATAAATGTACAATAAGGGCTCTAAAACAGAACCTTGTTGAACACTGTAGGGAAGGGAAGTGGAAGAGGACCTTTACTTGGATGCAGCACAGAAAAGGATCGTTAGGATATCAACTATTCCAGAGAAGACCTTGATACTCCTCAGTAAGGAAAATCGTTATTGGCTGTCCTAAAAGTCGCTAGAAGTCGCTAAATGACGTCATCGCCTAATTTGCATAATTGGTCATGCTAATATAATTATAACCAATGTTGTTGGAGAGAGAAATAACATCGTGGAAGAGACATAAAAAAAAGCAATAATTGCTTTTTTTAATGTCACAATTCCAACCCTGCTCCTTTATCCGGGCTTGGACCGGCAAAAGTGATCCGAAATAGGCACTCTGGTGGAGTGTTTGGATGTTAACAATGGATCAAGTGTGTGTGTGTGTGTGTGTGTGCGTGTGTATGTTTATAAGTAGTTTTAAACCTCGTGATCCACAAAACAGCATAACAGTAAAAGAAGAACTGCGTTACATTCAGTGCGGGAGCAGCGGCTTCACTCATGCGCGATTCATTTGCAGTTCGGACGCATAGGTGTGAACATCTTCTGCCCTGCAGCTGGGGGAGGACTATCCTCCGCCCATGAGCGCTTTGGAACTGGTGAGGTGCCCACGGCAGGACCCGCTGCTTGTTGAGAGTAAAAGCAATACCCGCTTTCACGTCAAAAAGACGTCATAAATAAGTCTCCAATAACACCAGAAAAAGTCGCCAGATTTTTCGCTAGTCGCTTTTTAGAAAAAAAGTCGCTAAGGGGGTGTGAAAACTCGCTAAGTTGGCAACACTGCTCAGCATGATGTGATGGCCAACAGTATCAAAAAAGAGGTCAGATCCAACATCACCAAATCATAAAATCACTGATGCATCAGGAAAATTCCTTTATTGAATCACATCTTTTAAACAGCTGAAATTAAAACAGAGAACAAAGGTAAAAAAATAAATAAATGAATAAATAACATGGTGAGTTTGAGTCCATGTCTTTTGTTCTGTCTTCCTCCCCTCACCCCAGTGGTTTCTTGTGGGTGAATCTTATGATTGGTGAGTTATTCTCTGATGAAAATGTGGATGATTGGCTGGAGGACTGTTTACTTAGCCTGATAGGCCGAAGGACACTGTCTCAGCTAAACTATGGACACGCACACACACACACTTACACTGATAAGCACTCACTCATCCCCCTCCCTTTCCAACGCCTTCGATGCTTGTGCCCTACCGGGGATGATAGCAGTCAACTGGACCAGCACAGATGCTGCAGGACCGGATGCGCTGTCTACGCCGGCTCTCTCTTACCCTTTACCCGCCCTGTTGCTTGTCTCGTGTTTCTATGGTGTATTGATAGTCATGTGCTTTTGTGCTGAGGTGTTTTTTCTTTTATCAAACTGTTCTCCCACTAGGAGCTCAGTCTGAGTGGAGTTTTTTTTCTCCTCCTCTTACCTCATGTAGTGTATTTTCGTTGTTTTTTTCCTATCAGCCTACCTTCTGACATGTCTGCCCAATGTGATGTTTGTGTAAAGTTGGTCAGAAGGTTCCTTTGTGAGTGCGCATGCGCCATTAGCGTGCTGCCTGCTGTAACCCCTAATTTCCCTCGGGATGAATAAAGTATTCTGATTCTGATTCTGATAGAGATGAAGGAGAAATAGTGTTTCTCGTGGGGGTTTTTTTGTACAAAAAGCAGTGAATTCAGTGAATTCATTGAATTCTTCTTTTTCTTCCTTGTTGGGCATACTTATCAGGGCCTCATGACAGTTTCAGAAGGGTTATGTTGTTAAGACTAAAGTTGCTGAAAGTGTTGCTTATTCTTTAAATCTTTAACGGCGCATATTGTCATTTTTTTCTTTCTTTATTTTTAACTGGTTAGCTATAAATCGAACTGATTTGTTACCATGTTCAAAATTTTGCAAGTGGAATCTTTGTACTAAGAATTGATGGGGGGTTTTTTTTATTAATAATTCCATTTAATTCTACTTTTGTTTTACATACTTTGTTCAGTATTTGCTGTTACTGGGAGGACACATAGGCTTCTTCTAAGGATTTGATCATTTCCCATAATTCCTGAATATGTTTGTTTACTCTTTTCTTTTTATGTGATGAGAATGAAACTACTTTACACCTCAACACAGCTTTCCCTGCTTCCTAGAAAACAGATGCTGATGTTCCAGGCAGGTCATTATAGCCTAAATATAAAGCCCACTCTTTTTTCACATATTTAATGAAATCTTCATCTTTAAGCAATGATGTATTGAATCTCCAGTTTTTACTTGGTGGAGTGACCTTAAAGCTACAGGAGAATGATCACTAACAACTATAGGGTGTATTCTCAGAATCTGAAATGCCACTCAACAGCAGTGTTGGGACTAACGCGTTATTAAGTAACGCGTTACAGTAACTACGTTATTATTGTGGTAACGAGCACGGTAACTAGTTTTTATGCCAAACCAGGAACACGTTACTCGTTACTGGGATTTAGATAGGCTCGTTATTCGCTACTTCGTGTGGTGGCTATCGCGGAGCTTCCACAGGGGAGGCAAAAGGGTCTGAGTGTCAGGTGAACTGAACTTCAGGTAAGAAGTTGTGACCTGCAGTCTATCTGGGTCAGATATAAACCAAGTTTAGGTGGAGTTTATTTTTGTTATGCTGACTTTTTCCGTACTGTGTACTAGCTAGCATGACAGAGTTTCTATACAGCTATGTGGGTGCTATGATGTTACTGATGTTGAACTTTATTTTGTTCATAAGGTTAATTATTAGAGTTGCCAACCATCCCCTAAAAAACGGAATCGTCTCGTATTCAGAGAAAATATTTCGCGTTTCATATTGAGGTGAAAAGAAACAGTTTGTCCCGTACTTCAGCTACAATGAAAAAGACACAACGCTGGAGTTATTCTGGTGTGGGATTTCTCTCATGGAAATATGCACATTATCTTTTTCTTTCTATTGGTAGGTGGCACAATGCACTTGTGGCAAGTAAGCAAGCTAGAAGACTGGCAATCTTGCTGGGTATCCAGTTATGGAAGCAACACATTAACAAGAGAATTCTGAGTAAAACCAAAGTTACTTTCCCTTAACTAGTTACTTTGAAAGTAATGAGTAATTTGAAGTAACCGAGTTACTTTTGATAGAAGTAACTAGTAATGTAACTAAGTTACTAATTTAAAGTACAGTGGGGCAAAAAAGTATTTAGTCAGCCACCGATTGTGCAAGTTCCCCCACTTAAAATGATGACAGAGGTCAGTAATTTGCACCAGAGGTACACTTCAACTGTGAGAGACAGAATGTGAAAAAAAATCCATGAATTCACATGGTAGGATGTGTAAAGAATTTATTCGTAAATCAGGGTGGAAAATAAGTATTTGGTCACCTCAAACAGGGAAAATCTCTGGCTCTCACAGACCTGTAACGTCTTCTGTAAGAAGCTTTTCTGTCCCCCACTCGTTACCTGTATGAATGGCACCTGTTTGAACCCATCATCTGTATAAAAGACACCTGTCCACAGCCTCAAACAGTCAGACTCCAAACTCCGCCATGGCCAAGACCAAAGAGCTTTCGAAGGACACCAGGAAAAGTATTGTAGACATGCACCAGACTGGGAAGAGTGAATCTACAATAGGCAAGCAGCTTGGTGTGAAAAAATCAACTGTGGGAGCAATCATCAGAAAATGGAAGACATACAAGACCACTGATAATCTCCCTCGATCTGGGGCTCCACGCAAGATCTCATCCCGTGGGGTCAAAATGATCATGAGAACGGTGAGCAAAGATCCCAGAACCACACGGGGGGACCTGGTGAATGACCTGCCGAGAGCTGGGACCAAAGTAACAAAGGTCACCATCAGTAACACACTACAACGGCAGGGAATCAAATCCCGCAGTGCCAGACGTGTTCCGCTGCTGAAGCCAGTGCATGTCCAGGCCCGTCTGAAGTTTGCCAGAGAGCACATGGATGATCCAGCAGAGGATTGGGAGAATGTCATGTGGTCAGATGAAACCAAAGTAGAACTTTTTGGTATAAACTCAACTCGTCGTGTTTGGAGGAAGAAGAATACTGAGTTGCATCCCAAGAACACCATACCTACTGTGAAGCATGGGGGTGGAAACATCATGCTATGGGGCTGTTTTTCTGCAAAGGGGACAGGACGACTGATCCGTGTTAAGGACAGAATGAATGGGGCCATGTATCGTGAGATTTTGATCCAAAACCTTCTTCCATCAGTGAGAACTTTGAAGATGAAACGAGGCTGGGTCTTCCAACATGACAATGATCCAAAACACACCGCCCGGGCAACAAAGGAGTGGCTCCGTAAGAAGCATTTGAAAGTCCTGGAGTGGCCTAGCCAGTCTCCAGACCTCAACCCCATAGAAAATCTGTGGCGGGAGTTGAAAGTCCGTGTTGCTCGGCGACAGCCCCAAAACATCACTGCTCTCGAGAAGATCTGCATGGAGGAATGGGCCAAAATACCAGCTACTGTGTGTGCAAACCTGGTAAAGACCTATAGTAAACGTTTGACCTCTGTTATTGCCAACAAAGGTTATGTTACAAAGTATTGAGTTGTATTTTTGTTATTGACCAAATACTTATTTTCCACCCTAATTTATGAATAAATTATTTACAAATCCTTCCATGTGGATTCATGGATTTTTTTTTCACATTCTGTCTCTCACAGTTGCAGTGTACCTCTGGTGCAAATTACTGACCTCTGTCATCATTTTAGGTGGGGGAACTTGCACAATCGGTGGCTGACTAAATACTTTTTTGCCCCACTGTAACTTACCCAACACTGCTCAACAGTGAGCTGCTGACTCAGAAATAATGGTTGGCATGTAGGAAGAAAGTATATTCCCTATGGTTAGGGTGAAGGGAGTGCAATGCGTTGCAAAGTCTGAAATCGCTCATTACTCTTTAACTATATTTGTGGACTGCCAGTTGCGCTGAATTCCTCCTTTATTTAGCCTGTCCATTTCTTCATTTAGTCCAAAAGTTTCGATCGCCAAGAAATTGCTTAAGAACAAGTGAGCAAAGTGCAGAAAAAAAAACGTGGAAGAATGAGGGGGTCATCAACATTTGGGCCATATATAATAGATAGCTTTTTGTTAAGCCTAGATAATTTAATGATTAGAAATCTACCCTCTGGATCTATAACTGTGTTGAGTACTGTGAAATTAAAATTTTTATGTATTAAAATTGCTACTCCCCTTTGCCTGGAGTTATAGCAGGCAGAGAACATATTAGGAAACTCAGGTGTTTTAAGTTTATCTGTAGCTGTGAGTTTGAGTCTCTGGTAATAAAAAAAAATGTCTGCCTGTAGTTTTTTTAAGGTGGTTAAATATCTTTAAGCTTTATCTATTATGACATTAATGTTGAATTACGAGATGTGATAGGTGACCTTCTTAATTACAGACTTGACTGAGTCCCACAGTGTGTTTTCAGCAGCGAGTGTTTTCACCTGCTGCTTTTTCAGAGGTTCCCCTCAGGGATATAAATTCCGGGTGTAAAATCTCCACCAAGGACGACCTCCTGTCCAAGCTGGACAATCTGGGATGTCGGCAAAGTCTTTGCTGGTCAGCGATGTTGTACCAGGGGAGTCTCCCAGGGAACTTCTTTTGGAGGACAGCGTCTCATTTTTGGCCGGGGAAGATGTGCTCTGGGCCTTCTTCATGACAATCACGTTGAAGCACCGGTCGATCTGTCCTCCAATGTGTTGTTCAATTGTTTGGTATACAATTGTATAAAGTAAAGTATACAACAATTGTTATTTTGTTATATACTTTGTTGTAATTGAAGATTCAAAAATAATTCTTCACCAAGTCTCCAGCATCTGACGTCACCTACCTACAGCATTTCCGTTCTGTCACTTACATTTCCATCACTTCCGTTACTCACCTCTCTCCTTGCATCCTATTGCTCTCTCAAATATTGTTCAGTATAAGAGACCAGATCATTTGTCATCATCTGTCAAAAATGGTGGGTTCACGTCTTAAAGAGTTGTTTTTTTAAAGACAAAAATAAAGGTCAGATTTACCTGTAACTTTAAGCTTTGCTCCAAACATCATCAATTTTAAATCAGTTTACCTTTCATCTCTTGTGCTTAGAATTAAAATGTAAATATCAGGCAGTGTTCACTGACAAGGGAATGGAGAAATGGACCACACAAGGCTCATGTTGTCATTTTTAATGAGGTCAAAGCTGGGCTTGCCTGGTGGTGGTGTGGCTACTTGGTATACAGGGCCACAGTAAAGATAAATGGATCTTGATTGTTATGCTCTGTTGCTCTACTGCCAACTTCCCTGAGTCGTATTTCTCTCTAACATTGTTGGACACCAGTAACTCTCGAGAGTGACAGGGTCTGCTGGTGTGGAACATGATATATCAAAAAGGATACCAGAGAATTATTGAAATCACTCATGCTTGTAATTAATGTCTATCCTTAATTCACCTGTAGACAATTATCAGATGAACTGCATTTTTATTATTACAGTGAATGCTGTCCAATAAACTGAGACACTGTAATACGCCTGAGATTCAATGATATATGACGTGTTTTGAAAACCTGATGGGTTCGGCCAAGCATGTAAATAACATGATCTTTAGCAGGTAAATACAACCTCAACCAAACTACAAAGCATGACATATTGCACTTTTTATGATTTATTTGACAAAAATTAAGCCAAACTACAGAAGCACTGTGTGAAAAGCTACACTGTAAAAAGATTTTAATATAAAAGTATTTTACTGTGTATTCACCAGTTTTGTACTGTTCTTCTAGAAAATTTACATAAATAGACTGTGATTTTACATTTCAAATGTAAATTAACGTAAAATCACTGTAAATGTAATAAAACATAGTTTTCTTGTTTTTTAAATGTATTTGTCTGTACATATGCATATTTAGATTGTTAAAATACATTCACAAATGTATCATAATTTCACTGTCCGTTATTTGAAAGATTGAACTGTTAAATTCTTATAAACTTTTTTTTACATCAAATAATAATAATAATTATTATTGTTATTTTGGGCAATCGTGGTTCAAGAGTTGGGAGTTCGCCTTGTAATCAGAAGGTTGCCGGTTCGAGCCCCGGCTCGGACACTCTTGGTCATTGTGTCCTTGGGCAAGACACTTCACCTACCACCTACTAGTGATGGCCAGAGGGGAATTATAAAGTGGAATTATAAAGTGGAATTGTAAAGCGCTTTGAGGGTCTGAAAAAGCGCTATATGAATGCAATCCATTATTATTTAAGTCAATCGTATATTTCTGTACATTTAAGTATTATTCATATTGCCACATTCATTGACCTTGTTTATAGTTAATTTAATTGTTTAATCACATTAAAATGTTCCAATAATGTTTAAAAGCACTTGAAAAAGGCAAAATCCTATGTAAAATTAGGGCAACAAACTGTATTGTCAATACTGAAAATAACTGTATTTTCATGAGAAAGTTATTTTCTGTTATTTTATGGTATTATTTTGGCGCCCCAGCTGCCGGAATATTACTGGATTTTTAGGATTTTTTTTTTTTACGGTGTAAGTACATCATTTCCTCGTCCATGGAAATTAAGATATGTAAGTAGCAGCCAGCTGCTGCTGACTAAATGTACTGGGTTAACTAATAATCAGCATAGTGTAAGCTTGCATTTTAACAGTGTGACAGTGAGTCAAAGGAAGCTGTCACAGCATCAGACGTGAAAGCCTTTTGAGAGACTTCAGACCATATTAGCGGTGCAGTACTTTCCCAAATGACCTGCAGCACACATTGAGGCAATTTAGGCCATAATGAGCCATTGAAAAAACAATGACTAAATACGTTTTTGAATGGAATTCAATTTGAGAGCCATGAAGGGAAATTAGTATTCAGCAGACACTGGTAGCACTAGCTTCATTTTGAGCAATTATAGCTGCTTGCTTGACTTTAATATATACATACCAGAGATATTATGAAGGGGAGACATTATGCACATTAAAAGATGAAGTTAGTCCCACCCCTGTCCCAGAGAGCAAATCACCATGTGAAAGCAGTGACATTTCAGCCAATCATGATCTGTTCAGTTTCATCAACGTAGCTAGTTTTGAAGCTTTCATGTCATTGAGTAGGATTTTCATTCTAGTGAGAAAAACTTTTTAAAGTTCATTATTGAGCAAAGTTAAAAACTTTCTAAATCATATTTGAATAGTCATTCTCTATATTTATATTATCCTATCAACAATTGGCTTCAAAATAACCAGCGCCAAATTACAGCAACACTTGCCTCAAGACACTTTATATTGTAAGGTAGACCCTACAATAATAAAGTCATTAATTGTTAATGTTAAAGGAATAGTTGGTTCAACAGTGCTCTGACTTTTTGTCAGCTTGGCTACAGTGCGGAAGAGAAACCTAGGGTTGTTTTTATTTTATTCAATCAATGATGAAGAGTAAGATGTTCTAACTTTACGGAGGGCTTTCTTACAAAGCAGGAAACTATTTCTCAAGGCAAAATGAAGATCATCATGTGTAACAAGCAGAGTCATGTTTTGTCCTTCATTTGTTATTCGAAGCTAAATTGTGTTCTGTTATATCCCAGAATTTACTTTGTAATATAGTTCCTCTATAGTGTTTTTGGCATTTAGTCTAAAAATATCATTCAAGTTGCTGTGGCACAAGAAAAAAATCATATGTTTAAAGAATACTGTTTGTCTTCTCGGGACATGTAAAGCAGCAAAGTGAAAACGAAAGTTTAAACTTGCATGCTAATGTTTTTAACACACTTTAGCTTCATGTTGCAGTCCATCAGAAAATCTTCCATTACTTATTTTCCCTCTTTTATACCTTACAAGAACAAAATACAGCTCTAGCTGTCATTAAGTCAGCCTACTTGAAAAATGACTAAAAGCACATAATCTCACTCTCTGGCACTTCCATATCATTTGACTGTTTGAACACTGAACCATAGTAATGAAATCAAATGGAACCCCATCAATCCACCTGAATGTGTTTCAGCTCTATCAATCTTTGTTATGCCACCCACGCCGAACACTAACAGTGTCCAATATGCTATTAAATTAACATGACAGATATGTTTCTTTTAATCAAATTGATTTATTAAAGCCTTTCATAACATTCCACTAAAAATGATACAAGTCAGCAAGTTTAAATGGCTCACTGGTCCTCGGTGCCTTGCTGTTTCCGCCCTTTCTGTGTCAGGGTTCAAGTGAGCTCTGCCAGGTTAGCAGCTCACTATTGAGCAGTGAAGAAGCAGTTAGTGAGCAGACTCTGTCTGGCTAAAACCATGACCAAGAGAATACAGTGTATCTCTTGCTATTGGTGGAGTTATTGTATGATTGCAGTCATATTCAGTTCATTTTAAGTTCATGGCGCAATATTAGAGAATAGTGTTTAATTACAACTGGCACGCAAAAGAAAGTAAACTTAGCAATAGATACTTACAGAATGCAATAGTGTGCTATAAATATCTGTCATTTTTATAGAATTATCTAGATGATTTTAGACAGAAATTGTATTTTCAGCAGACCTTTTTACAAAAACTTGATAGTGTAAAGAACAAAATGTAAGTATTTTTTTCATACATGCAGAATATTCAATAGAAAGGAATTGAATACTTATAAGCAGAGATGGGCAGTAATCCGATTACCTTTTTCGAGTTACGAGTAAAGTAAGGGATTATTATTGCAAAAACAGTAATTAGATTACCGTTACTTTCCCGTAGGAACGCTGCGTTACTGTGTTACTAAAACCGTGATTTTTTTGCGAGAATGTCTCATGACAGTGACATAAGCAAGTGCGACGTTCTTGACAACAGCTGTGTGCAGATCAACAGTGGATCATATATCTAGTACGGGAGAGAGTATGGGCGTGCAGCGTTTAAAGCGTGGAAGTACTGACCTTACTTTGAGTTTGATTCCATAAAAAGTGACAAAAACATTAGCGTCCATTAGCATTGTGCGTGGGAAGAAAACTTCTTTTTACAGCGGAAAAAAAACCCCTAAACTTCCAAGCAAGCTCCGAGTGCGCTATGACGTAATGGGAAATTCACAGAGAAACTGCCGTATCCTTCCACTGACCGCTGCAGCACACCTGCACCAGGGTAAACCTCCGCCTGCTTTACAGGTGAAAATAGAGCAAAAGGACCGCTAGTCTTTGATTTTATTTATTTTCTGCTGTGTTTTACTTGCATCTATTTGAAAGACTGAAGAGGTGGAGAATTTTACATATCTTGGCAGCATCATCTCGAATGACGGGGTCTCTGATCGGGATGTCGACGCCAGAGTAGGGAAGGCAGTTGGTGTCCTGCGACGTCTCCAACCTATTTGGAACTCGACCTCCCTGAATGTAAGGGTCAAGATCAGACTACTGAACTCTATAGTCTTCCCTACTGCACTTTACACTAGTGAAACCTGGCGCTCAACAAGTGCAATTATTCAACACCTGAACGTGCTTCAACAACGTGGCTTGCGGCGAATCCTGAGAATTTCCTACCGGGACCGAATAACAAATGAGGAGGTCCTACGAAGAGCAGGCACCAGCCCATTAGCCGATGTTGTTGCAGAAAGGCGCTTTCGCTTTGCGGGACATATTTTACGCCTACCCCCTCATCGCCCAGCTAAGATTGCCATGACATGGCGTCCACGCACTGGCAAGCGAAAGCAAGGCCTACCAAAGACCACATGGCGTCGAACATTTATGGACGATCTGAGAACTGTCGACATTGCCTGGGACGAAGCTGAAGCAGTCGCTGCTGACCGACATCGATGGAGATCACTAGCTGCCCGATGCGCCGCTCGGCGTAGGAGGAACTAAGTTCTAAATAAGTAAGTGTAAACACACAAAAAAAAAATTTATGTGCTGGAATGTGCAGAAAATAGGTTTAAATATTAAACAAATTTCTTCCAGTCAGAGAAGGTTGCATATAATTACATTTTTGCGTGATGCATAAAGTTAAAAGATTAAAACTAATAAAACAAGTTTTTAAAAGGGACTTTTCCATTTGATTACATTTTGTATGATGGATTATGTAGAAAAAGTAGAATTGGGCTGAGAGATCTATCGCTTTATCACCTATTCAGGTTGTAAATCGTGTTTTTAAAAAGTAACTAAGTAACTAAGTAATTAATTACTTTTGAAAATAAGTAATCAGTAAAGTAACAGGATTACTTTTCTGGGGAAGTAATCAGTAATTAGTTACTGATTACTTTTTTCAAGTAACTGTACCAACACTGCTTATAAGTAAAACTTTGACTATGAAACTTTCTTTCCTCCTCAGATTTGGTAGGAGCAATGTGGTTTCCATCCCAGTCATGGAACACCTTGTGTGGAACAACTTGTGTGGACCCCGGTAGCAGACCACACAGACACGTTTAGCGACAGTGTAGATGATTTATTTACAGTGACAGAGTAACAACAACACAGTTCTGCTATCGTGGGGATAACTGGTGTCTACAGGGAAGGAAAGAGAGCAGAGATTAGTGAATGCACACTCTGAGAGGAAGACGAGGATTACGTGTGGTGAGAGACTTGGAAAACTTAGTTGTCACAAGTTTGGTTATAGGCTTGGGCAGGGGGTGTGAGGAGATGGTGGCTGAGGCGAGTAGAGTGCGGGCTGGTGACAGTGCAGGCAGATAATGGTGACCAATATCCAGAAAGAAACAAACTAAGAGGAACTATCTGGTGGTAGAGGAAATGAGGCAGGCTGGAGTAAGGGAGACAGGCGAGAAAAACACTGGCTTGAGTTGGGAGGCATGAAATGTCCATCATTTGACCTTAGAACTGAAGAAGCTTCTTGGATGAGAGGTGAAATGTCTTCAGAAGTTTAGATGCTTTCCTTTCCAAGCTCCTTGGACTATATTGTTAGTCCAGCAACAGCAGGGTCAGCTCAGCATTGGTCTCTTTCCTTTATTCCACAAAGCTTTTGCCAACAACTAAAAGCTAATCTGACATGTTTCTCTTCGCTTTACTTTTGAATGCCAAACTACATTCTTCTTATACCTAGATCTAGAGTTAGTAGCAGTTTTAATTCAAAATAGTTGTATAATGTTGCATTGAAGGGCAGCGCGGTGGCATGGTGGCTAGTACTGCTGCCTCACAACAAGAAGGTCCTGAGTTCAATTCCACCATTTCTCTGTGTAGTCTGTCTGTGGCAGACTGGTGATCTGTCCAGTGTGTACCCTAAGACAGTTGGGACAGGCTCCAGCACCCCCTGTGACCCTGAAAAGCAGAAGCAGTGGTAAGGCCTTTCACTGATCTCTTTACTACTTCAGGTTACACCCCTGTTTTTAATGCCTCTGAGGTTACAAAACATAATCAAAACTGAAAACTAGAAGAAAAGAAGAACAGACTAAATGACCTGACAGCCAGCAAGGGCAACTTCAGAAGTATTTTGATATACTTGCAGAAAGTAGCTCAGCCCACTGAGGAGTGATGATTTTCTGTGGTTGCTGTGTAGTGTTCCGCATCTAATCACAGTCTCAGTCACTCACTGGTGTCTGAGGGTTTGGAAGAAAGACCTGCCATCATTTTCAGTCCAAAGCAGCTTCATGAGATCTCTCCCTTCCCTCTCACCCTATTGATCCACCAGACTGAGAGCTAGAGGCAAACTACCATCATATATCAATGCTCTGCCTCAGACCAGCTGATGAAAAACATTGGCAGCCCATCTCACCTTTACCCCTCTAATCATTCAGAGGTTCTTTCCCAGTGCTACCTCAGAATTTGAGTCATCCCAGCAGTCAAGGACATCAACTTATCCATCCTGTCGCTGCAGCCAGAGGAATGGCACAGAGTGCCCACAAAATCAACCCACATTAGTGCCCATCTGTCTTCATTGGGCTCCCAGCAGAGATCCTCAGCATGCAGAGATAAGACGAAGATTTTAGCAATCCATCTTGATCTGTTGAGTGTGATGACTTTCAGCATCCAGATGGTACCAAGGACAGAGCCTCCTCTCTGGCCTTCACGCCTCATAGCGGCAGTGTGACGCATGACAATTGCTTCATTCTGATCAACCTTGATGTCCAGTCTCTGGACTCCAACTTGCCCTTGAGAATTTACAGCCCTTCATTTTGTCTCAGTGACTTGTGACAAGCTTGCTTTAGCATGGTTTAAATGTTTTTGTAATCATTGCCCTTAAATATCAGTTGCATTATCATTAAATTTCAGCTGAATGGAGAACAACAGAACAAAAAATTACACCCTTGTGGCTCCATTTAAGACGAAACTATGTTTTTGCATTATTCCTTGTACGAATGAGAGAAACGCTGATGCTTCCAAATTTTAGTTAAACATGAACAAAGCATGAAAACTCAGCAAACAATGAGGTACAGGCTAGTATTCGAAAGGGGAAAAAGTACTAAAAGGCTGAAGAAGCATATGTCAATGTCAAAGTCAGTGACTAATGGGAGACCATCAGGGGTAAGAGGCCTCCAGCATCTCTCCCTTATCACTCTGCCAGGCGTGTTACACATTCAGCAGGCCAAATAATTCACATGCCTCACACTCTGTCTTCAGCTAACTTTGCTAGTCCCTAGCATTCCTAGGCTAGACATTCATTTTTAGGATAGAATGAATGTCTGATAGATCTGAGTTTGTGGTTTGATATACTTTTTTTTATCATGGTCTCATACACCTGTAAATATAAAACAACTCAGAAGTAAAGGAGAGGCAAGACAAACAAATAAATAAACAAGCATTTATTAATATAAGTTTAACATCTGTTAAACCTCAGAGAAGAGACAAAATAATAGCAGAGGTCAATTAATGCAAAGATACAAAATTTCACTCAGTGGGTACCTACTATTAAAGAAATCATATTTTAATAAAAAATAATACAACGTTTAAAAATGACTGGATAACTTGGGAGCTAGAAGTTTCATTATTATTGTGCATAGTCTGGTTAGAAATAATTCCTTAGCCAAGGAGGTTACGGTTTTTACCATTTGTGTCTGTGTGTGCGTGTGTGTCATTCTTTCTGTCTATAAACACAACAATGTGATTTTTTTTTCTTTTTTTCAACTTTATTTATGATCAAAACAGGATAGCGACTTAAAAAAAGACATATTCAGGACAAGGGCATGACTTATAAACACAGACAGGAAAGCAGTAATTTAAACAAGGGGCATATAGGAGTGAGTGTAGTGTGTTTAAGAAGGCCTTACAACAGACTATGATTCTTATAGTTGTGGTGTGTATTGCTAACATATTAAAAGTACTGCAGAAAGTTTTAAAATATAATGTCACATTTGACCTCTGACCTCAAGGTGTCCATCAAAGTTGTTCTTGTAGCTGTGGCTTGGTTGGTAGAGAGAGCCATCTATTAATCAGAAGGTTGGTGATTTGCTTACTGGGTGTTCAGGTCTGCACGTGTCCTTGGGTAAGATACCAAACCCTGGGTTTCTCCCAGTGCATCAGTTGGCAAATGTGTGGATAAATTTGAGGCAACATACTTAGTGCGCCCCAGGGTGGCTGTGGCTACAATGTAGCTTGCCATCACCAGCGTGTGAATGTGTGTGTGAATGGGTGGATGACTGGATATGTAAAGCGCTTTGGGGTCCTTAGGGACTAGTAAAAGCGCTATATAAATACAGGCCATTTACCATTTACCATTTAGGTATAGGAATGTGTGTGTGGGTAGAAAAGTAAGGCTTGTGGTAAAATGTTTTGAGTGCTCAGAGTAGAAAACTACTATAAGTACCAGCCAGTTAACAAAAATTACAATTCCTGCTGTTCTAGACCAATTTTTAATATGCCCATTTTAAGGACAATATACAGCATAAGGTAATGATAATACAGTATGGGGTAGGATTCACCTTATGTTACTGCCAAAAAACATTTGTGACCTATTCAGAATGCAGTGGAATAGATGAACCTGTAGCTTTTGGGACCTTCTGGCTCTGAATCCTCTGTGGACTTTTAACGAATCCAGCCTTTACAGCAAAAATTGAATTTGTCAAAAGTCACTACCAATTGAAGGATCTATTACCATATGCTTTTTCTGTTACTAACTCAAGAGCCAAACTTTCTACATAGACTGGTTGGAACCAGCTACATCTCTGATTGGCATCTCCAAACTTTTTTTCTTCAACCAGTAGAGATAGATTGCACCAACATCAGCTCTATTTGACAAAAGATTGCTAAAAGCATAGTTTTGCACGGTTTTGGTCTGGGGCTGGTTTTCCTGGTTTGCCTTGGCCATTTGTACTAATGTAAAGAAATTGTTTTCTGATAACCCTGGTCATCCATCCTTTGGTAAAGTACTGAAAGGTCCAAATCAGTTTTGGACCTCCCTTATTCTTCTGTTGTGCTGAAGAGTTGTATATTATTGGTTTCCTCACATAGTTGTGATGTCATGGTATTGTTTGGCCATTACTAAAATCAGGTGGTTGTGATTCAGAAAATGAAGATTCTCTGTTTGCAGTGAATGCACAGACTCAGTGGTGCAAAATAAAAGATGCAATACTGAATTAAATGGTTTGCTCTTATCTTTACTTTTAAATTGATTTTTCTACTTGCTAACTGCACAAGTGATGTGTGCAATATTGAAATAATGGCTGATAGATAGAGAGGATTTCATTTTCAAGTTCTTTTCATCCCACAGAGAGGGTCACATTTCTGGCACAAAGGGGCTGTGCCAAATGATACTCTATTCCTATTAGAGGAAAAGACAGAGAGGTAATTTCATACTTGTTTGTACCCCACATTTCCCAGCTCTTCTCACATCACAGCAAATTGATTTCACTTCTCATATTGCAGCAATCCTCCAGTTTCCTCCACTTCATGCTGAAATTAATCATGTTAATGTCCACTCTAAATGAAAAGAAAATTAATTTTCACTGCTGTACTGCTCTAACTAATAACGAGGTACAAGTAAGGCGAAAATGTGAAATCATTACTCAGGGAACATTATCTTTATTATTTGTGCCCACTTATGAGCAGAAATGAAGGGGCAGTAGTGGAAGAAGTTGAGGCGGATACCTTGAAGTGTGTCTAACTTTCAACAAGATCCTGAAGAAGGCATTAAAAAGGCAATTGAACATTGATTGCTTGCTAATAGCAGAAAGAGGAGGGGAAGGAAGAAATCACTGCAACAAATTTCTTTCTAAAAAAAAAAACAAAAAACCTAACCATCCATTCACGAATGTTATTAATATCACTGAGCTAAAATCTCTTTTCAAAGATACGGCACATGGAAAATGAGATCTTGACAACCTAAATTCACCAAAGCTATATGTTACTAATGTGCATTTGACATCCATAAATCATAATGACACTTTCATGATCTCCTCATATGTGATCTCAAGCAAATATCCCTTCACATGCTGAGCTTCTTCCTTTCACTGTGAACTCATAATGAGCCCAAAGTCCATTTTTCCCCTGTAGGTGATTGCTTCATTATCATTTCTGTCATTTAAGTGCTACAGAGTTTCTCTTGCTTCCATTTAGTCCACATCTGGCAGCACAAATGAACCAACTGCTAGTTGACAAGAGACACCCGGAATGGCTAACCAAAGGCCGGACGGATCCCAGAGATCCCCCAGAAGGGACTGGTCTCATCCAACTACCGCACAATAACCTGCCTCAGTACTACATTCCTGTCAGGCATCATAGCGGCTAAGGTGAACAGGCATATGGCTTAATACATGAGTGGGGCACAGAAAGGAATTTGCAAGAATACCAGAGGCGCAAAACACCAGCTGCTGGTAGACCGAGCAATTAGCCGAGACTGCAAGACTAGGCTGATCAGCTTGTCCACTGCCTGGACTACGAGAAGGCTTATGACTCAGTGCCCCACACCTGGATCCTGGAATGCCTAGAACTATACAAGAGCAACAGGAGACTAAGAGCCTTCATCAGGAATTCAATGGGGATGTGGCCGACAACACTAGAGGCCAAATTCAAGCCATTAACCCAAGTCACCATTGAGAGGGTGATCTACCAAGGAGATGTTCTGTCCCCACTGCTGTTCTGCATAGGCCTGAACGCCCTCAGTGAGTTCATTAACAAGACGGGGTAATGACTATAGAATGGAGCAGCTGTCAGCCACCTCTTGTACATGGACGACATCAAGCTGTATGCCAAGAGTGAATGAGACATTGATTCAGCAGATCCCAGGAAGAACATTGGAGATCTCTGTCCAGAAGAGTGCAGTCCTGGGAACAGCTAAGAACCCTCAAGGTCCAAGGCCTCTGGTAGAGGACCCGAGCTTGAAACACACTTAGAAGAATTACTCTGTATATTATATAGACTAAGCTTTGACTCAGCCATTATATAACCCCAAACATAAACTTCAGTCAGTTTCCTTGAATTCCATATTTGAAAAGTTCAATTTCATTGATAAAATATGATCTCAATAGTTAAATTCTCCCTATAGCTTAGTGCTGTGGATCATAGTTCTAATATGTCCCACCTCCCAAGTCAATTTACTCAAATAAGCTTCTCTGGATGGGATTATCTGTGTGTGGTACGTAACATACAAGAAATTTGAGCCTCAGTTTTGCTGAGTAAAATTCTCAACTAATTTTAGTCTGTAACTTAGCACTGATATGCGATGAACATAAAAGTTTGGGGTTCTTTTTGAAGAATACTATTTGCATGGGTGTGCAATACTAAATAAAATGTAGTTTAGATAGTTTAGTGTAGATACATAGGTCGTAAAAAAGGCAGCTGTTGTATTCTGATGTATGTATTACACAATTGTAATTTATATGCAATTTATCTGAGTATATCACTATAAGAGGCACTAGTTTAAAGAGAATCAAATGTTTGCTTTTCTAAATATTTCAAAATGATAATACTTTCCATGAGGCGTCTACATTTGTAGTGGTTATGATCACTATTATCTAAACACAACGTAAAAAAAATGCACGGCTACTGAAGAATGAAGGTATTAAATGGATTTTTACTTATATAATTTTTTTCTACTCTTACAGTCAAACAACTTTTACACAATTTACTAGATTCAGCCATTCACACATATATTAATTCAGCACCTTTGAATGTGTTTTACCCATCAAGCACACACTCACATGCCATCGTGCCCACACATGAGGATTCATCAGGGGTAATTTGGGGGTCAGTATCCTGCCTAACAGAACTTGCAGATGCAGAATGGAAGAGCGTGGATCAAAGACATTTTGATCTAACAGAGATAAAGGAAAAAGAGTCAGGCAGAGATCAAAAGCCCACCACAGTCTGTTCAGACGTACACTTAGCTTCTTATTTTATGTTCATGGTATAGCAAGTACAGTAGAACCTACTAATTATTCAGTCACAGTCAGAAATGCAATAGTGGACAGTGTATTGTATTTTTCAAAGTTCCGATATGTTTTAAGACTATAACCACATTAAATTACCAAATATATAAAGGTTATGTGAAGGAAATTCCTCATCAAAGATGCAGATATGTATTTCTTCCAGTGCAGATCGTCTGTGGACTTGGACAATGTGTTTAGATTTTCAAACACGTTCTCATGCCAAGGTATCAAGTAGCCAGCTGTCATTTTGTCACAACGGCCATAAGGAGTGAGTCCCACAAGGTGTCCTTTGCCACTGTTGCACTGGTCACAGTAAATTCTGAAATCTGTGCTCTTTTAAGTTAAGTTTGTATTCAAAGGTTGGAGGGTGTCGTTTTTGAGTAAGAACGACACCCTCCAAGTAAGTAAGAAAACACACAAACACACACAGACACACACTCACATACGTACATAAGCCAACCCTACATGTTTGTGTTTTGTTTGTGTTTTGTTTCGTTTGTTCTTATCATTAACTTCTGATTTTCTTCCTGCTGTCTTAGCTTTTAGGCTGAATGCCTATAAGTCCATCAAAGTGACTAAACAATCTGCATAGCTATTCAGTGCAGCTAATCAGATGATCTTAAATCTCCTTTTTTCAGGAGCAAACCTTCTGAGGGACTTTACTTAATAGAATTTTTTTCATATTTTATCCATAAACTCAACCAAAACCACTTAACAGTAGGGTTAGAATTAAGTTAGATTATAGCCACATGTTTAACAAGCATAGTTTCAGAAAGATGTTTCCTTCCAAATCATGTCTCTTACAGCAGTTTGACCATAGAATTCTTCTATTATAAGATTTTGATTTGCGCATGCCAGAGATTCTATTCTATTCTATTTAGGTGAGATGCTAAGCTAGCACTTACCCTACCCCTTAACTGGTTACAAGTGACTTAGTGGATGTTAGGTTAGGTTAAAGGCATCATGTATAGTAATTAGATAGCAACAATCAAATTCAGTTTTCCTCTAGTTCAATATAAAGCTTTGAACCCACAGACTGACTAAAAGTTCCCTGCAGCCATGCAAGATTTTTCCTCACCACACTTTCCTTCTTCATCCTGTGACCTGGTTTGATTCAAAAACTGTGCTCTTGGATTTCCTTACTGTTTTCTCCTGATGCTGATGGATTTGCTGCACAGCCATCTTTCCCTCCCCGATAGAGCTGCTCGACTCCATTAAGTTTCTTTCTGCTCATCTCAGAGCTCTGCTGGTTTTGTTGCACTCGCAATAAAATTAATTTTTCGTGTAGTAATTCAGACTATTAAGTAGCTTCATTTTAAAAAGACACAAAGTATTTTGCTCCTTCCTGATTTCTTGGCTTTTTACATATTTATCACACTTAAATGTTTCAGATAATCAGACTAATTTTAATACAATAACCCAAGTAAAATATAGTTTTTAAATTATGGTTTTATTTATAAAGGGAAAAAGTAGATGCCTCCATACACTTCATAATTGTTGAGCCCCACTTGGCAGCAAGAACTGCAATCAAGCGTTTGCAATAACTGGCAGTGAATCGTGGTGGAGGAATTTTGGACAACTCTGGTTTTTCAGAACTGTTTTAATCAACACAGTGGAGCATTTTTGAATGGTCTCTTTAAGGTCATCAAAATCTCAATCTGGAATTTCACAAGAAGGCTAAAACCTTCATTTTGTTTTCTGAGCCATTCAGAGGTGACCTGCTGGTGTGTCTTGGATCATTGTCCTGCTGCTTCGGGCTTTTCTGATGGAGAGCATTGCCAGATGTAATGAAATGCAGTCTTTCCACTTTTGTCAGAGAATATTTTCCAAAAGTCTGGGGGATTGACAAGATGTTTTTTGGTAAACATGAGACTTAATGTTCTTTTTGATTAGCATTAGTGTTTTTTTAAGTGAATTCTTGGATTGCATGGAGTAATCAACAAAATGTTCATACATATTTGAACATATTAGACTGGGAAAAGGCTACTTCACAGCATCTTAATAAAGAAGTCAAGAGCCAAGCCAGGAAATTTAGATTAGGAATCTCATAGGAATCCCCTACTGCTCAGGAAGTCATTTGTGACAGTTAAAGAGGACGTTCTGGACCCCAGCTGGATTGATAGGCCTTTCAAAATCATCAGTATCTGATGGATGCAACAAATAAATACCTTCTCATATGCATTATAATCATTTATTTATTGTATTTATGTATTTCAAAGCATCCAAGAACACCTTAAAATATTTTAAACCATATAACTGATAATTAAACAGATTTAAACTTACAATGAATATGGCAGGAGCTAATTACGGCTGAGTTATCATAGCTAAAGCCAAAGCTTTACTTAGAACAAAGAGCCAGTACCAAAGTAACTGCCAGTTATAAAAATTAAGAGATATACAAATTCACTTGAGAACCGTTGACAAAGTTTAGCCTTAAGTAGAGCACTGATTTTTTACCACAAGTTAGAGATGGCACGATACCACTTTTTTATGTCCGATACCGATACCGATATCATAAATTTGGATATCTGCCGATACCGATATGAATCCGATATAGTGTTTTTTAATCAACAAAACTGTTTTTTAAATATCTTGCTGCATTTTGTATAAGTTCATACTCAAGTTTAAAACAACAACTACACTAAAGCTATTCTGTTATACCTGTATGCAAAAAAAAATATTTCATAGTTCAGCAATACTGATCAATCTAATAAACTTAAACCTACACCATCCTCCCTATTCTGGTATTTTAAAGAGTACTTAGCATAAATATTAAGCAACCTAACTAATAGGGTTCCAACTCCCAGCAACAACAAAAATAAATAAATAAAAAATAGGGAACCACCCCTCACGCTCCACCTCATGATGCTTAATCGACGTAATCAACCTTAATTTGATGCAGTGTGGAAAAAAAAATGCACAGAAATCAATTATTTTTCAAGAAATATTAAATAGATTCAACATCTTTCTTCAACAAAATTGCAGACTGCACAGATGGTACCTTCCCAAAGGAAAAAGTACTATAGCTTACTAGGGTATATATATTAGACTTAATAGTCACTATATACAGTAATTGACTTCTATTCATTTTACATCAAATTAAAACTTTGGGTGTCAGATAATTATTTATTAAAAGCTAGAGAATAAGAAAGAAAAGTATGTCTTTGTGCCCCCTTTTCTCTGTTAATGCCCTATCGGCCCCCCTGGCTAAACTTTGCTAGATCCGCCCCTGCACAGTTACCAGCGTCAGCTACGTAGAAAAAGATCCTCGAGTAGAAAGTAATATTAAATACATTCTAACAACAGCTTATCAAGCTTAAACGTGCTGCTGTTGTTCAGCCGCTGGTTTCCTCTTTCTGGTGCAAAGTGGGCCAAAAGCAAACTAGAGACACGGACTCGCGACAGAAAAGCCGATCAGCTGATCGTTAAGCAGTTTCATGATTGAAGTAGCAGCAAGAGAGAGAGAGAGGCAGTCGCTCCATATATTAGTTGTTAAGCTTAATGCAGGAATGTTTTACAAACATTCAGAGATGGACTTACACACTTGCTTTACTTCTCTCGGGGATAACTTTGTCGGAGATGAAATGCCGGGTTGCTAGCGAAGCTCCAAATGCTATCCAGACCACCACAGGTCCTGCATGCCACAGCCGCTCTATCACGTGATGCCTACTGCTCCGACGTGCTAACGTTCTGAGGTGAGTTACGGCGTGTTGCAAGTTTTGTGAGGTGCTTTCGTGATATTTAATGGATCGGATTACATTTTTTATTTTTCTCCGATATCCGATCCAGTAATTTAGGTCAGTATCGGACCGATACCGATACGTAATATCGGATCGGTCCATCTCTACCACAAGTACTTCCACTTCTGTTTAGAACTAACTACCCTGGTTTGGAGGCCTATCTCCACCCACCACCACTTCCCCTGCCGGTGGCGGACTCCCTCAGGTGTCGGTGTGTTGGTGGCTCTTTGTGTCTGGGGGTGGGCGTCCGGGTACACACCGGCTCACTCCTTGGCGGCCGCTTGTCGGGGCCTGGGGCCTGGGGCTCGCTCGGGCCCCTTTGGAGGTGGGGTGCCCCCGGCCTCTCGGCCTGGGGCTCGGTCACTCAGGCACAGCTGGGGGCCGGCGGAGCTCACGGGCGCGTCACTGCAACTCCCCCTGACTTCTGCTCCGCGGCTGCTGGGCGAGCCCTCATCTGGGACTCTCCTCAGCTCTTACTGGAACAGTGGCGCGGCTGCCCCTCTGTTGGTCTTCCATGGTCTCTTGTGTTCTGGGGGCCTCTGGATGTCTGGAGTTTTGATCTCCTCCATACCCGCTTCACACCCTGGAGGACGGGGCTGTGGCCCCCCCACACTCCCTAGCAGATCATTACATGGAGAAACCTTTGGAATGCAAGCATGCTGATCCACACAGGTATGCACACATGGGTATTCACAGACGCGGACTAAAGCTTTCTTGGCTGCTGCCTCAAAGCACACTGTGCGCTGTCTATCTTGCGTGCTGCACAATATCGTTTATTATTTAGTAAATATTGATATCTATGACTAGCTAGTTTATTGTGATGGTGCTTTGTTTTCTCTATTATTATGTTGCTCTTTGTTGTTTGCTGTCTCCTCTGTTTGTTTTTTTTGTTTGTTTTTTTTTCTCCATACAGGTGACCCAGGAGTTCTTTTTTTTTTTTTCTCTCTCTCTTCCCCCCCCCCCTCTCACCGGCTCTTCTCCCCTTTGGTTTTCTTTCTTCCTCTCCCCCTCTTTCTCTCATTTATTCCCCCTGTCCTATTTATAAAAAAAAAAAAAAAAAAAGACAAAGGATGAACTGAAGCTCTGCCATCACGTAATGTCGCATACTGCTGTTTCTGATGTCATTTAACAAAAAAAAAAAAAAAAAAAAAAAAGAACTAACTACCCTGATCAGCTGGATATACTGCTCCTGGTCCTCGCCTTTGTACACAAAACATTCCTGTCTCCCAGCTATGTTATTCCGTTTTTTCCATTCAGCAGCAAACGTGTAATTTGCTGGTGGTTCAGCACATCGTTACTGAATGACTCAGTAATTCATTTTATCATTCATTTATATCATTTAGGTCACTATTGTGTAGCCTACCAAGCAGGCCTGATGCCTGGTGCCCTTAAACACCATCAATTCAAAATGGAATAAGACCACTGGAATAAAAGAAATGGTTAGTTACCTGTGTAGATTGTACTGGTTACACACTGTAAATCTAGGTGACATGGTAATACTGGCACAACCACCTGCAAGATACAATTACAATTTGGAGTGTAAATGCCATAAAAAGTGGGGCCCAAGCAATTTAAGCTCAAGTCCCTTATTTTTTCTTTGTAAACAATTAAGATTCACCAGCTGTAACAACCTAACTATTTGTGTGTTGTTATGGAAAGTCGTTGGGCTGTTAAGTATTAAGTACTAAAGAAAATCTAACTATTCTTTACAAATCCAATAAAAACTAACTGTAAAGACAGTGAAAATACAACATTTCTGCATTTGACAATTGTGGCTAAGAGAGAGCTGAGCATGATTTACCGGTCCATCTATGTTCATACCCTCTCCTATAGTCATAGGCTCTGAGTAGTGTCCATAAGAATGAGATTGCGGATATAAGCAGCAGAAATGAGCTTTCCCCGAAAAGGTGGCTGACCTCTCCCCTAGACTGAGGAATTCAGTCATCTGAGAGGCGCTAAGAGTAGAGCTGTTAGTCCTCCACACTGATAGAAGCCAATTGAGGTAGTTCAGACACCGAACAACGATGCCTCCTGGGTAAGGTGTTTTTGGCATGTCCCACCAGGGGGAGACTCAGGACATGCTGGAGAGATTGCATCTCACAGCTGGCCCGGGAATACCTCAGTGTTCCCCTGGATAAGCTTGAAGAGGTGGCTGTGGAAGGTTTAGGTGTCCTTGTGTAGGCTGCTGCTCCCACAACCTACGGTGGCTGGGAAGTGCAAAGCGCAACAAATTAAAAAACGGCAACAAATTAAAAATCCGCAACAAATTAAAAAACCGCAACAAATTAAAAAACCGCAACAAATTAAAAATCTACAACAAATTAAAAAACCGCAACAAATTAAAAATCCACAACAAATTAAAAAACCGCAACAAATTAAAAATCCACAACAAATTAAAAAAACGCAACAAATTAAAAATCCACAACAAATTAAAAAACCGCAACAAATTAAAAAACCGCAACAAATTAAAAATCCACAACAAATTAAAAATCCACAACAAATTAAAAAACCACAACAAATTAAAAATCCGCAACAAATTGAAAAACCACAACAAATTAAAAAACCGCAACAAATTAAAAAACTGCAACAAATTAAAAATCCACAACAAATTAAAAAACCGCAACAAATTAAAAATCCTTGACGGAAAGGGATTGTCTGAAATACCGGAAGTCGAGAGTGATGTCACGAGAGGGGGCGTGGCCAGAATTTTTGGTTGAGGCGCCATGTTTCTGGGCCGAACAAAGCGCTAGCGAAAGAGGAGCGAAAGTACACGGATAACACCAGCTATGGTTCGTACTTGCTGTGCGGTCGGTTGTAAAGTTAGATCACACGACCGGCAAGGGAATAAGGTTGAAAATGGTTTATCTTTTCATTCTTTCCCCACCTGGAAGCAACATGAGGCAGCTCATGTATCGGATGTTACCAAAAGAAGGCGTCTAGTCTGGATAGCAGCTGTGAGACCAGCTGATATCCAGTTCTCTTCCATCTCCAAATATCTGTTGGTGTGCTCCAGACATTTTCATTCCGGTAAGTTATAGATATGTTCATATCACTCTTTATCGGTCTTTTAAGTCTGACATCACTAGCCGTGTCTTGGCTCAAACTCCCAAGAGCACCTGCAGGTCCATAAATCACACGATCACTGTGGCATCACTGAGTGTTGAAAAACTATCTAAAGTCTTTCATCTGTAATAAAATGATCAGCGTTCTGCTCTACCATGTGTAACAATTGAGTTTATCATCCAGGCATCCATGAAAACGAAATTAGCAGGAAGTTAGCTCGCTAGATTCCATCTAAATACAATATAGCATGTCCTAACTGAGGGATTTTGGAAACAAAGTCAAACGTACAGCTCTGCTATCACTTCCAACATAAATGAAGACAGAAAACTAAACAGCAGTGACGTTTGTAGGGTACTGAAGTTTGGCTAGCTGGTGTAAAACGATGTGCTACGTGACCGTTAGCGACACAGCTATGTTAGCATAATATAAACACTAACTTTTTCCACTTGATAAAAGTTATCGTGAGGATTCACGGTGGTCAGGAACAACGGCGCTTCGTGTCCATCCCGTGTAGATGTTAGTGAAACTGTTGGGAAGACAACATGAACATTTTATTTATACTGTATAATCTGCAGATTCTGACAGAAATCTGCATATCCTTTGAAGCACCGCTCCTCTCTAAAATGGCAATAAGGATAATTATTAGGCCATATGTAAATAACAAAATAACTTAAAGCAAAGTCTGAAACAAGTCTTTATATTTAAGGGCCATCAGTCAAACAATACTGTTTGGTCTGGGTCTAAACAGAGCGTGTTGTGTGTGACATCTGCTTTTGCATATGTGGGCCACTTCGGGTTCACAAAGGAGCGCGTTTGCTGTCACATTTTATTTGTAGTGTGAACAAGCAGACAAAAAAATCAGAATTGAGCATTAAGATTTGCAGTGTGAACGTAGCCATAGTGAGTTCAGTGCATTGATGTGACATTGTCCTGAAGGATTTAGTTATTCTCAGTGGTTAAAGAAATTGCAATTATTTATTCATATTTATTAGAAATAATCCTAATTACATATCTTGCTTCCGTGTTTGTGTCCTTTGTCACAAAAATACATTTTTTACTATAATACATTGATTAATGACCTGCAGAATCTCCTTATCATATTACGTGTCCATAATTGTCACCTAAAGTCAAACTTTATGCTTTCTCCATAAAGTGATTACATACTTTAGTTTCATTTTCTGAAGTCAGGTTTCTGAAAGAGAACAGGCAGATTTGGAATATAACATGCAGCGTTCTATAGATGGATACATAAAAAAATGGAAAATTACATGTATGTGCTAACTTTCTAAACACTTTGTTACATTTATGATAAATGGATTTGAAAGTAGATAAAACACATTTATGTTGGCCTTAGCTCATTAGAGTCTTTGTCTTTAAATTAACTAGTAACTTGTATGTTTCAGGTACTGCACTCTCAAAGACTGAATGAACCAGCATTGCAGCCATGGGTCATTGTGAGCATCACAGGGAAGGTTGAAGCCGCCCACTGCACCTGTATGGCCGGAGTCGTGGAGACCTGCAGCCATGTCGCTGTTCTTCTTTTTAAAGTAGAAGCAACAATGCGGATCTGTGGCACAAGGGCTGTTACAGATGAACCTGCATACTGGGTTTTGCTGGGTAATATGACCAAGATACAGCCAGAGGTTGGCCATAAGATAGACTTCTCCTCTTCAGCTGCCCAAAAACGGCTCTGGATCAAAACATAAACAGACCATCCGTATTGACAGGTAAAAGGAGTCGTCCTCAAAAAAGAAAAATCCCACCTGCTACTGTGGAGGAGTTGTCACTGCTATTGGATACTTTGCTGGAGCACAGTAAAGCTGTGGGTTGTGGGAATGACCCATAATGTTTTATATAAGGGTCTAGATTTATGCCTGAAGTGCACTGCCATGTAAATAATTTGCATTTACTGAATATGTACTGACTGAGTACCACTGTTCAAAAGTTCAATAAAGAAACAAACTAATTTTTGCCTCTTTTTTATTATAGAACATCACATCAGTTACAATGTAGAATCCATGTCATTTATAGTTTATAAAAGACAAAATGTTTACACAAAATCATGACAGCATTTACACGATATCACCCACTACTAACACTACTTAATTTACTATCAATTACTTCAACTTATCTTCTGAAAAATTACCGCTATTTATACAGCACAAGACTTAAGAATATTTAACAGGAGCAAGTTTCATTTTCCCCTGGTTTTACTACCACACTGTTCATCAAAACGGCAGCAAACCTTCACCATCTTATCCAGAAGGGTCACCTCTTCACCCTCACATGGAAGAAGTAATCTGATTGGCATGGTGGTATGTTTGAAGCAGGTCCCTTGTGTAGCGCTGGAACCCAGTCACGATGTTTCATCCATTTCATTGGCTGGTCTGCTGCAATAATGCCAAATAATTAGCAAGTCTATAAATAGCACGTAGTTCTACAAAATCACTCATTAGGATGTTTTTTTTTTTCTAATTTGCTATGACCTCAGAGTGCATTGAAAAGAAAACTAATAGGCTATCTGGTCTTTAAGTGATGGCGTGACAAATCCTGCTTCCAGGCCTGAAGTAGTCTGCGTTTAATATGGGTTTTGTGTTGTTAACATGTTTAATGTTTTGTATTGTCTTCTATTTAATCTCAAAAAACTGCTAAAAAGAGTAAGTGACCACTGTTGGCCTCCCACTGCTTCTATCACCACTAATCATTTGAAAGCTCAGTTTTTAAAACCTTACGATGTAGCTACAGCCCAGCCCATGCAGCAGTATATGAATGACTAATCCTATTCATCCTTGTGGATGGATTATCTCAGTTGTTCTCCTGGCTGAAGTTTGGTCCGTTTACAGCATCCTGCCATGCGATTACATTTGTTCCTGACCACCGAGAATCCTCACGATAACTTTTATCAAGTGGAAAAAGTTAGTGTTTATATTATGCTAACATAGCTGTGTCGCTAACGGTCACGTAGCACATCGTTTTACACCAGCTAGCCAAACTTCAGTACCCTACAAACGTCACTGCTGTTTAGTTTTCTGTCTTCATTTATGTTGGAAGTGATAGCAGAGCTGTACGTTTGACTTTGTTTCCAAAATCCCTCAGTTAGGACATGCTATATTGTATTTAGATGGAATCTAGCGAGCTAACTTCCTGCTAATTTCGTTTTCATGGATGCCTGGATGATAAACTCAATTGTTACACATGGTAGAGCAGAACGCTGATCATTTTATTACAGATGAAAGACTTTAGATAGTTTTTCAACACTCAGTGATGCCACAGTGATCGTGTGATTTATGGACCTGCAGGTGCTCTTGGGAGTTTGAGCCAAGACACGGCTAGTGATGTCAGACTTAAAAGACCGATAAAGAGTGATATGAACAGATCTATAACTTACCGGAATGAAAATGTCTGGAGCACACCAACAGATATTTGGAGATGGAAGAGAACTGGATATCAGCTGGTCTCACAGCTGCTATCCAGACTAGACCCTTCTTTTGGTAACATCCATACATGAGCTGCCTCATGTTGCTTCCAGGTGGGGAAAGAATGAAAAGATAAACCATTTTCAACCTTATTCCCTTGCCGGTCATGCGATCTAACTTTACAACCGACCGCACAGCAAGTACGAACCATAGCTGGTGTTATCCGTGTACTTTCGCTCCTCTTTCGCTAGCGCTTTGTTCGGCCCAGAAACATGGCGCCTCAACCAAAAATCCTGGCCACGCCCCCTCTCGTGACATCACTCTCGACTTCCGGTAATAAGCAAAAGTTGATTTAGATGTCTTTTAGACAGTAAATCAACAGAAAATTACTTGGTGGATAGTTTACCTTAAAGAGTATAAAAAAGATAGAACTGGAAACCAACTTTCATCTTCTGGCTAAATAAGTCTGTTCAATATGAAATCGTTTTAACAACCAGTGAAGCCTATTTTAAACCCAAGACTCCAGTTGCAAAGTGTATGGATAATGGAATTTTTTGCACAGATAGGTTACTAGCTTTCCTAATACCAAAACACCTAGTGGTAAATCACACCTAAAAATTAGTTTCATAAAGAAAAGAAGATCCTCTTTGAAAACAGATTGATTCACAGTCCCTGTCACCGGTATTTCCTCTCAGCATCTCTGTTTGGACAAATTCTTGGGGCAATTAACAGCCAGGTCCTGGGTAGCGTGAGAGGAATGACTAGCAGAGGATAATGATGGATTTCTTCATCCTATCAGCAAACAGGCCATGGCCCATGTCTGCTCAGCCCTCCCCACCACGCCACCATCTCTGACATCCACCTGTACATCAGCCAGGGTTCATGAAGCATGACCAGAACAGGAGCCAGAGGGGATAGAGGAGGAACATCAGGATGAACAAACTCTACTTCTGCATGCTGAATGCAAACAAAGTCCAGCTCTGTGAGCAAGTTTCTTTAAAATCTTTGCCAAGTAGCAGTAAGTACAGTTTCTTCTCTATCAATGTATTGATTGTAAGTGTGAAGGCAAATTGAAAGAGACTGCATAAACGTCTTATGAAAGCAATTATGTGGGCCTGGTACCTTCCAGTATGGACGGTGGATTATTGCCTGAAAAGCAGCATGGTGCACTAGAAATCAATGTCAATAAGATCCTAAGCTAACTGAAATGTAGTTGCATACTGTATATATAATGTAATCTAAGTCTTATTAAAGTATAAATCAGCAGCATCTCCTCTACTGTAGCTACAGAGTGGACATTTTGAAAAGTACCTCAAGGGCATATACAATACTGACATATTGATGTTCCAAACTATATCTTAATCATATTCTGGTTCTCTATCTCCACTTTTTATACTTTTGTGACTAGGCTTAAAAGATTTTATTTTATGTTAGTTCGTTTTATTTTTTCCTATAAAGGTTAGTTAGAGCTGGATCAGATGCCCCTGAACCAGCCCTTAGTTAGTATGCTGTAGTAGGCTTAGGCTGCTGGATTTCCCATGATGCACTGAGTGTTTCGTCTTCATAGATATTTCTTCAGATTCTGTGGGTTTATACACCACTAGCACTATTTAATCATTACCAATGATAAAGCTCTGTGTCTCTCTCTCCTATACTTTGTCTGTTGTCCTATCTCTCTGTGCTGTCTTCTCTGTTTCTTCACCCCCAACCAGGTGGAGCAAATAGGTGGTTGCCCCATCCTGAGCCTGGTTTTACCACAGGTTTCTTCCTACTGTCACCATTTTACATTACAATATAAGGCACCTTGGTGTGGCTGTTGTTGTGAACTGGTGCTATATAAATCAAATGGAACGGATGTTTTTGTCTGTTTTAGTACAAGATTGAGCTGATAGTTATACTGAGGGTGGAAAATTGAAATTCCACATCACTGAAAGTGATTTTGTAGTTGTTGGTCCAAGAGTAAGACAGAAAACACCAACACTCAATTATCTAATATGAAAAAGCCTTACACAAATCCCAAAGTGTTTTCTTTTTATATTCTTGACTAGTAGCTGTTGTTTCTCATAATGGCATCCTAGAGAGCTAGATCTAATCCTATCCCTGTTAAACTTGACAGAGCTTACAGGTGAACCTTTTTAAAGATTTAACTGTTGGATTTTCCATCTTCCTAATTCTGTGAAGAGCATCAGTTGTGTTGTGCTGAAGTAGTGTCAAGCTTGATTTATACTTCTATGAATCTATGTAGTGCCTACAGTATAGGATATTTAAGTGGCCAACGCCGTTGCTAGCATTTATATTTGCGTGTGGCACGTGTGTGTTGTTTTGCTTGGTTTGCTGCCAAATCGTGAGATGGGGGTGGGTGCTCTGTCTTTGAGTTGGTCAGTTCTTTTGCAGTCAGTTTGAAACAATGGGCACTGAAGAAGTAGTCAGAAATGCATAGTTTGCATCTGATAGTTTTTTTTTTTTCAACTTTGTGACATTGAAAAATGCAAGTGAAAAGAATTGTTGAGTGGCAAACAATTATGTTCATCTTTGGTCACACACACAAATTTTTTTCAGTTCAGTTCATTTTTTTCATGTAATATTTTTGCTGCCAATAAAGAAATAAATTAATTGCATGAAACAGTGCTTTCACCTCAGAGAAGACTGTCAATGATGTAGGAATTGTGAATCTCATTCTGTCCCGCTCAGGGTTTATATTTTGCTCCTACTGGTTATAGTTAGGATCATAACCCTTTAGTAAATCACACAATTGTTGTATTTTTGCCTTTGTAAACCACCAAAGTGGATTTTAAACCAAACAATTAAAGTTAATCAAACAACCAAACAAGAAGTTCAGTCTTCAGTTTAACTCAATAATTGCATTAACATTTTAGAAAATGCAGCAATTTTTATGAATAGTCCCTATTTTTCAGAAAAGGATTTTAAATGTGATTTTTTTTCTGACCACAGAAAAATTTCCTTCCTTGCCAAAGTCCATCTTAAAAGAGCTTTGAGAAGACGGCGGCTTTCTGGACTGTATTCATATATGGCGTCTTGTTTCCGTGATAAGGCTTTTTACAGCCTCAGGTCTTTGGTACTCACAGGAGCTGCAGATGACCCGGATCTCCTGGATCTACCTTTGTCTGCCTCTGGCTCCTGGGGGAGTTCTACATCACACTTTTCCATTTGTGCTCTATCCTTTTATTAGATTTTCTTAGATTTTCTCTCCTCTTCCCTTTTGTTCCCTCCTGCCTGTCAGCTCAAACATCGTCACACTACATATATGATGTAATAACTGAAATAAAACTAATAGAAATTAATAAAGAAAAACATGTAGAAGAAAAAATTCAATAAGAGGAGCCTATAGAGAATGTATAGAACTCATCTTGGAAAACCAAAAACGTGTTTGGCACATCAGTGTATTCACATCATTTCTGATTGCAAAAGCTGCCAGACAGGACAGAAATTAAATTAATTTAATTTAATTTATTAGATTAAATTGGGTAATTTATTAAATTTAATTGGGGGAAATAAATGAGACTAATAGATTGTGTGAGTAGACTGTATTCATTTGGCTTAAATGTGCAACATTGTCTTCTTAAGGAAACTTAAGCAGAAAAGAATACACATATGTTAAGCCGATTATATATGACATTACAGAGATATAGCTTCCAACATGTATACAGTAATGACAAAGCAGACGTGAGAGTCTGAAATGTATGAGTGATCAGCATGCTCCTGCCTCCTACAGGAGCTGACATCAAACAGGTGGAAGAAAGGGCACTTCTTCCCACATGATTGAGGTGAGGTGGGGCAGTCATTGGACATGAATGTCATGTATGAGAGATCAATGGAGTGGCAGAAGCCAGCAGAGAGGCATGGAGGGCTGACAGCTCTGCCATGGAAATTTACAGCCTGTGTCTGTGTCTGTGGGAGCACAGTTCACCCTCCCCTCTTTGAATTTGACAGATGCAGCATGTTATGTATGCAAATGTCAATATATGTGTTCTAGTGAGGTGCATGTTGTTTATAAGTCATGAAGTAACAAAAGATTTTTGGTGTATTTAAAGTGTAAACCTTTTTTTTTTTTACTTTGTTGGTTTAACAGTTGCTGTTTCCTTTTTTGAAATGTGTCTAGCTTCCTCTAACCTGTGTTACTTACGGAATGCAGTGCAATTTGTGGATTTTTAGTTTTGATGTGATTTAACCAGACGAGGTGGTCTATTCATGCAACAATTGAATGTTACAAGCAGGAGAAGGAACAAGTGATTATATCAGTCAGTCAGTAGTACTATTGCTAATATTAGCTGTTCAATATATTCAATTCAGTTTTATTTTTATAGAGGCCAATTCAAACAAATAGTTGCCTCAAGATAATTTATGATATATGAGAAACCGCAAAGCATCATGACTTCACCTCACAACAGCCTTTGGAGGAGAGCCAGAGATTAATAATAACTAAGGAATAAACGCAAAGTGGCACAGAGACTGAAAAGTGCGTAAAGAAGAAACATAGGAATCCCCCAACAGCTAATGCCTTACAAAGCATAACTAAGGGGGGATCCAGGGTCACCTAATCCAGCCCTAACTATATTCTTTATCAAAAAGGAAACTTTTAAGCCTAACCTTAAAAAGTAGAAAAGGTCTCTGTCTCCTCAATCCAAACTGGAAGCTGGTTCTACAGAAGCAGAAGAAAGCTCTGCCTCCTATTTTACTTTTAAATAACCTGGGAGCCACAAGTAAGCCAGCATCCTGAGAGCAAAGTGCTCTGTTGGCTAATACAGTACTGTGAGGTCATTAAAAACTTAATATCCTTATAGTATTGTTTTTTGCATAATTAATACATATATCTTCAGAAGTTCCATCCATCCATTGTCTTTGACTTATCTTCATCAGGGTCACACGGAGGCTGGAGCCTATCCAGTATGTTGCAGGGCTCTGCAGACATTGCTACTGACAATTTTACAGAAATGTTTAATAACAGCTTTTCAGATTTGTTAACTGCACATTAATGCATTATAAAAGACAGGCTTGAAATCTAATACTATAGAAGGCTCTATGCACATGCAGGGGTAACCAAATGTGCATGCAGGGACTCTGAGTTTTTCTGTTTTGTCTTGTTTTGTTTTTTTGACGTGTGTGTTTTTTCATTTGTTTCCTTTTTTACTCACCTTTTATTATCACTTTAACTTTTTAGTAAATGTAGGCACTTAAAAATTACTTAGACAGATTTAGGAAAAAGATCACGGCTCCCCGTGATTAAAGTTTCCCCTTTCAAAACAGGAATTGTGCTTGATGACAGATGACAAGTTGGAGGTGACATATCATTTTCAATAATGCCGTAACCCAGTGCATCACTGTGCAGATACAATGACACACCTAAAAAAGCAAAAATGCAACCAGTTAACTGCATTTTCATTGTTGTGGTATTTTTTGATTAATTTATTAAAATCAAAATAAAATTGCAAAGTGATGATAGAGACCATAAATGGATAAAAACATATAAAAAGTATGTTTCTGATTTTAAAGTAACCTTGATCATAAATTTACAGTTACTGTGGTTTTCTTTGCACTGCTGTCCTTAGCTGTTGTAAAAGCAGATCCTCTGCCTCCTTTAAAATTCTTAGTGTTTTTAGTTATTTTACCATGTAATATTCAGTTGATAGTCATTGTCACACACCTAACTGAAGCTAATTAAAAAAGTTCACAGTTACACATGGCTTAATTGGAAATGCAGAGCAGAAACACAGTTTCCATTCCATTCATAACTTTGGTCAAATTCCTTTTGGAGGTATTTTAAACTGCCTGTAGTATTGATGCATATAGTTAAATAGCAAAGGATTATAATTACAGAAACAGGCAGCAGTTTTTCTGGATTGTGTTTGGTGTTTTATGTTTTTTTTTTCTTATTATTTTAACTTGCATTTGTGCATGCTGTGATGACGTGTTCTCCTGAGCACACATATTAATTTCCTTTGTAAAATTATTTGTAGAATTTTCTATTTTTAGTGGAGTGCCTCTGAATGTGGTACTGTAGATGATGACATTTCTCTAGGATGTTCCTCTGATGCCAGGTCATGATGCCAGTTATCGTAAGAGTAAAAGTTTTTTAAGCATTACAAACTCCCTTTAGCCCTCTCCCTAATTTTTTTGAAACATTTTGCTGGCATAAAATTCAAAGCCAGTTTTAATTTTTCACATATTTCTCAATGTCATAATTTAATATGTTGTCTTTTTTTTTACTCTCTGCTCTACTAAAGTAGTGTTGCAGGATTCAGTTCAAAATAATTCTTAATTATGTTATAATTACAACCCTGCAATTTACTGACTGTGTGAAACCAGGTGCTTTAGACTTCTTTTTCTTTCTGATTGGTTGCCTCCATAAATACAGCTGTCAATAGCAGATGCAGTGGCTTGTGTCCTCACAGCCAGGGCTGTGTTGCTGTGATGACCAGGTTAGGGATATGTGTTTCCAAAGACATTGCACAAATATTTTTAAAAAAAGAAGAACGAGAAGAAGTCAAAGCTCACAGCAAAGCTCACATGGATAATTGTATACGCTGACAATGCCAGTTAAGTCCAAGTTAAGTCTGGACAGAACAGACGCCCTAACATTAATTCAATTTAATTTTATTTCTATAGCACCAAATGGCAACAGCAGTTCCTTCAAGGGGTTTTATGTTGGTAAGGTAAAGACCCAACCATTATACAAAGAAAACATAGAAAACCCGAACAATCATGAGTAAGCACTTTAGTGACAGTGGGAAGGATAAACTCCCTTTTGACAGGAAGAAACAGCAGAACTAGGTCCATGGAGGGGCGACCGCAACTGGTTGGGGTAAGGGGGGGAAGAAAGGACAAAAGACATGCTGTGAAAGAAACCAATAATTAAAAATACAGAGAGGTGCACATTAACCAAATATGAGTTGTGATTATGAACTTATTCAATATTGTCTTATTTTAGAATTTGTAGTACTCATTTACCTCATGTTTTTGATACTTCTTTGTTTTTACTTACTGTTACACAACATTCATTGTATAAATCTACATAACCGATAAGGCATGCAAAATGCAGCACCTACATGTGCTGGCTAGCAGGAATGAAAACAGCAAGGAGTTGGACAAACACATTACAGTTATTTGCAAACCATTGCATTCTGTTTTTATTTACATATTTCACGGCATCCCATGTTTTGGAGACAGTTGTGGTGTATCCATACATATATTAGTCAGAAGCAATTAGCAGACACTTCCTATGAGACCTTATGGCGAGCAATCAGAAGATAAGGATCTCAGATGGCTTCAATTTTTTTCACCCAGGTTGTTCTGTAGAGTACATAACTACCCTATTTCCCTCTTGTGGAGAGCCCTTCATCTGAAATGGGAACACTTACCCAAAATGAGCCCCACATCTAAGTACTGTGTATGGATGGGACAGGCCTCTTGACTGAAGAAGTGCTATTAACCAATTTGACATACTAAGAAGTCTCCGTTCTAATTTCGAATAATTCTTAGTGGAGGAGGTGAGGTTGAGAGCTTCGCTGTAGAGCTACTCAGCCAGAGATCAAAGTGCCAACCCCCAAGTGGATTAACGGCTGCGCCCGGTGTGATCACACCTCACACACTCAGGTATACGCACAGCGACCCTCGATGTGAAGTGGATTTCTTGTTCTTTTTTTAAAAAGGATTACCCCAACACACACATGCACGCGCCCTCACACACTGAAGGCAAATAAAAATAGGGATGAGACCACCTCCGCGGTTCAGATTTTCTCAACCTTGACAAAGTGAGGCTGGTTTTAGTTAGAAGCAAAGGAGGGAGGTGTGAGGAGGAAATAAAATGTGAGGCATATATCATCCCTAATATGGTGATATGTTATACAGCAGTATTTTGTAATGGCATGTATTCATAGTGTCAATGGCTCTGTTAAAGTGACAGGAGTTATCCTGTTAAATTATAGCTCTAATCCCTGCCATCAGTAAAGCTTCACTCTAATATCACTAATGGCCAATATGGTAATTGTACCACATTAAAGGACTCACAGGATGTCTTTGGGAAAATTTATGACAATGTTTTGGTTTATGAGTTCTTACACATTCTTGTCCAACTTTAGTAATTTCCATAATTGTGTTTGACACACTTTGGCTTAATGTGATGCATTAAAGAGTGGCACAAACAGATTCTGTGTATCTATTAAAACGCTTAACTGCTTGTTTCTAGATATGCTACTGCCACTGTAAGCTCAGCATTCACACATGAAAGCTGGATCAGGTGAATAATTTATGATTCTCGTTCCTCTCTGTGAGAGCATTACACAGTCTGAGTCTGATATAAAAAAAAAGAAAGAAAAAATATGTTCTATTGCTGCAGTAAACTACAAGGCAGGCCTTAATTGTGCACTGCTGAAATTTGAATGTGGAGCTGCATAAGCTGGTGGTGCCTCTGCAGTAGTTCTATGCACTGATCCACCAGTGTTTCCCCCAGCACAGGCAGAAGCCAACGAAGTTATCTTACACATGACAGCTTCAGTCTGCTTTGGGATGGCTGAATAATTCAAAGTTCTTACACAGGACCATCTGGCAGGCCAAAGACACCAGCCTTCCTCAAATAGCTTTTGTAAAGCTCGTGTTGGGTGAAACAGCAGGACCGCTGCACAAGCAGACTGAGCTGCTTACCAGCAAAATGAAATATGCTGCGTCAGACTGATGGCAAATGTGTGAGCATATAGGCAATCAAGGCAATTAAGCTCAAATATTGTTGATAGGACATAAAGCCCATTTTCACTTTGCCCTCAGGCTGTACATCAGCTAAGATGTCAAATATATCTCAATTTCTCACACCCTGCAGAGTTTGCAGAATATCGGGAATAAAGATATCATTTTGAACAACAGACATTTGCACTAGCCCACAGTGTGGACTACACTGCTGCATAAAAATCTACGCAACAGATGTGTGCATACAAAATGCAGCACCTGCACGTGCTGGGTAGTAGGAATGAGCACCTTCCAACAAAAAAGGTACCCAAAATTTTGTCCTGTAAGCTGCTTGAAGAAGCCTATTATGAAGTAAGGTAGGGATATATATACTTCAGTCAATTGCAAGCCAATACCATGCATAGCTAATGTAGTTTTAAGATTTTAGAAATAGCAACTTAGAAGTGGCTGTGGCTCAGATGGGATAGGGAGGGGTCTACTAATCGGAAGGTTAGATCTTGATCCCTGGCCCCTTCAGTCCTTATGTGTAAGTATCCTTGTGTAAGATGCTGAACTTCAATTTTCACCCAGTACACTAACTGGCAGTGTGTGTGAATGTGCATGAATGTTAGATAAATTGTTTATGCATAATGTAAAAGCACTGCATGAATGAGTTTATGAATGGTTGAAAGAGGCCTCTAGGCTTTGAATTCTCAGTTAGAATAGAAAATCATCATATAATACCGTTTACCAACCTAAACGTAACACCAGCTTAAAGGTTATACAGTAACAATGAGTTTTCAAGCAGGAGCTTTTTGTCTGCACTCACTATCTATTCATGCTGTAAGATCACAGCCAGTTATTTAAGTTACAACTCTCTTACCGGTTTATCAACATTTAAAGTAGTATTACATTTAGCAACAGTTCACAAGTAATTTAGGGTCACATAAAACAAGCCTATGTGAGTCACAAAAATTTATAAAAGAAAAAGGTTTTT
Organism: Copadichromis virginalis; assembly: GCF_057382275.1. Classification (NCBI taxonomy): domain Eukaryota; kingdom Metazoa; phylum Chordata; class Actinopteri; order Cichliformes; family Cichlidae; genus Copadichromis; species Copadichromis virginalis. Next base: position 30,813,253 of record NC_140632.1, on the reverse strand, counting down.
AAAAAAAATAAAATAATGATTAACAGCAATAAAATGGATATGTGTAATAGACAGTCTCTTCCTTTATGCCCTTTAGTTAAATGTCTTGTCAGCATGAGATAGACAGACAGCCTATCATGTTATCTAACACGTATTTGCTATTGCTTGTGTGATTAGATTGGCAGGAAAAAGTTATTTACCTCTAACGCGTAACGCCATACTCTTTAAATTTGCTTCAAGTTGCTCCAAATTTGGTTTTACCCTAAGATTTTTTTCCCCATTATCATTATTTTTAAAACAACACATAAAATAAATAGAATATAATTAGAATATGTAATCTTTCTATCTAACAGATGGACGCAGGGAAAATAATCCCTACGTGCTCTCAGAATCACTTCTGCGCTTTTAGAAACTTTTGTGACGTCCTTGCATCCAACATCGTTGCGCATCCGCCCTCCCTCGCCCTCCTCCTTCTTCAGAAATACGCCCCGGCTCCGTCCGTGCCGCCTCCACCAGTCAGCAGCGGTACGGGGTGAGCTCCACGCGTCTCCGCGGCGGAATTGCTACTGAAGGGCACCGCGATGAACGTGGACTTCAGAAAAGGCTTCAACTAACAGGGATCCGCGTAAAACGAGAGGAGAGCTGACGCTGTGCTCACCGGCGGGCGCAGGCTGAGCGTTCCGTTCTGCGTGTTTTTATGATTATTATTTTTAATCTCGCACCTGCTCACGCGCGCTGAGCGGAACATCCCGAGTCGGAGCCAACTTGCACTACCGCACTTGCCAGTAGTTGTCCCATAAGGAGCCGAACCTGCGAGCTTACGGGGGATGCTGAGAGGGTTTCTGATCTCCGTTACTGCTCCTGCTGAGCGCCGGGCTGGAAGGGTAGCTGGCGTGTCCTGGGGAGGATGCTGAACAGGTAAACACAAGCTAAGGAAAAAAAAAACGTTCTTATATTAACACTTTGCCCGTTATTTATCCTCAGCCTTGCTGGAGCTGTAGGAGGTGGAGAGGGTTAGTCCAGATTAGCTCTTCTTCTGCCTCTCGACCTTCCTGAACTTGTTTGCTTGTATCTGTGCACAGTCACTCTCATCGCAGGTGATTTATTATTGTCTCAGGCGGCAGGTGCTATTTTCATTGCTGCTGCTTGTCATCATTACTCTACATTTACCATCTTATAGCGCTTTTGTTAGTAGCTAAGTGCTTAAAGCTCTGTGGCAGTCTGTGAGAATGAAGATGAAAGGTAGAGTGTGGAGCAGTCAGTGACATTAGGTTAAGGGCTTAGGTTTAATGTCAACAGGAAAATACTGCTGCCCGTGGAAGCTCTTCAGTATCCTTGCTTGTCTTGGCTCAGCCAACTGTATTTCAGGCTTGAACATCCATTGCTTGCAGTGTTGGACTTCACACCATTCAACAGCTCTGAGACTGGAAATGGAAAAAGTCATTTACATAGCACTTCACTAAAATTACGCTACAAGTCCAATTCTCCTGTATAAAGCACTTAATTCTATGCATTTTAAGCATGTCATCTCACACTGACAGTTTACCTAACATGCATGTCTTTTATTCATAATGCTCTGAATAAAAAAAAAAGAAATTAGGAAGTACCAGCAATATCTGTTGTTGCTGTGGATTTTCTCAGAAATTAAGTTGTTTTGTAACTTGTACCGGTACAAGTCGATATGTTAGCTTTACAGATCTGAGTGCCGTGGTTAAATGAATCAGCTTGAATCCTCCGGCAGAGGAAGACAAATAATTTTTCTAGGCTATGCTTTAATATTACTGTCATAACTTTGTGTTTGTTTGTTGCATTTTGTTTAAGAAACAAGATTATAAATTTACTGAATTGATATTTATTAGTAGGGCTGGGCAATATGACCTCAGATCAAATCACCATTAATACATATACATACAGAGTTCTTGCGCTCATAGTTCACTAGGTTTTTACTGAAGCTGAGATATTTTTTTCTGTAATATGATTGAGCTCCAAATTTAACATATTGGTGATAATCACAAAACAATTTTTTTTTTTTTTACAGTTGTTGGTTGTCTTTGTTTGATGTTGTCTTTACTAAAGTCAAACAATGGACATTGTTTTTTTATTTGGTACAAAGTATGCAAGTTGGGCAATCGGCTTGGTGTTTGACTTTTCCTCCTTGGTGTTTCCACGTCACAGACTAGATAAGGCAGTCCTGTTACAACACACACAGTAGTATGTATAATAATGGGGGGAGTATTAATTTAATTGAAAAGGTTCTGAATGTCAGTTTTTATGCAGTTTTGATTAATTGTCCCATTCTTCAAACTAGCATCAGTTGCTAAAGTTAACAAAAGACAAGGTAACAAGTGAAGGGAAACATTCACAGGGATATGATTCTAACCCTTTAAGTGGAATATATTTTTTATGATATTGTGAATACTATTATGTGCTTGCTGACTGGTACACGGAAAGTCTTTAAGCAATAACACTATTAGTTAAGCAAAATTGATCCAACCACACTATCAGAGTATGTAGAAAGCGAAATGTAGAGAAATTCTTGTCATGTGTTCCACTCAGTTTCAAAGAATTTTGGTCTGTTTCAGTTCAGGATGAACAACTGAATCGACACTGTCTGTTGTGATACATGGCTACCATTTATGAAGTCCTGCTGTTGGTCCACTGTTCAGACAGCGATCTTATAATCAGTGTGTATTAGTAATGTTTATAGAAATCATTGGTAATGTTTTCACAGTACTGTAGCATGTGGGTGCAGGAATAATTTGTCTGATCCGTCAAACTGTCGAAATACGTAAAAAGTGCTCTGTTGTGTTTGTTTCCTCTGAGGACTTTTTCTTCATTATGCCCATTAAGAAGAGAGAGCAAATTATGCAGTCACAGTGCAAATATATTGTTTTGCACTCCCCAATTTTAATCTGCCGATTATAAGTGAAAATATTCTGGCTATGCAGGATCCCACCCAAAAAAACAAAACCAAAAAACCCCCAAAAAACAAAACAAGCCAATAAAGAAGTTATCTGTCATTCTCTATGACTTAAAAACTGGGTTTGCTTGTAAATTGCAGTAGTACCACTAATAACAAGACCATATATTTCTAGTTTTAACTCAGTAAAGGCTAACGAAATGCATTAATTAACTGTTGTAGCTTTTGTCTAAATTCTAAAAAAAAAAAAGCTGCATGACGCAAATGCTGTTATGACTGCACAAAGATTACTTTTTTTCTTGAATGTTATTCTTTTCTTCCATCATTATACAGTATAACATATCAATAGATCCACATCTCAATGTACACTCATATGCAGCTGAAATAGAAAGTACATTTTAAATGATAAGTTAGTAATATTTCCACCTTTATATAAGACTTGGATGTAGGCAGCATGATGTCATCCACTGAACATATAAGTAATTTTGTGAAGCCTCAAGCTGAGTGTTTTCGTCCTAGCCATCTTGGCTTTTTTCATCCCAGGTGTTATGAGCGCAGTGCGAAGCTGGCCGAGACATCCAACAATGTTGCATGCTCATTGGAGAACAAGTATAGTATATTGTTGTTTTATCCTTGTTTTCAGATTCAGTAAATTAATATTTTTTCTTAACTGGTTATCCACTTCAGGTTCATGAAGGGGCATATTATATTCCTGCTTTCATGGGGTAAAAGGGAGAGACCAGTCCATTATAACTCTAACACAGTGAGAGACATGGCCATTTTAGAACCATCAATTAGCCTAACAAGCAAAGGAAATCAAACAAGGTAAAATATTGTCAAATAGAAATAGAGAATTGAAAAAGGCTTTCTAAATGTATTTCAAGAATTTTAACAAGGTCTTAGAGCAAGAAAACTGAGGGGTTATTTTCTTAGACATCTATTTAACCAGGAGTAACCACAGGAGGTACCCCTGCTGGCCATGAAAGAAGCACAGGTGTAAGGCTCTACGGCATAAAGTTGACTAAACAATTTCTGATTTAATTACTTAAAATGATTGTCATTAAAATCCCTCAAACATGTTGTCAGTTACATTGAATGGCATTGAACAACTGGTTCTCATACTGTAACTGGTTCTTTTAACTTGATTTAAAATTGTAAAGTAAAAAGTCTGTGAAATACTAAATGCTAAACTTCCTCCTGGATTTGATCTCAGTGTCCACACTGGGTAATGTCAAACACTGTATTGGTTTAATGACTTGCATAGTCTGTATTTACTGCAACCTACAATTTCTGTTTCACCTTAAAATGACACCGATATATCATATTCTTGAGCATGGATCTCATCAGTGGGTAACTGTAGATGTGTTCCCGAAGGTCTGATTTGAGTTATCAGAGGTCATGATGGCACAAAGCTAGCAGCAGCCAGGACAGCATATTGCTCTATTCATCTTAATAACTCCTGTGGGCAGGGTGGCCGCGAAAGTTGAGGAAGGGCCTGAAAACTCTCTCCTGTGACCTTCTGAGAGAAACAAATGGAGCAGCACATGGCTGGCAGACGATCCAGTTGAGCTGCCAACTGCAGTAAAACTGTGAAAAGAAAAGCGAACATGAGAGAATTAGTCTATCGGCCTGATTTTACAGAACCTTCTACACTACATTGGTTTGACCTCTTACTCAACCACACATTATATTTCGCTCACGTTTGTCTTTGTAGAAGCACTAATTGAATTCATCCAATATTAAGGAAAGGACCCACATACTATACCAACTTGACCTTGGCTAAGAGTTGCTAACAACTTGCGTCAAAGTGAGGCCTGCTGTGCTATCACTCCACATTCATGATGGTCAATCTCCTATTTCTAATTTAGAAAATATGTTTGGGTTACTGCAACATGGATTCATTTCTTGCTTACTAAGCAATTATGGTGGCAGACACAAAAAGAGAGAAGAGGAGGGTAACTATAGGATTGAAACCTGAGGATGGTGCAGGAATTTGTCAGCCCTCTGCACTGACACCATTATCCAAGACAACTTCTCACGGATGGTGATATATGACTAAGGTGACCATAATCATTATTCACAGAACAGTCTTCTTCTTCTTTTCCCTGGCATCCCTTCATCCTGGGTCTGATCAACTGTGTTCCATTATGCTGCTGTAATGATTTGTGGAGGTCTGTGTTGCTGTAGCATTTGAAGGACAGTGTGTTGCAGAGCTTTCCAAAACAATATCATAACCCATATCCATTAGCCATATGGGTTCCATTCCCCAGATTTGCTTGATGCAATTTAGGTGTCCTCGCACACTAGACCCATGTGACACGCCTAGGATTCAATTAATTAGACGGTATTGTTTTCTTTTTCTAGCTTTTGTACCCTACTTTAAATGGTAGTTTCCACTTTGTATGTCCTATGGAAAAAGCTGATGATTTTCTTTGAGATTACTTTATTCATTAAATATTTAATCAGTGGATTTAGCAAAAACAAGGCTACCACAGTTTATTAAATGACTACTTCTTTTTCTGTATTGATTGTAATGGTCAAAAACTCCGTCAATATGGCGTATGGGATATGCTGCATCATATCTTGACAAATACATGGCAAATTGAAATAAGAAAAGTGGACATTGTTTTAAAGTTCTCTATTAGATATTACAAACTAATCCCAATGTAGATTTTCTTTTAGATCCAGGGACTCGTTTTATGTATGCTGTTTAAAGCACTGATGGAGGTTTGCAGTATTGGACTATTCTTGTACTTGGACATGAACCTCAACCACGTAATTACAACATCAGCTAAGGTCCTGCAGTAATTGCTTTTTTTCTTGCTCTCTTTCAGGGGAGTGATTTGCTGATACGTCATATACGGCAGAATGAAATGGCATTTTATCAAATTACCACAACAGGTAAATTTTTGCCAGGGACACACAGACACATTCTTCCTCTTTCTGCAGTGTATAAAGAGAAAACACAAATACTGAATAAATAACAATATTAAATTGTAGTTTACCTTAGAAACCTACTGCTTTCTGATTATACACCACTAATAAAGGCTGCATTTCATGGATGGACTTTAGCATGGGTAGTTTTAAGCTTGAACATTTTCAAAGAAATTTTGAAACACAGGCTGTGTTCCTAACACTCGCCCTAGTTTTCCATTACAATAGTAGAATGTTCCTATAAATTTTGTATCATTAGCAAACAACAGTGTGGGAAACAAACAATATTTGTCTTCATAAATGTTATAAAAATATTTTGTCTCTATGGTTTATGTTGCAATGAGTCTTGGTAGTTACAAAAACAAAAAATTGTTTTCTGTTCATGCTTTTTAATTTGAGCGTAATGTAACTGATGAGGAAAACATCCCGGACATTGTGCCTTCCTTCTCTCACCACAACCGGTCGTGGCAGATGGCCGCCAACCCTGAGCCTGGTTCTGTCAGAGCTTTCTTCCTGTTAAAATGAAGCTTTTCCTTTTCTCTGTCGCCAAAGTACTTGCTCATGGGGTGGGGGGTCATATGATTTTTGTGTTTTTCTCTGTATGTATTTTTGTAGGGTCTACCTTATAATATAAAGCGCCTCGAAGCGACTGTTGATGTGTTTTGGTGCTGTATAAATAAAATTTATTCAGAATGTCCATGAAAATGGAACACGATCACAGGTGGTGACATGGGACAGAATTATTGCTGACTTTGCCACAACTTGTCCTTTAGGACAAATGAAAGTAAGGAGATTTGTTATGAAGAGCTGCCATTTCTGTTATCAACTGTTTGAACTAAGCTTGTGGTTCAAACTCATTGGTATTACATGAGAACAAGCAAGTCAAACAGTGCTTGCCATGCTCTTAGCCAGGCAGTGCTTGCCTCATCAAATTTAAAAAGATACATAAATTAAAACATACAAACAACCATAAATTCAAAAACAGTGCTGTCATAAAGCTCCTCACCTATTTGCGTTCATCCCATGCATTACTTCTATCTTGTGTTTTTGGCTGCAGTTGACTATTATACTGAAAGCCCTGCTTGTTTTGTACTCTTGAAAATTGCAAAAAGTAGGTGTGTCTGTCTCCTGAGCTGAGTTGAGAGCGCAGCAGCTTTTTTTTTTGGTTTGCTCATGCACATTGTGGATAAACCTCTGGTCTTTCACAGGAAACTGATGACCAGCGTGTGTGGCAAACTGCTGCAGGCCCTACTTTCATTGCTCTGAGATCAGTTGCAATCTGCGCTTTGTGTGAAAACACAGCTAGCATAAGCAAGTAAATGAGTATTAGTGATTTATCATTGTAACAGATGAGTTTCCTCTTACTACCTAACAACTTAACTACTTTGGCCAATGTGTGATGGAGTGTGAAAAAGTTGTTAAAAAGGTCTAATGATGATGGAGAGGGACAGTACCTCTGACCATGTGCAGGCTCAGCAGCACTTTCAGATTAGCGTCTATGAGAAAGCACTTGGTTGACTGAATGTAACAAATTTAACAAGCTGTCTGTGAACACTGCACCTTCATTTTTCATTAATATTATTTTCGATATTTTGGATATTGATAGTTAATGATGTGACACACAGCTCAAGCCTTTTAATTCAAATTATTTTTAATTATTATATTTTAATACACTTAAAAAAAATCATGATGTAGACCTGCAACTGTTTTTACTTTTGATACCTTATGTCTCGAAAGCCAGGGATTGAACTCAGAATCAGAATACTTTATTGATCCCCAGGGGAAATTATGTTGGTTACAGTGCTCCAGTACAAACAGTAACAAAAACAGACAATACAAGAAGTAAGAAATAACACAATATATAGAATATATACATATATACAGTGGGGCAAAAAAGTATTTAGTCAGCCACTGATTGTGCAAGTTCCCCCACTTAAAATGATGACAGAGGTCAGTAATTTGCACCAGAGGTACACTTCAACTGTGAGAGACAGAATGTGAAAAAAAAATCCATGAATCCACATGGTAGGATTTGTAAAGAATTTATTCGTAAATTAGGGTGGAAAATAAGTATTTGGTCACCTCAAACAAGGAAAATCTCTGGCTCTCACAGACCTGTAACGTCTTCTGTAAGAAGCTTTTCTGTCCCCCACTCGTTACCTGTATGAATGGCACCTGTTTGAACTCATCATCTGTATAAAAGACACCTGTCCACAGCCTCAAACAGTCAGACTCCAAACTCCGCCATGGCCAAGACCAAAGAGCTTTCGAAGGACACCAGGAAAAGTATTGTAGACCTGCACCAGACTGGGAAGAGTGAATCTACAATAGGCAAGCAGCTTGGTGTGAAAAAATCAACTGTGGGAGCAATCATCAGAAAATGGAAGACATACAAGACCACTGATAATCTCCCTCGATCTGGGGCTCCACGCAAGATCTCATCCCGTGGGGTCAAAATGATCATGAGAACGGTGAGCAAAGATCCCAGAACCACACGGGGGGACCTGGTGAATGACCTGCAGAGAGCTGGGACCAAAGTAACAAAGGTCACCATCAGTAACACACTACAACGGCAGGGAATCAAATCCCGCAGTGCCAGACGTGTTCCGCTGCTGAAGCCAGTGCATGTCCAGGCCCGTCTGAAGTTTGCCAGAGAGCACATGGATGATACAGCAGAGGATTGGGAGAATGTCATGTGGTCAGATGAAACCAAAGTAGAACTTTTTGGTATAAACTCAACTCGTCGTGTTTGGAGGAAGAAGAATACCTACTGTGAAGCATGGGGGTGGAAACATCATGCTATGGGGCTGTTTTTCTGCCAAGGGGACAGGAGGACTGATCCGTGTTAAGGACAGAATGAATGGGGCCATGTATCGTGAGATTTTGAGCCAAAACCTTCTTCCATCAGTGAGAACTTTGAAGATGAAACGAGGCTGGGTCTTCCAACATGACAATGATCCAAAACACACCGCCCGGGCAACAAAGGAGTGGCTCCGTAAGAAGCATTTGAAAGTCCTGGAGTGGCCTAGCCAGTCTCCAGACCTCAACCCCATAGAAAATCTGTGGCGGGAGTTGAAAGTCTGTGTTGCTCGGCGACAGCCCCAAAACATCACTGCTCTCGAGAAGATCTGCATTGAGGAATGGGCCAAAATACCAGCTACTGTGTGTGCAAACCTGGTAAAGACCTATAGTAAACGTTTGACCTCTGTTGTTGCCAACAAAGGTTATGTTACAAAGTATTGAGTTGTATTTTTGTTATTGACCAAATACTTATTTTCCACCCTGATTTACGAATAAATTCTTTACAAATCCTACCATGTGGATTCATGGATTTTTTTTTTTTCACATTCTGTCAGGTTTCAGTTAACGGACTCAGGCGCAGACCGGGACTCCTTACAGGATTTACAGATTTATTTCACACAACGACACCAGGTGATGCTATTTACAAAGTGCTGGAGGGAGGGGAGGGGGGTCCAGGGTTCCGGGGTATGTGAGGGAAAAGACGGGGATCTGACGTCCTCCAAAGGCTCTCTCTCTTCACTCCCTACACTGGGGAAACACCAACCACACACTCGTCCACGGGATGACAGGCAGGCAGGGAAAGGTCCGGGATAGATCTGTACACAGAGATAATAGTTAAAGGCGAACAGACGGAACGAACTCACAGATCCTTATTTGCAATCTACTGAGCGACTGACGCTGATAACTCAACGATCCAGCGACGAGTGACACAGTGCTGCTGTCTTAAATCGGCCTTGTGATTATCCCGATCGGCAGCAGGTGCGTGGGCCAGGGGCGGGAGCCCGTAATGAGCATCGCCCCGGCAGGAGAGAGAGCAAGAGAGAGAGAGAGAGAGAGAGAGAAAGAGAGAAAACATGTTGCCTAATACAGAATCAGCTGGTGAGGCACAGGGACCATGACAGTACCCCCCCCTCAACGGGAGCCCCCCGGCGACCCACCAGGCTTATCCGGATGCAGACGATGGAACGCCCGCAGCATGCGCCGGTCCAGGATGGCCGCCCGAGGGACCCAGGACCGCTCCTCCAAGCCATAGCCCTCCCAATCCACCAGGTACTGGAAGCCACGCCCCCGCCGCCGAGAATCCATGATACGGGTGATCGAGTAAGCCGGCAGACCGTCCACGAGCCGGGGGGGAGGAGGGGGCCTGGAAGGCGGGCACAGAGGACAGGACCGGAGAGGTTTAACCTGAGACACATGGAAAACATCGTGTATCTTCATGTTGCGAGGCAGCTTGAGCTTAACGGACACAGGGTTAACCAAAGCCGAGATCTCGAACGGGCCGATATAGGCAGGAGAGAGCTTCCTGGATTCCGCCCGGATGGGAACGAAGCGTGTGGAAAGCCATACCTTCTGCCCAACAGTATAGGCGGGAGCGGAGGACCGGCGGCGGTCAGCGAAGCGTTTGTTGCGGTCCTTGGTGCGTAACAACGCAGCCCGGGTGGCCTTCCACACCCGACGACACCTACGCAGATGCGCCCGGACGGATGGCACAGAGTGTTCGCCTTCGATGGAGGGAAAAAGAGGTGGCTGGAACCCCAGAGAAGCCTCGAAAGGGGACCGGCCCGTGGCGGAGGAGATCATGCTGTTGTGGGCGTACTCGATCCAGGGCAGTTCCTCGCTCCAGACGGCCTGGTTGGAAGAGACGACGCAGCGCAGGGCTGCCTCCAACTCCTGGTTCGCCCGTTCGGACTGGCCATTGCTCTGCGGATGATAACCAGAGGAGAGACTGACCTTAGATCCCAATGAGGTGCAGAACTCCCTCCACACACGGGACGTGAATTGAGGACCCCGGTCAGACACGATGTCATCTGGAATGCCGTGCAGGCGAAAGACATGGGTGGTGAGCAGGCGAGCAGTCTCCAATGCTGTAGGCAGCTCGGGCAGAGCAACAAAGTGAGCCGCCTTAGAAAAGCGGTCAACGATCGTGAGTATGGCCGTATTACCTGCAGATGGCGGGAGGCCGGTCACAAAATCCAGAGAAATATGGGACCATGGTCTGGTAGGCGTGGGTAAGGGATGAAGCGGACCCGAGGGTGGCTGGTTTGGGGTCTTGTTTCGAGCGCAGGTTGCACACGCGGAGACGTATTCCTTGGCGTCCCGGCTCAGGGTGGGCCACCAAAAGTAGCGCTGCAGGAAAGCAATTGTGCGGTGTATTCCTGGGTGACAGGAGAAACGGGCTGTGTGTGCCCACTGTAACACCTGAGACCTGACAGGTTGGGGAACGAACAGGCGCCCCGCAGGACCGCCTCCTGGATCCGGTTCGGCTCTCTGAGCCTCGCGAATGGCCGACTCGATCTCCCAGGAGACAGCCCCCACCACACAGGTGGCCGGGAGGATGGGAGCAGGGTCCGCCGGGTCTTCGGAGGTGGAGAACTGTCGAGACAGGGCGTCCGGCTTGACGTTGCGGGATCCTGGCCTGTAAGTGATTGAAAAGTGGAACCGCGTAAAAAACAGAGCCCACCTTGCTTGTCTGGCGTTAAGCCTCTTTGCGGTTTGCAGATATGCCAGATTCCTATGGTCTGTCCAAACGATGAACGGTTGGGCAGTGCCCTCCAGCCAGTGCCTCCATTCCTCCAAGGCGAGCTTTATGGCAAGAAGTTCCCGATCGCCAATGTCGTAGTTGCGTTCTGCGGGGGTGAGACGACGGGAGAAAAAGGCACACGGGTGGAGCTTACCATCCCTCTGTTGTGAGAGGACCGCTCCTACTCCCGTGTCGGATGCGTCCACCTCCACCACAAACTGCAGGGTCAGGTCGGGCTGGACCAGAATGGGTGCTGAGGCGAATCGCTCTTTCAGCTCCAGGAAGGCTGATTGGGCAGCATCGTTCCACTGAAAAGGAACCTTGGGAGAGGTCAATTGCGTTAAAGGCAGAGCTACCTTGCTATAGTCCCGGATGAACCTCCTATAGAAGTTGGCGAAGCCGAGGAACCGCTGCAGCTGCCGTCGGTTGGGGGGTTCAGGCCACTCCACCACGGCTTCCACCTTAGCTGGGTCAGGACGTAGGTCTCCCTGCTCGATGACGTAGCCTAAGAAGGCAACTGTGGACACGTGGAAGACACATTTCTCACCTTTTACGAACAACCGATTTTCCAGCAGGCGTTGCAGGACCTGTCTGACGTGGGTCTCATGCTCTGACAGTGATTTGGAGAAGATCAGGATGTCGTCGAGGTAGACGAAGACGAACCTGTCAATGAAATCCCTCAAGACATCATTAACGAGTGCTTGAAAAACTGCAGGGGCATTAGAGAGGCCGAATGGCATAACCAAGTATTCAAAGTGTCCAAGGTGAGTATTGAAGGCGGTCTTCCACTCGTCGCCCTCTCGGATCCGAACTAAGTGATATGCGCTCCTCAAGTCCAATTTGCTGAAAACTGTCGCCCCCTGGAGCAGCTCAAAAGCAGAGGTCAGAAGTGGGAGTGGATATTTGTTTTTGATGGTTATGTTATTTAATCCACGGTAGTCGATGCACGGGCGGAGAGACTTGTCTTTCTTCTCGACGAAGAAAAACCCTGCTGCTACGGGCGATGAGGATGCGCGGATCAAGCCGGCAGCGAGGGACTCTGAGATGTACGACTCCATAACCTCTCGCTCCGGTAGAGAGATGCTGTAGAGACGGCTAGTAGGCAATGGCGCGCCAGGGAGTAAGTCGATAGCGCAATCGTACGGTCGGTGAGGAGGCAACGACTGGGCCCGGTCCTTGCGAAACACTTCGGCGAGATCATGATAAACAGGGGGTACTCCGGACAAATCGGAGGGCGCGGTCGACTTGGCGAGGGAGGCTGGTGTGTGAGGCGGTGAGGCGGATTTAAGGCAGGTCATATGGCATTCCTCTCCCCACCCCGTAATGCGTCCCGTAAGCCAATTAATGCACGGGTTGTGTTGACGAAGCCAGGGGTGCCCGAGAACGAGCGGCGTCCGAGTGGCCGTAAACACAAAAAAACATATTTCCTCAGTATGGTTGCCAGACAGAGTGAGAATAACGGGCTCAGTGACGTGAGTAATGTCAGGTAGGCGCTGGCCGGACAAAGCAGTGACACGCAAAGTGTGGGGAAGAGGTTCCTGCCCTAGCTGAAGGCGGTCTGCTAGCTCAGAGTCGATAAAATTCTGTTCCGCCCCTGAATCTATCAAAACGGAGAGAACATGACCTTTGGTGTTGACCGTGAGCTGGGCAGACAGCATTAACCGTGGAGGAGATTTGTCTTGGCTGAGACCGCCCACCAGCACTCCTACCGTCACTGGTGGGCGCGACCTTTTGCTCGAGATGGGCAAGAGGCGACCACATGTCCCTTGTGGCCGCAATAGAGGCACTCACCGGCAGAGATACGGCGCTGGCGTTCCGCGGCGGAGAGATGCGAGCCTCCAATCTGCATGGGTTGCTCTCCTCCGTCTGCGCTCTCTGCCTGCCGGGAAGAGCTGGGCTCCGAGGTGGAGCCAGCCCTCCACTGCCCCGTGGCCTCCTGGGAATTGTAGTGCCGTGGCAGACGACGAGCTCGCAGCCGGTCATCCACCTTAATACATAAAGCCATTAACTCGGTAAGAGAGTCGGGGAGATCTCGCATAATGAGTTCATCTTTCACCTCCTCACGAACATTATTGAGCAGTGCACTCCGTAAGGCCTCCGGGCCCCAGCCTGTCTCTTCAGCCAAAATCCAAAAATCAATAGAATAGTCAGACATGCTCCGCTTCCCTTGTTTGTAGTTCAGCAGACGAAGCGCGGCGACTTCAGCGCCTGAGCCCTTATTGAACACAGTCTGGAATTTAGACAGGAAATCAGCATAGGCAATCCCAGGATCCGAGCTAAGCACGACCTGAGCCCACTTTAAAGCCCGGTCCCGCAGCAACTGGACAAAAAAGGTTATTTTGGCACCGTCGTTGTTATGGAAGCGCCGCTGCTCACGGAACACAAGAGTACATTGAGCCAGAAAACCAGCACACTTGTCCGACTCACCCGTAAAAGGTTCCGGCGTGGGCAGGGGTCCGTCCGAGGGTGGCAGAGGTGCCGGAGGTGTGCTCGCAGCGGCAGGCGCAGGCTCCTGGGGGGCGGGAGCCGCCGGCCGGGGATCACTCTCCAGAGGTGTTAAGCGAGCGACCGCCTGCGTAAGCGCCGCCATTTCGTGGTGGAGCCGCTCGAGCATTTGCTCGTGTCGAGCCAGAGCAGCTCCCTGAGCGATGAGTGCCTGAGCGACAGGGTCCTGAGCGGCTGGGTCCCGACCTGCTGAGTCCATGAGGGCTGGATCGTTCTGTCAGGTTTCAGTTAACGGACTCAGGCGCAGACCGGGACTCCTTACAGGATTTACAGATTTATTTCACACAACGACACCAGGTGATGCTATTTACAAAGTGCTGGAGGGAGGGGAGGGGGGTCCAGGGTTCCGGGGTATGTGAGGGAAAAGACGGGGATCTGACGTCCTCCAAAGGCTCTCTCTCTTCACTCCCTACACTGGGGAAACACCAACCACACACTCGTCCACGGGATGACAGGCAGGCAGGGAAAGGTCCGGGATAGATCTGTACACAGAGATAATAGTTAAAGGCGAACAGACGGAACGAACTCACAGATCCTTATTTGCAATCTACTGAGCGACTGACGCTGATAACTCAACGATCCAGCGACGAGTGACACAGTGCTGCTGTCTTAAATCGGCCTTGTGATTATCCCGATCGGCAGCAGGTGCGTGGGCCAGGGGCGGGAGCCCGTAATGAGCATCGCCCCGGCAGGAGAGAGAGCAAGAGAGAGAGAGAGAGAGAGAGAGAAAGAGAGAAAACATGTTGCCTAATACAGAATCAGCTGGTGAGGCACAGGGACCATGACACATTCTGTCTCTCACAGTTGAAGTGTACCTCTGGTGCAAATTACTGACCTCTGTCATCATTTTATGTGGGGGAACTTGCACAATCGGTGGCTGACTAAATACTTTTTTGCCCCACTGTATATAAGTCAGTTACTGATGAATATCTGGATAAGAAAGAAGAGCACGTGCAAAAATTGTGCAAAAATTGTGCAGCTATAGCAGTATACAGTGTGTTAGCTGGATGAGTTGTACAGGGAGATGGCCACAGGCAAGGATGGTTTCCTGTGTCGTTCAGGTGCTTTTTGTTCAGTCTCTCACTGGACGTGCTCCTGTGGCTAGCCAGCACGTCATGGAGTGGGTGGGAGGAATTATCCAACATTGCTGCCAGAGTTTGTGCCCTTGACCATCATCTGACACACATTGTACATGACCCCTAGAGTTCCCTAATGCCCTGAATGTTGTAGGGCTGTGTCGGCTGACATGCCTCTGCAATACAACTTGGAGATCTGCAGTAGTGCCACCGGATTGGCTGACTAGGGTGGTGGTTCTCATCTTTAAGAAGAGGAACTGGAGAGCGTGTGCTCCAGCACCAGGGGTCACGCTACTTAGGCTTCCTGACACCCCTGGAGAGATTATATTTCTTGGCTGGCCTGGGAATTCTTCTGTGTTCCCCAAGATGAGCTGGAGGACGTGGCTGGGACGAAGGAAATCTGAGGTTCTCTGCTTAGGCTGTTTAGGCTGTTAATGCCCCTGATAAGAGAAACAAATGGATACTTTATGGATGGATACTCTACAATAATTTGTTTGAGGTATAGCGAGGAATCTTCATAGTTTTTGATTGCATTTCTTCCTAAATTAATAGTTTGAAAAACTCTTCCATCACTTGTCATTGTCAGCGCACAGTAAAAAAATGTTTGGTTATATATTTTATAATTATTTTATTCTAGAATTCTTCAGCCAGGAAAAAGTGCTTAAAAGTGAAGACATCCATCTGAAGTGCCGATAGTCAGCGAAAAGGTATTTTTTAATGTGATCCAAGATGTTTTTGTTTCTGTGTTTGTGGTGGTGGGCGGGCAATCATCTCTGTTTGCATTTCACTGCATGCCACTTGTGGGAGCCAAGTTAAGATAGTTCATATGTTTTAGTATTTATATTTCGCTGTTGTTAAGCTTGTTTGTGTAATTAATAATTTTAGGAAATAGATGCATGTTTATGGTGGAACTAGGTTACGTAGTACCATGAATACATGTGCCTTAAAGACTCGTGTTTATAGTAAAATCCGGGCATCACGGATGTATGCAAATTAGTGCATGCGGTGCGGGAGGGGGGAGAGAGAGAGAAAAGGAGTTAACACGGCATAAGCTATACGGGGCAGCAGGGTAGAACAGAGCCACACGGTTTTCCTACCGTAGTAGGTTATTTTGTTGAGGACAAGTTAAACCTGACCACTCCTGTAAGATGCAAAAACTGTGGAATAAATTTTTTGTTACATCTTTTCACATCGGAGTCCCGTGGAGTTCTTTTTCCTCTTCAAACTGACGTACGCGAGTGAATCACGGGAAAACTGGTCTCACGGCTTAAACACCACTGTTCAAACTGATGTTTTAAGTTCAAACATATTCAGTGACATCAGAAAATACCACTGACTGCTATAAGATAGTCATCCCTTATTTTTTTTAATCGCTTTTCTGTTCACATTCAAAGACATGGCTGTATCTGTAAACAGAGTTACAGAATATTTGCTGGTTACTGTACAGCTGCATCTGACATGTCTGTTTTCATCCAAGTAGCTGCACCAGTCTTAGCTAGAGAACACTGAACACAAATTGTTGAACTGACATACCAGATTGTCTAGTTCCTCCATTGTCCATTTTCTAGAGCCATGTATTGCTATTCTCAGAGACAGCAGATAGTTTATTACCTAACTACCATCTAATATGTCCATTCTTTATTGTTTCTCAACAAGAACTCCAATCGTAGTTGAATCCTAACCCTATGTTTTAGAGACAAGCTGAAGATGATGCGTTTTGTTTGGAAATATTTTTTTCTTGATTGCCAAGACTTTGAAAAGTGATTGAAAAAAATATAGGGATAGTGTTAGGAATAGGGTTATCCCTAGTAATTACTTAGAAAGTAAATTAAATTTATTTTAAGCCTCTGAAGCCTAAGAGAATTTAGTCTCCTTATGAAAATTCTAGGCATAGCTTTTGATTTTAGTCATCACTTGCTGAGAACACAGTTTCAGGTCTTTTCTCTTAGTTCTTACCAGAAGTATTATTTCACTTCAATGTCTTCTTATTAACAGCAAAACTGTAACGCTTTTCAGAGTTTGTATGCATTGGGCTGTTAACAATAGCAACATGGGAGACTTGCGAGGTGATATAGCCAGGGTTAATTTTAAGAATAAGTTAAGAAAAATTGAAGAAATGATTATATAAAGCTAATTTTTAAGAATGCTGGAACAATAGGAAATGATAGTATCAGAAGGCTTGTAATGTATATGATTTATTTATTTTTCATTTTATCTGAGTCACTAGATTCAATTACTGCTGTGCTTGCATTTTAAAACTGTTAATTTGAAGTTGCGCTGGTATTTTGCATGGATAGTTATTTATTACCACTGCTGTGTTTGCAGTCTAATTGGCTTCTGAACACATAAATAACGACAGCAGTGAGAACTTCCATCCAACTTGTTCTTGCTCCATTTCAGTCTCTTTCTCTCGGACTGACCTCTCTAGCATAGCAGCTATAGTCCAACAAAGCACATTAAGTTTGACACACAGAACAAACAAAGCTGTAGTCAAGGTGGACCACAGATGTTATTTCCAGATATCTGAAAATAACACGTTATATCCCATCTAGCAGTGAAGATTGTGTAAAGGCCTGTTTTGCTCACTGGAATGAGGGCGAGCGGTTAAATTCCCTTAAGGGGTCACTTGTGCGTAAAATGTAAGCATGTTCAACTGGCTCTTTTCACTTAGCACTCTTGTGCTCATGTTAGCTATAGACCATATGACTGAAAGTGCCAGTCATATGGTCTAAGTTGTTCTTGTAAAAGTGGCACATCAGCACCCATCCCAAGACAGTTTCAGTAAAATAATAAAATAAAGTAAAATAAAATAAAGTAAAATAAAATAAAATGCAGAGCTTTTACGTCAGATTGCTTAAAAATGATTTTGGCTGATAAAGACTGGTCAAGCACATATTTCAGTGTGGATTAAACACAAAAGTTTGCTTATTTTATAACTGCTATGTAAATTACAGAACTGCACACCATTCACCCATAAGCATCTGTGGAAATTAAATGAGTATGAATACAAATAAGAATTTTGATAACATAACTAAAAGAAACAATAAATATTAAACTATTGTCTTGGTCAAAATCCTGTAAGTGAACCCTCTGTTTAATCTTCTTTTCTTATCTATGGTAAAATTGGGTTAAAAAAACACTCATTCACATTAAACCCACAGCTTGAAACACTATGCTAAATGGTACAGAGTGTATTCAAAGGGCTACATAGCTGATACATCAGCGCCTAATTGAAGCTACTTTTGACACGTATTGTTCTGTTAAGTCACTGAGAATTATATGAGCCATATATTATAGCTTTCCATGGGTTGCAGCATATTTACAGGGTTGGTGGGTCTGATGTTGACACATCTTATACATGGCCTATGTAAGGTGGTCATGTGGCTCAGGGCAAATATGGCTCAAAACTGTGGATAAGGAACACATTTGGGCTGAACATTGTATACAATCTCTTCAGTTCACATTTAGTTCAGTTCAATTCAATATCAGTTCAGATTTATCTATTTAACAGTGAGTGGTGTGTAAATACATAGTAAGTGAAAAAAGCTGTTCAAGGGAAACCCACAGCAGTGTACGCCTATTGCAGTGTAACTAAGGCAGCATTCAAGGTCACATGATCAAGCCCCAATGATATGGTTATCAAAAAGGAATGTTTCATGCAAATGGAGTCTAAATGGACCATGTTTCCCACCTCTGTTGGTGAGGGGGCTGTACAGAGCTAAAGCCACAAGGCAGGAGGTTGACACTCAAAGTGAAGGGAGCCAACTGATGCAAGAATGAGTCCTATTGGGCTAAGTTAGCGTGTGGGACTCTGGAGGCAGCTGTCAGGTACAGAGGAAGCAGAGTACAACTTTGTCAGTAGCTGAAATAAAATCTTTATTAACCCCAAATTGCCAGAAGGTAAAAAAAAATAATTTTCCAAAAGCCAAAAATGACATACAGTAGTTAGGCCACCCATCATCACTGATGATGACTGGTTGTTTTAAGGCTTTTCTGTTGCATTCATTGATGGCGATTAAAGGCTAAGACTAGATTCATATTTGACTTACACTCCCTGTGCAGACAGCTGAATTAATTAAAAGAGAAACATGTCTTTAATTAGACACTCATGAAAAAGATGACACTGTTAGCACTGTCAGACACCTTGTGGCATTTTGGTGCTGAATAATGTGAATATAGTGACAGATTTCAGTAAAATTGTCTGTTGACTCTGCGCGCAGGGTTGCATCAAGGCCAGTGGATTTGAGTTAACATGCCTGAAATTCATTGTACTTGGAAATATTTCATCACTATTATAGTCTGAGTCAGATTTCATAGGTTTCATTTCTGCTGGTCCATCTGTCGTGTCTGCGCTAAGCCTTATACAAATGTCTATAAAGAAACTATAGACAAAAAAACCTGCCATCCTCTGTCTGTGTGAGCTTTTTCATGCACTGTGTTGACAAAAAAGCTGATGTCTATCTGCTCCAGCTGTCTGCAAACAGGCAGACTGAAAGGAGGAGACACAATCTTTTTTCCCTCTAAACTTTGGCTTCTATTGCATCATGCCTCAATACCTTCTCACTCAGCTTTAGTCCTGCTGCTGCTGCTGAAAAGCAGCCATAAAAAAGACTTAAGCTTAAGCTTTATTGACACGCAAGGATAACACTGTCACACTAAATGCAAAAATCATTCATAATCATATTTCCTGTGGCATGATGAGTTATAATGAGTTAAGTCATTTTAACAAAGGGATGGCTTTTGTAAACAAAATGAGAGGCAAGTTCATCAAATTTTGTGGCAAGTGCTTTTTTCCTTGGTGCAGGAAGCAGAAGACAGAACAGGTGTTGATTTAGAGAATGTGTTCAGATGCAGTTTTCGCTGTACACATGGAAATGAATTCGTTTCTTGTAGGCCTTCTTAAAGAGAGAACGAGGATTCACACGTTGGTTATATATAGCTTCCCGATCACTGTCTTGAGGCCATGCATGTGTCTGTAGACAGGTTTTGTCTGACCATCAGCACCTTTGTCTGTACATATAGCCAGCAATCGGTGCATGATGCTTAATTCTCTCTAGCTATCTTCTGCTATCAATTAGAGTGTTTATGGGAAGGTGCTGTCAGAGTTACCATGGCAACTAATGTCATTGGCATTACATCCCCTGCAGGCCCATGGATGGAGCACTTGCAAGTATCACTGCACAGTGCATTTTAAAGATTCAAAATCTTTACCACTTGGGGATAGAGACAAGAAGTATGAAATACTTAGTCGTGTTGGCAGACTTGTGCTATATCAATTTCTGATCTTTAAAAGTTGTGCAGGCAATTATAAATGTTGATAGAGAGCTCTGACAAGTTATAAGATATTCCAAAAGTGTCTAGGAGGCAGAAGCGCTAGTTTACTGGGAGTAAGCCTGGAATATACTTATGAATTACCTGCTCCCACACTTTTACAAGCTGCTTTAGGATTGTGTCAAATGAAACTGTCTGACTTTACAACAGGCTATTATTCTGTAACACACTTTATGACAAGAAATGCTAAGAGAATTTTGAGTCTCCAGAACCAGAACCAGAGCTGCCTTCCCGAATGCAGAGGTCACATTTCCACTACGTAGTCACACAATTTGGCATTTTAGGGACTTGGAGCGAGTTTACATTTAACAAGAAGAGTTCTGTTACTTTGATCTGTGTTTAGGACATTTCTAATTGGCTTTGAAAAAGTATTCAGTGTATGGTATCCAGTGACCCCTATCCTCTTCCATACACAAGGGTAAAAAAGTAAAAAAAAAAAAATAACCCTGGTAAAATAAAGAATTAGAATAACACAAACAGTAATATCAGTGACAAAAAGACAACAATGTTTTTAGGTTGTCTATGGTCTGGTGACATGGAACTATATTTTTATGATGATCAAATAGTGTTTGTACTGTAGGCTGCTACTGTTTATGTGTAGTCGCTGGTAGACTTTCTTCAGCTTTGATCTGGGACTTTAAGAGAAATATATCATATTTAGACCAAAATAACTATGTTTCTGTTAGAGATGGGCTGGATGTTTGCTGCGTTCCTTAATGACAACTGCTTTTGGGTCATTTCTAATAGCTAACATTAATGTGAGCGTTGGCCAGGTAAACATTTATAGTACCTGCTTGATACTTCCATGTTTTTGAAAGGGAAGCTGTACTCACTCCTCAGAATTCCCCATGAAGTGTCGTTCAGTGTGGTGAATATCACCTGTTGTTCATAGGATGGCCTTCCTATGAGCAGTGAAACTGTGTGAAGCTGAATCAGCCAGAGAAGGTGAAGATGACACTGCTAGCATCAATGCACTAGTCTGATCTGATATCTGATAATATTGTTTTTTAAGCCTTTAAAGGAGCATGTTGTGGCTCCAATGAAGAAAAGTGAGCATGTTAACAGTCTCAGAAATACGGTTTGCCCTGTGCTGCGATGCAATGTTTTCAAATATTATGATGGTGAGGTGTTAATTACTAATGTTAATAATATTTCAGTGTCCAATCCATCATTACCATGTTACCCCCTATTGATCCTCTACCTAATCCCCCCAGCCAAGGTGTGAAACGTTTTTGGGTGAATCCACTGTGAAACTTAGCCCCACCATATCATCTGATTTACTGAGGTCAAATGGCCCAGGATGTGAGTGGGCGTTAAGGCGTCTGGGAAGGGATCCCAAAACTGGATTATTGATGGCAGACAGTTGGTGTCATAGACCACCGCCTCTGTTCAAAGATGGTCGTTCACAGTGGACATAGATTACTTCTTTCAGTCCTCTTTCAAACCATCTGTCATCTCTGTCCAAAATGTGAACATTGGCATCCTATAAAGAGTGACCTTTGTCCTTTAGATGCAGATGTACAGCTGAGTCTTGTCCTGTCCAGGTAGCTCTTCTATGTTGTGCCATGCATTTATGAACTGGCTATTTGGTCTCTCCAATGTAGAGGTTAAGCATTGCACAGCACACACTATGTTGTTAAGTTTGTGTTTGGGATGAACCAGTTTATGTCTGAGTGTGTGGCTGGGTCTGAAGTACACTGGGATGTCGTGCTTAGAGAAGACTCTACTGAGTTTCTGACAAACCTGCTACTTAAGGGATGATGATGTTGTTCTGTTTGTCCTTAGTTGGTGTCTGACCTTCTTTTCTGTGCCTCTTTGCTGATTTCATGAAGGCCCAATTAGAATAAACATGTTTTTAGAGTTTTCTTTACATGTGTTCCTCTTCTGACTTAGAGGAAATGTTTTCTACCCGGTGTTGTAGGGTCCTGATTACTCCAAGTTTGTGTTCCAGAGGGTGGTGGGAGTCAAAGAGAATGTACTAGTCTGTGTGTGGGGCTTCTGGTAAACTTCAGTGTTGAGGTTTCCATTCAGTGCTTTGCAAATTTCTATTCAGCTCCAATATTGAATCATTTTGTATATGGTTGTGGCCAACAGGGAAGAATGTTCAAAAATGACCAGAAATTCATAAATATGCTGCAACTAGGTTTAAAAACTTGTATTACGCGTATGCAATTACAGTAAAATGTGAAGAGTAGTATCGGTATCGTGTTATATATCATAGGGGCGATCGTGGCTCAAGAGTTGGGAGTTCGCCTTGTAATCGGAAGGTTGCCGGTTCGAGCCCCGGCTTGGACAGTCTCGTCGTTGTGTCCTTGGGCAAGACACTTCATCCGTTGCCTACTGGTGGTGGTCAGAGGGCCCGGTGGCGCCAGTGTCCGGCAGCCTCGCCTCTGTCAGTGCGCCCCAGGGTGGCTGTGGCTACAATGTAGCTTGCCATCACCAGTGTGTGAATGGGTGGATGACTGGATATGTAAAGCGCTTTGGGGTCCTTAGGGACTAGTAAAGCGCTATATAAATACAGGCCATTTACCATAATGTTAAATATAATAATATATTTTAATGCTTGTGTAAATAACTCAACATAAAATATTTGATATTTCAAAAAGATTTTAGTGTTAATAAAATGGCTGAATAAAGGGAGGTTTGTAACTTTTGATCGTGTTGGCATGTATTTCTGGAAGAGCAGACAGGATCATTATCTTGGCATATTTTGTTTGCCTGGAATGCAGGAAGGACCCCGACTGTAGTGTTTTGCTTTCTTTTTTCTTTTATTTCCTGGCAGACCAGGCCACATACTTGTTTTTCATTGAAAATGTTTGCAAACGATCAAATTGTTGGTTTCAGTATTGAAAATCTGGCTATAATAGTTTTTGGCTTTAAACATTTTTAAACTTTATTCTGACATTTAACTGTTCTGAAAAACTATCAAGTCCCTGGTGACCTGTTTAGAGTTAGACGTATGGTTACGGTCATGTTCATATCAACCCCTTCATATCTTTTTTTTTTTCCAAATGGAAATTATAAAACAGAAGAATTCTAAGGAAGAAATACTTGACCTAAAAACTAACATCTTCTGTTAATCAAACTATGGATGTTCAGAATGTGGTAAATATAAGGACACTGTAACCCAGACCCTAAGTGTTTCATTGGTTAATGTAAACGTCGTATTGTTTTCAAGGCAAAAGTTCTCACAGTCTTCAAAAAGAATTACTGCCTGGGAGTGGGTGCAAGTTGTTTCAGTGTTTAGAAGAAAAAGAACATGTTGTGAAAGGTAATTGAGATATAAAATGAAATGTTCTGACTATGACTTTATAAGGTGTCAGCCAGTAATGAGTGGTCAGCCTTCCTGTTAGAGGAAGGAAGCATTAAAATGTGTGGCTACCTGTCTGTGGAAGGTGACACTGATGAGATGTAATCTGAGCCGTCTCTGGAGTAAGAAAAAACCCACTAGCCTCCATTTATCTCCACTGTGAGTTATGGCTCCTCTTTATCTGATGGAGCACTTAAGTCGCTAGCCCTGCCTTGTTTTCAAGTATTCTTTTCACTTACACCCGATCGATCACTGTTGCCAAGTGTTAATGATGAGTCATACTATTAAATGTGATGACCTGCGGCCATTCTCTGTTACCTTGCTTTCTTTCACAGGCAGACTCCTGTAATTAAGGCTCAAGTAGATGCAGTTTGAGAAGTGGGTTGAAGCCAAAACTCAATTATAAATAGCCTTTGCATGCATGCTGCTGAAGAAGAAATGTTAAGCACGGTTTAAAAGTATTAATGCTGCACTGGTTTCTGTCGCCTGGGGTGATTAATGTTTTCTTTAAACTGATGGTGAGATAAAATACTGCTGTACAACTGGCAGCATAATCATTTACTGAAATTAATGGCCAACACCAGGCTTCTTAATTCATACTGTTTTCATTTTTCCATGAAGTCTGTTGGGAATATATGATGAAAGGCCTAATGCAGAGGTCTCTGGTTGGACTGAAGGGGTTTTCACACTCATTAATAAAGTAATTTGACAAAACAGGATGTGACATTATTGCATAATGAAAAGACTCCCTATGCTCATAGCGATCTGTTCTTAAACTGTCAAATGTGTGTGGAGGAGGAAAAAAGCAGCGTAGATAAGTGATCTTTTCGACTTTTATCAAGTTAATGTCAAAGGTCAGTGAATCCCTTTAGATTGGCTGTCACATGGGATAATAAAACCATGGGAAAGAGCCATTTGTGCTGCTCGTATGTGGGCTATTTCAGATAGTGGCTGAGCTACTTTCATTTAATGCCATGCTGAATTATTCATACGATAAGAGTGAATCAAACACTTACTTTAGAATTAGTGATGTCTGGCCCTTATCAGCGTGGGTTTTCTTTTGATAAAAACAGTCAGTAGCCCCCCTGAAAACCTACACATGTTTTAAGGCTGGCTTAATTATGGCTTTATTTTATTTTGTTTTAGTGAAGACAGAAAAATTAGAATGAGAGATGAAACACGAGTCAAACTCTAGAAGTCAGACGACAGAGACTCAAATCCCTCAAACCTGTCTTTGACAACCATCATTTGAAATGTACGTGTGTCCCTTCTGTTTTTTTAATCCTTGTTATGAAGTGTTATTGTTCATTAGAAACCAACAGTGGATTGATGCAAAGAAATAAGAAAATTCTTTGAAACGCCTGAATTTGAAAGTTTTAAAGTTGTCTTATTAATTTGTAAACCGGCACAGCAGTGATCTTGACGTTGTGTACAAACCCAAAGCTTAAGATGGAGTAATAAATCAATCTGTCAGCAAAATGACTGAACCTCACTTCTATGGCGTTATTTCTGTGCCTCTATTCTGAGTGCACGCAAATAATTTTTGCAAGTACAAATGTTGCATTTAGGATAAAATTATTTTGAGAGAAGAAAAGCTTAATTTGAGCGAACAAAATTCATTGCTGCGTGCAAGAAATGTATTTCAGCGTTTGCTAATATCCATATACATTGACAATAACAGCCCTCTTGCTCAGTTGTTGACATTTGCTCAGATCTCTGCTCTGTGTGCTGACAGCCATTGCAGACCTGCTCTCAGTGTGTTGCTCCCGCTCTCAACATCTCTCATTTTCAAGTTACAACTCACCTTTCCTTCTTTTCCTGGTTCTCAAACAAGTCAACAACACTAAATCAATTTTTTAAATACACATCCAACTCCAGATGGAATTCACATTTTTAAAATATGGAAAAGCCACAGCCCAAAAGGTGCAACAGCTGTCAGCATTTACTATAACAAGTTGTCACCTTCTGTCACAACTCCACAAAACCTTCAGTAGTAAGAAAAGACAACATTATGCAACCTGTTAGAATTCAGAATCGAGAAACAGGTGGGAAGTGTTTCTGTGTCCCCTCAGGACAAAGCTTTCTCCTACAATACATCAAGAGTTTTTGTCACAGGATAGAATAAGGCGGAAATTTGTTTCAAGTCAGGGTACAGAACATCCACTGGGATGTAACCTAGATGTTTTTATCTGCTCAGATCTGCTGCCATACCTGCTGTGTCTCTGACTCAATACTGTTGCTCTGTTGACCTTGGGGGAGACAGGAGGCTGGCAGAGAAAATAGGATCTATAGTTTATTACCCTGCAAAAAAGAAAGCTGCTAACCTCTGAGCCAGTTTGTTTCAGATTGTAGTTGATCACACATGGGAAGAACATTTACACAAGCAACTGCAGACAGTGTGTCTGGATGGTGCTCCTGTTGAGGAAGTAGATAGATTGTGTAAAATCTCTGAGGCTGCAATTAGAAGTGCTGAAAGAAACACATCCCAGGCCAGAGGTCCCATTCTTCAGCCCTGTTCTGCTAAGTCTTCCCTTTCACTTTCCTCTCACCTGCACATAGTACAGCGATGAATGAGCATTTCCTTCACTTTTGCTCCTTCAGCACAAACATTATCACCTTCTCTCTCTCTCTCTCTCTCTCTCTCTCTCTCTCTGTGTGTGTGTGTGTGTGTGTGTGTGTGTGTGTGTGTGTGTGTGTGTGTGTGTGTGTGTGTGTGTGTGTGTGTGTGTGTGTGTGCAGAAGTCTTGAACCACCAGTCACTGGGAAATAAGGGCAGCAATTTATTGAACATGCAAACGTACACGGAGATACAGAATACAAGGCAAAAACAGAGTTTGTACAAATGTACTGAGGTGGTCATGAACACATTGATTCTTCAACACAGTCAAGTTTTCTTGTAATTTCTTTAAATAGTCTTCAGGAATACATCTCCAGGATTCTTAAAAGACATTCCAAAGCTCTTCTTTAGATGTTGGCTGTCCTTTCTCCCGTTCTCTGTCAAGAGGATCTAACACTGCTTTCTAACACTGTCATTAAGTGATGATGTATGAACCCTGCTCCCAGGCCCAAACTCTTTATTAAGTCTGTTGTGTTTTTAACATGTTTTGATACTTTGTATCTTGTTCTATTTATTCTGAACAAGCCCCTAAAAACAGTCAGTGACCACTGTCAGCCCGTCTCTGTTTTTATTACCACTATTGATTTTAAAGCTCAGTTTTTAAAACCTTATGATGTAGCTACAGCCCAGCCCATGCAGCAATATATTAATGACTAACCTCGTATTGTGGATGGATTAAAAGAGAGTTTTTCCTTTCTACTGTCACCAAGTACTGCTAATACACACCATTCCTTTAAAGCTTGTGTATTTTTTGGAATAGCTGTGAAGTCTGAGTCTCTTCAGGCTATACTGGGTAACCGTCAGTTATGATTGTGACTGGCTGCAAGTAGGAACAAGGACAGTGCTATTTGTGCTTAATCAGCCTACCCTGGATAAATTGTTAAACCAAAAGGAATGAAGGAAATGGGCTAAAAAATGGAACTGACTTAACCAGTGAAGCTGAGGGTGTGCCTGTATTATTTCATGATTGGGTGGGGCTTCTCCTACACAAGCACTCTGAAATGGGGGAAACACTGGTGGACTGAAACACCTAAAACTAGGACAAGAGTCACATACAGTAGGGCCATCCATTCTGAACTGGCAGCTACATCTAAAATGTGGATGAATGCCTAGACTTTTAGTGGTTATCTTGAGTAGAGATCACTGATCTAGCACATTGCTCCCTTCTTTGACAAGCGGCAGCCATTTGATCATTTTTCACCATTGAAGGTTGAGAAGATTATTATTGAGCAGCTTATAATATTAACTTAATAAACAAATTAAATGGAAATGATTTGCACATCGGTAATTGTAATTGGTGCTGTACCTGCGTATGCATGCAAAGCACGATGCATTAAAGCTGCGGTCAAAACAAATGACAACAGGCAAAACTTTAATTTATTCAGTCAGAGGTTGTTGTAATGTGCTTTTGTTTATTGCCAGTATTAGTGTCAACATATTCATGCAGATCTTGATTCTCTCTAAGGCTGACTTGCATCTCTTGTTTTGCCACCGTAATAAATATGTTGCCCAGTGAACACTTAGAGTCCCAGTGGTATGATCGTTTTCCACTCCACTGATCTGACTTAGGTTTAATGAGGCTGACACCTTCACGCTCCACATAATGAACCCACCTGTGACTTTGCTAACTTATGCGACCTCATTCTTTAGATGTGAGTGGGAAGTATGTGTTTCGTTGCATCATTTACACTAATTACACCATGCTAACTTTGCATTTAGTGGTGTGACTGCTTCTTTGTTACGTTACAGGAGAGGTATCACAGATGTTACCTTCAGAGCAAGGTTGATTCTCTCTTTATCTGCCTTTGCACTTTTCCCTCTATAAAAAATGCATGTATATATAACACACCTTCTCTGTGGTGACCAAGGTCTGTGCCTTTAGCCTATAATCATTTACTGCATACCAAGGTTTATAAGCAGGCAGCTCAATCTCTCTTTTTTGGATAATATATATAGTTCAGCCAAACAGCGTACCTTTAGAGACATAATCCACAACATTTTAGTTCTTCATGTCTGCTTGCCATTTCTTATTGCTTGTAAAGCATAATAGTGTCAGTAGAGTTGTTAGCACTCAAGACATTTAAAAGGTAGTTCTAGTTTAACACAAGCTGTGTTGTAGTTTTTTATTATTTGTCATTGTCAACCTGCCTTTTTGCAATACTTTTTATTTTCTTTTTACAGAAATGTCCTTTTAAAGTCCACTGTGCACTCTGTTGTTATAGTTAGTGGTATAGTTTTATGGTGGAGACTAGAGGTGGGAATCACCCGACGATACGATATTATCACAATACTTAACTCACGATACGATATTATTGCAATTTTCTTTATATATTGCGATATTCTGAGTATTGCAATACGATATTTTGCAATTTATCACTTTTTTCTACTGCTGATTCTGTCCATAAAAGTAAACTTTATCAATATTCATTTTATCTAATAACAAAGTCTCACACTCAGTCTTTCTCTCTTTTCAGTCAGTTTTATTGCTGACAAACTGAATTACTGTATTACAGTTTAGTCCAACTTAACTGAATGCAACCATCTGGTACAATTATAGCTATTCTGAACTATGCAATTTGTAAAAACTATGCAGCTCATTCAGCAACTGAAGAATTTGAAAGTAAATTAAAACAAAATATAATTTTACATTAAATAAAAAAGTTTTAAATTTAAATAAAATAAAACATGTCTTAAATTAAAATAAGTAAACTGTCATGTTTATTGCTGCCCTAAAAAAAAGTTAAACAAATTTGGACAGTGAAGGAATGTCAGGATTCTTGCTCAGAAAAAGGATCAACTTGCTCTGAAGTCAGAGTGTCCGTTTTGCTGTGACGATGTCTCCAGCGGTCGAGAAGACTGTTTCAGCCGAGACACTAGTACCTGGGATACAAAGGTATCTTTTTGCCAGCGTGGCCAGGAAAGGATAGACTTGCTCATGGAATTTCCACCAGCTTAGTGGGTCTTCTGTGAGTGCCAGTGGCGTGACCTCCTGGTATCTTTTCACCTCCTCCTCAGCTGTGGCAGACAATGATTTTGGTGGGGCTCCAACATCACCATAAGTCTGACCAAGTAAGTCTGTTAACCCACAGGACTTCCTCATCTTGGCTGGTATGAGAAGGGGTCTGGGATTTTGTTCCTCATGATGTTCATGGGCTTCTGGCTCAGAGACAGGCTGCTGCCTCTTTCCTTCCTGTAGAAAACCCACACACATACAGAGAAAGGGAGAAAATAAATATTTTATATATTTTAGTATGCAGTAATATGTTGTTTTTCCTTTAGCAAATTATAATTAATGTATTTAATTGTTAAATAGAACCTTACCAATATGACAAAAATATTACTGATCTACAGTGTTGGTCAAGTTACTTGAAAAAAGTAATCAGTAACTAATTACTGATTACTCCCCCAAAAAAGTAATCCCGTTACTTTACTGATTACTTATTTTCAAAAGTAATTAATTACTTAGTTACTTAGTTACTTAGTTACTTTTTAAAAACACGATTTACAACCTGAAGAGGTGATAAAGTGATAGATCTTTCAGCCCAATTCTACTTTTTCTACATAATCCATCATACAAAATGTAATCAAATGGAAAAGTCTCTTTTTTTAACTTGTTTTATCAGTTTTAATCTTTTAACTTTATGCATCAAGCAAAACATTTAATTATATGCAACATTCTCTGACTTGAATAAATTAGTTTAACATTTAAACCTATTTTCTACACATTCCAGCACATAAAATAAAATATTTTTTGTGTTTTCACTCACTCTTTCAAACAGATGCAAGTAAAACACAGCAGAAAATAAAGTCAAAGACTCAGCGGTCCTTTTGCTCTATTTTCACCTGTAAAGCAGGAGCAGGGTAGGCGGAGGGTTACCCTGGTGCAGGTGTGCTGCGGTCAGTTGAAGAATCCGCGCGAGTGTCTCTGTGAGTTTCCCATCACGTCGTAGCTACTCGGTGCTTGCTCGGAAGTTTAGGGGTTTTTTTCGCTGTAAAAAGAAGTTTTCTTCCCACGCACGATGGACGCTAATGTTTTTGTCACTTTTTATGGAATCAAACTCAAAGTAAGGTCAGTACTTCCACACTTTAAACGCTGCACGCTCATACTCTCTCCCGCACTCGATATATTATCCATTGTTGATCTGCACACAGCTGCTGTCACCAACGTCGCACTTGCTTACGTCACTGTCATGAGACATTCTCGCAAAAAAAATCATGGTTTTAGTAACGCAGTAACGCAGCGTTCCTACGGGAAAGTAACGGTAATCTAATTACTGATTTTGCAATAGTAATCCCTTACTTTACTCGTTACTTGAAAAAAGTAATCAGATTACAATAACGCGTTACAAGTAACGCGTTACTGCCCATCTCTGCTGATCTACTAATATTGTAAGTAAGTTATTTAAATTATAACACCAGAATGTTTGCCTTACCTGAAGGGTTATAGCCTCAGCAACCACTCTGGCATTGTTTCCTGTCTTTCCTCTGGTGACAGGAACAGCAGGGTTTTAAAGCGTGGGCCGAGAGCTGATGCTGTGAAGATGGAATTCCTCTCAACAGTGCTGGCATCTTCTTAAGATGTTGACTGATACTTTGCTTGATGCTTCTGACCAGTGCTGTGGCACGGATGTTGTCTTGGGTGTCATGCAACAGCTGTGCTAGCAGCGGTGCTACGAGAGACAGAGTAGGATTCTTTTCCTCAGACATCACAGTAGTATTGACTTTAAGGCCCGGACAATTTCTTCAGTGTTCCCAATATCTGTCTCATTTAGAGTAACAATATCTGTGCTACTCTTTCTGACTTCGGGAGACAGCAGCGCCGCACAAATCGCAGGTTGTTGTTCAAGGAAACGCTGGAGTATGTCATAAGCACTGTTCCATCTCGTGCAGACGTCAGTCTTAAGCTTGTGAGTCGGGAGCTGTTACATTTTCTGTTTTTGCTCCAGAGCGTGCTTTGCCACTGTGCTTCTATTGAAAAACCAGTTATGCGCCACACTCTCCCCAAGACTCTGGCTACTGCAGGCAGGTTTAAGGCTCGTTGTGATGCCGAATTGAGCGTATGGGCAAAACACTTCACATGCAGGTATCCCGCTAGCTGAGTGGCAATTATCATATTAGAAGCATTGTCGGTGACAACCACCAGATTTTTGTCGGCAATCCCCCATTCCTGTGCTGCATTTTGCAGGAGATCGGCAATGTTCGCTCCGGTGTGACTTTCATGGTCGAATTTGGAGAACGTAAGACAGCAGTCGCCAGTCCGCTGTGAGATAATGAGCTGTTATTATCATGTTTCGACTGTGTGGCAGGCAGGGATTGGACCCAAACGCAAACTCACTGGAGACAGGATTGAACTCAAAAGGGCAGCTTTTATTGCTGAACACAAAAACTCTACAAAATCTAAACTGGGAAGACTAACAAAACACACAGGGAGCTACAGGTAGAAACACACAGCATGAGGGAGACTACGACACTGACAAAGAGAAACACAGGGCTTAAATACATACATACATACATACTATAAACATCAAAATGAACTAAAACTCAAAACACTGGGTCATAAGACCCAGGATCGTGACAGTTATAGTCACATATGAATCCACAGCCCGTGAGGTCCATGCGTCGCAAGTTAATGCAACCCTTTCTGCTGTGCTCAAACTTTCCACAACTTTACGCTTCATGTCTATGTAGAGATTGGGTACGGCTGTGTCCACGAAAAAACGTTGTGATGGTATCACCTGGGTTCCAGCGTCTTGAGCATGTAAGCCCTTGTTTTCCACAATGCTGTAAGGATGCAGGTCTTTGCAGATGAAGTACGTGATAGATTGTGTTATTTTCTTAGCTCGCTCTGAATGGGAACATAGCTTTGTTAAGCTGAGAGTGTCCAGGGTTGGTTGATTTTTCAGTTGAGCTGATTTAGAGCTTGCTTTGCCGTCCTCGGTTAATACTATTTTTGGATGGTGCCATGTAAGATGGGCCCTCATGTTTGTAGTACTTTATTTTCATATGACACACCTTGCAAATCCCGTGTGTCATATCCATCTCATTTGTTCCATTCTTGTTAAAAAAATCCAAAATACGTCCAGACGTTTGATTTAAACGCAGATGGCGCTTTCCTGAGTTCTTTCTCTTCCTCCATCTTTGTTTGATCAACTTTCCCATGTGCTGACCTAACCTCCGCTGACCTCACTAGAGAAAAAGCTCAACCGCACCATCTGGTAGACTGGATGTTTTTGTAACAAAATATCAATGTCTGCTGTCCCTGTATCGATACATTATTAGCAAACAAAATATCGCGATACTACGCAGTATCGATTTTTTTCCCCCACCCCTAGTGGAGACGCTCTTCGGGCTAGGAAAAATAGTTGCAATGTGCTCCTAATCAGACAAAAAACCTAACAAAACAGAACAGAATAGAGTTTTGACTGGCTAAACGGAGGATTGGTGGACTCAAAAGCAAAACCCAAGCAAAAATAGGGAACATATGAACATACTAAACAGCTAATTGTGACGAAGGGGAGATTTCTTGCTAGGGGATAGTGAACAACAGGGGTTGGGCGTGGTCAAAGGGAGAAGAGACAGGAATTAGTCCAGGCAGAGTTTATATTGTCAAGGAGATTTTCATGAGTCAAAAAGGAACTAGTCAGAATGGTTACTGGGGATCCACGCTTATCCAGGCAAAGGACCAGACTCCCACTGGTCATGAATATGGGGAAGCAAGAGCTATCAGATGGTTGGCAGGTGAAAATTGATGGCGGTTTGTAGAATGTTGCTGAGGAAGCCGACAGATGAGTATCTGATCTAGGTAAGGCGAGTGACAACCAGTGTCCTATGAAGATGGGTGAGTATGTGGTCTGGAACTGCACACAAGACCGGCAAGGCATATGTTAGAGATGAGGACTATGTTGTTAGTATACAGAGCAGACTTTAATGCTGGCCTGTTTACCACACTGAGTAAGATGATGATCTGGCAAGGTCTGGATGGCAGTGCTGGTCTCTTTGTACTGCGGCTGATTAGGCTGATGAATCCCAGGTGGTTTAGCCAGGGAGTGGAAAGACTCCAACATCTGCCGCACACCTTCAACACTCAAAGGAGTCAAAACATTCACCGACCAGTGGCAGACTATAACAAATAGAACATTACATCAAGCCAAACAGTGTCACATAAACACAATTTCACATGAGGTCAGGTTTAAAATACTCATATATGTTGGTCAAAATCAATATATACTTTATATATACTGAGTTTCTGAGGATGATGATGCTGCTGAGAAGAAACATGCTAACCTCTAACTGATGTAGAGAGTGCAGAATCCAAATATGAAGGACTAACACTGAAACCAGAAACCAGCGTTTTATCCAGCCTTGTGGGAATGTGCAGACTTGTATCTATGTAGAGACTTCTTTATGATGTTGGCTATCATCATAAAAACAATAGACAATTTTCTAGGCAAATAAAAGGGTGTGCAGATAACTGTGAGAGAATCCACATTTAGTGAGCAGCTGTGTGATAGGGTTTTGATTTCATACACCAGTTTTGGCTGATGTAGAAACCATCATTGCATCCCACTGCTCGAGAGAGCCACTGGTAGAGCAGTAAAAAGTCTTGTTCACATGCAGCCTTCTTTCTGTTAGTCAAATGGATTTGAGAGAGGAAAATGGTAAATGGCCTCTTTCTTATATAGCGGTTTTCTGTTCTATCTGTGCTTTACACAACTTACCTTATTCACCCAGTTACACGAGCACTTTTTTATGCTGTTTCTAAGTGCAGATATCAGTAGGCTCATCCTGCCTGCCAGAAAGTGAATGTTGGAGAGGATCAGGCTATGCGGTTTCCCTAATGTCTTAACCGAACTAATGCTCCCCCTCTCTTGCCCCTCTTCTGTGGCCTTTGTTTTGATCATGGGAAGATCAGTGATAAATTAGGCAGAAGTGCCCAGAAAAAACTGTCTCGTTAATGGACACATTCAGAATTGCTTCATTCCAGGGACCCAGAAACACACAACAAACAGGGAAAGCAACACCACCATAGGACTGCACCATCTTGGTCATAGTGCTCTGTAGAAACTGAATCAATTTTGGAGCCAGCCTGGAGTTAGAGTTAGTTTTTTTTTTTTTTTTTTTTTAACCAAGATCGCCACTTTTTTTCTGATGTGAGCAGAAATTGTAACGGAAGATGAATTTCATGTATGGACATGTCTTTACATTTTCTTAAAATCTGGAAGTATTCTTTTAATATTACTGTAAATGACATTTCAGCATTATATTTACATATTGATAGATGTCACAGCAGGAAATAGTGCCGTCTTCACTCCAGGCCTCAAGAGAATTATATGCATTTTCCTCGTCTAGCGATGCATCTCTGTAGATTGTTCACAGGCTGAGCTCCCTTCACTGGAATAACTCCAGATTTGGCTTTGGTGACTTTCACTGCCTCAGTTGATGTGATTTACTCCAGGCCTCCAGCTGATGATCTCTGCATTATTTGTCAACACAGCCAAGCATTACTTATTAATGAGTTCTTCATACTTTATTAAACTTACTGTCATAACACCTCATCAGGGACCAGGCAGGGAGTCCGCTCATCCTCCTCCCGCTGGTGAAAAATAACTCTGTCAAGCTGAAACCTGAAGTTGTTTATTTCTCATATTTACTGCATTTTGTTCCCGGGATGTGACATGCCACTGATCACAGAGCCCAGAGGAAGTTAGATCAAACTTTAAAGGATGGAACTGCTTGCCAAAAGCAAAACTTGATGATGTGTGCTGGCCATCTTAGAGGAGACTGTGTAACTTAAGAGGTGTGCTTTCATCAGTCATCTGGGCAGGCAGGACATCAGCTTTGGCTCGCTCGTTCATCACCACATATCTTTGGTGTTGGCGTCCATTTACAGAGCTTCACAGCTGATGATTTTAGCAATCTAAGGTTATCACCTGCTCAACAGCAAGTGTCATTATGCCAAACTGGCCTAGTGCCAACCAACAGGACCACATTCACCATTGTCATCTACCCTGAACAGCTTGCTTTATTTTAGGACAGACCTCTGCTTCGGTATCCCATGAAGGCCTGCTGTCATCTTTATGGATGCCACTCATTCACAAACACAGCATCCATTTTTGCCATGGCGTTTGTTAAGGAGTTCTCTAGAGGAGGCTTAGTGCCAGGGCCAAATTATGTGAATCCCTCCCTTAAAGATCCAATAATGGCTGAATGCCAGCTCAGTAGTGTCAGTCTGTGTTTCTGTAACACACTTACTCCTCTGTTTAATCCACTTCAAAACCCCACGGGCTATCCTCAGAAGTCTGTGTCTGTCATTTCTTGAATCGTGTTTATCTGCAGTGTTGTAATACAAACACCTGGACAGAGCAGATGTGATCCAGTTTCCCTGAATACTTTTACAAAGACAAAAAGGAGATAATCTCATCTTTACCTGAATCTGGCACAATGTTGCACCATCTCAGACTGAATGATCAAAGACAAGAAAAACAAGTTAATTGGCACTCCCCTGAGACTCTGAGCTGGAGGATAGAAGCAGCCTGTCTGCAAACAGTAAAAATATTCTCTTTGAAATTATGCAGCAAAAAAGTTTGTACAGTATGTCATTCAGACAGGCTGTTTAAAGTTGAAACCAGACAGGACTCTAAAATATTTTGTTGTTGTGCAAAGTTTTTACTGAACTGGCACATTACAGAGCTAAAAGTTTCACTCATCAAACCTGGGCTCTGTCTTGTTAGCCTAAAACAAATCTGCAGTAAAGAAATCTTCCATAAATTCCATTCAAAAAGTATTCAGAATTCTTTACTTTCTGTACACTCAATTTAAATTTTAGTTCGTCAGTTTTTACTGTTTTTCTAAATGTTCTAATCATGTGGTGTGGTGCCAGCTGCATATCTTCATTATGCTCAGTATCTCAGTGTTTGTACAAAGTCTGTGGTAGGACAGTAGAGTGGCAGTTGTCATAAAGTTGGTGGAGACTGTCTTTGTGTTCCATTTTATGTTTACTTAGTTTCACCTCACCCTGTGGTCGGGAACAGTCTTTGCAAAGGATTTGAAAATATTTTCAAAGGTACTAGAGTTAGGAACTACATCAATTTGGCTACTAAAAAATGACCTAGAAATAACCATTTGGTTAAATTTGGGAAAACAACATAATTCACATTGAAATCTGTCCCTGTACAAGGCTACTCTGCATGTTTAAAATGAACGCAGCTTCAGCTTTGCTTCACTTTGACACCAAAGGACAGCTTGTGTCCAGCTGAGACATGGCTTTGACAAAACTCTTTTATTTGAATAACAGATTAATAACGTGAAAGCAGTTTTTACAAATTAAAAATCAGAAGCTCAAAATTAATTTATTTGTAAGTTTCAATCCTGAAATCAATCATTTATAGAATCCACTCTGGCAGCAGCCAGACCTGGATCATGCCGGATCCGTTAAAGCCAACTGAGCCCATAAGCTGAGCCAGACTTTGTTTAGGGGGCGGGGCATGGCAATCACAAACTAAAGTTTGGCCACTCCACACTAGGGGTGGTTGGATTGATCCAAATATCTATATAATTGACTTAAAAATGTAAATATAATATTATAAACTATTTGGCCTATAGCCACTAGATAGATACACAAACATCAGTTTTCGACCATTTCAATTACCGTAATGGTTTTAGCCATGCCACCCTTTCTGAGGATTTTTTCTGACTCTGGCACAGCACAAGGTCCAAGGCACTCCCAGGTTCGTTGTCCATAAAAATAGGTGCCACATTATCCTGTGACAAAAGCACAAGTCTGACAAAGCTCAGTAAAGACAGCTAAATGTCTTTAGTATCTAGTTCAGTTGTAATGTAAGTATAGTCAGGGGCGTAATTTCCAGGGGGATTAGGGGGATTTATTTATTTATTTATTATTTATTTAGACAGAAATCTGGACCCCCCCCCCCCCAATGTGTTCACCACAAAGTTACGCCGATGAGTATAGTATGTGTCTTTTTGTCGCCAAAACATGCACAGATATATTCTATTAAGAGTGTAACATACACTAGTTCCTCATTGGCAACTCAAAAGAAAAAGGACTGATAACTTCAGGTCATGCGCCTCATTGTATCTTTTCCGAAAAACATGGTTGTTGAATCATTGACCTGTGACTATTTTTACAGAGGTGATCTATTCTAAAATAGCTTGTGATGGTGTGATGTTGGATCACAGCTTCTAGGTGAAATAAATGTTTAATGTTAGTAGCACCTTGGCAGTCCATGGGCAGCTACAGCATGCCTGTCTACCTGTAGCGACCTGGTGTTAGATGGGGGTTAGTGTTAAAGTGTTCACTGCAGTCAATGTCTATATTATATTCAGTATGCATTTTATTTATTACTGTTTTTGATCTTAATGGAGTTTTTTGTTCTTTTGTTTTGCATTTCTTCTGTTCCTGATGAACTCCACTGTTGCTTCCGTTTCTTTTTTGCTCCACTTGTCAACCAGTCTACATTCAACCAAGACACACTCAAGACACACTCATCCATGTCAAGCAATGTGCAGTTGGGTGTTTGGAGGACTCCAAGAAGCACGTTTGGATTAATTGACAACTCCTCTCTATAGGCTTTTCATAGGCACAAATCAACATAATTGCATTATCAAACATAAGGTGCTTCATGTCCCTACTAGACCCCAAAAAAGGCAATAGCACAATTTACCTATAAGCCACATTTACCTAATTTTACTAAATATTTCCAGATGTCTGGTCATTACTAAGAAAAGTTGTTTTAGATCTTGATTTAATTTCTGATTCTATAAAGATATCTATGTTTTTCTAGTTTTAATACTTTAAAGATGTTTAGGCTTAGCAGTTTAGCAATTAAGTGCACTATTGTGAAGGCTACATCACTCTTTATGGAGCATTATCTTAGCAGGCTACAGAATTAAATTCAGCAGCAATCCCAACAGATCAGCTAAAGTCAATGACAGTCGTCAGGTGATGTGGACTATCTTTCTGCTCGGAGGTCCATGAGCAGAGACATGCTGCCAAATATTCCCGACTGCAAATGGAATAATAATCCTACTTTAACAAAAGTGCACCTAAAAGAAGTGACACACATTCTGATAAATGTGTCAAACCTTATCATTATCAAGGCATACATTTTAGAAACGTGATTGTCTACTTTTTTAAAATCAGCCAATTGCAGCACACTGCATTTAGTCATCAGTCCTGGTCAGACTGTGTGCCTCTAACAAAATAGTGGTGTCTGCAGAGTCTTTATCATTTGTCATTTTATTTCTGTACCTCAATGTACCAACGTCTTAGTTTCAATTAGACATGGGTAGAAATGAGCATGTATTCAAATTTAGCTGAGTTCTCTGGAGTTCATGCCACAGTTTGATAGAAACCTGCCTTCCTTCTAGTCATCCATTGATCTCACCATCCATAACAAGGTTTAATTCATTGAGTTCAATTGCCTCCCTTTCAAGTTTTAAGAAGGGTAGTTAATAACAAGAGCTGTTTTGTGGGATCAGATGTACTGACAGTTAAAATTACAATTAAAATTATAAATGACAACTGGACAACAAACAACTAATAAGTACTAAACATTAATGAGAAGTAAAATACAAGGATATTCTGATGTCTAAGCGCCTTATTGAACCACAGGGCAGGAAAAGTAAAGAAAATACTTGAAGCTGCCACTCATTTATCCTCTGTGTGAGCAAAACAGGCAAACACAATCTGGCTTCTTAATTCTAATGAGCCTAAATGGGTCTAAATGTCATGGAACAAGAACAGTGGCGGGAGCCTGGCCGACCCCTGTCATAGTAGTAATAGTTGACTGGCACATACAGGCTGCCATGGGAGCTGGGCAATTATGTGTGCAGACAAACTCCCTTATCTCTAATGAACACTTGCAGTAGTCTTAAAAGCTTTCACATCTGTCCTAGCAAAGAGGGTGGTTGGGTGGAGAGGGTGGGGAGAGGAGTTCTAGATGTCTTTCACCATCATGCAGTCTCCTCTGAACTGCTTCAGTAATCTGTCTTTTGAGAGAAAGTGGGGAGTTGATCATTACTCTGGAGGGTTATTTAAAGGTTGAACAGAAAGTTTGGGCACCAAGCCCTAATCTTGGTGTCTCGTCTCTTAAGGTTCCCTTTTCATTCCTAGCGCATTCTATTCATACATCAGCCTGCTGATTGAGCAGTTTCTCCTACTCCATGTACCAAAAAAATGTTTAAATTAACTTCAGCAAGCAATTAATTCTCATCCGTGCTATATAGCCACGGGCCATGTGCAATAACTGCACACAGCTTAAAAGGAAACATGCATTCCTCTACCCAAGCACATGAATAGAGTCAGTAGTCAGCCAGCTCTGTTCTAGGATGCCCTCTGGGCCCAGTGGAGGTGGTGAGTGACAGGAGAACGGCGGCTAAGCTGTCATCCCTGATGGACAACATCTCCCACCCCATGCAGCAGACTGTGACAGCACTGAGCAGCTCCTTCAGTGGGAGACTGCGGCACCCACGGTGTGGGACGGAGAGATTTCGCAGGTCTTTCCTCCCCACTGCTGTCAGACTCCATAATAAAGACTTTAACTGATCAAGCACACACATCCATACATATGCAATAATACTAAGTGCAATAATCCTTTCTGTCATCGTTGTATTTTTACTCAGTTGTATATAGTATTTGTATTTGTATTCTATTTTTATCTTATTGTATATTTATTTTATTTTATTCTACTGTATATAGTATTTTATTTTATTCTATTCTGTACAGCTGTGTACTGTATTTATTCTTATTGTATTCTAATTTTTGCCTCATAACTTTTGCACTGTCCACTTCCTGCTGTGACAAAACAAATTTCCCACGTGTGGGACTAATAAAGGTTATCTTATCTTATCTTATCTTAGAAGTGCCTTGAGGCTACTTTTGTTGTGATTTGGCGCTATATAAATAAAATTGAATTGAATTGAATAGAAGTCATCCCACCATTAATATATGTTTTAGTTTCAACATCTCACATTTTTTAAGGGATTTATGATATTAAGCTCAGTAATTCATGTGGTTATAGATATTTTACAAAATTTTCCAGTATTGAGTATGCAGCATCATGTGGACAAACACAGGGGAAAAAAGAAATCACTCCATGTTGCAAGCTCAAATATGGTGCCACATAAGTGTTGGACATGGACAGAGTTGACCAAGGAAGTGGTTGGCCAACAATGCCTCACTGGTGGACATCTGTGTTGATTTATATAATTGGTTGATTGAAATATCTTCTACTCTTTGCCTATTCTATTTAGAATGTCTAAAATAGAACCTGACTAATTTATTGGTGGGAGGATATTATCAGCTAATATTAGCTATTTTTAATCTGTTTTTTTATCAGCATTGATAACAGCCAGTTATTAAAACCTAAAATTTGTCTGAAAGAGAAAAAACACATTAATGGCAAATGGCCTGTATTTGTATAGCGCTTTACTAGTCCCCAAAGCGTTTTACACATTTAGCCATCCACCCATTCACACACACACATTCACACATTGGTGATGGCAAGCTACGTTGTAGCCACAGCCACCCTGGGGCGCACTGACAGACACATCACCTTGTTTAGGTCAGATTTTTAAATCACATATTGTAAAAGGTCTTAAATTTCACTGATGGGCCCCAGTCTGTAGTATGTTTTTATCTGTGTCTTTTATGGGTAACTGTAGCTCAGGAGGTAGAGCAGGTCACCTACTCATTGGAAGGTCGGTGGTTCGATCCCTGGCTCCTCCAGTCTGCATGTCAAGTATCCTTGGGCAAGACACTAACCCCAACTTGCTCTCCGACACATCCATCGGAGTATGAATGTCGTTAGAAAGAGAATGGGTGTGAATGAGGCATGTTGTATAGAGCACTTTGAGTACTCCGTGAGAGTAGAAAAGCGCTATATAAGAATCAGACCATTTTAGGACAATCTAGACACACAGTTTGCCTTGGTTGCCATTAACAGTGACTGAAGCTGGGAAAGATGAGAGGCCAGCACCTTTTTTCTTTGTAGTTTGTGAATGCACATTGTGGATAAACCACAGGTCTTTGATGGTAAACTGATGGGAGAGCAAGGTGCAAGGCAAACGAGAAGTCCCTGACTGCAGTGTGCAATTCAGGGAGAGGCTCAACGTAGTTTGGCTCAAATGTTTGACTCCGCCCATCTGCTGCTACATTCAACTGGATGGGGAAGACTGCATGAGGGCAGTTGAACAGCTGCAAATGCCTGATGGCCTGAGGGACTTTGCAGAACTGAAGAAAATATTTATGTTCTGTTTTAGTTCCCAGTTTGATTCCGAGACATGCTGAAGTTATTAAAGTGAGGCAATTGTAAGTTTTTCTGTATTTTAAAAAACATGAATAAAGCCATATTCGAATGCTCATTGTTCAGATGCACAAGCATCACTTCAGTCTCTGATCTCCTTACTGAAACTGATATAATGTAATGTATAAAAGAAATTCAGCATGTGCACATATATACACATGTCATGGCCAACCAGGGTAATTTTGTGTTATACTTAAAGAAAATATAGGCAGCATGGAAAAAACTATGGATTGTAAAAATGTCAACTACCGTATTTTCCGCATTATAAGGCGCCCTTAAAATCCTTTAATTTTATCAAAAATCGACAGTGTGCCTTATCATCCGGTGCGCCTTATGTATGAATACTGACCTTATGTATGCTTACTGACCTCGAACCAATTTTATGTGGTACATGGCGTTCAAAACTCTGTCAAAAAAATGTTTTGGTACGACTTTGGTAAGCTACGAAGCCGCACCGCTTGATGAATCGTCAGAGCATAACGGCTACCGTAGTCAGGAGCCTCGCGGAGTAATCTGGATCCAAAACTCCATTCACTTCAGGTCCCAAAGTCAAACGAGCAGTGCAGCATCACTGAGAATCTGTCTAAATTCTTTCATCTTTAATAAAATAATCAGTGTTGCTGCTTTACCAGGTTTAACAATTAAGTTTAACATCCAGGCATCCATGAAAACAGAATTAGAAAACAGAGTTAGAAGTTAGCAGGAAGTTAGCTCTCTAGTTTCCACCTAAACATGATATACCATGTTCTGACTGAGAGATTTCTGAAAAAATTCAAATGTACAGCCCTGCTATCACGTCTGACATAAATGAAGACAGAAAACTAAACAGCAGTGACCTTTGTAGGGTTACTCAAGTTGGACAGCTGGTATATAATGATGTGCTACGAGATCGCTAGTGACACAGCTATGTTAGCATGACATAAACGCAGTGAAGCTGGAAGATGAATGCTAACTTTTTTTCCACTCGATAAAAGTTTCCGATGGTTAGGGACAAATGCAATCGCATGGCAGGATGCTGTAAACGGACCAAACTTCAGTCAGGAGAACAACTGAGATAATCCATCCACAACATGAGGTTAGTCATTAATATACTGCAACAACATATAAATAGAGCAGCTGCGAGAGAATTCAACATAAATGAATCAATGGTATGGAAGTGGAGGAAGCAAGAAGAATGATTTGAGTAAAGTTTGACTTATCTGACTGTTTTGTTTCGCTTAATGCACCTTATAATCTGGCGCGCTTTATGTATGAAAACAGACCCGTTCATCGATAGTGCGCCTTATGGTCCGAAGAATACGGTAACTAATAAACGGCTTCTTTACATTTGCCCATGTTTAGCACCGCCTCGAACTGCATACTGCAGCGTTTACTGCTAGTATTAGCCAGAAAACGTACCAAAGTGACTTAGAATTGTCACAGAGATCCTTTTGCTAACTACCTTGGCTAACGTTTAAAAAAGTTGTGAATAAGTGCTTTAGTAAATTAAGCAGGAAAACGTTTACGATGGCACAAAGGGGATGGCTACTCCATCTCCGGTCTAATAGACCCTGTGCACGAGAAAATGCTAACTTCCTGGTTTGAGACTGGATGTAGGGTTGTATATTTCCGGTAGCTTTACTTTGCGGTCAATCGCTACTGCGAAGATATACTCCAAAATCATGTCCAAAACTCGAAAACGGAAAGATCGCGTTAAGTTACAGGAGGAGAAGGTGGGAACACTCACCACTGTTGTGTCATGAAAAAATCTAATGATCAATTTTGACATTTAAGGAGTTTAGATCGATCAGTTGTTTACATCACTCAACACAAGCAGAACTGCATTACTGCATGCAGAAGACACATCATCCACATTCAGAAGCACATCTCTGTATAGTGACTGGTCTTATGATTTAAACAGGCAAATGTTCAGCATTCAAACTACAGGTGAAGAATAGTCAAACCAGATGTTTCCCCGTTATGTTGATATCAGCTAGTCAAGTACACACCTACACAGCATGTTAACAAACCGTGAAAAAAAGCCACACAAAAAATGAATGATTGCTGGTAAGGGTTTCTATACATTAGTATTCACGAAGGATATGTTGTGACTTACCTTCAAAATTACAGTGGTCCCTCGCTATAACGCGGTTCACCTTTCACCGCGCTGTTTCGCAGATTTTTTAGTGCAAGTTTGCATGCTTATTTTTTTTTACATCACATTGTGTCCTGCGTCCTGATCGCTGCAGACGATCTCCTCCGTGACGTCTCTCCTGTATATTACAGAATCGCTGCATCGATCGCTAGCAGTGTGACTCTGAAGTGCAGTACTGTATGTCCACAATGTCCACGAAACATTTTGCACCGTCAAAAAATAAAATTGGCTACTTGATTTCACCTATCGCTGGTTATTTTTAGAACATAACACCCGCGATAAACGAGGGACAGCTGTTTACAGATACTGAGAAATATAACATTTGAATCCCTTTTCTCTTTTGCTCTGAGGCGCGGGGGGAATATATCGACAAGTCGATGAATATCATTTACAGATATATTGGGTAAATGCCCAAGACATCTATAGAAATGTAAATCGCCGCTTGATTCATTCATTTGCTTAACTTGTTTTGGACCGTAAACAAGGCGTGAATAGGGAACCGGAAAAAAAAAGCTCCCCACAGGAGTTTCCGCAGTAGCATATGCTAACGTGCACATAGTCTATAAAACAGACAAGTTGAGCAGGTTGCCTGTGAGTCAGTTGCTTGGTAGATCCGAGAACTATTGATCCCAAACCATGTGTGTCTTAATCTTGTCATCCACCAGAGCCTGACTT
The DNA here is from genome assembly GCF_057382275.1 of Copadichromis virginalis. Lineage (NCBI taxonomy): Eukaryota > Metazoa > Chordata > Actinopteri > Cichliformes > Cichlidae > Copadichromis > Copadichromis virginalis. The sequence goes on along the minus strand of NC_140632.1, from coordinate 30,768,907 downwards.
TGCTTGCGCTTACACTTGTATGTACACACTCACTGACTGTCAAACGTCAGGCTCAATCGGCAAATAAGACACTTGAGCACTCAAGAATCCTCAAGAAAGAATAGAGAAACACATTAACCTCGCTCCTAGTCGAATGGTTTTGTCTATGTGCTTTACAAATTACATCAGATAAGATAATGAGCATGGATTAGTATGAAAGCCTGACATAGCAAAATGAAAGGCTGAGACAGAGGGGATGAGTAGGTGATCATTACAGGAAATTCTCAGAGCAGACCTATCTCTGGCACACACACTGATGATTACTGCGCTATCATAAGATCAGCCAGCACAGGAGCCAGCAAGGAAAAAGAGAGCCAGTGGTATTAACTCTGTATAAAAGCAATGCAAAGGGCTACACACCCTGTGGAAATGATCACTGGAAGCGGTGGAATAAAGCAGAATAAGGCCAGCACTATCACATGTCTCCATCCGCCACCGCCACTAGTCACGAGAGACCAACGGACCTTCTGAGGAAATGTTACTGTGGCGTCTGCGATAGCAAGCGCTTACATTTTTCATTGAAGCTACACAAGGCAGTCTTGAATGTTAGCAGCAACTCATCAGTAAGAGGTCACGTCATGTACTGTGATGTAAGTAAAATGCACTGAGAATGCTCACGTTTACAAAGCAAGCTGCACAACAAAATGTTCAAAAGGACAATAAAGGTCAAAGGTCAGAAGTTTGTCAGCTGTGCTTCTACACTCAGTCACAGCTGTTTCAGACCACAGCTTTTCCTTAATGTAGCTGGAGAACCTTTATATAAGGAGTCAGAAATTAAAAACAGCCATGTCCACTATGCTTATCCACTATGATTTTATGCACTATTTTTCAGTGTTGCGCTGGCAAAGTATAACAGACAAAAGTCTTGTCAGTTCAGATTTTTTTCTTGAAAATCGATTTAAACCGGTCTACACAAACATAAAACATCGGCTTGTTGTATCTTCAGTATTTCTCAAAGTAGAAATCCTGGTACAGTGTGAGATCTCTCGTGTTAGTACAAACACAGCTTTAATCTCAATTTCAGATTATAGAGATATCTTACAATAACTTATAACAATGAAAAACTACCAATTTCTTATAGAATCTTTGTAACTCTGTACTTTGGAACAATTATGCTACACATTTTATAAGAATTTAGCTTAGTGGAGCTAAATTCACCCATTAAGGTGAAGGTTATCTCTGGAAGGAAAAAGTCTCCATGGAGAAACTCCACACTAGTGAAAAATGAAAAAAGAGAGTGTAGGAAAGCTGTGCGCAGATGAAGAAAAACAAACCTCCAGGTTCATTATGACATCTATAAAGAGAAACTTCACAATTATAATTTACAACTGAGGAATGCAAGAAGGTCCTACTTCTCTGACATCATCACTAAAAACAGCCATAATGCTCGGGTCTTATTTTCTACAGTTGACAGGCTAACAAACCCTCCTGTGTCAGTGGCAGCTGAACTTCATTCGACCATGGCCTGCAATGACTTTGCCAAATTCTTCACAGAAAAAATCCAAAAGATTAGACAAGCAATTGGTACATCAACAGCAGATCCAGGATATGTACTGTGTCCACCGAAAAACTGTTTAAACACCATGAAACAGTTTCACCCTATTAACAGCAAAGACCTGGAGGACATCTTAGGTCAACTGAACTCCTCCTCTTGCTGTTTAGATGTCCTGCCAACACATTTTTTCAAAAAGGTCTCAAAGACTTTGGAGTCAGACCTGTTACAGATCGTCAACTTTTCTTTATTATCAGGTGTGTTTCCAGAATCACTAAAAACTGCTGTAATAAAACCTATACTGAAAAAGGACAATCTTGACAAGACACAAATGAACAACTACAGGCCGATCTCAAATCTCCCGTTTTTAAGTAAGATCATTGAAAAAGCAGTTTCTCAACAGCTCAGTTACTTCTTAAAACAGAATAACTGCTATGATGCCTTCCAGTCAGGTTTTAGAGAGAACCACAGCACTGAAACCGCTCTGACCAAAGTGTTTAATGACATCTGTCTGAATACAGACAGTGGAAAAATGTCAGTCTTAGTTTTACTGGATCTCAGTGCAGCATTTGATACAGTTAATAATAATGGATTGGATTTATATAGCGCTTTTCAAGGCACCCAAAGCGCTTTACAATACCACTATTCATTCACTCTCACATTCACACACTGGTGGAGGCAAGCTACGGTTGTAGCCACAGCTGCCCTGGGGCAGACTGACAGAAGCGAGGCTGTCATATCGCGCCATCGCCCCTCCAGTTGACCACAACATATTACTCAAACGACTGGAGAACTGGGCAGGTCTTTCAGGAACTGTACTAAACTGGTTCAAAACATACTTAGAAAACAGGAAATACTTTGTATCAATAGGTAACTTCACATCTGAGCAGACAAGTATCACATGTGGAGTTCCCCAAGGTTCCATCTTGGGACCCCTTCTGTTTAACATTTACATGCTCCCACTGGCACAGATTATAAAGAACAATAAAATAAACTATCATAGCTATGCAGATGACACACAAATATATATCACAATGTCACCAGGAGACCAAGGCCCTGTACAGGCTCTTGGTAAATGCATCGAGGAAATTAATGACTGGTTGTGCCACAATTTTCTCCAGCTAAACAAAAACAAAACTGAGGTAATAGTCTTTGGCGCCAAAGAAAAACGATTACAGGTCACCAGAGAACTTCAATCTATACACCTAAAAACCACGAACCAGGCGAGAAATCTGGGTGTAGTGATGGATGCAGACCTAAACATAGAAAAACACATTAAGACAATAACAAAATCAGCTTACTATCACCTCAAGAATATTTCAAGGATAAAAGATCTGATGTCTCAACAGGACCTGGAACAACTAGTCTATGCATTCATCTTTAGTAGGCTTGACTACTGTAACAGCATCTTTACAGGTCTACCTAAAAAATCAGTCAGACAACTACAGCTCATTCAGAACTCTGCTGCTCGAGTCCTCACTAAGACCAAAAAAGTGGACTCACCTGTTCTCAGCTGCATTTGAATAAAGCACCAAATCCACACTTTTAAGCTTAAATTTCAAAACTTACATTTAACTACTGATTTTATCTACTGTTCTGATTTTATCTGTTTTGATTTTATATACTGTTGTTTGTTTGTTTGTTTGTTTGTTTGTTAATTAGTTAGTTAGTTTATTTGCTTGTTTTAATCAATTTTAAATCATGCTTTTTACTTGTTTTTGTTTCTAATGTCTCTGTAAAGCACTTTGAATCACCTTGTTGTTGAATTGTGCTATACAAATAAACTTGCCTTGCCTAAATTCTTAGTTTAGCTTTTAGTTTAGCATATTAGCATGCTAACATTTACTAAGTGCTGCCAAACAGAAGGTACAGCTGAGGTTGACAGGAATGTCATTGCAGTTCCTGGTTGTTGGACAGAGCAAAATGGAAAATCAGAGGATGAACACAATTCATTCAGCTGTCCCTGAAACAGATGTGAAAAGTATTAGCATTTGCCCTCTGGAATCCTGACAGCTTTCATTATTAGTATTTCAAGCCTTTAGTGTTTTCTGGTTTCAGACTGTCAAACCTAGCAGTAGTCAAGTCTTTTTACAAAAAAAAAAAAAAAAAACAGACAAAGGCATGTAAGGTTACTTGTGCATCTTTCAAACAGAAGGGGTTTATTCTTGGATATGTTGCATTCCAAATGTGTCTAAATTTAAGCTTGATTAGAGAAAACACTTCTGACAACCATATGCTTGAGAAAAAGACATCAATATACAGTTGTGGTCAGACGTTTTACATTCACCCATCAGCTGCATAAATGTCATGGTGATTTTGGGCCTTAATGGTGTCTTTTAGCTGACCTTTTTCCAGGGTGGACTAATTGTACAGCATACCTGCACTCGTTTAAATTCATTTTGGATTTTCTTTAATGCACACAAATTATATATACAACAAAAAGAACACTTCTTTGACTGAATATTTGTAACTTTTTTGACAGCCGGCTTAGTCTTTAAAGTCTACTCAGTAGATCTGTTCCATAAATTAAGTTGTACAGCCGAAGATGGTTTATCCCTTTTAAGCCAGTCTCTGATCACTGGTGCCATGCAACTGATGGAAACAGCTTGTAAAAATCTAATAAGCAATTCTCTTTAAGCAATGTAAGCAATGCTTTTTTAAAATGTGTCAATGAAGTAGCCTCTGATGGAACTAGTAATTCTACTGTTATCTGCAAATATTTGGAATTAATACAAAGCAACCTCTATATTACAAAAAAATGTATATTGAGTTCTATATACTGCAACTGTTGGACTGTGATCTCTTAAGGGATCAGTAAACTCGGGCATCTTTTTCATCAAGTGCCACGGAAGGGCAAATCAGTCCCAAACCTCATCCTTTTCAGTCTTTATGGAACCTGCCAAGTAATTGGCTGTCTCCAGTTATGAGTTTTCTACATATATTCTTGAAGGCTGACTATCTTTTACTAGAAGCACTTTAAAAGGCCTTCCCATAGAACTGGGTCAAGCCCCCTGTTCAACTGGCCCTGGCAGTACAAGCAGCAGGATATGTGGCCAATTGATGAAGCATCAAGTGATGATGGTGAGCTTGACTGGCCTTTGTTTGAAGCTTGTCATATTTACAGCTGACCTTGAGAAGAGATTCTCCCAGTAATTTATAGCAAATAACGTTCTGAGTCCCATTTCAAAGATTCACTGTCACTTTTTACACAACCGTCACCTTGTCTTAAAAGACAATCACTGCTCTTGACAACACAGTCTTATAAGATATTATACTAGCCAGCTTGCAGTCCTTTCCAATTATATGAAGATAAGATAAGATAAGAGATAAGATAAGATAAGATAAAACTTTATTAATCCCTCACACACACACACACACACACACACACACATATATATATAAATACAGAGACATATATAAATAAAATATACGAAGGGGATAAATAGAATAAATAGGAATAACAATAAAAATACAAGTGAATTGCACATTTCAAGTATTGAGGTCTATTGCACCATTGACTATTAACAAAAGTATTGCACAAAAGGTATTGCACAGTGAGGTGAAGAGGCACTACAGCTTAGTTGTTCCCCCCTCCTTTGTCCTCCTGTTTCCCCTCCCTCTCCCCTCCAGAGAGGAGTTAAACAGTTTGATGGCGTGTGGGACAAAGGAGTTTTTAAGTCTGTTAGTTCTTGTCTTGGGGAGAAGCAACCTGTCACTGAACAGACTCTTCTGGTTGTTAATAGCCGTGTGCAGAGGATGCCTGGCATTGTTCATAATGTCCAGCAGTTATTTTTTAGTGTCCTTTTCTCTGCCACTGTCACCAGAGTGTCCAGCTTCATGCCGACCACAGAGCCAGCCTTCCTGATCAGTTTCTCCAGCCTGGATGAGTCCTTCTTTGCTGTGCTGCTCCCCCAGCACACCACAGCATAGAAAAGTACTCCAGCAACCACTGACTGGTAAAACATCCTCAGGAGCTTCCTGCAGATGTTAAAAGACCTCAGCCTCCTGAGGAAGTACAGTCGGCTTTGGGCTTTTTTATACAGGTGCTCTGTGTTGCATGACCAGTCCAGTTTATTGTCCACCCACAGCCCGAGGTACTTGTACTTGTTGACCACCTCCATCTCCTCCCCCATCTATCTGATCTGGCAGTGGACCTTCTCTGGACCTCCCGAAGTCCACAACAGTTCCTTAGTCTTTGAGGTGTTGAGTTGCATGTGGTTTGTGTGACTCCATGCGACAAAGTTCCTCACCAGACATCTGTACTCCTCTTCCTGAAGATGAAGATAGAATGAATGCTTTTAAAAGCAGATAGTTTTTAGCAATACAAATGGTTGTCTGTCTTTCTGTGTTACCCTTGCAATAGACCAGCAACCTGTCAAGGTTGTACCCCACCTCTTGTTCCATGACAGATGGGATAGTCTGAGCTAAGTTAAAGTCCGCTGACTTTGGTGGAGTCACAAACAGAAGTAGGCTCACTTTTAGTGCTGCACATATTGGCCATGTGACAGAAATGACATATCACATACACATTAGCTCCTTAGATGAAAGAAGTCTCTGTAATGACCCCACATATTTGTTCAAAATCTGAACTGAGGTCATTGTATTTTGTCTGCTACCAATTAGGATTTCTTTTTTGACTGCTCCTCCTGTCACTCTTCTTATTTTCACTTTCTCACGATTTGAACTCATGAGGACAGTTCCCTTATAAAGATTGGCTAATTTATAATTAATATTGTGACTAAAAAGACCCCCAGACCCAGCAAACATGCCCAAGCAGGTAGCTCTGGGTGACTTGTGAGGGTGTGTAGTCACGTAGGGGGTGTCAAAGGGCAAAACTGCCCTCTGTGGACACACCAATTTTGGTGGGCTAAGTATGGGGTTGCCCTACCCACATAACTCTACAGTTCAGCCATAGCTACATACTGTGGGCTCACATGGTTTTCTGGCACATTATTTATATTAAGGACTGATTCAAAACCTCAATAAAATAGAAGGTTAACTGCCTGTTGTCATGCAAAAGATATAAGGTCACATTAATCCATAATAATTCAAGCATGTAGCCCCTAAATTGTTTCAGACAGACTTCTATGATTTGTTTTGTTTACAGACAAAAGATCCTGGTTTGAGTACAGGAGGAGACAAACCTCCTGTCGGTCGTATCAAGACCCATGTGGTGATCCTTTGTGAATAAAGATTCTTTTTTCTTTTAGAGCAGCATTCTGGTCGACATTCCTTACCAATTGCTGGTGGTATTGTACAGTGGGGCACATGTAGCACATGCTCTATGGTGCCTTGGTCAGCAGCCGAGGAAATGTGCTCGCAACATGGGGTGCAGTAGGGGAGCTAGAGAGTGGGCATGTTGTGTGCACACCGTGGGCCTCTGCTTAGTATAGCTGGCCCATGGTGTGGACTAACCACTCTGAGACTGATTGGTAAATGGACTGATTCTTATATAGCGCTTTGCTACTCTCCCGGAGTACTCAAACTGCTCTATATAACATGTCACAATCACCCAATCACACCCATTCTCACAAGCAGTTTATCTATACCCAGTGCTTTCTAAGTACATTCACACACATTCACACTCTGATAGCTGCATCGGAGAGCAAGTTGGGGTTATTATCTTGCCCAAGGATACTTGACATGCCGACTGGAGGAGGGATCGAACCACCAACCTTGTGATCAGTAGGTGACGTGCTCTACCTCCTGAGCTACAGCCACCCCAAATGCAGAGGTCTACAAATCAGAGGAAAATCACACACTGTGCAGTGTGGATTTGCCCACAGTTCCCCTAAATGGGTTTCAAGGGGGCATGTTTCCAAGTTGATCATATTGATTAAGTAAGCGAGTCTTTTATACCATGTAATATATGTGCGGTAAGCATTTTTACACTAATAGGTCATTATTGCATTTGCATACAAATATAATGTGATTACAATAGTATGTTACTTTGGAAGGCCTTTTACCCCCCAAAATTTAAAAATGTACTTAATTAAGTGATACTGCTTTTCCCCGTTTCCATCCTGCTTTTCAGTCCACCTAAATTATTGTAAACAATACAAGCAATCCTACTGACAGTAAATAAAAGTGTAAGCCACTGCACAGCTCTGGCTTTGATGAAAACCAGCAAGTCTTGCACAAGAATAATTGCAATCAGTCACACAAGGACATTTGTTTCCCAAGGCTGTATCAGCACATACAAAGTAACTTGATGCAAGAGGGCTAATAGTGGACTCACGTGGTTACACTGCAGTTTTTCACCCGATCAGCCTGCCTGTATTTCGCTTTCAGCAGCTGTCTTGCTGTCTTGCCAGCTTGTGTTATAAATTAATGCATTAGCAGTTTTGGTTTGGCTTCTCTAGCCTGATAAACACAAGCTAAAGAAGAGCAAGATCTCCACAGCTGTGGAGGTGGGATAGGAGCAAGTGGACACGAAAGCTATTTGTCTTTGTTAATTATTTGACATCATTTGACATCCAAACTAATTAACAGCCATAAGCAGAAGAGCAGCAGGAGCGTAGCAGGCGACATTGTGAACAGGTTAACACAGGGGATTGTTTTAGGCAACTTTAATGAACTGACTTTATAATTCACTTTCAAGTACTCAGGGTACAGAATTTTCTTACTTAAAATCATGTTTCTAATATTAAAAAGTCTAAATACTTTGCTAGAAATGAAAGAGATTGACTAATGAGGTTATTATTATTGTTTTATATTTTCAGATTGGCCTGCTGGCATTATCACTATGTATGTATACACCAATGAACCAAATCACTCTGACTCTGCTTGCACAATATACTTTCAGTCTGCTAAAACAGCTCCAACCACTGAAGTATAGACATGCACAATGCTTCTGAAGGTGTCTTTCTGACAATGGCACCAAGATGTTATCTCCAGATCCCTGAAGTCTTTGAGTAGAGAATATACTATGGGTCAGTCTAGTTACAGACATTCCCCAACCCACTCTTACCAGTTAGGAGTGTGTCTTTGTAAATGCTTTAATTCAGCAGTCTGTCCATAATGATCTGGCTCTTGTTAACCTGGGTCAGATCTTCACATCTACCAAGTTCCTTTACATCCAAAGAATGACTACAACAACCAATACTACATTTTTTGTACACAGAGAGACTGGTTTCTCTCACAACTTCCACATGTGGACACCACATACAAATGCTTATTCAGGACCAAAACCATGCTGTTTTCCAAAACCTCAGCACCCAGGTGTGGTGCGTAGAGTTCACCAAAATGATAGCCAAACAGAAGTGCACAAAAAACCTCACACATGGGACACAGCTTTGTTACATACTCCAGAACTACCAATCACTGTGCAGAGTCATATTGTAGGTGGTTGAATAAGTATATTATTCATATAAGGTAGATTTAACCTCTTAACTTCCACAAGGTTGTTAGTCGACCACTTAGGAGTAGTCTTAGAGTTAGTTTTGCCTGAGTATAATCCGCCAAGTATTAGATACATCACTTGAATTCGTCGGGGTATTAAAAAATACTAGGGGGACCAGACATAACAAAGAAAACTCAGAGTATGTAGAAATGTTTTTTGTGTTTCATTTTACCAGGTAACACTAATCTAGCGCACCAGCTCATGTCCATTTAGTGTGAAGCAAATTACACTTTTCTAACCCACATTGTCAGGATAGTTTCTCTGATACTTGATGTTATTGTGTGCAATAAAGTATTCCATTTCACCAGTGGGAACCTTTTCTCATTATGCAACAGCCTCATCAGCCCTATAGGTTCCTTTGAATGATACTTTATGCATTAAAATACTATTGTAAAGCTGGGAAATGTGTTTGTCAAATTAATCTTGCTAATGCTTGTTCTCATAATAGCAGGGATACATTTCGTCTTCTTATTTTATGCTTTAAAAGTAAGCAAGCATTGAGAGTGAGGAGTGGTGCTTGCAGATACTTTCCAATAGTGCAGTGATAAAACTATTCAATGTTCCCATTTTCTCACGATGTACAACTTTATATCTTTTAACCGCTGTGTCCTTCATGCATGGTGCTGTATAATCAGTGACAATGAAACTTTGTACTTTTATTCAGAGCATCAGAGCATTCAGATTTGAGTTCTTAGACTCTCTTCTATGGCAGAGGTTTAGTATTTCTATCTGCTTTGATAATACTATCTTCTTAAATAATTATGGATGCTCTGATCCAACTTTTTTCCAATCTGATATGCCTAGAGGGACTGGTCCCTCTTCCCCTCTGTTTTTCTTTCTTTCTTTCTTTCTTTCTTTCTTTCTTTCTTTCTTTCTTTCTTTCTTTCTTTCTTTCTTTCTTTCTCCCTTTCCTATCCCCCAGTCATGTCTGTCATGTCTGTAACAACTGAAAATAAAGTAACATAAATAAATAAATAATAATAACAAAGGTCAATCAAATGGACCAATACGGCAAGGCCGTGATGATCCAATTGGTAAAGTAAATCAGTTGGGCATCTTTCTTGGCCTTGAGACAATAATTCTAATGGCTAAAGAACCAAACGGTTCAGGCAAAAGAAAAAAAAAAAAAAAGGACAGTTGGGATGCATAAAGATCCAAAATCTTCTAAAAGGCACCAACAGTACCAATGCTGTGAGTGGAATAAGCCATGATTATACCAAGCAGACAGCTTTAGGCTACAGTGGCTTATATTAGAAGATACAAGAAACTATCTTATTAGGATACAAGATAGATGCTAACTAAAGCAGCCCTGCTTTCTATGGGTAGAGGATGCCTATTTATAAGATACTGTAAATATTTTAATTTCTGTTGTAAAGCCTACTATTTAAACATGGGACTCTATGCAGACTGATTCCATTTTAAAGCTAGCCTCAAGTGGCCATTAGAGGAACTACAGTTTTTGGGATTGGTATGTGGCATTTATTTCTGCCAGCTTAACCACTCATTTGGAATGCGGATGAAATATTTCACCTTTCAGGTCTTTTTGAGTCTTCTAGCAATCAAATGCAAAGCTGTTAACTGTATTTGCTATTTCGTGTCTTTTTAATCATAGTTCTTTGCGAGAACAGCTGCATTTTGAAAATAAAGCTGAAAACTGAATTGAACATTACATTTGCTACCCATCAAACAACATACTTAAAGACTGTGCTGACAGGAACTGCAGAGAAAGATGATACTTTTTTGTCATACTGTCATTACGAGTGACCTTTTTTCATGCAGTTTGAAACGGCAATTGAAACCTGCTCTATGCACCATTTTTTTTGTCAAAGCAACCACATTCCCAGATCTCATCAGTGGGTGAAAGAAATGCCTATGCTATATTTTAATGAAGTAAAATTATCCAACAAGTTAAAGTGTACCAGTTTTAATCAAATTTCAGCTTGGGGAGTTTAAGATGGAGAGAGACAAAGAGAGTTGGGAAAGAGACAGATGGGCCAGAGAGAAAGCTAGATATCAACATAGCATCAGAGTGTGAAAAATACGTTATCTCCTTTTGACTCACATTGTGTTCCGGCCACAGGGAATCCTGCTCCCTCCCAGCTCTGTTCTGTTTCATCCATGTACAACACTGCTGTTAGTAATTAGAGAGTAGGTGTAAGATGCCGCAGATTCACCAGCAGAACAATCTGCTGCACACAGAGCTGTCTCATTTAAATAATTAAAATGAATCTACTCTTGTTCATATTTGGATAAATTAAATTAATATTTGTCCCACAAGGCTCGCCAAACACAATCTTTCCACCACAATTTGTAAGTATGGTCATGATTGTCAGAGTCTGAGTCAGGGTCTGCAGCTTCTGCAATCTGCTCACTGTGGCAGTGATGCAGAAGGGCTTCACTGCTATATGTGTGACATAGTAATGTGTGATTTACTGAACTTCCTCTCCATACAGTTATTCTTTTGCATGTTTCTTTTTTTTTTTTTTTTTTGGAGCCCCCGACCTCCTGGGTTAGCCTTCAGCGTTATAATCGGAACAGATCCTAGCAACCATGTCCTGCTCTGCCTCCTGGCCCCGTTTTAGGCAAGGAGAACCACTACGCATCGTATGGTTGCTATGTCATATGTTACGTCATATGTGCTAACAAATCAGTTTTGCTGTACTAAGGAGCCCTGCATGGGATAACATATCTAATTTTAAGCAGAAAACAGAGAGAAGTTGACTGTGGATAATTTTTTGTGACAGAAATTTAATTTCTTTTCCTTAAAGGCAGACTTTCGTGGCTCAAGAGTTGGGAGTTCACCTTGTAATCGGAAGGTTGCCGGTTCGAGCCCCGGCTTGGACAGTCTCGGTCGTTGTGTCCTTGGGCAAGACACTTCACCCGTTGCCTACTGGTGGTGGTCAGAGGGCCCGGTGGCGCCAGTGTCCGGCAGCCTCGCCTCTGTCAGTGCACCCCAGGGTGGCTGTGGTTACAACGTAGCTTGCCATCACCAGTGTGTGAATGGGTGGATGACTGGATGTGTAAAGCGCTTTGGGGTCCTTAGGGACTAGTAAAGCGCTATACAAATACAGGCCATTTACTTTTTGCCTCTTTCCTTTGTTTGTGGATCTTATAGTAATGTTGCTCTACACAGTGGCTGTTCTTGTGGCAGTAGTACTAGCACTGGATTATTGAAGCAGACCGTGATATCAGTATTTAAGAATATAAATTGTCCACAATAATAATTTCCTTATTTATTATCAGTTATCATTCGCTGTTGATGTATTAAAAAAATATTCCTTTAGAACCTTTTAATTGGATTCTCAGAAATACTTACATTTTCTTCACACCCACATTCTCTGTACACCATCTGGGCAGGGGTCTGTGAGGAGTTGGCAGCCTGGCTGTGGTCTGGGACACTGGGCCTCCCTGTGGGTGGGGGCAGTCTGCTTGCCTCCATCCCAGGGAAAAGAGTAACACCCCCTGAGTCTGGGGGTTGATTGTCCCATTGGGGGCCGTGATACCTAGACCTGGGAGTATAGAGTATGTTTGGGGAGTGTGAATGGTTATATAGTGTTCATTTCACGTCTGGGGCTCTCCTCAGCTCTTTCCAGGAAGGTGGCGCTGTTGCCTCTCTGGTGGTCCTACTTGGGCTTTTGCACTCTGGGGGCCTGTGGATGTCCTGGCCTGGGTCTCCTCCATGTCTGCTTCATGCCATGGGGGGCGGGGCTATGGCTCCCCACACCCTCGTTACATGGATAAACCTTTTGAACTCAAGCACGCTCATGCACACAGGTGTACACACGGGTGCTTGAAAAACGTTATTTTTCCCTTTTATTTTTTCAATAACTTAAAATAAAGTAAAATAAATAAATTAATAATAATAATATAAAATGTGAAAAAATAAATCAGTTGGTCGTCTTTTCCTGGCAAGAATTCTGATTGCTAAAGTAATGAATGGGACAAGGAAATAAATAAAATAAAATAAAATAAAATATTGACATTTAACTGATATATTACGTTGATATATTATAATAAGTATACCAACAAATATGAAATACATATTCCTACCTTTTGATCCAGATATTTGAAATTTTCTATATAATATTTCTTTTTCAGTCAGTAAATGTATCAATTAATTTCATGTAGCAACACTGAGATGTAGTGGGCCAAGCCAGTTTTATTTATAAAGCACTTTACAAGCAGCAACCACTCACCAAAGTACCAACAGAAATTCCATACAATCTGACAGAAATTGCATAAATTTCCTAAATCTAGAGAAGAACATTATTAAACAAATACTACAAAAGCATAATACTACTGCATTAATTTACTGAGAAAAATGATTCAAAATTAAATATGGTTTTGATCTATTTAAAGAGCCCAAACATTGGTCTTCTGTTGTGTTCTACGTCTACAGAAGTGCATCATTCATTAATCAAAGTCACGACTTCCAAACTGGAAAAGGTTAGAAAAAAATTTCCATGGAGTGCGTACTCCACCAAGCTATGGTCATGAAGGCCTTACAAAAAATCTTACAAATGGAGGAAAATTCAGTTGACTTCCTGCTCTGACATGAGTGGTTGTCCAACAAAAAGGCCAAAGTGTTCATCAAGAGCATAAGGTCATGTCTGAGGTTCAACAGGCCTCTCTGATATTGGCTAATATCATTATTGAAGAGTGTACAATCAGAAAAAAAGCTACTGAGAGAATGTCGTATATATCCACACCAAAATGTTATATTTTTAAAACATTTTCTATTCTGGTTTTGCATAAATGTCTTTTTTTCTTGCATAGTTGACTTAGTCTTAGTCTTTAACATCTTAACATCCATTGTCTCCAGCAAACCATTGTCATATTAGGGGTATGGTTTGGATCTACACCCATCTCTTTCCTTTTTAATGATTTTTGCCTATTTGGATCAACACACTGGAAAACCACAGGAAATCTGCAAGGCCTAATTCAATGCATTAGAGTTCATTTCAAAATTTTGATATTATTTTCAAAATCCAGCTCCACTCCAAACCCTGGATGGGTTACCACTGGCATGGTGGCTGTAAAGAAATCAATCTCTTTGCTGTAAAAACCTCCATCACTGGATGGAACAGTTTACAAACCAACACATTGTTAATAATGTTAAAATGAATAATTTGAGGTTGTTACCCATAAACTACCAGAATCTTGAACCAGGCCTGATGCTGAAACATGCAGCACGTTAATCGTGATCTTTAATGTGTTGCAGCTTATCACAGAAGGCATTTGTTAACCTACATAAGTGGAGCATACACAATTTATTTAAATAGCATGACAATTTCATTAAAGTCATTCGTCTTGACTGCCGGGATGTCTTAGATACATGAGGTTTAATTTTCTGCTTCTAAGTTCAGATAAAACTGAGGTTATTGTAACGGGGCATAAAAATCTTAGAAACACTGTCTAACAAGATCCTTACTGAGGACGGCATTGCCTTGAGTTGTCTGTTGTAGTGATTTTGCACATTATAAGTAAAATTGAAGCACACAATCCCGTCGCACAACATCAACATTTATTTATATACAAAAATAAAATTAAAAAAAATAAAATATGAAGTTACAATTCTTTTCTGTAAAAAAGCATTTTTTTTTTGTATATAAATAAATGTTGATGTTGTGCGACGGGATTGTGTGCTTTTTATAATTTGTAATTGTTTAAATAACTCGTGTCTTAACTCATTCCATCACACAGAAAATAAAAACTTTTTACATCACAAAATGTTAGAAATATAAGTCGTTCATAACAACCTGAAAGGTTGGGAGATTAAAATGCAAACCAATGGAAGCAGAAGCACAAGACTATAATGTCACAGAGCACACAGTGTCTATTATTGTGTAGACATTTATAAATAAGAGCTTAATAAAGATGCTTAATTTCTTAAGAAATATGCAGGTGGAGTGATCTTTATCAAAAGTAGAAGTTACATCTGTGGCTAAGTCATTGTACCCAAAAACTTTAAAAATCTATCGTTTGTGAGGCTATGTAAGTAAAGCTTGCTCTTCTCGCCCATGTGTAACAAACCATCTGTTGGGGGTTGTGGATTTGACACCTTAGCATTGTGAAAGTGGGGAAACATGCTCCTGGCTGTGCATAAGATTTCTGCTTGCAACTTAGAATCTCAGTTCTAAATGAAATTCAGATGTTTTTTTAAGTATGGCTAATGTATTATTTGACTTCTAAGGCATACACACACACACACACACACACACACACACACAAAGAACAACAACAAAGAGAAGAAGAAGAGGGTGTAGTTTACTATTTACTACACATCATAAAAAACGCAATCAATCATCTTCCAACTGTATCTTTCTGTTCTGACTTTAGAGTCCTTGTTCGTTTACTGAGCCGTACTTTGGGAGTCATACTGTTGTGATACTGGGGAGAAAAGGGTAAGGTTTGATAGACTAAAACCTTTACACACAATACTTCAAAAATCTAAAGAGTGTGTGAGGCTGTTAGCTGTGTTGTCCAGCAATAAACTTATCTACAATGTGTTAGTAAAAGAGTGAATTGTACTTCTGAAGTCACACTTTAACGATGCTTCATATCACAGTCTTTATGATGAAAAACATGTTCTCTTGTTAGCACATGTCTGCGCTGTCACTTGTCATGAAAATGTCCAGAGTTAGGGTTCAAGCTTCCTCTTCACTTACCATTGATCATTATTAGGGCCCACAATAGATTTGTCACATTATCCCCATAAACAACATGCTTTTATAGAGATCATTGTGACACAAATATTTAGATTCTGGTTTCACAATGTGCATGAACTCAAAATCTTAAAATTTCATATTTATAAAGTATTGCAAAGAATACACTTCTTGTAAAAAAAACTGATTGGAGATGCTTTTGAGAAAAGCTCCTGCTGTGACCTTCCTTCTGTGAGCGCATGCACGCACACACACACACACACCCACACACACACACACACACACACACACACACACACACACACAGAGAGAGAGAGAGAGAGAGAGAGAGAGAGACAGAGAGAGCGGGAGATCATTAATACAAAGGGTTGGAGCCGGTTTTGGATTTTCACTTGTTGTTGGATTTAATATGAACAGTCACATAAAATTCATTACAATTTTTTGCCTTTGGTTCAATTAAGATGTTTCTTTAAATCTATAACACCTTCCTTTTCAAAAGGTTTACTGACATAGTAAAGAAGTAGCTAGGGAACTCAGTAAGTATGAGAAACAGTAGCTGAAGGACACTTTCTCCAATAAATAGGATTTCATCATCTGCAGTTTGTTAAAAAGTGCCATATTAAAAACAATTCAGCAGACCCTCAGAGTGCGGATGCAAACCGCTTTCAGCTATAGAGGTAGAGGTACGCTTCATGTACTTATCAACATACAGTTCAGAGGCTTGCATTAGAGTGCATTGGTGCTTGGGCATCTTTTATTCAGCGTGATTATACCATTGTGGATTTAGCTATATAAATATGCTCAAGAGTCTATCATATGTTTGACATGCAACTAAAAATTCGAAAATATATGTTTTAAATCAGTAACTTTACAAATTTAGAGGAAATGTTTTTGGACAACACACGTGTCACATTTTAAACAGGGTTTGAATAATCAGCGCTGACATACAGACATTTATGCGCTGGGTATAACAGACATGCTTACCGTGGTGGTCATGTTTACATCACCTGTTTTCTTCCTTTGAAATATTAAAATCCTTTGGGCTGCTTTTTTAATTATCTTGAAGGGGGGAGCAATTTTAAACCCACGAGTTGTGTTTTATTTCATTCTGTGAGTATATTTGAACTATGCACACGGTCTCCCAACTGCATGCCAAGCATAGCTTCCCATTTGTCATGCAAACTAGAAAGTAGATGAACCTCTCCCTGGGCTCAGGAGCTGAGTTTGCTTACACATTTCCATGATGTGATGGTTTGTAATTCAAGACAGATGGCGGGAGGATATTTTTACCATTTTGTGTGCTGGAATAGAAATTAGTGATTGTCCATTTGGTGAAGAGTGAATTTCAGTTTCTCCATTTTAGATACTGCAGCAACGTGAGTACATAAAGCAGTATCCAGGTGCAATACACCCGCTCTGGCAGTCATGAGGAATAGAGGGTATGTATGAGCTCTCCTTCTCACATCACATCACTCCTCTCATCCATGCTGAGTGAACAGAGAAACTTTCTGGGTTTAAATGCAATGGAGATGTGTTACCTGCGTTACCTGTGTTCCTCTTTTAAGAAGTATAACACATAAACACACTCAGTGATCTTATTTATGTACTGCACAGTCAGTATTCTGAAATCCATTTAATTCATATTTAGAAATAAATACATTTATAAACTCAGATTTATGACATGTCCTATAAGTGTAGCTTCACACCAGGCGAGGTACAACAAGAGAATGAGATAAATCATAGTTTAATATTTTCCAAAGGTGTCATTTGTCATAAACTAGCTGTGAGAAGCAGGCGGGTTGTACCCGAACGCAGACTCGCAGACAGGACTTTAACTCAAAAGACATTGATTTATTGCTAGACAGGAAATAATACAGACTAAACCAGGAGAAACACAACCATGAGGGAGATCGCGACACCGGACAGAGGGAAACAGAGGGCTTAAATACACAAGGAATCATGAGGGGATGAGAAACAGGAGGGAAACACAGCCGAGGCTAATCAGACACGATGAGACAGGGGAAGCAAAACTGAACATGACATGAGACGAGGTACCTTCAAAGTAAGACAGGAAGTTATATACACAGTGATAACCAGACAAAGACACGCGAGCTTGACAACAGAAACACGGGAACAGAAAAGGGAAACAAGACACAAGGACACAAACACAGAGAGGGTACAGAGGACAAAAACACAAGGGGAATCTAGGTCAGAGACACAGAATAAAAACTAATGAAATTAACCTTAAACCAGACATAATAATAAGACATAATAGTCACCAAAAACATAAACTCCAAATGCTGGGTCAAAGGCCCAGAACCATGACAATCATTAATCATCCAGCACACTACCAGAAATACACCTACCACATGCACCATTCTTTGGTTTATTATAAAAAATTATAGAAATTTACAAAACATTACTGGGCTACAGTTTTTGTGTGAAGATGGATTTGTGCTAACTACAAGTCCAGAAACAAACTGTCACCTCTTGCTATTAGAATGCAAATAGAAACTTGCTGAACGAGTTAGAATTCCACTGGCTCTGTGTTAAAGCATTTTATAATGAAAGGATTTGCTGCTAATGTGTTGTTGGCACTCTACATGTACATGTACTGTGGTATTGTCTATGTGACTACTCTATGTTACCACAATTGTAGTTTGACTTGCCTGGATGATGGCTCATCTTTAACTGATGTCAAATTATTGGCATTTATAACAGCTGATAAATCCAAATGAACAAAAGTGAAATAGAGATGGACGAAACACCCTCCAACCATGATATGAGTGTTGGTGTCACATAGTTTATCCACCAGAGGGCACGTTGCACTTGTTGACATTGCATGTTTGGAATGTCACAAACTCAACAACCAGCTGATCCAAACAGAGTGGATTCGAATAATCCACGACTTAATTTTTTTTTAAACGGTATTGTCAGTTTTTCTTAGTAACTCCATATAACTCCAATAACTACATATAACAAATGCTAGGGAAGTTAGATTAGCTAATATATCAGATTTTTAAATCTCCAAGTATCAACATTAAACACATTATTGAACAAGCTCTGCAAAGGAAGATGAAATATAAAATTTTTCCTCTTAATAATAAACACCTTCATTTAGAAATGTAATTGTATTGTCTTTGTCTTACATTTCAATTTGTTTGATAATCTGAAATGTTTAAGTGTGACAAACATTCAAAAAATAGGAAATCAGGAAGAGGGCCAACGCTTTTTCACACCATTGTAGGTAATATGACTAACAGCATGGGCCAAGTTCAACATCATTGTGCTGTTTTAAAAAGCTTAAAATGTGAAAAATCTGTTTTCATGTCTTTTGTCAGTGCCACAGTCCAATCCACCATCCCGTGAACACATCTGCACTGCTCCTTCTCAGCATGGAGTCATAATGCTGCTCATTGATTATCACCGCTCTGCTTATAGCTTCACTAACTCTTTCCAGTATGTTAATAGTACGGCTCAAATCATTTGTATCCCACTGTCATTACGAAAGCTCTGAATCTTGATTATTTGCATGTTTGATTTGGCAAAGATTTGGCAGATGTCCAGAGAGGCTGTAATAGCAGGAGAAGGATCAGTTACTTAGTTTTCCTATGTTTTAGCTCATATAATGTTTTAATAAACATTAAATCAATACAGAAATGCAATTTTTAGTGAGAAGAATGTGGCGTTTTAACACATAACACCAAAGGTAACACACTCCCATGGCTGTAGTCTCCCTGTATAGGAAAATGCACATTGTCATACTGCAAAAACTGCTCAAGGAACACAACCTGGTCTCCAGACTTCCCACTTCCAGTCTTACTGTGCACCTGTGGGATGTGCATGAAAAACTTGATCCGTAGAGGTCCCAAGCTACAACATACAGGTCTTAAACGATCCACTACCACCATCCTAGCTTCTGATTACACATTATACGCAATATTAGGTGGTATTAGGTGTTTTTATATACTGGCTGAACATTATATTAGTCTACTATCATCTCTGTTCTTATGAACACAGCCGCAAACTTGAATACTTCCCTGCCTGACCTTGGCTTTTGACTTTTTCCTGTCCACCTGTGTTGCTTAGATGGCTGATGGAACCTGCTGCTGCTTCTCATGGCACATGCTGTTACTTTAAACCAACCTCAGGTTGGAGTTGAGTGTAGGTAGGCAGAGAACTAAATCCACACCACACTCATCAATCAGTGTGCCCCATCTTTCCTCTTTCTCCCTGCATCATATTTCCTGCAGCTTAGCTGAGGTACGTCCCTCCTTATACACATTCTGTGGCACATGATTAATCCCACCACTCATATCTCTTTTCATGTGTCAGCACCTTCAGTGCTTTATAGGCTTATTCTGAGATGAAGTGACAGCTCTACTCTGAAATATCACCAAATTAAGACTGCTGGCATGTGTAAACAACGTAAATATACACCAAAACCCACAAATCAAATGGAGGGCAATGTCTAACTCTTCTATTAAAACTTTGTTGACCCTGTAATATTTAAAGGTTGTTTTGTGTGGTTCAGCTGTTCTAGGTTGGTTCAACATTAGTCATGTCTCAGCTGACTCTTTGTGATGCTGGGTGCATTCCTTCTTGAAAAATTGCATTCATAAGTCACAAGTAGATTTATAGGTCCCAAATAAACATGGGCATGTGGGAAATGTTAGGAACCATTTGTGTTGCATGTGCCAGATAATAATATAATTCCCATCTAATTGACTTCTTTATATAGAACATTTATCTGAATAACAAAAGAACAGATTTGGAAGGTGCTATCTTCTAGTTTCTGAAACTATGCTTGCTAAGTGTTTTTTACTGACCTGGTGGATGTTGACAAGTGCAGGAAAACAGGAAGCAACTAAAGCTTTCAAGCAAGTACAATGAATGAAGTGCAGAATTTCCATCCAAAACACTGCTATATATTAGTAAAGTACATGAGTAAATGTACAATATTGCATTTGACCAACCTATTCATGCTGTGCTATGTCCATTTTTGATATACAGTATGTTGTCAGGCAGTGTAAAAGTGTTCAAAAGATTTCCTGGATTCTGGGAGATTACACACAAGCACTATAATTTACATATTTGTGATGGTACATTACGCAGCCATTTACATACATGCATACATGAAGGAATAAAAGAGTAGAGCGCAATGGTTATCCATCTCAGTGACACACATCTAAATGTATATGTGTTACAAAGTTTATTGCATAGTCTGTGAAACTAAAGACTCATCAAGAAGATCCAGATACATTCAGTGAGAAATACTGTTGACTCTTTTAGGGAAGAATGAGTGTGGTCCCAACAAAGTCACTGCAACTGAATTATATAAGAATGCAAGTCAACAGAAGCACTTTCTAGACAGGATATATTTATAAAAATGTCCTACAAGAGTGCTGAAATGAAACTCCTTGTTAGTCTGAAGTCACAGAAAGTTCTGCAGGTTTGTATAAGAAGGGAGACATTTGATAAGGGAGAAAACAAAGGAAAATTATATCTCTAGAGCTGTGGATTGAGCAGGCAGTGTTCTGTAAAAAAGAGTTTCTTGGCTTCTGAGACCAACACACCTGCATAAGCATGAAGTTAAATGTTGTGAACGAATGGAATTCATTCAAAGGAAATATGACAACCAGTCTTCATACAAGCGTGCATGGAGCCAGCTGAATGTAGCGCACATGCACACGCGCATACAGATGCCCTGTTACTCAGAACCAGCTGTTCCAGTGTGTTTAAATTATCACCTGTCAGCACAAATTTACCCTGATTCTGAAGGAGCTGGAATTCAAAATTTGCCATACTGTTGAAATCACCCACCACCCTCCTTCTGCTGTTATCAATCATAAAGTGCAGGCAGTGAAGGGCTAGCCATTAATTTCCCTCGTTTCCTTTTAAGATCACAGGAATTTAGCTCAGTCTTTCTCTGGCAGCTCTGCATAGCGACCAAACAGAGAGTAGGGAAATGTAAAGACTTTTAGAGACTAAAATGTGCTGTAAGGCAGCCAAATTATTAGAAACATGGAAAATCAATAAAGGCATGCTTTTATCTTCTAGAAAAATAATACATTTATCATAAGACACTTTCGCCTTCATATTTGACTCTTTTGTAGGCCTTCTTCAGCTCACAAAAAAGCACTAACATTTGTCAGCTGTAGCTTCTTCCAATGAACATATGCAAACTGTGTAGATAAAAAAAGAAGAAAATAGAAAGAGTGTTCTTTCTACTCATGTACAGTTTTTTGGGGGGGGAATAAAAAAGAATAAAATTCACTTCCCTAAAGTGAGTTCTCCATTCAGATACGTACAGACTTCCAGCTTTTAGCCTCGCTGCTAGGTAGTTTACCCTGGACAGTCTCACCATACACCATACACTCACAGCTCAAGCAGATAGCATCATAACAATCTATGTTAAGATCTGGGATATCTTAGACAGCATATAAACTCTTGGTGCATTTAGTCATTGTGTTGGAGCTGAATAACATTGACAGTGGCCAATGCAATGCACTGGAATAAGTCCAGGGTGAGACCAGCTTGCAGCTTACATGAACTTACAAAGAGCTGTTGCTGGAGTAGTGCTTAGTTGTGCAGAGTTTGCATATCAGTTTGAATGGCAGTTCTGAATAAATAAAAGAAAATTACTATATAATACTTTGTTGGTTAAAATGGTTCCATGTAAGTACGGATCCTGTATCACAAGACTCTGGCGCTTGACAGAGTAGACGTTCTTGTGTCACGCCAAGGGTCAGCAGACAATTAGTTTATTTGGGTCACCAGTGTCCACCAGCTTTGTTACTTTTATACACTATATTACCAAAAGTATTCACTCACCCATTCAAATCATTGAGTTCAGGCGTTCCAATCAGTGCGATGCTGTTAAACCAGCAGTGGAAACCATGCCACTGTTGGTCAAAGACAAAGGAGAAGAAAGGGAAGGCATGTTAGAAGGCAGTGAGACAGAAGGAAAGGCAATGTGGAGGTGAGAGCAGTGTCAGGTTTCAGTTAACGGACTCAGGCGCAGACCGGGACTCCTTACAGGATTTACAGATTTTATTTACACAACGACACCAGGTGATGCTATTTACAAAGTGCTGGAGGGAGGGGAGGGGGGTCCAGGGTTCCGGGGTATGTGAGGGAAAAGACGGGAATCTGACGTCCTCCAAAGGCTCTCTCTCTTCACTCCCCACACTGGGGAAACACCATCCACTCACTCGTCCACGGGATGACAGGCAGGCAGGGAAAGGTCCGGGATAGATGCTGATAACTCAACGATCCAGCGACGAGTGACACAGTGCTGCTGTCTTAAATCGGCCTTGTGATTATCCCGATTGGCAGCAGGTGCGTGGGCCAGGGGCGGGAGCCCATAATGAGCATCGCCCCGGGAGAGGAGGGAGGGAGGGAGGGAGAGAGAGAGAGAGAGAGAGAGAAAACATGTTGCCTAATACAGAATCAGCTGGTGAGGCACAGGGACCATGACAGTACCCCCCCCCCCCCCTCAACGGGAGCCCCCCGGCGACCCACCAGGCTTATCCGGATGCAGACGATGGAACGCCCGCAGCAGGCGCCGGTCCAGGATGGCCGCCCGAGGGACCCAGGACCGCTCCTCCAAGCCATAGCCCTCCCAATCCACCAGGTACTGGAAGCCACGCCCCCGCCGCCGAGAATCCATGATACGGGTGATCGAGTAAGCCGGCAGACCGTCCACGAGCCGGGGAGGAGGAGGGGGCCGGGAAGGCGGGCACAGAGGACTGGACCGGAGAGGTTTAACCTGAGACACATGGAAGACATCGTGTATCTTCATGTTGCGAGGCAGCTTGAGCTTAACAGACACAGGGTTAACCAAAGCCGAGATCTCGAACGGGCCGATATAGGCAGGAGAGAGCTTCCTGGATTCCGCCCGGATGGGAACGAAGCGTGTGGAAAGCCATACCTTCTGCCCAACAGTATAGGCGGGAGCGGAGGACCGGCGGCGGTCAGCGAAGCGTTTGTTGCGGTCCTTGGTGCGTAACAACGCAGCCCGGGTGGCCTTCCACACCCGACGACACCTACGCAGATGCGCCCGGACGGATGGCACATAGTGTTCGCCTTCGATGGAGGGAAAAAGAGGTGGCTGGAACCCCAGAGAAGCTTCGAAAGGCGACCGGCCCGTGGCGGAGGAGGTCATGCTGTTGTGGGCGTACTCGATCCAGGGCAGTTCCTCGCTCCAGACGGCCTGGTTGGAAGAGACGACGCAGCGCAGGGCCGCCTCCAACTCCTGGTTCGCCCGTTCGGACTGGCCATTGCTCTGCGGATGATAACCAGAGGAGAGACTGACCTTAGATCCCAATGAGGTGCAGAACTCCCTCCACACACGGGACGTGAATTGAGGACCCCGGTCAGACACGATGTCATCTGGAATGCCGTGCAGGTGAAAGACATGGGTGGTGAGCAGGCGAGCAGTCTCCAATGCTGTAGGCAGCTTGGGCAGAGCAACAAAGTGAGCGGCCTTAGAAAAGCGGTCAATGATCGTGAGTATGACCGTATTACCTGCAGATGGCGGGAGGCCGGTCACAAAATCCAGAGAAACATGGGACCATGGTCTGGTAGGCGTGGGTAAGGGATGAAGCGGACCCGAGGGTGGCTGGTTTGGGGTCTTGTTTCGAGCGCAGGTTGTACACGCGGAGACGTATTCTTTGGCGTCCCGGCTCAGGGTGGGCCACCAAAAGTAGCGCTGCAGGAAAGTAATTGTGCGGTGTATTCCTGGGTGACAGGAGAAACGGGCTGTGTGTGCCCATTGTAATACCTGAGACCTGACAGGTTGGGGAACGAACAGGCGCCCCGCAGGGCCGCCTCCTGGATCCGGTTCGGCTCTCTGAGCCTCGCGAATGGCCAACTCGATCTCCCAGGAGACAGCCCCCACCACACAGGTGGCCGGGAGGATGGGAGCAGGGTCCGCCGGGTCTTCGGAGGTGGAGAACTGTCGAGACAGGGCGTCCGGCTTGACGTTGCGGGATCCTGGCCTGTAAGTGATTGAAAAGTGGAACCGTGTAAAAAACAGACCCCACCTTGCTTGTCTGGCGTTAAGCCTCTTTGCAGTTTGCAGATATGCCAGATTCCTATGGTCTGTCCAAACGATGAACGGTTGGGCAGTGCCCTCCAGCCAGTGCCTCCACTCCTCCAAGGCGAGCTTGATGGCAAGAAGTTCCCGATCGCCAATGTCGTAGTTGCGTTCTGCGGGGGTGAGACGACGGGAGAAAAAGGCACACGGGTGGAGCTTACCATCCCTCTGTTGCGAGAGGACCGCTCCTACTCCCGTGTCAGATGCGTCCACCTCCACCACAAACTGCAGGGTTAGGTCGGGCTGGACCAGAATGGGTGCTGAGGCGAATCGCTCTTTCAGCTCCAGGAAGGCTGATTGGGCAGCATCGTTCCACTGAAAAGGAACCTTGGGAGAGGTCAATTGTGTTAAAGGCAGAGCTACCTTGCTATAGTCCCGGATGAACCTCCTATAGAAGTTAGCGAAGCCGAGGAACCGCTGCAGCTGCCGTCGGTTGGGGGGTTCAGGCCACTCCACCACGGCTTTCACCTTAGCTGGGTCAGGACGTAGGTCTCCCTGCTCGATGACGTAGCCTAAGAAGGCAACTGTGGACACGTGGAAGACACATTTCTCACCTTTTACGAACAACCGATTTTCCAGCAGGCGTTGCAGGACCTGTCTGACGTGGGTCTCATGCTCTGACAGTGATTTGGAGAAGATCAGGATGTCGTCGAGGTAGACGAAGACGAACCTGTTGATGAAATCCCTCAAAACATCATTAACGAGTGCTTGAAAAACTGCAGGAGCATTAGAGAGGCCGAACGGCATAACCAAGTATTCAAAGTGTCCAAGGTGAGTATTGAAGGCGGTCTTCCACTCGTCGCCCTCTCGGATCCGAACTAAGTGATATGCGCTCCTCAAGTCCAATTTGCTGAAAACTGTCGCCCCCTGGAGCAGCTCAAAAGCAGAGGTCAGAAGTGGGAGTGGATATTTGTTTTTGATGGTTATGTTATTTAATCCACGGTAGTCGATGCACGGGCGGAGAGACTTGTCTTTTTTCTCGACGAAGAAAAACCCTGCTGCTATGGGCGATGAGGATGCGCGGATCAAGCCGGCGGCGAGGGACTCTGAGATGTATGACTCCATAGCCTCTCGCTCCGGTAGAGAGATGCTGTAGAGACGACTAGTAGGCAATGGCGCGCCAGGGAGTAAGTCGATAGCGCAATCGTACGGTCGGTGAGGAGGCAACGACTGGGCCCGGTCCTTGCGAAACACTTCGGCGAGATCATGATAAACAGGGGGCACTCCGGACAAATCGGAGGGTGCGGTCGACTTGGCGAGGGAGGCTGGTGTGTGAGGCGGTGAGGCGGATTTAAGGCAGGTCATATGGCATTCCTCTCCCCACCCCGTAATGCGTCCCGTAAGCCAATTAATGCACGGGTTGTGTTGACGAAGCCAGGGGTGCCCGAGAACGAGTGGCGTCCGAGTGGCCTTAAACACAAAAAAACATATTTCCTCAGTATGGTTGCCAGACAGAGTAAGAATAACGGGCTCAGTGACGTGAGTAATGTCAGGTAGGCGCTGGCCGGACAAAGCAGTGACATGCAAAGTGTGGGGAAGAGGTTCCTGCCCTAGCTGAAGGCGGTCTGCTAACTCAGAGTCAATAAAATTCTGTTCCGCCCCTGAATCTATCAAAACGGAGAGAGCATGACCTTTGGTGTTGACCGTGAGCTGGGCAGACAGCATTAACCGTGGAGGAGATTTGTCTTGGCTGAGACCGCCCACCAGCACTCCTACCGTCACTGGTGGGCGCGACCTTTTGCTCGAGATGGGCAAGAGGCGACCACATGTCCCTTGTGGCCGCAATAGAGGCACTCACCGGCAGAGATACGGCGCTGGCGTTCTGCGGCGGAGAGATGCGAGCCTCCAATCTGCATGGGTTGCTCTCCTCCGTCTGCGCTCTCTGCCTGCCGGGAAGAGCTGGGCTCCGAGGTGGAGCCAGCCCTCCACTGCCCCGTGGCCTCCTGGGAATTGTAGTGCCGCGGCAGACGACGAGCTCGCAGCCGGTCATCCACCTTAATACATAAAGCCATTAACTCGGTGAGAGAGTGGGGGAGATCTCGCATAATGAGTTCATCTTTCACCTCTTCACGAACATTATTGAGCAGTGCACTCCGTAAGGCCTCCGGGCCCCAGCCTGTCTCTTCAGCCAAAATCCAAAAATCAATAGAATAGTCAGACATGCTCCGCTTCCCTTGTTTGTAGTTCAGCAGACGAAGCGCGGCGACTTCAGCGCCTGAGCCTTTATTGAACACGGTCTGGAATTTAGACAGGAAATCAGCATAGGCAATCCCGGGATCCGAGCTAAGCACGACCTGAGCCCACTTTAAAGCCCGGTCCCGCAGCAACTGGACAAAAAAGGTTATTTTGGCACCGTCGTTGTTATGGAAGCGCCGCTGCTCACGGAACACAAGAGTACATTGAGCCAGAAAACCAGCACACTTGTCCGACTCACCCGTAAAAGGTTCCGGCGTGGGCAGGGGTCCGTCCGAGGGTGGCAGAGGTGCCGGAGGTGCGCTCGCAGCGGCAGGCGCAGGCTCCTGGGGGGCGGGAGCCGCCGGCCGGGGATCACTCTCCAGAGGTGTTAAGCGAGCGACCGCCTGCGTAAGCGCCGCCATTTCGTGGTGGAGCCGCTCGAGCATTTGCTCATGTCGAGCCAGAGCAGCTCCCTGAGCGATGAGTGCCTGAGCAACAGGGTCCTGAGCGGCTGGGTCCCGACCTGCTGAGTCCATGATGGCTGGATCGTTCTGTCAGGTTTCAGTTAACGGACTCAGGCGCAGACCGGGACTCCTTACAGGATTTACAGATTTTATTTACACAACGACACCAGGTGATGCTATTTACAAAGTGCTGGAGGGAGGGGAGGGGGGTCCAGGGTTCCGGGGTATGTGAGGGAAAAGACGGGAATCTGACGTCCTCCAAAGGCTCTCTCTCTTCACTCCCCACACTGGGGAAACACCATCCACTCACTCGTCCACGGGATGACAGGCAGGCAGGGAAAGGTCCGGGATAGATGCTGATAACTCAACGATCCAGCGACGAGTGACACAGTGCTGCTGTCTTAAATCGGCCTTGTGATTATCCCGATTGGCAGCAGGTGCGTGGGCCAGGGGCGGGAGCCCATAATGAGCATCGCCCCGGCAGAGGAGGGAGGGAGAGAGAGAGAGAGAGAGAGAGAGAGAGAGAGAGAGACAGAAAACATGTTGCCTAATACAGAATCAGCTGGTGAGGCACAGGGACCATGACAAGCAGGGTCTTTAAATTTGGAACTATGACTGGTAAAGAGAGAGAGCTGGTTGAGATTATGGAGAGAAGGAAGTTACATATATCAAATGAAAGAAATGACATTGGATGTCAGTTGGAAGAGAAATAAGATTTCTGGAGGAAGTTGGAGGAAGTTGTAGATAGTTTCTCCAATAGACAGAGGGTGATGATTGGAGCTTTAATGGACATGTAGGTGAAGGGACCAGAAATGATGAGGTGTTGGGTGGGTATGGCGTTAGGGAGAGAAAGGAATAAATGGTGGAAGTTGAGGAAGGAAGAATGTGTTGAGTTGAGGAAAGAGTTGACATAGGCTCTCGGTGGTAGGGGAGAGTTACCTGGTGACTGGGAAAGTACAGCTGAAGTGAAACTGTCAAGGTGTTTGCAGTATCATCTCAACAGAGGAATGAAGACAACGCAAAGTGCAGGAGACTATTCAAAGGAAGGAGTAGGAAATGAAAAAGTAAAGAAAGTGAAGAAGAAATTAAATACTGAGTACTGCAAGGCTAGGTGTATGGCAAAGGCAAAAGAAAAGGTTTATAGCGAGGCTGGACACTGAAGAAGAAGTTCAGGACTTGTCTTGGATAGATGGAGAGATCAAGTTGGAAAGGATGTGCAGCTATAGTGATGAAAGAGAGATAAAGTTGATGGGCTATACCACGTAGATATTGGAAAGAGTTGTAGAAATTAGCTTAGTGACTTTATTGCTGTAATAACAGAACAATTGTGACAATTATTCCAACAATAACCAAAAAACAATAACCAAAAAAAGAAAAACCCTCAAATGAAGATAGGAGATGGGACAGGACTGATAGATTATACCTGCCAATCAACCTTGCCAAGAGAAGTGAAACCTGTTAGAAGGGTTTGTTTGTCTGCTCCTCTGATCATTCAAAGAGTTTCCCATGAAATAGACATCATTTATTCTTTTACATTTCCTGCAGCTGTACTAGTGTTTTAATTAAGTGATCAAACACTCAGGAGCAGCCAGGGCCACTGGTCTTTGGCTGTGTGGTGAGCAAGGTTTGCATCTTTTTCCCAGCATTTCTGGAGTTGAAAGCAGATCAATTGCAACACACCCTCAGAGGGATCATTTTGATCTTGTTTGTGGCTTTGACTCTGGTTTCTCCTTTCCCAAGCCTCTGCCTCATACATAGGCTACCGGCATAATGAAATGGTAATAGGTATAATGACTCAGTTAGGACTAATTCAGTGCAACTTGGAACCCTGACAAACCTCAAACCTTTGGTGCTTCATTCATTCTCAGGCCATCAAATGTACCTGTCCTTTTTTGGCTTTATTGTTTCACAGTAACCATAAAAGCTTAACAATTTTACAAAAGATCTTGTGTAGTCAGCTTATTTATGGACCTTCTTTTAGCTTGCAGGGCAGTGCTCTGCCATGGTCTAATGAGGCAGAAGACAACCTGAAATCAATAGCTGCTCACAGCATAATCGAGAGAACAGCCCCAAAAGAGGACTCCAGTCATTAAATGTATTTTACTATGTATAACACACGACTGTTTAAAGGTTGGAGGGGAGTTGTTTATTAGAGTTTGTCTGAATGTAGGTTAAATGTATTTCTTTTTCTTGGCCTTATCTCCTACTCGAGCCAGTAGCGAGATACTTTTAGTCCACAGGGTAATGTGTCTGTTCTGGCCTTGTTAGTGTTAATGCACAGAGATTTAATGTCTTCTCTGCAGCTGACTGCCTTGGCCTCAGTGTAGTACTTGATGAGGTAAAAATGAGTGTGTCAGAGTATTTGCCTTGACAAATCCACAGTGAGGTTGAACTGGCCTTACCACACACCAATCTGTTTATTATGGTATTGCAAGATGGAAGAGTTTAGAAGTATTTTCTACTGTCCAATTATTCTGTTTTAAAGCTAAGCTGGGAGCAGCACAGACTTTTAAAGTAATACTGTAGGTTATTATATCCACTTAGACTGAGAAATCTAATTTTTTCATCAATTTACTTAATAAAACTAAACAGCTCCATATATTGTAATACTCAAGTGCCTCATCATACATTTTTATGGAAATTAGGTGCCTGAGCAAATGTGGAAGTCTTTAATCTGCTGGAGCTCTAGCCTATTTTTGCTAGAGATTCTGTTTCAAGTCATGTCAGAAGAACTTCAACTCTTTGTTTCTTATTCAATGCCCTCACCCCGCTCTGCTCATGTCATGACAGCTGAATTATTCATAGAAAATGAATGCCTTCCTCTGTCAAATAATGCTGACTTCAGTGATTCCAACACAGGCTGTACTTGGGTGGGCTATCAAGAGTACATTAATGTTCACCAAATTATACTGAGCAACAACTGTTAGAATTTGAATTTATCTTTTAATCTGACTGATTGAATGACTACATCAGCAGATGATTTGCTAGATTTGCTAGCTGTTCAGCAGCTTAGTGGCAAAAGAAGTTGTATCTAACGTAAACAGAAGGTCTATTGTTATGCTGGGTAGTTTCATACCTACAGAGCATTATCATTCCCAACGCGTAACATACTGGCGATTTGTCACGGCCCGAGGCATGTCATAGTAACGCGAAAGGTACACCTCCGCGTCCTTATCAAATGCTCTGGATTCTTGATTGAAGTGGAATAGAAAGCTGCCCGCTTCCCTTTTTATTCGCTTCACGGCTTTCTATTGCAGCACTAACCTAACCTTAACCCTAACCTTACATTTATACATTCGCTCCAACCCGCTCTCATGCGTAACATACAGTTGGGTTGGGCGCCCGAAAGCATAACATAGCAACATTTTCTCACATTGCGTTGGTATGTTATGTTTTGGGATTAGAACGTGTTGTATACCTGTTATGTATTTCTTTCTTTTTATATCTTTTACTTTATATGCTTAGGTGTATTTGAAAATATTTGCAATTATATCCAAAGCCTTACAGGGAAAAGAATGATTTACTTTCTGCAAATTTGTGAACTGACTGGCAGAAATGTAGTGATAAAGATGATGAGCAACATTCAGGGCTGTTCAGTGTGCTCAGGCTTTGTGCCTTTTTATCGTTGCATATTGCTGCTGGCGACTCCAACAAGCTGCTGGTGATGACCTGTAATTGAAGTGGATGTTAAGAGATAGAAGCAATTGCTGAGTCCTGTGAGGAAGGGACCAGGGTCATTGCTGCTCAATGACACGTCGGTGTAACTGCAGTCACCTTTCCAGTATACTTGATAAACTGCTGCCACCGGGCTACACAGGGAGCAAAACAGACACATAAACTACTGCCCTTCACACAAGCCCTTAACTTCATTGCGTTGGCATAGTGGCAGCGTCACCACTTAAGATGTAGTCACAGGATGGTAACATGAAGGAGAGAGTAAAATGCAAAATGACATCATTAGCTCAAGCTGTTTGTATGCTCCATGAAGGGTAACTGCTGCATTACTGAAACACCTGCTGGGCATTATAGCCCACAGCCATCAATTTTCAGCAACATTAATTTTTGGCCATGCTCATTTCAGCCTAGATTGTGCTGACAACATAATTCTGATAGAAGGCAGGAAACCATTTGGTCAAGTAAAGACTAAACAACAGGTGTGCAGCAACAGGAATACTTCAGCATCTCTTTGACTTTATGATGTGTTGTTGCAATTCATAAAACTTTTCAGTGCCTGAAAATGTGCATAGAGATCCCCAAAAGTGGTTTTAGCCCTTATCAAAGCTTAATCCTGAGTGTCAAAATAAAAACATTAGAGAATATAAACGAAGTATTCTGAAATTGCAGTATGGAGCTCTGATCTCATACGCAGCAGCTGTATTTTCACAGGTGCTGGATCAGCCAGCTAAGCTGCAGCATTCTGGTTTTGACAGGATACAACTTTTATGCTGTCTGAACACTGTGTAGGAAATGCTCTCGGTTACAGCCCAGACTCACCTGGTAGTTTTATCAGTAGTATGTTAAAGGATTTGCCACACTCTCCCCTGTGTCACAGATGCCCATGTGTCATGGTTCAGCAGCATTGCAGGTCAATATCACATACTCCTGGTATCAGAGAAACTGAGGACCTATTGGATTTACTTAACTTTCCACAACTACACAGAAACCAGCATGTGTTTACTGTAACAGTTATCCACAGCTGATATTACATCTTATTGCTTATTGCTGTTTTACTTTTTGTACTCACGTTTCTGTACTTTCTTTTTCATGTCAGACGACTGTACGGGCATGAAATGCAACAAATTCTGACCAATTAAAACTAATGTGACCAGCCTTCCAGCGTACTTCTCTTCACTGCTGAAGCCCTTTCATCAGACGAAAGCTCTTTTCACAAATGTTAAAGACTTGAATGTTCCAGTGTTTCATCCATATTCATGTGTAAAATGGCCTTTCAGAAAGAAATTTGAAGTCATATGTGGCTAAAGCTTCGTGTTAGCAGATTTACTGATGCTTGTTCTTAGTTGTTCTTTAGAACAGTACGCAGGTTATGCACCTAATTAAAGCTACCTCATTTTCAAGATGACTACTCTCTGGAGAGAGGAAACAGGCATTTTTCACATGGAGTGAAGGCGAATGTTGTAGAAATGTGAGTATGAAAACTAGTATTTTTTTTTACACTAAAGCATGGAACCATACCCCCATCCACCATGATAAAACTCTAAGCCTATAAAAAGTCAGTTCATCAAACAGCAGATATTAAAAGCCCTCCTTGGTAACAAATTGGGAAGTGGGTGCTTGGTTTCTCTTTTCCTTTAAAACTCTTATTTTTTACTTGTTCTATTTTATCTACATTGTAAGTGTAATTAGGTACCTGTGGATATTTTTAGGTACTGGAATTTGTACCCTTAATTGCATTGTATAATTAAAGGTTGGGAAATTGTACCAAAAGTTGCAGACTGTGAAGTAAAGTTATGAAGTGCTACCTAATGTATTTTTGTAGGTGCTACAGAAGTCCTCTGAGTCTATTTATAGGATCATAGGTGCAGCAAGGTCTTTGTAATCTGTCATACTGAGCTACTAATGTCACTGAGATCCCAAACTCCCAAAGCATGAGTGCTTGATTTAAAATATGCTCTATACAAATGCTTTCTGTAAATTAAATTATATCATGTAGGAACACTTAATGATTGTTTTTTTCCCTTAAAAATGCAACAGCTTGATTTGCTTATGAAATGCTAAAAGCAGTTTTTGAAAATCTGATTCAGTGCACATTTATTCCGTAGGTGGGTTCAAAATATGATTAAAGTGAAAATTTTGCCAGATTGCCTCAGACTGTCTGCTGTAATCAGATTTCCAGCTGTGCTTTATTCCACTTTGCAGCACTTTAAAGCACACAGTGTAGTCAGCTGGACTTGACATCATCTGCCTCACTGAAGTTGTGGGCACCTATTTGCCTTTCTATTATTCAAATACTTGGTTTTCTTTGTAGTTAAGCAAAGCAGAAAGCAAAGCAGATTTTTGAATCACTGGTGGCGGAAGGTCTCAATCTGTTTTAATAAAGCGTTTACATAATTCAGATGGGTCTTTGTTAAGACTGATTTGAGTGGAACTAAATATATTTAGTTCTACTCAAATCAGCTCAGCTTTTTTATATATGAGCCAAACTGTATCGTCTGAGAAGCTTCACAATATTCCACATGAACAACATGTTTTTCACAAGCAGAAGCCCAGAGCAGCCTCACCTGTACGTCTTTCTTTCATTCTAGAAACAGAACAGAACAAAACAGAAAACAGCCCATTGATTTCCATTTTTGTTTTGCAGTAGTTGGTCCCTCCACCCTAATTTCGGTTAAATTGCACTGTCTGGCTGTAACAAACAGAAATACTGTGAAGCCTGAACTGGTATTGTTTCACACTTGTTGACCAAGAGTTCTTAAAATTAACTAGTACCACTGTTTAGTGTATTACATCATCCACCTCCTTTAGTTTTAGCGTGCTGAGTCTTCATGTGTTCATCAATTTTTTTAAGTAATTGTAGCTTATACTGCTGATGTTTATATGCTCACATATAAACCAATCAGATTGCGTTGCCTGTATGTCACTCAAAGGTCCCTCTTGTGCTATGGTTGTTCTTTGGTTTTCTAGATTGCATCTTTAATGTGCTCTGGAAGTATCCTCAACCCATCGTGTGCAGAACTTAGAAGAATGTCCAGGTGTCCTTTTTCTGCCAATTTAAAGCTACCTCATTTTCAAGATGACTACTATCTGCCAATTTGAAGAAACACAACAGTCTCTTACCCATGTTTGGTGATCATTGTGTTAATCTAAAATCAAATCTATTATTCATGATCTGTGCTCTTGGTGCAGTCATTTTTGGCAGTAACAATCTCTTTGGTTTGGTCTGCCCCTGGTGGTACCCCTGCGCATACTTACCACAGACTCTCTATTCCAGCTATGTAAGATGTAGAGTTTTGCCTAGTTAATGCCGTCAAATGAATTATTAATTGTAATAAGTGGAGTTTCCAGGCTCTGAGTTTTATTGCGTCCTTATTCGCCACTCTGTGACATTACAGAAATGGCAAATGTGTCCAAGACAGACGGAGCCCATTAATAACAGAGCTTTGTTTCCTTTGTGACTCCAGGCCTCTCTTGAATTGAATGTGTCTGGCTGTGGGGGATCAAGAGACTTTTAATGGATTCTCCTCCAGCCCTTGCATTATAATCTTATGGCTTGTTTACTGAAGGACAATGAGGATGCTTTGCAGAGCGCAAAGGTTATTTGGACCAAATAAAGAGACAGTGTATAGAGCTTAACCCAGTGGAAATTTGTCAAGGTCTGTGATACCATGTCACCTCCACCACAGCTTTTTAAATGGGTGCATTATCAGCTGTGGTATCATCCTTTGAAGATAAAAAAAAAGGCAGCAGATTTTTAGATAGATTCTTCGCTTTATTGTCATCTTGATTAATCCTTTTTCATAAGGAATCATAATTAAGAGAGGTCCCTATGACTATGTGGGTACCTCGGTGGTCATCGGGGGCTCTCTCCTGTGTTATCTCTTGGCTCCGGGTGGGGCGGGAGTTGCACTAGATATATAGGCTGATGGGACCGGGGTGAGGGGGGAACTGCTGGTTCTTTCTGACTTGGCTCTGTGGCTCCCTTCCCTTCTTTTCCCTTTTCCTTGCTTTGCCTCCCATGCATTGTCCTGGCCCGTGTGATGCATTTTTGGGGTCCTCCTTGCAGGTCCGCTGCTCTGTCCCTTCGCGCAGCTCTTTGGGTTGGGGTGGGTGTGTACAACCAGGCTATGAATAAGTAGATACAGCTGGTGATAAGCAACCCACATGTAAACAAATGACTTCACTGAGCATCGTTGGACCACTCACAAGCTGTACTTGCTACCTACACTCCAGACAGAGCAAATGGTGGATAAAAATGACTGATGCTGTTGCAATGTTGGAAGCAAGGGCTTTAACCAGATACAAGATCCCAGCTAGAAAATATTTTACAGTTTCAAATCAAATCAAATCAAATCAAATCACTTTTATTGTCACATCACATGTGCAGGTACATTGGTACAGTACATGTGAGTGAAATTCTTGTGTGCGAGCTTCACAAGCAACAGAGTTGTGCAAAAATACAATAACGTAAACAAGCAAAATACAAGAATGGCTACATCTGAAACTAATAAATATATGTACAATATATAATAGTATATGCATTTCTGGATGTGTATACTAAATATTTTTCTACGTGTGTGTGTGTGTGTACACATATTTTACAAATTAAATAGAGTAAACAATAAATAAAATATATAAAAATATACCGAGTTGAGACATGTGCAAAACAGTGGCATTACTGTACAGTATGGAGTGCATAATGTTGAAGTTCCAGTAGTGAAGCTGAGGTGTCTATGACGTGTTCAGCAGTCTGATGGCCTGATGGAAAAAGCTGTCTCTCAGTCTGCTGGTACGGGACCGGATGCTGCAGAACCTCCTTCCTGAGGGAAGTAGTCTGAACAGTTTATGGCTGGGGTGACTGGAGTCCTTGATGATCCTCCCCGCTTTCCTCAGGCAGCGCTTCCTGTAGATGTCCTGGAGGGAGGGAAGCTCACCTCCAATTATCCGTTCAGAACACCGCACTACTCTCTGGAGAGCTTTGCAGTTGTAGGCGGTGCTGTTGCCATACCAGGTGGTGATGCATCCAGTGAGGATGCTCTCAATGGCACAGTGATAGAAGGTCCTGAGGATGCGGGGGCTCATGCCAAATCTTTTCAGTCTCCTGAGAAAGAAGAGGCGCTGCTGCGCCTTCTTCACTGTTTTGTTTGTGTGTACTGACCACGTAAGATCCTCAGCCAAATGTACACCAAGGAACCGGAAGCTGCTCACTCTCTCCACAGCAGCGCCGTTGATGGTGATGGGGGTGTGTACTTCTCTGCACCTCCGGAAGTCCACTATCAACTCCTTTGTCTTTGCGACGTTGAGGGTGAGATGGTTGTCTTGACACCAGTGGGTCAGGGCGCTGACCTCCTCCTTGTAGGCCGTCTCATCACCATTGGTGATAAGACCCACCACTGTAGTGTCGTCCGCAAACTTCACAATGATGTTGGAGTTGTTAGTGGCCGTGCAGTCGTAGGTGTAGAGTGAGTATAGGAGAGGGCTCAGTACACACCCCTGTGGAGCACCAGTGTTCAGTGTGATGGGGGATGAGGTGATGCTGCCCAGTCTGACCACTTGGCGTCTGTCAGACAGGAAGCTAAGGATCCAGCTGCAGAGGGAGCTGCTCAGTCCTAGATCCTGCAGTTTCCTGTCCAGCTTCGAGGGAATGATGGTATTGAATGCTGAGCTGTAATCTACCAACAGCATTCTCACATACGTGTCTCTCTTCTCCAGATGTGACAGGGCAGTATGTAGTGTCAGGGCTATGGCATCATCAGTGGACCTGTTGTGGCGGTATGCGAACTGTAGAGGGTCCAGTGAGTCGGGTAGTGCAGAGCAGATGAAGTCCCTGACCAGCTTCTCGAAGCATTTGCTTACGATGGGGGTCAGGGCTACAGGTCGCCAGTCGTTCAGTGAGGAGATGGTGGAGGATTTGGGTACAGGGACGACGGTGGCCATTTTGAAGCAGGCTGGGACTACAGACAGAGAGAGGGAAAGGTTGAAGATGTGCGTGAACACTCCAGCCAGCTGAGCCGCGCATGACTTGAGGACGCGGCCGGGAATCCCGTCCGGACCAGTAGCTTTGCGCGCGTTCACCGTCCTGAAGCAGTTCCGCACATCCTCCTCAGACACAGTGTGCGCACTGACGTCAACCGCGGTGCGCACACTGTCCGGTCTCATGGTGTTCGCTGTGTCGAATCTAGCGTAGAATACGTTTATATCCTCACACAGAGAGGCCGTGGTCTGCGGTGTGTTGGTTTTCCCTCTAAAGTCTGTGATCGTGTTTAGTCCCTGCCACATACTCCAAGGGTTGTCAAACTGTTGCTCCACCCTGTCCCTGTACTCACGTTTGGCTGCTTTGATCGTCTTCCGGAGTTGGTAATGTGCGTGTTTGTAGTCCGATGTGTTCGCGGAGGCAAAGGCAGTGCTCTGTGCCGCCAGTGCCGCGCGAACATCTCCGTTAATCCAGGGTTTTTGATTTGGGAAGGATTTAACTGTTCTGGATGGGACGACATCTTCCATGCATTTCCTGATAAATCCGCAGACTGAGTCTGTGTACTCATCAATGTCCCTAGCAGCCACGTGAAACATTTCTGTCACGGTTCGGGGCAGCGGCCGTGTGAAGAGTGGAAGGAGGACTCAAATGCAGCACTTATTCAGATGTGAAGGGTGATTTCTTAACAATACCAGACATAAAGTGGAGATGGCAAACAGAACTAAGGACGAACTAAACTGGGATAAACTACACAGAGGAGTGGCAAACCTGAACATGAAGGGAGAGCAGCAGGGAGAGCACGCAGGGGATTTCACAAGGTATGAATACAGACGACGCGACGAGGAGCAGAGGAAAACACACACTATAAGTACACAAAGAGACACTGGGAAATCACACACAGGTGGGGGAAACAGCTGGACCTGATTAACCTGACGAGACAGGGGAACACTAACACCAGGGACCAATAGAGGGAGCACAAACCCAGAACCCAGTGTCTAAAATCCCAAACACAAACCATCCCAAAACAGCCCAAGAATAATAATGAAAGTAATAACAATAAAGAACATAAACACAAAGTCACTGAGTCATGGCCGCAGGACCATGACAGTACCCCCCCCCCCCCCTCAAGGGCTGGCCCCTGACAGCCACAGAAACACACCACCAGACCCGGGCGGGTGGCAGGGGGCCCAGGACGGAGGGACCGGGCCATGACCAAAACGAAGGCCCCAGAGTCCCAAACAAACGTTCACAAAACTCACAGGGGAGCAGAGTCCGAAGCACAGTTCAGGCGGCCGGCCACGAAGAAGGCCGTAGAGGCGCACAAAAGGTTCAGGAGGCCGGCCGTGCGGAAGGCAACGGTGGCCACTCAGGCGAAGAGGGTCCGGGGGCCGGCTGTGCGGAAGGCAACGGCGGCCACTCAGGCGAAGAGGGTCCGGGGGCCGGCCGTGCGGAAGGCAACGGCGGCCACTCAGGCGAAGAGGGTCCGGGGGCCGGCCGTGCGGAAGGCAACGGCGGCCAGTCAGGCGACGGCGCCCGGCCAGTAGCCTAGCCAGCGGTCTAGAAAACGGCCGTTTAGCTCCAGACCCAAACGAGGCTGGGCCAGGCGAGGCTGAAGGCACGGAAGCCGGGGCCGCAGCAGGCGAAGATGCTGAAGACGCTGCTGCAGGCGACGATGCGGACACGAAGGCTGTACCAGACGACGATGCGGACACGAAGGCTGGACCAGACGAAGATGCAGACACGAAGGCTGGACCAGACAAGGATGCAGACACGAAGGCTGGACCAGACGAAGATGCAGACACGAAGGCTGGACCAGACGAGGATGAAGCTGCACCGGGTGAGGATGAAGCTGGACCAGGCGAGGATGAAGCTGAAGCTGGGCCAGGCGAGGCTGAAGCTGGGCCAGGCGAGGCTGAAGCCGGGCCAGGCGTGGATGAAGCCGGGCCAGGCGAGGATGAAACCGGGCCAGGCGAGGATGAAGCTGAGGATGAAGCCGGACCAGGCGTGGATGAAACCGGACCAGGCGTGGACGAAACCGGGCCAGGGGTGGACGAAACCGGGCCAGGCGAGGATGAGTCCTCAGGCTGAGGCGTGGTAGTAGCAGGTGGTAGCGCTGCAGGTGGTGGTACTGCAGGAGGCGGCGCTGCAGCCACGGGTGGAGAAGCAGCCACAGGTGGAGAAGCAGCCACAGGTGGAGAAGCAGCCACAGGAGGCCGGACGGGCTCCTCGGGCCCCCCAGCCGACGTGGCAGCCGGTGTGGCATGAGGCCGGACGGGCTCCTCGGGCCCCCCAGCCGACGTGGCAGTCGGTGTGGCATGAGGCCGGACGGGCTCCTCGGGCCCCCCAGCCGACGTGGCAGCCGGTGTGGCATGAGGCCGGACGGGCTCCTCGGGCCCCCCAGCCGACGTGGCAGCCGGTGTGGCATGAGGCCGGACGGGCTCCTCGGGCCCCCCAGCTAGCGAAGCAGGAGGCCGGACGGGCTCCTCGGCCCCCCCAGCAGGCGAAGCAGGAGGCTGGACGGGCTCCTCGGGCCCCCCAGCAGGCGAAGCAGGAGGCTGGACGGGCTCCCCGGGCCCCCCA
Source organism: Copadichromis virginalis (assembly GCF_057382275.1). Lineage (NCBI taxonomy): Eukaryota > Metazoa > Chordata > Actinopteri > Cichliformes > Cichlidae > Copadichromis > Copadichromis virginalis. Next base: position 30,729,341 of record NC_140632.1, on the reverse strand, counting down.
GCAGGCGAAGCAGGAGGCTGGATGGGCTCCTCGGGCCCCCCAGCGAAAACAGCCGCAGAACCAGCGGGCACCGGGGCCTCCGGCACACATGAAACAAAACCAGTAGGCACGTGGGCCTCTGGCACACATGAAACAAAGCTAGGAGGCACGTGGGCCTCTGGCACACATGAAACAAAACTAGGAGGCACGTGGGCCTCTGGCACACATGAAACAAAACTAGGAGGCACGTGGGCCTCTGGCGCACGTACGATGGGCTGCAGCTGCGCAGAGCACTGACCCTGCTCAGGCAGTGACAGCCCGGTGCAGTTCACAGCTGGCATCTTGGCCTCCAGGGGTCCAGAGTAAGCTGAGGGCAGTAACCCAGCCTCTGGGGAAGCCCCGGAGTGAGCAACAGTCTGTAATGTTGCCAGCTTTTGAGGAACAGGTCCGTTGTAAACCAGTTCGTCTCCCTGCTTAGAAACAGCGGTGGAAAAACAGTGTGAATATTGTGACTCAGCCATTAACTGAACTATGGGTTGAAGCGATGCTAGCGGTGGTGGTGACTGAGTGGCTAACTGGAGCGGCGGCGGAACAGGTAATTGTGTCCGTAGGGAGGCTAACGGTTGAGCTACAGACCGGGAAGCTTGTGGCTGGACACAGAACTGAGCCGGAGAATGGCGAAAAAGTCCTGGCTCAGAAGGAGCGGCAGAGACACAGTCTGTCAGTTTTCCAGAGGGTTTGTACACGCCCACTTGGGAAGGATCCATTACCACGAAGGTAGGTAAGCGACCCGTACAGTCTCCCATCCCGCTCTGAATAGCCCCAGAAAACAAAGTCCCGGAATCTGGGGAAGCCCATGCATCCCGCTCACTCACCGCCTCGGGCTGCTCGAAAGGAAATGCAGACGCGGGGTGAAGTCCAAGGTCCAAAAGGAGAAACTCCTGCTCCCACGAACAGAGCGAGTCCAGAAGCCATGGGAGACCGGTCACCAGACGCTGTAGCCGCCTCTCTATAGCGCGCTGGGACGTGCCACCCGGGCTTTCCAGCCACAGGTCGATCAGCTCCTGTGTGGCATCGATGAGCCTCTCCCGTAGCTCCCTGGACGGATTAAGCGCTGCTGGGTCCATCTTGTGGTCGCGTCGTACTGTCACGGTTCGGGGCAGCGGCCGTGTGAAGAGTGGAAGGAGGACTCAAATGCAGCACTTATTCAGATGTGAAGGGTGATTTCTTAACAATACCAGACATAAAGTGGAGATGGCAAACAGAACTAAGGACGAACTAAACTGGGATAAACTACACAGAGGAGTGGCAAACCTGAACATGAAGGGAGAGCAGCAGGGAGAGCACGCAGGGGATTTCACAAGGTATGAATACAGACGACGCGACGAGGAGCAGAGGAAAACACACACTATAAGTACACAAAGAGACACTGGGAAATCACACACAGGTGGGGGAAACAGCTGGACCTGATTAACCTGACGAGACAGGGGAACACTAACACCAGGGACCAATAGAGGGAGCACAAACCCAGAACCCAGTGTCTAAAATCCCAAACACAAACCATCCCAAAACAGCCCAAGAATAATAATGAAAGTAATAACAATAAAGAACATAAACACAAAGTCACTGAGTCATGGCCGCAGGACCATGACAATTTCCCAGTCCGCGTGATCAAAACAGTCCCGCAGCGCAGACTCCGATTGGTCGGTCCAACGGTGCACCGCCCTCTGAGTTGGAGCTTCCTGTTTCAGCTTCTGCCTGTAGGCGGGCAGGATCAGGATGGAGTGGTGATCTGATTGGCCGAATGGGGCGTGGGGGAGGGCTTTGTACGCATCCCGGAAAGAGGTGTAGCAGTGGTCAAGTAGCCGGTCTCCACGAGTGTTGAAATGGATGTGTTGGTGGAGTTTTGGTGAGACTTTCTTCAGTTTTCCCTTATTGAAGTCCCCGGTCGTGATAAACGCTGCCTCTGGGTGTGCGGTTTCCTCACTGCTCATCGCGCTGTACAGTTCCCTGAGTGCTCGGTCAGTGTCGGCTTGTGGGGGAATGTAAACAGCTGTAATAATCACTGCTGTAAATTCCCTCGGTAGCCAGAATGGCCGGCACTTAATCATCAGGTACTCCAGGTCCGGTGAGCAGAAGGATTTGACCGGGTGCACGTTCGCATAATCACACCAGCTGTTGTTGATCATGAAACATACACCACCGCCTCTGCTTTTCCCAGTAAGATCCTGTGACCTGTCCGCGCGGTGCACAGAGAACCCCGGTAGTTGTATTGCGGAGTCCGGTACCTTATCCGATAGCCAGGTTTCTGTGAGGCAGATCACGCAGCAGTCCCGCATCTCTCGCTGGAATGAGATCCGTGCCCGAAGCTCGCACAGCTTGTTCTCCAGAGACTGCACATTAGCCAGTAATAAACTGGGTAACGGTGGTCTGTTAGTGCGCCATCTCAGTCGAACCAGAACGCCAGATCTTCTCCCTCTGCGTCGGCGTTTGAGGCCTCCAGGGCCAGAGAATAAAGGCGTCTCAGGTGAGATGAATGGGGGGTCTGCAAACGGAGCGTCCGTGTTGCAAAACTTGAACTCCGGAAAGTTATAAGAAAGACCGTCTTTTATGTCCAGTAAGGTTTGTCGATCGTACACAAAGGGACTTGTGCTACTCGTGAAAAAATGAAGGAAAAGTAAAATTAAACACAGAAAAAAGCTGTTGCTTGGGGGAGCTCGCGACGAGGCTGCCATACTCACCTCACCTCTTGAAGATCATTATGTGACAACATTGTGCAGGCTTCTGAAACGTCCCAAAGTTATGGTATTTTATTTGTGGTTAAGCTAAAATGCTAGGGAGTTGTTTCATACCATTCATCAATCCATCCATTGAGTCATCCAATCATGGGGGCAGCAATCTCAGTAGAGAAGTCCAGAATTCCTTCGCCCTGGCCACATCTTCCAGCTCATCTGGGAGACACTGAAGCATTCTTAAGCCAGCCAAAAGAGATGTAATCTCTCCAGTGAGTCCCAGGTCTGTTCAGGGCCTCCTCCTGGTCTGATATGCCTGGAATACATCACGGAGGAGGCATCCACCAACTTCCCGAACCACGCCAACTAGTGTCTTTCGAGGTGGAGGAGCAGTGGCTCTACTTTAATTTGCTGTCAAATGACCAGGCTTCTCACCATATCTCTAAGGGAGGACCCTTCAAACTTTCTATGAAAACTAATTGCCACCCCTTGTATTCATGGCCTTGTTCTTTTGGTCACTACCTAGAGCTCCTGACCATAGGTGAGGGTAGGAAAGTAGATCAACCAGCAAATCAACAGCTTCACTTTAATGCTTAGCTCTCTCCTCACTACAACAGCAGCACACACATCACTGCAGGCGCTATACCAAGCTGTCTGTCAATCTCACACTCCACTGTCCCCTCACTCACTGCAGACACCTTGTTTCAGTAGATTCACACTTCAGATTAGGAAGTGTGTCATCAATGAAAATGGCTCATTGAAAAAGAAGGATGGTAAATGCCCTTCGTGTATTTATACTTATAAATCTGCAAGTGGCAAAAGTTAAATCATGATATAATTTTTAGGCTATATCGCCCACCCAAGAACATTCTTCTAGAATTTGTAGTTCTTTAGCAAGTTTAAGCTGTGCTGCCATGTTTCTTGTAGTCAGAAGAGGGGGTTTTGGCAAATAATCCAAACAAGCCATATTTGTTCAGTCTTTTACTAAATATGCTGTAGCCTGAGATGTAGGTCTTGAGTTTTTTACATGCTCTGAGCATTGAAGTGACTTTGCTGGGAAATCTTCTCCCAGGAAAATTGTGACTTTGTGTTAAAACATAACTAAATACCCAAAACGTATGTTTTTATAGAGGTGAATCAATTAGTCAAGTGTGTTTGATTAGCAGCATCTGGCTGTTATTTATCCTCTTCAATCCTAATGAAGGGTGTACTTAGTTTTCCACAGAACTGCAAAGAGTCCTTTGAAAACTTCCTTTTTTAAGCTACACATTAGCTGTCTGTTGTATCATCACTTGGACTCCTCTCTAACAGTCCAGCTGTGGACATTGTTAAGCTGTAATTCTGATCATGAGTGGTCACTAGAGGCATTCCTACGTATTTTAGTGTAGGCAACACCAAACAAAAAGACCCTGACAGATATTAAGTTACTTTAACTTGTAGTTCCACAATTCCATGAAATCTGGCAAGAAACATCACAAACATGAAATAAGGCAGGGGCAGTGCAAAACAAGTTAAGTGCTCCTTTTCAGCCTTGAAACACTCAAGAGTGCCTCCCTTAAGCCATCTTTGTAATGTGGCTTGCGCTGGAAACTCTGGCATTACTTCCCATCCTCAGTCAGATTTGATTGAAGGACTATGAGACTGGGATGATGGATAGTTAGTTTCAGATTCTGGCAAATATGACTCGTGAAAGTCACACTGTCTCACACTATCTCACCACCTTTTCTTCTGACCTCTTAACATTTAACAAGCCGTAGGCAGACCACTTAGGGGTAAGGTAGTGTTTTAAGGGTACATTGCATTTCAGCCATATGCTAAGCAATCATAGTTCCAGAAACTAGAGGTTGCTGCCCCTCATATCAACAGTCGAAGATCTATTTTGGCTTTACAGTTCTCCTAAGATTTCTATTTGTGGATAACAATAAATAAATAATAAATGGAAATTCTGCATAAAGGTCTAAACCACTCAGAAGTGGATGTAGCTAATAAGCATAATTTCAAAAATTGGAAGTTTTTACCTTTCAAGTCAAATTTTGCATAAGTCCTTTGGACAATTCTTTTGCTTTACGATTCCATTTGGGTGTCCAGATATGTAAAACTCTCAAGTTACAGATGTCAGTCAGTGGTTGCCAACCACTTGATAGATGTTAAGAGATTAAAGCTTGTCATTTGTTTAAGATTGTTATGAAAGATATTAATTCCCACAATGTTTAGAATGAATAAAGTGATGCCTAGAATGAAGAATATTGTGCTACAGTGGTTGCTCTCCTTCTCAATGCTGTCTGCTGGGCCATGTCAGTTCACAGTTCACTGATGCTAGGATGAAACTTTGCAGGGAGACACAGTTAAATGGACATGTGAAGAGGAATCTGCCTAACCAAGCAGAGCTCCCTCCCCTGCCTGGCAACAGTTGACTGGCTCCCTGAGCAGATGATGGGCAGCTCATTGCTGCTTTCTTTCACAGTGTGAAAACAGAATCCTGCAGTCTTTGAAAAAAAAACCTCTCTTTTTTGTGTACCCTTGCATTTCACCTCCTACTTAAACCATTTTAGACATCAAGTGCACTTCTAGAGTCAGGCAAATTTTCAAGAGCTTTATGGGCAGACGAACTGCCTCTTCTAGCCAACACAAAACTGTTTCTATTCCTTGGCAATTTGGACCTTATTTCCTCACACATTTGTGGTGAATTTATGACTAGTGATCCACTCAAGTACCAATTTTGTACTCACTGATGCAGAGTGCATACTGGCAGAGCAGCCACAAAAAGTACACACCTTGGGTCTTTGCACAAAGTTTGCCTTTAAACATCTGTATCCAAATGTGCTCCACCCCATATGGGAATTTAAGAGCCAGTTTGCCAACAGCAAAGAATATAAAGATCTTTCTGTGTGAAATTTAGCAAAGAGGATAGGACGAAATGCAGGAGATAAGCATCAAAGTCCACATAACCCAAAACATTAAAATGTCCTTTTATATAATTTAAAATTCTGTGAGTGAAATTTTACAGCAACTTTTTATTGTGGCTTTTAAATGTAGAGTCCAAAGTGAGCCCAGGATAACCAAGTTCATTTACAATTCCAACCCCCCCCCCTTGTATCATTTCTACTGTTTTAACTAATGAATTTCATGTATGTAGATGAGAGTAGTAAGATAGTGTACCCTCTCACAGAGAAGAGAGCCACCCTTCCATTATAAGTTACTGCAGTAACAAATAAATGTCTTTTTGTTCACTGTAGTTATCCTGACTGAACTATTGTTCAGCTACGGGGCTTCAAATGTAGCCCTCAGATCAAGAAGGGAACAGTAACTGTGGATAATTATGAATTAGTGAAAATACAAAGGTATAGAAATGGTGAAACCGACTCATTATGTGGCAAACCAGTTTACACAGGTGGATTGACCCAGGAAAAATCCCAGCAACCAAACAATGCATGACTAATGTTAGACGATGATGATGCGACTTGGCAGAGTGTGATAGGGACAGAGTCACTTCAACATGGAAACATGTTTATCTAAGTAGTGACATGAACAACAGCGCAAATGTTTCTAAATATGAACATGACAGCTATCTATGAGTTGCACTGACGTAATCAGCATTTTTGTCTCATCTGTGTAAAAACAGGGAAAATCTGACAATCCACTTATAACTATGCATAGTTAGGTTTCCTTTGATTTTAGAGTAACAGACCAGCTCATCTTCACCCAATGTAATTAATTGTCAAAACGGTACTATTAACAAACAACTAACAATATCCTATTTATGCATTTTAATTACTCTATGTTAGCTGAACAAAATTATGCAAAACGTGTTTTTATACATGCGGGCCTTTAAACTGTTATAGGTGTCCTCACTTTGGGAAATTTTCTAACTAATCGTCATCTACTGTTATAGATCAAGGTTTTTCCTGGCCCAGAATGAACTGCATTGGGTTAACTATGTGTGTAAATGGTAAATGGCCTGTATTTATATAGCGCTTTACTAGTCCCTAAGGACCCCAAAGCGCTTTACATATCCAGTCATCCACTCATTCACGCACACATTCACACACTGGTGATGGCAAGCTACATTGTAGCCACAGCCACCCTGGGGCGCACTGACAGAGGCGAAGCTGCCGGACACTGGCGCCACCGGGCCCTCTGACCACCACCAGTAGGCAACGGGTGAAGTGTCTTGCCCAAGGACACAACGACCGAGACTGTCTAAGCCGGGGCTCGAACTGGCAACTTTCCGATTACAAGGTAAGGGCGATGTAAGGCAGTCAATTCTCATTCCTGGGGAAGGAGATACTGCAAAATATATTTCCATCCATCCATCTTCTTCCGCTTTATCCGGGGCCAGGTCGCGGGGGCAGCAGCCTAAGCAGAGAAGCCCAGACTTCCCTCTCCAGCCACCTCTTCTAGCTTATCCGGGGGAACACCGAGGCGTTCCCAGGCCAGCCGAGAGATGTAGGCTGCCGGGGGATTCCCATGAGTCGGAACTTAAAAACACGCCGTACTGTTGGCAATCTCTCCAGCATGTCCTGGGTCTGCGCTGGGACCTCGTCCCGGTGAGGCATGCCCGGAACACCTCACCCAGGGGGCGCCCCGGAGGCATCCTTGTCAGATGCCCAATCTAAGAATATATTTAGAAAAATAAAATAAAAAATGCCAAAAAAATTAATCAATCCATACATACAAACCACAATTTTAACCTACAACAAAACAAGTCGAGTAAAAGCAAAAGAAAAACATTAATGAAACAAGTGGACATAAAGAGGTGGCTGTAGTTCAGAAGGTAGAGCATCATCTACTATTTGGAAGGTTGGTGGTTCGATCCCTGTCTGCATACCAAGATATTAACCCTAAGTTGCTCTGCGATGCATCTGAGTGTGAATGTTAGCTGGTGAGCATGTTGTTGTATAAAGTGCTCTGGGAGAGTAGAAAAGTGCTATATACAATTTACCAAATAAAAGAAAATGTTCAGATTGGATGTAAACCACAGTCTTGTTACCCAGCACTGATTTTGGAACTTTCTCCTGGCAGGTTGTATTGAGGCAGCAGACAACGACAAGAGCCTGAAAGCGGTTTTTGACACAACAAACTGCAGGATGAAGCCCACTGCTTTAAAAGCCTTTAGTCATGACATTGAGTCTTTGTTATTTCTTATAAACAGTAATATCTGTACATGAGTTCTTTCCTGTTCTGACCTTTCTTTAGCAGTGTTGCTAAATTAATAACAATTAACTTAAGTATCAGAATCAGAATACTTTATTGATCCCTGGGGGAAATTATTTTTTGTTACAGTGCTCCATTTTAAACCAACATTAAGACAAGACAGACAATACGCTAACTAAGAATAGTACAAAAGTATGGTGCTGTTAGTGATGAGATCTCTATAAAAGACCACCCGAAACTGAAGGATATTCTGTATTGGAGACATCCTGGCTTTAAGAGCCTGATATATATTATATCTCAAGTTCTCCTTTGTCAGATAATTTATTGATGCCCTGTGAACGGAGCACTGTGCCAAGCAATCAACTGGGGAGACAGGTGGGTGATGATGAGTTCACTGGGGACCAATATACTCCTTCTGATCAGCATATTTAGATTGTGCCAATGTTAAGATGATTCATAACAGCTGCAAAATTTTTTGATTATGTTCTTGTGTAAAACAAAGAAATGTGATGGATGAACTGAGTGGATGAGCTGAAAGGGTTAATGTCCTGCTGAGCTGTGCTTCTTGCTGACAGCCTGATGGAGAAATAATCCTGGACAGTGATGATAGGCCTCTGCTGAGAGAGACAGATGAAATTTTAAACACCTACGCGTCTTTATGCAAAGTGGAGCAGAGGGTCTGTCAGAGTAAATCAGAGGGTGCTTGATGGCTGGAAACAGTTAAAAGGCTTTTGCATAAGTGCTGCATGGCCAATTAGCTCTTTGCACATGTCAGCTTCACTGCAGGGCTGCCCCTACACCTACAGCTACCTCTGCTTCCCCCACCTTCCCTCCCTCACCTCATCTTCAACAATCCCCAGGATGTTCACGCAGGCTGTCAGACCCGGTTTGTCGAAGGGCATACACATAAAGCATTCACTGCTGATGCCTGACTGAAACTGCACGGTTAGGATGCCCCCAAGGTTGCTGCATTTCAACTCAAGATAAACCAATCAGAGACTGAGTTGATTGCCAAGAAGGTGAATGGCACAAGCTGGTCATTCAGCAGGGAGATATCTCAGCAGTCCCTGCAGTGTTGTCATGACTCAGACTCTCATCACTTACACATTACTCAGCTTTCACCTTGTCCTCCCACCTTATTGTCACTACTCGATCCCCTGAGGCCTTTGCTAGTCCAGGTATGAATGTCATCACAAGATTTTTTTTAGTGCGGATGGTGCTGGGGTGTTTTTCAGTGGCTGTGGCTTAGGTTGTAGAATCTACCAACCATCCAATCCTAACCTTCGGGCAAGATTCTGAACCCCAAGTTTCCTGCGATGCATACGATGTCGTGTGTGAGTGTTAGATAAAAATGCTCTGACTATGTGTGACTGGGTGAGCTTGTATGGTGACAGTAACTTTAGTGATATTTAAATAGCAGGAACTCCAAAAGGGTTTCGTCACTCATCCAAGTGATTTCTTCAGTCTCAACTGACTGCAGGTTTCCCCAATCTTATAAATAGTAGATTTGCACAATGACTGAAACCAGCTCACTGAATGAACAATGGGCTGTGAGGTCAGTTCCTTGATCATTAATATGCAAACTGTCATGACCACTGATCAAATCCCATTGATCAAATACCACTGTTGATCAGCAATGACAGATATCCAGGTTCTGCCACCCACAAAGGTAGTTTATTTAGTGAGGATCAAAGATGGTGGCTAAATATTGGGAGTATAAACTCACGTGTCGCTGTGGCCATCACATTTTGATTACTAGCAAGGTAGCTAAGCGCAGGGATGTCTAGTGATCGATGCCCTGACGTCCCTTAACTCGAGCCTCTGCAAATAATGAGGCTTCTAGCTCACTGAATATGGCGCTTTTTAACGCTCGATCTCTGTCTAATAAATCATTCTTGTTGAATGATTTTATATTATCTAAAAAACTGGATTTTTTATTCCTGACTGAGACCTGGCAGCGGGATGTAGACTACTCGTCACTTATTGAACTCTGCACAGATGGCTATACTTTTATTACCCAGCCTCGTGGCTTTCCAGGACCGTTTCTCCTGCCACTCCGTGAAAACTGGACTTTTTCGTTCATTTGAGCTGCAGCTGCTTAAAATTGGTAACAAGGATCCTTTCTACTGTGCTGTGGTGTATCGTCCACCTGAATATAACAGGTTATTTTTATCGGAGCTCAGTGACCTCTTATCCGCTACTATGAAGCTGTCTAGGGTGCTTATAGTTGGGGACTTTAACATACACGTTGATGATTACTATAACCCATTCGCCAGAGACTTTATGAACATTATGGATTATTTTCATTTTGCTCAGCATGTGTCCAGTCCTACACACAGCAAAGGTCACACACTGGACCTTGTTTTTACTTTGGGTTTAAATATTGATTTTATTTGCTCTTAGGACATTTTTATTTCTGATCACTATGTTATTGTTTTTAATTTGTCTTTTAATGAGCCTTTGTCCCCCGTTAGACAGATGGTTAGCTCTCGCATCTTAAACTCCTCCACAGTGGAGAAATTTGTGGATGCTTTTAACTTACAGCTATCTCCTCAAAATGGTGTTGATTTCTCAACCAGTCTTTTTAATGATTACTGCCTTTCTATTTTAGATGAAATTTGTCCTGTTAAGTCGAGGAGTGTTGCGCAGGTGGACTCATCTAAATGTGCACCTCCTCTATCTTAAGGACCTTTTAGCTTCTTTTAATAATGCGATCAGAGATACGAGGGCTGCCCATTTCTCACACTTGGTTACAAAGAGCAGAGGCAATCCTAAGGTGCTATTCAACACCATTAGTGGCATTGTTACTCCTACTGTACCTGCGGCCCCTATTTTTTCTAACGAGGACTGTGAAAATTTTCTTTCTTTTCTGCTTGCAAAAATTCATAACGTGAGAATGAATTTTTCACATTCAGCACCTGTTATTTCGATCTCTACCCCATCTCGGCCCATTATCTTGGATACTTTCTCTCCTGTTTCACTACCTGAGCTGGTAAAACTTGTGAATTCAGTGAAAGCATCCTCCTATTCATTTAACATTGTACCTGCATCATTATTCAAAAATGACTCCAATCTATTGGCCTATGTGTGCTCATTTTAATCAACTCTTCACTGGCATCTGGTATACTTCCAGTTTATTTTAAAAATGTTGCTATTCTCCCACTTTTAAAAAAACCTCAGCTAGACCCCTCTCTTTGGAGCAGCTACAGACGTATCTCTAAATTACCGTTAATTGCTAAGCTTCTAGAAAAGGTTGTGGCTAAGCAACTTATGGCAGATAAACATGGCATTTACGATAAGTTTCAGTCCGGTTTTCGTCGATTTCACTCCACAGAGACAGCTCTTCTTAGGGTCTCTAGTGATATCTTGATGAATAATGATGCAGGAAAATGCTCTGTTCTACTCATGTTGGACCTCACATCAGCTTTCGACACAGTTGACCACCACATCCTCATTGAAAGGCTGAAAAATTGGGTTGGTGTATCTGGAACTGCCTTGGAGTGGTTCTCCTCATATCTACATCACCGATCCTTTTCTGTGGCAGTCTCCGATTTTAGGTCATCCTCTACCTCCCTTACTTGTGGTTTCCCTCAAGGTTCAGTTTGGGGCCTTTATTATATATACATATATATATACATATATATATATATATATATATATACATATATATATATATATACATATATATATATATATATATATGTATATATATATATATATATACATATATATATATATACATATATATATATATATATATATATATATATATATATATATATATATATATATATATATATATATATATAAGAGGCACTAATCATGGCAGCACAAGAACAAGCTCTGAGCACAAGATCCATAGAGGCTGGGTTCTATCACACCAGGCAAGACCCCAGGTGCAGGCTGTGTAAAGATGCCCCAGAGACAATCCAGCACATAACAGCAGGGTGCAAGATGCTAGCAGGCAAGGCATACATGGAACGCCATAACCAAGTGGCTGGCATAGTGTACAGGAACATCTGTGCCGAGTATAACCTGGAAGTCCCGAGGTCAAAATGGGAGATGCCCCCAAGGGTGGTATATATATATATATATATATATATATATACACTGAACAAAAATATAAACGCAACACTATTGTTTTTGCTCCCATTCTCCATGGGATGGATGTAGAGACCTAAAATTCATTCCAGATACACAATATAACCATCCCTCCCAAACAGTGGTCACAAATCAGTCCAAATGTGTGGTAGTGGGCACATCTGCTATATTGAGATAATCCATCCCACCTCACAGGTGTGCCACATCAGGATGCTGATCTGACATCATGAGTAGTGCACAGGTGTACCTCAGACTGCCCACAACAAAAGGCCACCCTGGAATGTGCAGTTTTTTGCGCTATTGGGGGTCTGGGGACCCAGAACCGGTCAGTATCTGGTGTGACCACCATTTGCCTCATGCAGTGCAACACATCGTCGCATGGAGTCTATCAGATTGTCAATTGTGGCCTGTGGAATGTTGGTCCACTCCACTTCAATGGCTGTGCGAGGTTGTTGGATATTCGTGGGAACTGGCACACGCTGTCGTATACGCCGGTCAAGCACATCCCGAACATGCTCAATGGGTGACATGTCCGGTGAGTATGCTGGCCATGCAAGAACTGGGACATTCTCAGCTGCCATCTGCCCTGAACAATGTGAACCATGATTCATCCGTGAAGCGCACACCTCCCCAACGTGCCAGACGCCATCGAATGTGAGCATTTGCCCACACAAGTCTGTTACGGCGACGAGCTGGAGTCAGGTCAAGACCCCAATGAGGACGACGGGCATGCAGTTGAGCGTCCCTGAGACGGTTTCTGACAGTTTGTGCAGAAATTGTTTGGTTGTGCAAACCAATTGTTCCAGCAGCTGTCTGGGTGGCTGGTCTCAGACGATCTTGGAGGTGAACCTGCTGGATGTGGAGGTCCTGGGCTGGTGTGGTTACACGAGGTCTGCGGTTGTGAGGCCGGTTGGATGTGCTGCCATATTCTCTGAAACGCCTGTGGAGACGGCTTATGGTTGAGAAATGAACATTCAATGCACGGGCGACAGATCTGGTTGACATTCCTGCTGTCAGCATGCCAATTGCACGCTCCCTCATTGCTTGTGGCATCTGGGGCATTTTGCTGTGAGACAAAACTGCACATTCCAGGGTGGCCTTTTGTTGTGGGCAGTCTGAGGTACACCTGTGCACTACTCATGATGTCAGATCAGCATCCTGATGTGGCACACCTGTGAGGTGGGATGGATTATCTCAATATAGCAGATGTGCCCACTACCACACATTTGGACTGATTTGTGACCACTGTTTGGGAGGGATGGTTATATTGTGTATCTGGAATGAATTTTAGGTCTCTACGTCCATCCCATGGGGAATGGGAGCAAAAACAAAAGTGTTGCGTTTATATTTTTGTTCAGTGTATATAAAAAAAACACCCAGCACGCCCCTGCGGGCGGTTTATCCTTCAAGCTCGGGTCCTCTACCAGAGGCCTGGGAGCTTGAGGGTCCTGCGCAGTATCTTAGCTGTTCCCAGGACTGCGCTCTTCTGGACAGAGATCTCCGATGTTGTTCCTGGGATCTGCTGGAGCCACTCGCCTAGCTTGGGAGTCACCGCACCTAGTGCTCCGATTACCACGGGGACCACCGTTACCTTCACCCTCCACATCCTCTCGAGCTCTTCTCTGAGCCCTTGGTATTTCTCCAGCTTCTCGTGTTCCTTCTTCCTGATATTGCTGTCATTCGGAACCGCTACATCGATCACTACGGCCATCTTCTTCTGTTTGTCTACCACCACTATGTCCGGTTGGTTAGCCACCACCATTTTGTCCGTCTGTATCTGGAAGTCCCACAGGATCTTAGCTCGGTCATTCTCCACCACCCTTGGGGGCATCTCCCATTTTGACCTCGGGACTTCCAGGTTATACTCGGCACAGATGTTCCTGTACACTATGCCGGCCACTTGGTTATGGCGTTCCATGTATGCCTTGCCTGCTAGCATCTTGCACCCTGCTGTTATGTGCTGGATTGTCTCTGGGGCATCTTTACACAGCCTGCACCTGGGGTCTTGCCTGGTGTGATAGACCCCAGCCTCTATGGATCTTGTGCTCAGAGCTTGTTCTTGTGCTGCCATGATTAGTGCCTCTGTGCTGTCTTTCAGTCCAGCTTTGTCCAGCCACTGGTAGGATTTCTGGATATCAGCCACCTCCTCTATCTGCCGGTGGTACATACCGTGCAGGGGCCTGTCCTTCCATGATGGTTCCTCGTCGCCCTCCTCTTTCTTGGGTTTCTGCTGCCTGAGGTATTCACTGAGCACTCGGTCAGTTGGGGCCATCTTCCCAATGTATTCTTGGATGTTCGTTGTCTCATCCTGGACTGTGGTGCTGACACTCACCAGTCCCCGGCCCCCTTCCTTCCGCTTAGCGTACAGCCTCAGGGTGCTGGATTCGGGGTGAAACCCTCCATGCATGGTAAGGAGCTTTCTTGTCTTTATGTCATTGGCTTCTATCTCCTCCTTTGGCCAGCCTATTACCCCAGCAGGGTACCTGATCACGGGCAGGGCGTACGTGTTGATGGCCCGGATCTTGTTCTTACCATTCAGCTGACTCCTCAGGACTTGCCTGACCCTCTGCAGGTACTTGGTGGTTGCAGCTTTTCTAGCGGCCTCTTCATGGTTCCCATTCGCCTGTGGGATCCCCAAGTACTTGTAACTGTCCTCTATGTCTGCAATGTTGCCTTCTGGTAGTTCAATCCCCTCAGTTCTGACTACCTTCCCTCTCTTTGTTACCATCCGACTACACTTCTCCAGTCCGAACGACATTCCAATGTCATTGCTGTATAGCCTGGTAGTGTGGATCAGTGAATCGATGTCTCGTTCACTCTTGGCATACAGCTTGATGTCATCCATGTACAGGAGGTGGCTGACAACTGCTCCGTTCTGTAGTCGGTATCCGTAGCCAGTCTTGTTAATGATCTCACTGAGGGGGTTCAGGCCTATGCAGAACAGCAGTGGGGACAGAGCATCTCCTTGTTAGATCCCGCACTTGATGGTGACTTGTGCTATGGGCTTGGAGTTGGCCTCTAGTGTTGTACGCCACATCCCCATTGAGTTCCTGATGAAGGCTCTTAGGGTCCCATTGATCTTGTACAATTCTAGGCATTCCAGTATCCAGCTGTGGGGCATTGAGTCATAGGCCTTCTTGTAATCAATCCAGGCAGTGCACAGGTTGGTCAGTCTGGTCTTGCAGTCTCGGCTGATTGTTCTGTCTACCAGTAGCTGGTGTTTTGCGCCTCTGGTATTCTTGCCAATTCCTTTCTGTGTCCCGCTCATGTATTGACCCATGTGCCTGTTCATCTTAGCCGATATGATGCCTGACAGGAGCTTCCATGTAGTACTGAGGCAGGTTATTGGTCGGTAGTTGGAGGGGACCGGTCCCTTCTTGGGGTCCTTGGGGATCAGGACCGTCCGGCCTTCAGTTAGCCATTCCGGGTGTCTCTCGTTAACTAGCAGCTGGTTCATTTGTGCTCCCAGACGCTCGTGGAGTGCAGTCAGCTTCTTCAGCCAGTAGGCGTGAACCATGTCGGGCCCTGGTGCTGTCCAACTCTTCATACTGGAGACCCTTTCTTGGATATCTGCCACTGTGATGGTTACTGGACCCTGTTCAGGGAGGTCGCTGTGGTCAGCCCTCAGATCCTCTAGCCACTGAGCATTGCCGTTATGGGTTGCATCCTTCTCCCATATGCTCTTCCAGTATTGCTCCGTCTCCAGCCTTGGTGGTGCTGTTCTCTTATTGTTCCCTTGCCACTGAGAGTACACCTTTGCTGGTTCTGTGGAGAACAGCTGGTTTATTCTCCTGCCTTCTATCTCTCTGGTGTACCTCCTCAAGCGGCTGGCCAAGGCTGTGAGTCTTTGCTTGGCAGTTTCCAAGGCCTCAGGTATGGACAGCTTGCTGTATTTCTTAGGCACCTTATTTGTCGCACCTTTCTGCAACTCCGTTAGTTGGCTAACCTCCCTCCGTGCTACTTTGATCTTGCCCTCTAGCCTCCTTCTCCATGGAGGGTACTGCCCCTTGTCGCTGTTCAACTTGTAGCCAAGCATCTCACTGATCACTGTTACCGTATTGTAGATCAGCTTGTTAGTGTCGGTAATCGTGGTTGTAGGTATTGTCTGTAGTGCTGCATTAACATCATCTAGCAGACCTTCTGAGGGAACTTCACGTAATCTTGGTAACCGGCTACGCGGGATCCAGGTTTCAAGCTTGGCCATGATCCTATTTTTCAGGTCAGTTCCTCTCGCACTCAACGATCCTTCTCCTATCGCACTTGGGGCTATGTACCCAATCTCGGGTGGGGGTGATGATATCTCCCCCCTGACCCGGCGTCCTGACTCCTCCTTGCCGTAGCATTTGTGTTGTACCTCGTCAATCTCTAGCTGTGAGAGCAGTCCCTTCTTTCGAATGTTGGAACACTGAGCTACTAGTTGTTTCGCCGTCATTGTGGATGTTGGGTATCGAAGAATCCATAGGTCCCTCATCCTATTCATGTAGCCCCTTCCGCCGGGGTTACTTGCATAGTAGCATTCCAACAACGCCCTGTTTTCGTCTCTTGCCCACCGATGCCTTCTTGTTCCAGTAGCCCACTTTTCGTCAGGGTGCCCTGGTTCCTCAACACCTGACGCGGACCTTGTTGATCCGGGCGACGTCCGAGCCGGCATGCCTTCATATTTATCTGTCTCGCTCATGTCTGCGGTAGGCTTGCTTAGCATAGGGGGTCTAGCCTTAGGACCCTTACTGGATACAGACGCCCCAGGCAGGAATCGAACTTGCGATCCTCTGTTCCAAAGGCGTGTAGTCTAACCACTACGCTATCCAGCTGCTATATATACATATATATCTAAGAGGCACTAATCATGGCAGCACAAGAACAAGCTCTGAGCACAAGATCCATAGAGGCTGGGGTCTATCACACCAGGCAAGACCCCAGGTGCAGGCTGTGTAAAGATGCCCCAGAGACAATCCAGCACATAACAGCAGGGTGCAAGATGCTAGCAGGCAAGGCATACATGGAACGCCATAACCAAGTGGCCGGCATAGTGTACAGGAACATCTGTGCCGAGTATAACCTGGAAGTCCCGAGGTCAAAATGGGAGATGCCCCCAAGGGTGGTGGAGAATGACCGAGCTAAGATCCTGTGGGACTTCCAGATACAGACGGACAAAATGGTGGTGGCTAATCAACCGGACATAGTGGTGGTAGACAAACAGAAGAAGACGGCCGTAGTGATCGATGTAGCGGTTCCGAATGACAGCAATATCAGGAAGAAGGAACACGAGAAGCTGGAGAAATACCAAGGGCTCAGAGAAGAGCTTGAGAGGATGTGGAGGGTGAAGGTAACGGTGGTCCCCGTGGTAATCGGAGCACTAGGTGCGGTGACTCCCAAGCTAGGCAAGTGGCTCCAGCAGATCCCGGGAACAACATCGGAGATCTCTGTCCAGAAGAGCGCAGTCCTGGGAACAGCTAAGATACTGCGCAGGACCCTCAAGCTCCCAGGCCTCTGGTAGAGGACCCGAGCTTGAAGGATAAACCGCCCGCAGGGGCGTGCTGGGTGTTTTGTATAATGGGCTCTTTTGAGGACATTTCTTATCACTGCTATGCTGATGATATTCAGTTGTACGTTTCTTTTAAGCCCGAGGATTTATCTAAGCTTCAGCGTCTGAATGATTGCTTAGATTTGATCAAATGTTGGATGCAAAATTCCTCCAACTCAACGAGGGGAAAACCGAAGTCCTCTTATGCGCCCCTGATAGATTTTTATCCCAGATAGTGAAAGCCCTTGGTCCTCTCTCACTCTATGTTAAATCCTCTATCAGAAATTTAGGTGTCACTTTTTACTCGACTCTCACATTGGATGGGCATGTGAAATCTCTGGTTCGATCTTGTTTTTATCATTTAAGAAATGTGGCTAAGCTAAGCCCGATTTTATCTCGCTCTGAACTGGAGATTGCTATACATGCATTTATTTCCTCATGATTGGATTACTGTAATTCGCTATTGATGTGTCTAAGCAAAGGTTCTCTGGATCGTCTGCAGGTTGTGCAAAACGCTGCAGCAAGGCTTTTGACAAAATCCTCCAAGTACTCACATGTGGCACCGTTGTTATCTCAGTTACACTGGCTTCCTATTAAATTTAGAGTCATTTTTAAGATCCTGGTCTTGACCTACAGAGCTGTGCACGGACTGGCACCAGCCTACATCTTTGATCTGCTACAGTCCTATGTCCCCAGCAGGTCTTTGAGGTCATCTGATCAGGGCTTACTTGCTATAAAAACTACTAAGAGGAGAACTAAGGGGGATAGAGCTTTTGCCACTGTGGCCCCTAGACTGTGGAACTCTCTCCCCCAAACATTAAGAACTGTGGACTCAGTAGCTGTTTTTAAAAAACAACTCAAAACTCACCTTTTTAAAACTGCTTTTGGTTAATTTTTTGCCTGTTTTATTTTCTCTTTTTTTAAAATCTTTTTATGACTTGTAATCTTATGTGCAGCACTTTGTGATTCTGTCTTGAAAGGTGCTATATAAATAAAAATTCATTTATTTATTATTTATTTAAAAAAGGTTGGTTCCCTTTCAGTCGATTCACTCAGTACAACACATAAGTATGGGATATCACGCCTTCGTGTGTCCTGGCTGACGAAACCGTTATTCACGCCTTTAAGGCAGATGACGTGTGATGACACGTGCATGGCCCCGCCTGCACATATAGCCGCTGTCATCACAGTCATCCCTCAG
This sequence comes from Copadichromis virginalis, assembly GCF_057382275.1. NCBI lineage: Eukaryota > Metazoa > Chordata > Actinopteri > Cichliformes > Cichlidae > Copadichromis > Copadichromis virginalis. The sequence continues at coordinate 30,710,650 of NC_140632.1, read as the reverse complement.
TTCTTACGCTCTTCACCTCACTGAGAACACCTCTGCTGAGTTGGGCTAGCTAGCTACTGCTAGTTAGCTCCGTTGTCTGCCGACTTGAACTTAGCTTAACTGCCCCTGTTGGTGTTAGCCTCCACTGAGCAGTTTGTGTGTTGGCTGCCCGCGGAGCGCTAATTTCAAGTTTTCCTGTGCAGCGTTTCGCTTTGCGTTTTTGAATGGACTGCAAACATTAGCAGATGACGAGCCGGAACCATGCAGGAGCGCTGGTGGGCTTCAAACCAGGCTGAAGACCGCCAGCGCTCCCCAGGAAGACGATGACGTGCTGGACATCGGCCTGGACATCCATGGTTTGTCGGAGGATGAGCAGGACAGCTCATTGTCGGCCCAATGTGCCGCCGCTGCTGCGCCGGTCAGCCACGATGACACCTCTCTTTTCTCCCTGTTTCGCCGTGCTACTGAGAAGCTGCAGGTGGACTGGCCCTCTCCTCTGCCACCTCAGAAGCCGTCGCGGTTCGCAGGTTTTTTCCTCCCACTGGAGCCTGCAATGGCCAAACACTGCCTTCCCATGTTCCCAGACTTTCTCTGCGAGCTAACAGCATCATGGGACAAACCTCTGTCTACCCGCGTCACTGTGCCCGGCTATGGACAGTACATGGAATTGGACGGCGCCGAGGGGGCTGGCTTAGCTAACCCACCCCCTATGGAGCCATCTCTGGGTGCTTATTTGGCCCCGTCCCATAACCATGGTGTTGGCAACTCTGCCGTCTAAGCACTGCAGATTCTCTGCTTCGCAGCTGGAGAAGATTTATCGGGCTCAGGCCGGCACTGCTCGCGCCATGAGCTCTGTCATCGGTGCAGCGCTCTTCCTGGGCAGAGGGATGGCTTTGACAGTAGTGGCGCAGAGGCACCTGTGGCTGACCCTCTTTGACGTCCCAGATAGGGACAGAGCTGTATATCTGGACACACCAGTGTCTGCGGCTGGGTTATTCTGACATTCCCTTGAAGCCATTCAGGCTAGATTCGATCTCAGGAAGAAGCAGACGGAAGCTCTGCGCGACATCATCCCCAGACGTCAGCCCAAGCCCGCAGCTGCCTCTCACAGGCCCGCCGTTCCTCTGCCGACTGGCAAGAGACCGGCGCCGACTGTTGAAGTGGGTGTGCCGCCAGCGAGAACACATCCTCCGGCCCGAGTGCCATGCCAGTCGGCCTGGAGCAAAGGCCCACCCTCGGGCCCCCGGCGGGACACGACGCCCAGGAGGAAGAAGCCTCAGCCCTCCTAGCTGTGGTTTCGAGTGGAGAAGGGGTCCAGCAGCAGGGAGACGCTGCTTTTAGCCCTCTGTTGCCGCCCAAGAGGTGCCACTTAAGTTCTGTTCAGGTTGTCAGCCCCAGAAGGCTCTGCACTTTCCTAACACTGTCTCCCAAGCACAAAACCCCTGCACACAAAATACCTCAGGTAACTCCCTGTTCAGGTGTGTTAAATGTTCAGGTGACCACATTGAGTGTTCCTGCTGTTTTTCATTGTTGTGCCCCAGAAAAGGTGCCTCCAACAAAATGTATAAATGTACATGTTTCCATTTAAAATCAATAAAGAGTGTTGTTTATTCTCAAACAATCACAAATGCTCAGCCTGCGGGCAGAATGAGCCAGGTCAGGCAGGTGATGCAGTCCCCTGCAGACACACTGGGAGCGACAACGCCCCACCGACGGTGCTGCAGGTTAGATGGCTGGCTGCTCACTTCCCTCAGTGGCGTGCTTGCGCCCCCTCTCCGTGGGTGCTGCGAACCATTGCCATGGGTTACCAGTTGCAGTTCTGGGTCAAGGCGCCTCATTTCCAGAGAGTCATAAATACGACTGTCAACACCGAGGCCGCCATGATACTCAGAGAGGAAATAAAGGCGCTACTGCAGAAAAGAGCAATACGAGTGGTCCCCGCTTCAGAGACAGACAAAGGTTGGTACAGCCGTTATTTTGCCAATATATTCGACCTGCGAGACTTGGACATGTATCTACGAACGTACAGGTTCAAGATGCTAACACTCAGACAGCTCTTGAATGCAGTCAGCCCGGGAGATTGGTTTGCAACAATCAATCTAACAGATGCTTATTTTCATGTGGTTATACACCCGAAACACAGGCAGTTTCTGAGGTTTGCATTCGAGGGCCTAGCCTACGACTACCTAGTGCTGCCGTTCGGGCTGTCGTTTGCTCTTCACACCTTTATGAAATGTGCCGAGGCAGCGCTAGCGCCCCTCAGAGAGAGAGGCATCCACATCTTAGCCTACCTAGACGACTGGGCTCTCGTAGCTTGCTCCAGAGAGCAGGCGGAGATACAGCTGTCACTGGTTCTGTCACACATTCAGACACTGGGGTTCTCTGTGAACTTTCAAAAGAGCTCGCTAATCCCGAGTCAGCAGGTTTCTTTCCTCGGTTTGGAAATATGCTCGCTTTCCAGCCGCGCACGTTTGTCGGAGCTCAGAATGGCCACGTTTCATCACTGCCTTGCTCAGTTTCAGCTGGGACGCAGACTGCGTGCCGGACCTTCTCTCCAGGGGGGGTCCTCTGGTGAGAGAATGGAGGTTACACCCTTAATAGTGGCTCAGATTTGGGATCTATTTGGCAAGGCGCAAATAGATCTTTTTGCTTCCAGGGTAAATACTCACTGCCCCCTGTTCTTCTCCATAATCAACCACGATGCACCCTTGGGCTTGGACGCGCTAGCGCACCAATGGCCAGACGTGCTCCTGTATGCATTTCCCCCAGTGGAAATGATATCTCCAGTTCTAGAGAGAGTGCGTTGGCATTCCCTCTCTCTGATTCTAGTGGCCCCTTGGTGGCCCACAAGGTCGTGGTACGCAGAGATAATCAGCCTGCTAGCAGCGAGTCCTTAGCAGCTTCCTCTCCGCAGGGATCTCCTCTCTGAGACGGAAGGAGAAGTGTTTCATCTGAGCCCAGATCTGTGGTGCCTTCATGCTTACCTGCTGAGAGGTTAAACTTGATTGCTAAGGGTTTGCCACCTAGCGTGATAGAGACAATTCAGAGCGCTAGGGCCTCATCTACTAGAGGCTTGTATGCTTACAAATGTCAAACCTTCGAGCAATGGTGCCAGGACCACCACACTCTCCCATGTCAGTACTCTATTGTGGATGTTTTGACATTCCTGCAGGAGCTGCTGGATAAGGGCCTTTCATTTTCGACAATTAAGGTTTATTTAGCAGCTATATCTGCTTGTCATATTGGCTTTGATGGGGTGACACCAGGTGCACATCCCCTCGCCATACATTTTCTGAAAGGGGTTCGCCGGCTGAGGCCCGTGTTTAAGTCCAGTGTCCCTGCTTGGGACTTGTCTTTGGTCCTGGAGGCCCTTTGTAGCCCCCTGTTTGAACCTATTGAGTCTGTGGATATGAAATTTCTTTAATATAAGACAGCATTACTTATCGCTTTGGCTTCGGCAAAGCGAGTGGGTGACCTTCATGCGCTGTCTGTGCATACCTCCTGCACACAGTTCTTTCCTGATGGCCACAAGGTCGTATTGCGTCCAAATGCTGCCTATTGGGCATCACCACACACTTTTGTGCGGTTTTATCAGTTCAGTTGGATGTTACAGCCCCTTCGGTGGCTCATGCTGTCCTTTCTGCTGGGTCTACCACTCACTAAGGATGTGGTGGTCCGATTCCGGTTCGGTGGCTGCTCTGCGGGGCATGTACCATATTTCCCGGACTACAAAGCGCACCTGAATATTAGCCGCACAAGCTAAAATCAGGGGAAAATCCTGTTTTGTACATACATTAGCCGCACCTGACTAAAAGCCGCAGGTGTTTCAATGTTGACTTATCATATATAAGAGAATATGCACAAAGGGAATTGTCAGGAAAGAGATGGCTGTTTGGAGACACACCCCTTTTATTAATATTTTGAAAAACAAGTTATGGGTATATATTTGCACATGTAATAATAATAATAATAATGGGTTGCATTTATATAGCGCTTTTCGAGACCCTCAAAGCGCTTTACAATTCCACTATTCATTCACTCTCACATTCATACACTGGTGGAGGCAAGCTACAGTTGTAGCCACAGCTGCCCTGGGGCAGACTGACAGAAGCGAGGCTGCCATATCGCGCCATCGGCCCCTCTGGCCAACACCAGTAGGCAAGTAGGGTAAAGTGTCTTGCCCAGGGACACAACGACCAGGAGTAGCCTGTTATGTAGTACATAACAGTAACCTATAGCACACCAGAAACATAGATTCGGACTACCTTTTAGGCTCAGGTGCAGTGACACAGCTTTAACAAGAAGAAAAGTCAGTCATTCACCACCATCTTTCTCTTCTTCCTGCGCACTAAAACCACCAAAGTCCTCTTCTCCAGTGTCGGATACAAACAGGCTCAGGATGGCTTCGTCATCCACTCTCCGCTTCTCTCCTTCGTTGTCACTTTCAAAACCAAAGAAATCCTCATTGTCAGTGTCGGAGTCGAACACCCCCAGAAGGGCCGTGGCAGTGTCCTCCTCTCCATCATGCAGCAGTCCAGCCCTTCAAAATCCGGTGGTGATCGTGGATGTTTTCACACTTTTACACGCTGTCAGAATCCACCGGTGGAGTTGGGCATAACTTGCTTTTCACAAGTTTATCGCCGCTCATCATCCACGCCTCCCGCTGAATGCGTAGCGCTACTTTGAAGTTTGTTTTTGCAGTTTTGGCTCGGTGAAGAGCGGCTATCGAACCGAGGGATGACTGTGATGACAGCGGCTATATGTGCAGGCGAGGCTGTGCGCGTGTCATCACACGTCATCTGCCTTTAAGGCGTGAATAAAGGTTTCTTCAGCCAGGACACGCGAGGGCATGATATCCCCTACTTATGTGTTGTACCTCGTTCCTCTCCTTCAGGGAACAGAAGTTATAGACATAACTATTTGTTTTTTTTAATGAGATTGATTATCCTTGACTTAACTTTTAAAACGAAAAGATGTTAGGTTACCAACATAGATAATTTAGGATAAATTAAATAATTAAATTAAATAAATAGTTTAAACTGTGCTCCTTTTTCTTTTCTTTATTTGTTTTACCCTTTTTTATCAAATGCTGTATAGCAACACCTAATCTTATACTTTCTTTGTTCTAGATACAGTGATTTCTGAATATTTTGTCAAACAAAGCAAATTAAGACTCATTTCAAGTAATAACTTTAAAATGTGACATCAGGCTTTTTAAATAGAAATAAATATAGCTTTCTTCATCACAAGCTAGCTGGTGTTATCTGTTAAAAAGCCTTTACTGAGCAGGTAAACGTCTAACCCTTTTTACTTACCATGTTTTATTTCATAGTAGAGGAGAGGTTCAGTGATATCTGATCAGGTCACAGTCTAATTGAAAATGGTCTTTTGTGAAGAATGATGTGGCTTCTTGTAAGCTTGTCTTCAACCCAACCATTTGGGTATAATTTTGACCCAATATTTGATCAAAGCTACCCAACCTATGAACCGCCAAAATTATTCAAGCTGTGGAGTTAATAAAAGAACCCAGCAAATCACCAACCCAACTCCAGAGTCAAAACTGTTGGCCTAATATTTGGTCAAACTAACCCAACCTATGACCCTATAGCTTTTACTCAGAAGTCAAGTCATGAAAATAACCCAGCATTTTTTTGTGTGTACTTAAAATACATCAACACAGAATACAACATCTGGACCACTGTGTGGAAGAATGTGGGCCCTCCCTGAACTTCTCTTGCTAAATAAATATTGTGGTAGCTCAGGATAGAGCTACTTTCAGCTGTCAAATCAACAATTTGCAAAGATGTCTCTTCTTCTAGCTTGCTCTTCCTGTTAATGTTGTGGACACACTGGGGAACTGAATGTCTGAGTACCTGAAGAAAATCAGATGATCTGAAGCTGTAGAGGCAGGCTGCTGTTGAGAGTTCTTGGAACAGAAAGCAAACACAACAGGTGGCATCAGGAGGCCTGCCATCACTATCTTTATGTCTGTCTGTGTGCCTGTAGGGCTGCAACCATCCACCAACAGCTCATTAGTCCGTTCGGAACCAGAAGGTGGACGGTTGTTAGGACACAGCCTCTCCTCTCAGGGGGTTGTTCAGCATCAGCAGGTACACAGATGCTGTTGAGACCTCTCAGCTAGCAGGTGTTTGTATCTAATGCGATGTAGGTTTCCCAGAGACAGAGAGAATCCAGAGCCCTTTAGTAACACACACACACACACACTTCTGGATATCCATTTTTATATGCCCTCCACTCACAAATCACAGTGCACTTGGCTCAAAAGATAAAAACAGACTCACTTAATCATGTTACTTGTCAAGTACAGTGATATAGGCAAAGATGTGACGTGAAGCATGCTCGCATGTCAGCCTCAAAGTACAAGGCAGTCACAAGCCTGCTACTCAAGCTTAGTAAAGGATGAAATCTGGCATGTGCTAGTCAGCCTCAAGATTAATAGGTTCTAGAAACTAAAAACAGAAAAGCACCTTGATAAACTTAACAACCAAGATTTAAACTTTCCTGTACAGTAAAGTTCCAATTCTTGAGACAGTTCTTTCATATGCTTATTTCATTATAAACCCCACTAAAAACACTGTAGGGTTCAGATCTCAGGTAGCATGATTAGAATGATTACAATACATGATTACATTATTACAATATGGTGATATTTAGCCCAGTTTTAAACCAGTGGTATGATTAATATTCAAACAATGATTTTAATGAACACACGCGTGGGGAGATGAACACTGCACACAGACAGCATCGATCTCCGCCCAATGATACACAAGCAGTTGTTTTTATAACATCAGGGTATTATTTATGACGCCCCTCATGCGTCAAAGCAGATACAATACATGCATACGTTTCAAAACCACAAATGTTCTGTTGACGACTTTTGACACATTTAAAAGGACATCTTCTCCGTCTCGAAGCCAGGTGCTTCCTATTAATCTTCTAACTCGCTTATCCCCTGGAACAAACTGTCCCTTAGGCAGACACAATTTTGCAGTCACAAGCTTTTGCAAACTATTATTTGAACTCTTAACTAAACATGAGTCTAACTACTGTTTGTGTGTGCGTGTGTCTCGACCTCAAAATGCACTCGGCCTCACCCCACCCGTTGACGCTTCTGACGCTTCTGACCTGAGCTTCAGACAGAAGCTCTCTGTGATAGGTGTAATAATCTTAACTAAGAACATGTGTAATCTACTGAATAAATGCTTTGATGAAATGATAATTAATGTAGTGGTTATGATGATGGTTATGAATAGTAGAAGTAAAATATTTCCCTGATCTCCACACTCCCTCTTTTGACCTCTTGACCACAAGAGGTCACCATACGTTGCGCTGTGCCACTCCTCGGCCCACTCAGCTGCTTCCATGTCCATCAATGGCATCATGGGCCCGGGTCACCGTTCCCAGGTCCACTGCCCTCGCTCTGACCCTCTCTAGCTGTCCTCTGGCCCAGGGAATGAGACAACACCCTCTGAGACATGAGACAAAACAAACACCTTTCCCTACTACGCCTCCCTCACTTATCTCCTCAATTGGTCTCTTAATTATTCAAACTTGGTTCAAGCTATCATGTTTGGGACTCTCTAATCAAAAGCGAGCCTGACTTATGGCCTTGGCTCCCTATTTCGTCTGCCTTCAACAACGGTGGGAGTGAAGCTCCCGTGGAATGTGCTCTCTGTCCCCTCTACTATCAGAAAAAGCAAGGTCCTGACTCTCTAAAAACAGTATTTCTTATAACTCAGCAGTATAATGCATCATAAAACAATATCATTCATTCACAATTCAATTCAATTCAATTTTATTTATGTAGCGCCAAATCACAACAAAAGTCGCCTCAAGGCGCTTCATAGATACAGAGAAAAACCCAACAATCATATGACCCCCTATGAGCAAGCACTTTGGCGACAGTGGGAAAGAAAAACTCCCTTTTAACAGGAAGAAACCTCCGGCAGAACCAGGCTCAGGGAGGGGCGGCCATCTGCTGCGACCGGTTGGGGTGAGAGAAGGAAGACAGGATAAAAGACATGCTGTGGAAGAGAGACAGAGGTTAATAACAGATATGATTCAATGCAGAGAGGTCTATTAATACATAGTGAGTGAGAAAGGTGACCGGAAAGGAAAAACTCAATGCATCATGGGAATCCCCCGGCAGCCTACGTCTATTGCAGCATAACTAAGGGAGGATTCAGGGTCACCTGGTCCAGCCCTAACTATATGCTTTAGCAAAAAGGAAAGTTTTAAGCCTAATCTTAAAAGTAGAGATAGTGTCTGTCTCCCGAATCCAAACTGGAAGCTGGTTCCACAGAAGAGGGGCCTGAAAACTGAAGGCTCTCCCTCCCATTCTACTTTTAAATACACTAGGAACAACAAGTAGGCCTGCAGAGCGAGAGCGAAGTGCTCTAATAGGGTGATATGGTACTACAAGGTCATTTAGATAAGATGGGGCCTGATGATTTAAGACCTTGTATGTGAGGAGCAGGATTTTGAATTCAATTTTGGATTTAACAGGAAGCCAATGAAGGGAAGCCAAAACAGGAGAAATATGCTCTCTCTTTCTAGTCCCTGTCAGGACTCTTGCTGCAGCATTTTGGATTAGCTGAAGGCTTTTCAGTGAGTTCTTTGGACATCCTGATAATAATGAATTACAGTAGTCCAGCCTGGAAGTAATAAATGCATGAACTAGTTTTTCAGCGTCACTCTGAGACAGGATATTTCTAATTTTAGAGATTTTGCGCAAATGGAAGAAAGCAGTCTTACATATTTGTTTAATATGTGTGTTGAAGGACATATCCTGGTCAAAAATGACTCCAAGGTTCCTCACAGCGTTACTGGAGGCCAAGGTAATGCCATACAGAGTAAGAATCTGGTTAGATACCATATTTCTAAGATTTTCAGGGCCGAGTACAATAACCTCAGTTTTATCTGAATTAAGAAGCAGAAAGTTAGCGGCCATCCAGGTCTTTATGTCTTTAAGACATTCCTGCAGTTTAACTAATTGGTGTGTGTTATCTGGCTTCATGGACAGATAGAGCTGGGTGTCATCAGCATAGCAGTGAAAATGTATGCTATGTCTTCTAATGATGCTGCCTAAGGGAAGCATGTATAATGTAAACAGAATTGGTCCTAGCACTGAACCCTGTGGAACTCCATAATTAACCTCAGTGTGTGAAGAGGACTCTCCATTTATATGCACAAATTGGAGTCTATTAGATAGCTATGATACAAACCACTGCAGTGCAGTACCTGTAATACCTACAGCATGTTCAAATCGCTCGAATAGGATATTATGGTCAATAGTATCAAATGCTGCACTAAGGTCTAGCAGGACAAGCACAGAGATGAGTCCACTGTCAGAGGCCATAAGAAGATCATTTGTAACCTTCACTAAAGCTGTTTCTGTGCTGTGATGAACTCTGAAACCTGACTGACAATAAATCAGCAGTCCAATGTAATACAAATCAGTTTAACAAATGTAATAGTTATCACCTTCTTCTAATTCATGAGAATAATGAAAACTAAAACTACATAATAGCTTCACAATCTTTAATTAGGGGCATAACGTGGCATAAGATAATATAATAATCTCACAATTCTTTATAATAATTTAATCTCAGGATTAAATGGGACATTTATGCGACCAACACGTGTGCAAGGTATTCCTGAGGATTGCCAGTAGGGGTGCAAATGAAAAGGAAGAAGGGGAGTCTTTGGGAGTAAAAACGTAAGCACACTTCAAGTTTGCCTTTTTTTTTTAATTGAGGGGAATTTTTCGCTGTTGAACAAACAGGTAAGCTTCTCATGCTACCTCAGTGTGGAGGCTGAACTAGACCCTTGTAGGTGTCAACTGACAGTGTGTACACGTTATCATCTTGCACTTCCACTGTTTTTTAAGTGAATGGCTATGTTTGTGGACCAGCTTTGCTGATCTGTCATCATCATCTCTAAATCACAGAAAAGCAAATTGAAAATAAAGACTTAGATGATTGGAATTCTTGTTTGCTTTTGCTGGACACAAAAGGAAAGGGTTTGAATTTTTGAAAAGAAAAGATTTCAGGTAGAAAGGCTTAAAGATAGAATAGAATAGAATAGAATAGAATAGAATAATCCTTTAATTGTCCCACAAGGGGAAATTTGGTTGTAACAGCAGCCAAAAAGACACATACACAACAACAACAAACAGTACACAGGACACGGAACAGAAACATACACAATTTTTCTTACATATTTACATATTTACAGGACAGTGGTTACTATATACAGAGAGTACTGTACAGTAGGGCTGCACGATTAATCGTTAGAAAATCGCGATCTCGATTCATACTTATGTGCGATCTCATTTCCAAATGACAACAATTTAAAAAAAAAAAAAAGACGACGACGATTGTACCGCATTTTGATCCGGGACGTACTCTGCATGAAAACAAGCGCTCACTCTTCCTGCTCAACAAATGACAAGGGCGGAGCCTTATACCACCTGATACAGAAGCTGTGCCGTGTGATGCTAAAATTAGCAGGGGAAAAACAACGGAGAGCACGTCAGGGATGACGAGAAAGTGACAGGAGAAAATCCGTCCCGGTCAACCACCCAAACATCAATAACGGGAACCTTATACAGCGCTTCCCTATACCCGTCGAACTCCCGCAGGCACAAAGAAATTACGGAGGCTATCACTTATCACCTGACCAAAGATATGGTTCCCATCAACACTGTGCAAAACGAGGGATTTAGGAAAATGATCAAAACCCTAGACAAACGCTACACAGTGCCGTCCCGCAACTATTTTTGTATTGTTGCACTACCTGCTCTATACACGCAGCGTCGAGCAACGGTGGAGACGGAATTTCAAGCAGTACAACATTTTGCGGCAACCACAAAATGTGAGACATTTTTTGTTTTTATGTTTATTTATTGTTTTTATGTTCAGTTTCAACTGTTACGAAGTTGATGTGCAGTTAATAAGTGCAATAAATATTTATATTGGAAAAGAAAATCGTGAGAGAATCGTGATCTCAATTCTAAGCCAAAAAATCGTGCAGCCCTACTGTACAGTTATTAAATTAAGTAAAAAATAACTACAGGTAAGAGGCAAACCAGGTTGTAGTGTGAATCGGTTAATTAACTTATTGCAGTTACAGCACAGATGTAAACATCTAACAGCTGCAGGGAGGAAGGACCTGCGGAAACGCTCCTTCATGCATCTAGGATGCAGCAGTCTGTCACTGAAGGAGCTCTGCAGTTCAGCAACATTTACATGCATGGGGTGGGAGACTCTGTCCATCAGAGATGTTATTTTGGCCAGAGTCCTTCTGTCTCCCACCACCTGCACTGGGTCCAGGGTCCATCCCAGAACAGAGCTGGCCTTCCTGATGATCTTTCATCTACTCACCAGGTACAGTACAAACACTATTTTAAAGACTGCCACACAATGAATGTTAAACATGCAGAATGAAGCATTCTGTCCATCTCATCATGCTTCAAAATCTTCTCCTTTTGATGGGTTTGGACTTTCTATTACTACCACTGGGTCCACATGTGTTATAGGGACATAAGAAACTTTGGCCCAGTCTTCTTTGCAGAATTCTTTCAATTGACCCATTGGAGGATTTTTTTTGGCTGAATGGCCTAGTTAAGGTCATACCAAAGAAACTCTATCTGATTTGAATTCTGAATTTGAATAGGCCATTTCAGGACACAAACTGATGGCCAGACATGACTTTCTGGCAGAGAGTAAAATTCATGGTCCATCAGATACCTGTTCAGGTCCTGAAGCAGCAAAGCAGCCCAAGAACATCACACTACCACCAGCGTGTTTGACTAATGATATGATTTTTTTTTTATGAAATGCTATGTTACTTTTACACCTAATAACGGGACTGAAGCCTTCCAAAACGTTCAACTTTTTTCTTGTCATTCCACATAATGTTTTCCCATAAATCTTCGGGATTATCAAGGTGTTTTTTGGGGAAATGAACCTTTGTGTTCTTCTTGGAGAGCACTGCACTCTCCCATGGATGCCATGTTTACCCAGTCTCTTTCTTATTCTTGAATCATGAATCCTGACCTGACAGTTTTTGAAACAAATGAGGCCTGTGATTCTTCAGCTGTTCTGGGTTCTTTTGTGACCTCCGAGGCGAGTACTTGATGCACTCTTCGAGTAATTTTAGTAGGCTGACCACTCCTACCACTCCTCTCTTCACCACTCAATAAGACCAGGCATGAACCCAGGACCCACTGCACTAACATAGGATCTGAGAGTGGGTCCAAGGATTTCATCCCAATAACCTGTAGAGATCTGTGGGTCCCTCCATTGATATGCATCTCCAGACCATCACTGCCCCACCATCAAGCATGGTGAACAATGTTACAGGCAGCATTACATTCTCCACGGCTTCTACAGATCTTTTCACATCTGTCATAGGTGCTCAGGGTGAACCTGCACTCATCTTTAAAAAGCACGGGGCACCAGTGGCGGACCTACTATTCAAATTCCAATTGGGTTCCAGTGTGCCGGGCAGTGAACACACGGCTCACTAGAGGATGTTGGGCTCTCAGATGACCTTCAGGAAGTCTGCTTGAGTGTTTAGTCAGAGATGGTCACACCACTGGCATGCCAGAGATCATTTTGTAGCTTCTTCTCCTGTTTGTCTTGCAGCTCAATGTTTATGATTGCTGTCTTGTTTGACGGTCACACAGCAGTCCAGCTATACTCCTCTCCTGCCACGTCAAACCTTGATCTGAAGTTTGATAATTAGATGAACACCAGCATTGCAGCTGTCCAGGGGTTTACATCCAAGGTTGACTTTTCTCACAGCTGGAGAGCATGCAGCCAACAGAGCAAATCAGGTTTAGGATTTCAAGCAACTGTTAGATTATTGTCAGAAACTCAAGCAAATTAGAGCTATCTCCTCTGTCAGTGATGGACATTTTCACCTAGGATCTCAACCTAAAGCCACTGGCCAATCTAAGAATTTCTCTCAATATCTTAATTTTTAACAAATTTCACTGATGTTGGTTTCATGCTTTGCTTTAAAATCTGCACATCTCATTCTCTCTTTATAGTCGAATAGCAAAACTCACCATTGACTGTGTTTGATCCAACAGTTATACTCGTCAGAATGTCCAGGTTATCATCATATGAGGACATCAAAACTGTGAAATATTGTTTTTTGAGAACAACTTCCCACAAATACCATTCACTCAGCCAGTTTCTATGAAGTCATATGGGATGCATCATCTGGAATGCTTAAAGAAATTCCTGCATTCTGATAGCATAGCACTTCTCTGCACTCTGCAGTATATTTGTTCCCAGATATCCTCAACTGTAACATAGTAACAGTTCACAGTAAAATGGTAGCAGCTGCCTCAAAGCACTTTATATTGTAAAGTAAAGACTCACATCTATAATATTAGAAAGAAACCTCAACAGTCATTTGATCCCAAGAAGGTGAAAGGACAAAAGGCAAACTCTTGAGATAGCCAGAGTTTAAGAATTGGTAAGGATTAACCACAGTACTGTTGTATTAAATAGTTGATTTGTATTATCTGGCTTTGTGGGAAATAAAAGAGAAAAAAAAACAAAGCAAAAGCTGGATATTAAACCTGGGTATCATCTAAATTCTGCAAATGCTGCACTGATATCACTAGTTCGGTTTCTGTGCTAAAATGCACTCTAAATCCTGACTGAAACTCTTCGAATAAACCACTCCTTCGCAAATGATCAGTTAAGCTGTTTGGAAACAACTCTTTCAAGTAGTTTTGAAGTAATTTGAATATATATATGAAATTTGTTTGATGATCTGAAACATTGTGACATATGTGCAAATAATGAAAAAATCAGGAACATTCAGTTGTTTTTTTACATTTCGCATATCCATAGTTACTTACCGATTTTGGTATTAGTTAAAGGTAATAACCCCTGAACGGTGACGTTTTCAGTTATAAACTCATTACCCTTGAAGTTAATTTAGATGCTACTCTCCCTGCAGTAGAAACATACTTTGGTTAACTTGGGAAACATTTTTTAAATGTATCAGATTATAAGAGTTCTGCGTTCTGTCCAGTGTACTGGTAGACTGGTGTGCTGGTGTGTGTGTGTGTGTGTTCTTAAAGATGAATACACTCTCCAAGTTATTCTGTTTCAGATATGGGAATTCAGAGATGGTGCAGGCCGATTATATTTTCCAGAGCATACTGGCACATATGCAAATGCATTCATGAGCCTGTGTGTATTTCCTTGCCTTGAAGCTTCTTCTAAAATACACATATCACAATGAGGATAAGATGCTGGCAGCGTAGAGTTGGAGACAACGGCTTCTGCAGCGACGGGTGATAAATAATGTAAGTGTAATATCACAAAATGGGCGTCTGGTTTGGAAGAGTAGACTTGAGGTCGGAGGAGGGCGGAGCTCAAAGCTGAACAGCAGAATCATTCCCTTGTGCATAAGGCAAAGATCTATAACAATAATAAAGCACACAGTGGTGAATAATTCATCAATGCTCTGCCCTCTCTCTTCTTTCCTCACAATGTCCTCAGCTGACTGTACTACAGCAACACACGACTGCTGCTGCTGTTGCTGCTGCCTGTCTTCATTTAATTTTGGAGAAATTATTTTAACCACCAAAGAGCCAAATCCATCTCGTTAGCTTTGTTTGCATGTTTGAAGAAGCCCATCACAGACATAACCCATGACTAACGATAGTCCATGGCCCTCAATACACTACATTGGTAACTTCCATTGTTCTGTTACATCTAGCTGGCAAAAAACAGAGTTGTTGTTTTAGTTGGAAGTGTGAGGCCAGGGCTTCCATGATAGATGATACATGATTTGTCCTAGCTAGGTTAAATGAAATACATGTGAACTGCTCTGAAATTTACTTCTGGTAATTGTCTTAATTATTAGCATTGTCACCATTTTCATACTCTAGAGTAACTACTCAGTGAGCCCACTCATTGAACATAATTTATTATTGTAAATTCATTTCAATTTTACCAAAGTATTTGAGAACTGGATGGCTGCTTAATGTTGCCACTCTTACAGATCCAGATTGTCAAACAAGAAATTAATTTTATAGTAGGGGGAATTGGCTGATGGAAAACCTGAAAATGGCCACAATTTGGGAAGGGTTATGTGGCCATTTTCAAAAGTCCATCATTCTACAGTGAGAAAGATTATTCACAAGGGGAAAACTTTCAAGACAGTTGCCAATTTTTACAGGTATGGATATCCCAGCAAACTCCCCCCAAGGTCAGACCATGCAGTGCTCAGAGAAAATGCAAATAATCCAAGATCTACATTTCAGATTCTATAGACTTCAGTTTGCTTGTTAAATGACAGGAGAATTAGAAAAATTAAAAAACAAATATTTGAGATAATGATAAAGCTATAGAGGTTATTACTGAATGCTATTGCTGCTAAAGGTGGTTCTACAGGGTCCTAAGTTATGTAGCATAGTTTTTCACACATTGCTTCTGTATTTTGGCTTAGTGTCTGTTAAATAAATAATAACGTGCTGTAATATGTCATGTTTGGTTGTCCGTCTGGTTGTGTTTAAATATTTTAAGATGGAAGAAGAACTGGACGAAGTTTTAGTATTTCCTGATACAGAAAACTTTGGAAATGAGATGGAGTGTGCTGTCTTTTTACTATGACTGTAAGTGGGAGTGATACCATACTTATTTATCACTATTGTTTTTAGACTGATACCGACCTTAGCTACAAAAAAAACAGAGGGTTTTTTATGTAGATGAGGATAACAAAAGAAAAACTGTATTGGAAAAGGTTTTTATACCTTGGACATGAAAATAGTCCCACTGTTTGTCAAGTAACTAATGTCCTCTCCATCTGTCTACACAGTCCTTTCCCCTGTTAAAACACCAAAATAAAAGGGTAGAGCCTCAGTGTATTATGTAAAGTGGAGAAAATGACATTGACTTGATAGATCTTAGCACGTCCCCATGAATACTCTTCCATCACACCATCCAGCTGTTATTGCTGCTGCCATCCTTCTGAGTCAGTCTCAGAGCCCCACAGTTTGTAGCTAATGTGTGAGACAGGTACACTAAAGGGAGTGCTGTTCTTCACCTAACAGGAGTGTTTTCAGTAATACAAAGAATAAACAGAAAAGGAAGTGTTCTAATAAGAGCTCAGCTGCTGTGGTCTATTTTTACGATTGCCTTTGTGTGCTCCTGCAAAAATGAGAACAGTGCAGAATATTAGCACAGCACAGCAAGGGCCTTTATAAGTAAGCACTTTATTTGTTTTTTCTGCAATGACATACTAAATAGGCACTTTTTTTAATTCCACATTCTGGTATCTGGAAATTAATTATACTTGTTATCTGGGCTGTAAACAGCAATGCTCTTCAGTGTTTTAATTACACAAAAATAGGCCAGTCAGCATTCAGGGTTAGTGCAGTAATGCTGTGAGCTCATGCATGATGGATCACCAATGACACATGTCAGTCAAAACAGTGAAGAGCTGAAGAAGAGGCACAGTCCATGGAAGATTTAGCAGGAAAGCAGGGTGATCCAAGTAAAAAAAGCAATAGAGGATGGTGATCCGTTCAGACTAGATGTTTGCCATCTCCGTCCCCATGAATATCACACATCTTTCAGCTAGCAGTCTTTTAAATTGCCGCAGGAATTGTATTTATATGCTTCAACAGACTGTAAATATGCAATAGCACAAGGGTTTGAACTGAGTTATTAAATTAGTGCCTTTTAGAAATAAAAAGATAATAGAAAAATTAAAACTGATTCTCCTTTAATTTTTTTCCAGAATACTTTTGAAAGAAGTGTTAAGTTTAGATTCACATCTACATAAAAAAAAAATGGAAATTTAATAACAGCAAATTTGCGAGTGTCATGGTTCTGGGTCATTTTGACCTAGCATTTTCTGTTTGTTTTTTTTATTTTGGTACTTTTCTCTTTTATGACTTAGGCTCTGATTCTTTAGTTGTGCTAATTTTGATTAGTATTATTCAAATTCATGGGCTGCATCCTCCTGAGGACCCGGCCTTCGCGGTCTACGTGGGCCGGGTCCTCAGAAGGTCGGGTAGGCCGGAAGTAAACGGCCGTGAAATTGGACGGTCTAGCCTTCTGATTAGCGTCACCGCTGTCTCGGTGGAGTTTAATAAACTCAGCCGTCTGCTCCTTGCTATCTAAAATATAACGGGACACTGGCGTAAATTCTCGACTGTCTCATACTTCTGTTTAATCAGTTTTCTGTTTGACGTTTAGTCAGCTGTGTAAAAACCAAGGAGGAACCCACCCGGGGGATTAATAAAGTTTTATTTTATCTAATCTAATCTAATAACTTTAATCTCAGCCAAACCGATTTACTCACGAACAAACAAAACACTGAAAAAAGCCCAACAATAACATTTTTAGGCTGTCTAAGTGAATTATATATTACGTTTAACCCGAGCAGCGAAAGTCCCGGCTAGCTATCGAGCTGGTGGGTAGCAGACGCCTCCGAAAACGTCGAAGCACTTTTGCAAATATGCGATATCTTGATAAACCGAGCAGATATTTGATGTTTACACAGCTACTTTTTCGCCTGAAAATATGTTAAAAGTTTATTTTGTGACCCAGAAAGATTAGTATGAGTAATTTTAAAACTTAGTAGCGGCCGCCATTGTTGGAAACTGGAGTTTGGCTGGGCCGCGCTATGAATTCTGGGATATGGTAGGCCACGAAGGACACACCCGACCCATCCTTCAAATTCGGGGAAAAGGAGGACGCATTTGTCGGCTACATTCAGATTTACGCCCCCTGTCTCATTAGGCTAATGTCTCCCAGCTGTGTCTCCCTCCTGTTTCCCATTCCCTGATTACTCCCCTGTGTACATAAGCCCTGTGTTTTCCTTTGCTCTCTGTTGCATTGTACCCTTTACATGCTGTGTGTCTGTTGTGTTCCAGTGGCCCAGCATTCCAGCTCCTCTGTTCAGAGTTTATGTGAATCTTATTTTGAGGGGTTTTTTTTCCAGCAATAACGCTGCGCTTTGAGTTCAATCTCCCTGTTTGAGTCCTGCTCGTGGGTCCACTTTTTCTGCCTGCCTGTCACACAGCCTATCATGACAGTGAGGCCAAAATGCTTACAACATTTAACATGTGATGAAAATAAATTCTAATTCTTAAGCAGATATTACACTCTGTTGTGCACACAAACAAATAGTTATGTCTGTTATACTTCTTTGAAGTTCACTTGAAGATACAAGCACAGTTGGTGCACTGTAGCATTGTGTCTCCAAGGATGAGTTTGCTGGCATATATTAAAATATTAAATGCATTGCTCAATTCTGTGACAATCATCAGCTAGATCTCCATGTAGTTTCTCATTTTTATGGACAGACACTATTTCCACTTTCCTGTGGTGTGCTCAGTATGGCAGCACATCAGTTCTGGTTTTGGTTGGTGTGGACCTTAAGCTTGCAGTAAGTTTTCTTACCACACAAAAAAAATGTTGTTACAAGCTACAATCCAAGTCAGCAAAGTTGTCTGCAAGAATGAATATGTGTGAGGTTGCCACCTATATTTAAGGCTTCAGTGTTCCCGCCTCTAATTCAGTTTGAATGGGTCTCAATTGTGGAATAATTGCTTCATTTTGCCTGTCCTGCTTAAGGCGTCAGTAACAGTAGAAGAAAAGTAGGAGAGCAACCTCTTTGCAACAAAGAAAAAAATTAATGATTGCATTGAATTCTTTAATGTCTGGGACGATTGCAAGCAGTGACAACGAACAACTGGTCACACGGAAGTTTGGGGTCCCGTATGCACCTCCTCCGGTGGGAGATCACCTGTCATGGTCCAACAAGGACTGACTGCAACCGCTCTCAAAGGGCCATCAAATTTACACAGACACGTGGCATGGTATAATCAGTTAGAGTCAATCTATACTGATGAGTCCAATCAAATAATGAAACTCAAAGCTTTGTGGCAATGAGTTCATAGTAAACTGTGCTAAATTTAACAATGAAAAGCAGGTCTTTTTTTTTTTACACCTAATAAATGAATGATAGTTGCCACTAGGTGAGTTTATTTGGAATGAGAGGTGGAGATGTTGTCAGAACAAGTGCATAACTGGCAGAGCTGGATGGATCAAATCAGCGAGTGTAGTGTTATCTCACAGTGTTTAGAGCTGAGCCCCACATATTCCTACTTTGCAAAAAAAAAAAAGGGATTTTACTGAAATAGAAGAACAACAGGACAGAGCTGAACTTAACAGAGCACTAGAGGGAAGACGGTACACAAAATCTCTTCCTGACTTTTCACAGCAGTGCACACACAGAACAACATTCATGCGTCTTTTTCCTTTTACTTCCGTTAATAGGCGCTATTACAAAACATATCTGTCAAAATAAAGCTATTAATGGGACTATGTTAGTACGTTAGACTAATGCTTGAATCCTATAATTTGTTAGAATTAGGATTAGTTAAATAAATATGTGCAGTACTCTCAGTCTCTTTTATTTCTCTTCAGATGCTGACAACAGACACAACAACACCAAAGGTTTAACCTGTTGGCTTTAAATCAACCATTTAACTGTATTTCCTATTTGATCATCCGTGCTGCTTAACTTCAGTGTTCAATACAAAATAAGGTCAGAATGCATCAGTACATGCTGTCAGTTTAAAGAAAGGATAAATATACACTGTAGTAAAAACCAGCCTACTTTTGTGACAGATTTTTTTTTCTGCTTCCCTCCAGCGTGCGCTCGTGGGGGGTTGCAGTTTGTTTGTCTTTTTCATTTTTTTACCCACATGTTAAATACATTACATACATTACATATGTGAAAAGCTGCAAACTACAAAGAGCTAAAGTGACAATGAATTAAAATTTTAAAAAAATAATTAAACAATTTTTTGAACACAATTTTTTGATGAACTTTCACTGTCTTCCCCGTTCTACTTGTCAAGCAATCAGCATTTGACTGACACATACAGTTAAGTCCATATATATTTGGACCCTGACACAAGTTATTTTTTTACCCGTTTACTGGAACATATAATAATTATAGTTATATAGACATGGACAAGAGATGGGTGTGTAGCAGTTCATTATCTGAACTGTTGCACACTGTTTCAGAATGAACCACTCATTTTTTAGAAACCAATTTGCTCTGCTTTTGGTAGAATGCTGGTCACGAATTAAATAAACTAGCTGCAACTGTTTGTTGATAAATGTAAAAAATTATATATAATTTATTTATAAATTTGCCCCACCCGTGGCTGAGAGAGTCACATCTGATGTGTGGATTCTGCATGGTCTACTGCAGAATCTGCGTCTTGATGCACCAACGTGGGTTTGACCACATCAACTGACTGTGAGTGTCTCAGGCCTGGTTTCTGGTCTTTGAAAGGAAACAAAATTGTAAGTTGATTGTAAGCTTTAATGTTGGTTGTGCCACTGTCTCCAACCTAATAAGACTATATCCTTAGGTGAAGAACTGAGAAAAGTTGAGCTTTGAAAGTGTCAGCCAGTTGCACTGCATTTATTCAGATACTACAGCTGGAATGCTAACCATTTAACACCCAGTTTGAAAAAACCCAAGACGGAGGTGATTGCTTATGTAGCCACTCATTCGACATCACAGTAAAGTAAGTGAATTGTACTTGTATATCATTTTAGTTTCATCAGTGTTTACTTAGACATCATTTCAGGACTTGATGATGGGCATGACTGATGTTTAGTGGTTGATGAGATTTGATTGGTAAAAGCTATGTTGGAGCATTTGAAGAAATGTGATTTTATTGGCTGGAATTTGAAGAGTTAATCTTTGAAGCTACGGGTTGGCAGTTTAATTCACCAATGCGAGTTCTCAGCTTGCTTGTAGACATGCAGGTGAAGGTTAGGACTGACTCAATCCTCAGAGTTTTTCTAGCATCAGTCTGAAATGCAGGGTTTTTATGGCTGGTGTAGCATTTCCTTTAGAATGTAGTTAGCACATTTCTTTAAACAATGTCTTTTTATTAAGAGGTTTTCCTTTTATACATATAAATATAAACATATATATTATATATATAAACAGAAAGAAAAGAAAGGGGTTACAGATGATCTGTACATTCGGGTTAAGTAGTACATTTAGGCTGTGAAATGAGTTCAGAAATGTATCTTCAGCTGTGAAATAAAAGGGAAAAAAGAGAAGAAAGAAAGAAAAATATAAACATATGTATGATATATCCCAAAGTAACATAATCCCTGCAAAATAATCCCATTTATTCCCACCCAGGTCACTACCCTAGACCTGCACACTGTATTTCCACACCTGACATAAGAGAGTTTGCTGAAAAATTCTTATAGATTTCAAAGAAGGGACCCCACATGCTTTGAAATTTCCCAGTGGGGTTCTGGAGTGAGTGTCTTATCTTTTCCAGTTTTAGACACGTCATGAGGTCATATAACCACTGTTTGTGAGAGGGAGGGGCAGCATCCCGCCACCTCAGTAGGATTGCCCTCCTGGCCAACAGGGAACAGAATGATAATGCCTGTTTTTTAGAGGCCAGTCGAAGCACCTCATTCCCACTGATGCCAAACAGAGCAAAAAGGGGGCCAGGGGCCAGCGTCACACTGAGAATCCTGGACAGGGTATGAAAAACGTCTGTCCAGAACTGAACGAGATTGGGACAAGACCAGTACATGTGGATCAGTGAGGCTTCAGCAGTTTTGCATCTGTCACAATATGGAGTGATTTCAGGATAGATATGGGATAGTCTGGATTTTGAGAAATGGGCTCTATGCACCTCTTTGAACTTGATTAAACAGTGGCGGGCACATAATGATGTTGTGTTGACATGTTTGAGTATAGAGGCCCATGTTAGTCAGAGATTGTCATGTTTAAGACTTCTTCCCACAGTGTCTTGAGCTTGGATGAAGAGGGATGTGTCAAATTTAACATTTTATTGTAAAGCAAGGAAATCAGCCCTCTACTGGTTGGACTGAGTTGTAGGATAGTCTCTAATAGTGTAGACTCTGGTGGAGGGCTTGAGTCTGAGGTCTGGGAACAAAGAAAGTGCCTGACTTGCAAGTATCTGAAAAAGTGTGTTGGTGGAAGACTATATTTATTAGCAAGTTGTTCAAATGATGCTAGTTTGTTGGCTATGAATAAGTCCTTAAAGCACTTCTGTGCCACTCCACAAACCCACCATCCTGGATAGAAGGTTTAAAGAGATGGTTAGATGCAATGGGGCTGAGAAGGGAGAAGTCACAGAGTTTAAAGTATTTCCTAAACTGGCCCCATATTTTTAATGAGTGCAACAACAGGGTTGGGGATGGAGTTGAATGAAGAAGATAAGAGTGGAGAGCAAAGTGCAGCTGGTAAGGATATACTGTTGTCACTATGCAATTCCATAGTCACCCAGTCAGGACAACCACTCCGATTCTGGTAAAAATACCAGAACACCAAACATCGTATGTTAGTAGCCCAATAATAACAATGAAAGTTGGGAAGTGCAAACCCACCCTCAATTTTAGATTTTTGAAGATGCATCTTATTAAGCCTTGGGCTTGGCCATAAATAAGATGATGACAGAGTCCAGTTCATTGAAAAAAGTGTTGGGAATGAAAATGGTTAAGGCCTGAAAAAGGTATAAAAATTTGGGTAGAATGGTCATTTTAATTGAATTGATACGTCCTACCAGAGACATAGAGAGTGGTGTTCAGTGGGTGAGGGACCGCTTCACTTGGTTCAGCAATGCACTCACATTTTCTTTGAAAAGGTTTTTATGTTTTTTTGTCACTGTGACTCCCAAATATGTAAATGTTTTCCTTTCAACTCTGAAGGGCAAGCTGGTGAAGTCTAACATACTTGCTTTGCTACTTAGCGGGAAGAGCTCACTTTAGTAAGGTTCAGTTTATACCCTGAAATCTGACTTGACTAAGCAGATTCAATGCAAATGGTAGTGAGGCTAAGGGCTTAGAAATAAAAAGCAGGAGATCATCTGCATAGAGCGGGACCTTGTGTTCTGTATTGTTTCTCCAAATGCCGTGTACCTCTTTGCAACTGCGGAACGCAATGGCAAGGGGTTCTATGGCAGATCAAAAAGCAGGGGGCTGAGAGAACATCCCTGGCATGTGCCTCTGTGAAGTTTGAAAGGTTTTGACAATTGGAGGTTAGTTCGTATTGTAGCAGATGGTTGAGAATAGAGTAATTTCATCCATGAAGTAAAGTTTGCTCCAAAGCCAAATCTATCAAGGACTGCAAAGAGATGATCGAACTCAATTCGATCAAAGACCTTTTCAGCGTCAAGAGAGACTACAGAGTCTGTAGAGCTGGAGTAAACTATGTTAAATAGCCTCCTTATGTTAAAATATGAATGACGACCTTTAATGAAGCCTTTCTAGTCTTTTGAAATAATTTTTGGAAGAACTATTTCTAGTCTACGGGCAAGTATCTTAGCTAATATATTAGCGTCTGTGTTCAATAGAGAAATGCGTCTATAGGAGGCACATTCCAACGGATCTTTTCTCTTCTTTGTAATAAGTGTAATACAGGCTTCATAGAATGACTGAGGAAGAGATCCTTGTCTGATGCAGTCCGTGAGGCTTGCACTAAGCTGCGTGGACAGTAATGAAGAGAAAAATTCTGACGGAAAGCCATCCGGACCTGGACACTTGCCAGATTGCATTGAAGCTATAGCCATAGAAACTTCTAACTGAGAGATGGGTTCATCCAGCCTTGTTTTAAGTTCTGGTGGAATTTCAGGAATGTCAGGTTTAGCTAAGAACTCATTAATTGCATTGCAGTCAGACTCTGAGACTCTGGGACTCTGAGGTGTAAAGCTGTGAGTAAAGATCCCTGAACACTTCATTAATTTTTTTGTGATCTTTGACTATGTTGCCATCTTGTTGTCGAATTTTAAGAATACTTTGCCTTGCCAAGAACCTTTTAGAAGGCTCGCCAGTAATTTATCAGGTTTGTCACCATGCATATAAAATCTGGATTTGTCATGTAAGAGTAAACGTTCAGTGGAGTACGTTGTGAGTAGGTCAAGTCTTGTTTTAAGTTCTACACGCTTTTTAAATATTTCATGACTCTGTTTGAGAGCATACTGTTCATCGGTCTCATTAATTTGTTGCATTAACTTGTTTCTTTCATGGGTGGACTGTTTTTTTTTTTTAATTCTTGCTGAATAAGCAATAATCTGGCCTCTGATATAAGCCTTAAAGGCATCCCATACGACAAGGCTGGAAGTCTCTGGGGAAGAGTTGGTGGCAAAGTAAAAGCATATCTCATCCTGGATAAACTTTACAAAATTTTTATCTGACAGAAGGGTCTAATTGAAACACCATTGTGCAGCTTTAACAGGAGGATGTGGAAGAGACAGAGACAGAGTGAGAGGGGCGTGATCTGAAAAAACTATGCTATGGTAGGCACAGGAGTGGACCTGCTGTAGACAATTAGTGTCAATTATAAAGTAACCAATTCTTGAATATGTATGGTGCACATGTGAAAAATAGGAGTAATCTCTTTTATGAGAATTTAGGGTATGCCAAACATCACACATTCCATATTCTGATAGAAAGGCATGAATGACAGATGCAGATCTGCTGAGAACATTACTCTTTTTTTTTCTTTTCTTTTTTTTTTTTGGCCTGTCCCATTTGGCTCTTTTCCCATCAGAATTAATGTCTAAAGGCAAAGAAAGATGCCCAACGGATTTACTTTACCAAATTGACCATCCCAGCCTTGCCGTAATGGTCCATTTGATTCACCTTTTATTGTTTATTTTATTTTCACTTGCTGAATACGGGACAGACTTGACTGGGGGAAAGAAGGGGAGAAAGAAAGAGAAACAGCTGAGAAGAGGGACGGGGGAGAAGGGCAAAAAACAAAAACCAACAGAATAAGCAGAGAAAAAAAATGCACATATGTGTTCTGTTGATCTTATGTGCTGCACAATAATGTTTAATATTTAGTATTTACTGTCATATTCCCATATATCATTGTGATGTTGTTTATTCTATTACTCTTGTTTTCTTCTGCTTGTTTTCTTTTTTCTTTCTCTGAGAACATTACTCTTAGTGGATGAGCGATCCATGGCTGGGTCTAACCAGCAGTTAAAATCACCCCCCAGAAAAAGAGAGTAGATATTTAAGTCGGGTAGAGAGGAGAATAGTTGTTTAAAGAAATTCTCGTCATCTGTATTAGGAGCATACACATTTACTAGGACAACAAGACTGTTATACAGTTTCCCACTGACTATGACATATCTGCCATTTTTGTCTGCTACGACATTGTGGGCCTCAAACTGAATGTTCTGCCTGCCCCTCCAATGTGAGAAGAGACGGCCCTGATGTGGGTCTCCTGCAGGAAAGCCATGTCAGTGTTATGGTGTTTCACATGTGAGAAAACCTTCCTTCTATTGACTGTATGATTTAGACCTTTAACATTCCAGCTTAGAAAGTTTAACTGCAGACTCATCTGATTTATAGAGCAAAGACAATATGCACACTGGCCTTAGATGATAAGAACAGAATAACTTTACAGTGGGTGGAAATTAGTTCAGAACAGGTTAAAAAAAAAAGAACAGTGTATGAGGTTCATAGCAGTGAGCCTTACCCTCCCCAAACCCTCCTCACAACAGAAAATGGCTGCCAAAAAAAAGAACAAAAACAAGCAGCGAGCTCTTCAAACTTAACATATTTAAAGTGTTACTTCTCCTGTCTATGATAGCAACAACCTAGGTGTTGAAGCAATCTAACCACTGCTCCTGTGGCCATAGAATAGTAAGCTGAAACCCCTTATCTTACTGTTAAGTTTTGAAATTGTGTATCAGCCACCAAGTCCAAATGTAATTGCTGGAGTGTTTCAAAGCAGAGTCCAAGTATGTAAACAAACAAACAACCAAACACAAAAAGGCAGATGTAGTTCAATAAGTACTACTGGTATAACTGAATTATTGAATGAGAACAGACGAAGGCTACGAATAGATAACAAAACTCCCTGTCTCCGTGCAACAGGTATTACATCATTAGCCAACGGGTAGAGATCAATGACGTTGCCTCCTTATTTATCAAAGAAAGAAAAATAATAAAATTATGGAGTTAAATGAAAGTAATAGTCAGCATTTCAGTACTATAACATTCAGACTATATCGCTGCACTTGGAGGGGAAAAGCAACATCTTACGTAGATCCAGACTGCGCCTCTATACATGTATGGGATGTTTGGTGCCTGCATATGATATAGGGCTGCCACGATTAGTCGACTAGTCACGATTACGTCGACTATCAAAATCGTCGACGGCTAATCTAATAGTCGAAGCATCATTTTAAGCTTTGTAAGATCCTGAAAGACATAGGCATAAGTAGGTTTTAAGAGTGTAATAACAGACTGAGACAGAAGACAGCAGCAATACATCTACGAGGATGACAGCTGCCGTTAATCAATCAATCAATCAAAATTTATTTATATAGCACATTTTTTAGACCGAGGTACACCAAAGTGCTTTCCAGTAAAATCGCAGTACAAATAAAATCACAATAAAATATAAATTACAAATATATAAAATATAAGATAATTACATAATCTAAATACAGAGCCAGATGTAAATTACCCTAATTCGCCTTAAATGCCAGATCAAACAAATACGTTTTTAAACGTGATTTAAAAGACTGAATGGAATCTGACGCGCGAATATGAAGAGGGAGAGTATTCCATAGCCTGGGTGCAGCAACGGCAAAGGCACGGTCTCCTCTGGTCTTCAGCCGAGACCTAGGTTGCACCAAGAGCAGTTGGCCCGATGATCTTAGTGCTCTCTGAGGGCTGTACAGACAGAGGAGATCAGCTAAGTAATCAGGTGCCATATTGTTTAAAATTTTATAAGTAAACAATAGAATTTTAAAATCAATTCGATATTTGATAGGAAGCCAGTGTAAATTTTTCAGAACAGGGGTGATAGAGTCAAACTTTCTAGTGCCGGTCAAGAGACGTGCTGCGGCATTCTGGACCAGCTGCAGACGCTGCAGAAGAGAAGATTGTAGGCCCAAGTAGAGTGAAAACCCTGAAGAAGAAGAAGCATCCTCCGTTATCGTCCAAATTCAGGGGCCGCATCTTTCGGAGGCCGCATTTGTTGGCCGATTACTTTACAGCAGGGCTGCCCAATCCCAGTCTTCGAGAGCTACTATCCTGCAGCTTTTAGATGCATCCCTACTCCAACACAGCTGAATCAAATGGTTTGATTACCTCTTCAGCATGCCATCGTGTTTGGCAAAGGCCTGATAACAAGCCATTCATTTGATTCAGGTGTGTGGGAACAAGGATGCATCTAAAAGCTGCAGGACGGTAGCTCTCGAGGACCGGGATTGGGCACCCCTGCTTTACAGCAATGCGATGAAGGCTGTCCAAATTCAAAGACTCATCCAA
The DNA here is from genome assembly GCF_057382275.1 of Copadichromis virginalis. Classification (NCBI taxonomy): domain Eukaryota; kingdom Metazoa; phylum Chordata; class Actinopteri; order Cichliformes; family Cichlidae; genus Copadichromis; species Copadichromis virginalis. The sequence continues at coordinate 30,683,291 of NC_140632.1, read as the reverse complement.
ATGCGTCCTCCTTGTCACTACCCGATCCATACCGTTAACCCGATCAGTACCACGCATGTGCGAAAGGTGTCTACTTCCGGTCAAAGCATTTTACAATAGTTACGGGTCAGAGTATCTGTTAAGATGTTAAGAATAATAGAATAGAATAGAATAGAATAGAATTCAACTTTATTGTCATTGCACATGCACAGGTACAGGGCAACGAAATGCAGTTTGCATCCATCCAGAAGTGCTTTAGTGATATAGATATATTACAATATATATTAGCAATAATATAGATATGTGAGTATATTACAGAAATGGGTCTATTATGGTATGTTATAATGTACACGGTATGAAGTATGTTGTGAATATTCTATAACTATAAGTATGTACAGGCTGTAGTGAGTACAAGCTATGTACAGGCTATGAACAGGATATAAATATGAAAAACTATACAGAATATGAAATAAATAACTTTACAGAAATCTGAGATATACAGCTATACAGAAATGGGAACTATGCAAGTTGTAAACAGTTGTAGGATTAATAATGATCGAATGTACAGAATGATTATTTACATAGAGCTATACAGTAGTGCAGTTAAGATAAGTGAGATATGTGGATAATTTCTACAGAGGCTATATAAAGTGCTAGTGGTTGTGAGTGGTGGTTCAGTCCATGTTATTATTGTGTGTTTGAGGGTACAGTTGTCCATTGTGGGTGTGTGTATGTTCAGTCCATGTGTTAATGTGGGTCAGATGTCAGGAGGCAGAGTTCAGGAGTCTGACAGCTGTGGGGAAGAAGCTGTTCCGGTACCTGGTGGTCTTAGTCCGGAGGCTCCTGTAGCGCCTCCCAGAGGGCAGGAGGGTGAGGAGTCCATGTGATGGGTGACTGGGGTCTTTGATGATTTTCCCAGCCCTTTTCAGACACCGCTTCCTGTAGATGTCTTTTATGGCAGGAAGTGGTGCTCCGGCGATGCGCTGGGCAGTTTTCACGACCCTCTGCAACGCCTTCCGGTCCGAGGCAGAGCAGTTCCCGTACCAGACTGTTATACAGTTGGTCAGGATGCTTTCGATGGTGCAACGATAGAAGTTCACCAGGATGTCTGAGGACAGGTGGTTCTTCCTCAGAGTCCTCAAGAAGAAGAGGCGCTGGTGAGCCTTCTTGACCAGCTTGGAGCAGTTGGTCGTCCAGATGAGATCCTCGGAGATGTGGACTCCCAGGAACTTGAAGCTGCTCACACGTTCCACAGCCGTCCCCTTAATGTGGATGGGTGGATGTGGGTCAGCATTCCTCCTGTAGTCCACGATGAGCTCCTTGGTCTTCTCGGTGTTAAGCAGCAGGTTGTTTCTGTCGCACCACTCAGCCAGACGATCCACCTCCTCCCTGTAGGCGGCCTCATCGTTGTCACTGATGAGTCCAATCGCCGTGGTGTCATCTGCAAACTTAATGATGGTGTTGGAACCAACAGCAGGTCTGCAGTCTATAATAAGTATGTCTTAAATTTTTTTGCAATAATGAAACATTTCAATATAATGAAGACAAAAACAAAAAATAAAAAGATAGTTACGGATCAGGAGTCCCCGATCCTTACTGCGCATGTGCAAAGTCGGACCGTACAAATCGGGTCTACCCGATCCGTACTGCGCATGTGCAGATGTTCTCTTCTTCTTTGTTTCGTTTAATTGCAGTTTACTCCCCAGTGTACAAGGATACCGCCACCTGCTGACCGAGCGAATGAACCCTATTGTAAACTGAACTAGTGTCATTACAAATGCATGTTAAATTTGATTTAGTGATTGTCGAGTGTATTTTTGCTTGTCTGTGAGGAGAGGATTGTTGGAATAGTGATGATGATGTCCGCTATCACTGTCAGTTGTCAGTAAACACTTAATCTGGCGGATGAATCTTCACGTGACATATTACTAAGTCAGTATTATTAAGTCTGTAATTAGGAGCCATTCTTCTTATTTTACGGCGCTGCTGTTCAATCGGGGACGCTCTCTGTTGAGGAGAAAAGCATGAATTTGTTTGTATATGAATTATCCATTGTTTAAATGTCCCAGGCAGTCGAAAAGGAGGCAGAGCTGTTGAGAAATGCTAGGAGCTAACTGGGCCATAGGAGCTAACTGGGCGCTAACCGTGTCATTCAAATACATAACTGTCGCAATGTTGGCAAAGAGAGGAAGTGACGTAAGGTTTGCGCATGCGTGGTACCGATCGGGTTTCCAGTACGGATCGGGTAGTAACACTCCTTTTCCACAGATTTGAAGGATGGGTCTGGTGTAAAACCTTTGTGGCCCAACCTATCCCAGGATTCATAGCGCGGCCCAGCCAATTCCCGTTTCCAACAATGGTGGCAGGTATTACACTTATTACTCTTTCTGAGTCACAAAATAAACTTTTAACATATTTTCAGAATGTAGCTGTGTGAACTTCTAATGGGGGCAACCATGGCTCAGGGGGTTGGGAAGTGTATCTGTAACCGGAAGGTCGCCGGTTCGATCCCCGGGCTCTCTGTCCTGGTCGTTGTGTCCTTGGGCAAGACACTTTACCCTACCGCCTACTGGTGTTGGCCAGAGGGGCCGATGGCGCGATATGGCAGCCTCGCCTCTGTCAGTCTGCCCCAGGGCAGCTGTGGCTATAACCGTAGCTTGCCTCCACCAGTGTGTGAATGTGAAAGTGAATGAATAGTGGCATTGTAAAGTGCTTTGGGTGCCTTGAAAAGCGCTATATAAATCCAATCCATTATTATTAATGTTTTTGTCACTTTTTACGGAATCAAACTCAAAGTAAGATCAGTCCTTCCACACTTTAAACGCTGCACGGTCATACTCTCTCCCGCACTCGTTATATTATCCATTTTTGATCTGCACACAGCTGTTGCCATGAACGTCGCACTCGCTTACGTCATTGTCATGAGACACTCTCACAAAAAAAAAATAAATCAGGAGGCCGGCCATGCGGAAGGCAGTGCGGCAACAGAGCAGGTCCAGAGACCGACCGCGAAGCCAGCGGTGGCGACAGAACAGATCCGGAGGCTGGCCACGTGGAAGGCAGTGGCGGCGACAGAGCAGGTCCGGAGACCGGCCACGTGGAGGGCAGTGGCGGCGACAGAGCAGGTCCGGAGACCGGCCACGTGGAGGGCAGTGGCGGCGACAGAGCAGGTTCGGAGGCCGGCCGTTAAGCCAGCGGCGGCAACAAACTCGTTCAAGAGGCCGCCCTCGACAGCAATGACGTCCAACTAGAGGCCTGGAAAGCAGCCGGCGAAGGCGAGGTGGTACAGGCCGAGCTGGATCAGACAGTGGTGTGGCAACCGCAGGACCAGACGAGGCAGGACCAGATGGCAGTGTGGCAGCTGCGGAACCAGACGGCAGTGTGGTAGCTGCAGAACCAGACGGCGACGGTGTGGAGGGTTGCAGGTGGTGATGCAGCAGCCGACGGTGTGGAAGTTGCAGATGGTGACGCTGCAGGCGATGGTGTGGAAGTTGCAGGTGGTGGCGCTGCAGGCGACGGTGTGGAAGTTGTAGGTGGTGATGCTGCAGGCGACAGTGTGGAAGTTGTAGGTGGTGGAGCAGGTGGTGGCTGAACAGGCTCCCCAGAGCTGTCAGTGGACACGAGGATGTGCTGGCTGGGTCCTCCAGAACCTCCAGCTGATGTAGTTTGATGCTAGCCGGGCTCTCCTGAACCCCCAGTTAACAAGACTTGATGCTGGTTGGGTTCTCCTGAACCCCCAGCTAACTTGACAGAATGCTGGCTGGGTTCTCCAGAACCCCCAGCTGACGTGGCTTGATGCTGCACGGACCCCTCAGGCCCTCCAGTGGAGACAGGCGGCTGAATGGGCCTCCTGGACCCTCCAGCGGAGACAGTCACTGAACCAGCAGGTACGGAGACCTCTGGCAGTGTGGACACTGGCCGGAGCTGAGCAGCACATTGGCTTGGAGCAGGCAGTGACAGTGGGATGCAGGGCTGAAAGTGTTCTCCAACACACCTAACGAAGGTGGATGGGTGAACTCATTAAAACTCTCAGTGGGTGCTGACGGCTGAGACTGCTCAGTTGAGTTCCCAGGTGAAGCTGCTGGCGCTGGTGTCTTAACTTCTAGGGGTCCAGAGTTGACTGGTGGCTGACACCCAGCCTCTGGGGAGACCCTGGAGGGAGTAACTGTCTCGAAGAAGGCCAGCTTAAGAGAACCAGCAGATGTTGTTGTGTAATGTGTTCCCTGCTTAGGGTGAGACGGTGAGGATGAAATAAACAAACAGTATTCTCACAAACAGGAGCTCTGGGGTTCATAATGCCTTGGTGACAACAGTCTGTGTAATCCCTGACATAAAAGGCGGAGGAACAGAGTCTTTCTCACTCACCCCAGCTCGGCGTCCACGAGAGAAGCTGGACTCCTGTTGGAGCCGGGAGGTGCTTGACGGTGACGGGGGAAAACTCTGGTGCGGCTGCTCCGGCTGTGGTGTGGAAACACTGGGAGAACCGGGTGGCACAATAATAATCCCCAACATCCTGTAGAGCGCCTGTGCAGGCGTGAGCTGGCTACAGGCGGGCTCATAGTAATCCTCACGGAGCTGGCCGACTGCAGTCTCGGGAAAGCCAGTCTCATTTACAGCAGTCATCGGGGAGCCAGGAAAAACCATTTCCCTCACTTACTGCACAGAAGACTGAACCAGAAAAAAAATGTCCTTGTGCCAGAGTCAGACTTCTTCTCACTCACATCAGCCAGCTGTACCGGCATCCGGCTGTGGGGCGAGCAGGCGAGCGGTAGCGGCGGGGGGTGAAGGTGAAGTTCATGGAGAATGAAATCCTGTACAAGCGGGTGCAGTGAATCCAATAGCCAGGGGTGTCGTGGTCCTGAGCCTGTTGACTCAGTGTTTTGTGTTTCTTTATGCTTTTGTTATTCTGATTAGGTATTTCATTATCATTCGCCATTTTGGTTAGGTTTCTGTTCTCTGCCTGTCCATGTCCCCCCTGTCTGTCCATGATGTCTTTATGCCTGCTTGTGAGTCTGCATCTGTGTCTCTGTCTGTCGTGTGCTTCCTGTTTTATTTTGTAGGTCTGAGTCCTATGTCAGTGCGTTCAGCTTTGTGCTCTCCCTGTCTCGTCAGTGTAATCAGCGTCAGCTGTGTCTCCCAGCTGTTTCCTCTTCGTTCCGTTCACCTCTTGTATTTAGTGTCTGTGTCTTCCCCTACTCGGTGTCGCGTCGTTAACGTCTTCTACCCTCAAGTTAACTGTGTGTTCCGTCTACTAGCCTGCCTGTCTGCTTAGTTTATTTCTGTATTCTTAGTTTAGTTAAGTTTATGTTCCTTTTCTGCCCAGAAATAAAGCTGCGTGTTTTGAGTTTACATCTGCCTCATAGTCCTGCATTTTGGGTCCTTCCTCCCTGCCTGCCTGCACACAGCCATGACAAGGGGTGACCAGAAATAAGCTGCTGTAGCCTGGCTTCCACAGCGTAGGGAAATGATTCTCCCTCATGCGCAAGCCACAGGTTATTTAATCTCAAAGCAGAGTCAATAATGACCTCCTGAAGCTCCTTGGGTGGGGCGAATGCTGCTGGATCCATAATCTGGCTGGTCTGTACTGTCACGGCGAATGGAGTGAGCCGTGTGGGGAAATAAATGAGGATCCACGCACAGGCACTCGCAGACCTTCACAGTAAAACAAGAAACAACTACACAAAAAACACAGACCAGACACAGAACTAAATCTACACTAAACATTAGACAGAAAACCTAAGAACTAATCCCATAACACAAATAAACAAAAACATAGAATTCCAATAACACTCAACAAAGCACAAGAGTCAGAATAATAATACAAAATACAAAATCAAACCAAAACATGAGAACTCAAAAAAACTGGGTTAAACTGACCCAGAATCTGCGAGAGAATTCAACATGAATGAACTTTATAAAACATGAACAATGAATCAATGGTACGGAAGTAGAGGAAGCAAGAAGAATGAGTAAAGTTTGCCTTATCTGACTGTTTTATTTCGCACAATGCGCCTTATGATCTACCTTCCTTTAGCATGTCCAGAAGTCCAACTTTTTGATGGTTAGCATCTTCCTCTGCCTTTTGGGTGCTGCAGCAGGTCCCTTTGACGGTGCAAAACATTTCATCGACATTGTTGTGTGTGTTGGGGAGAAAACTTACAAACATACAATACAGCACTTCAGAGTCACACTGCTAGCGATCGAAGATTTATGTAAATTTGACAAGCTGAACGCATTCTGTACTGTACAGGAGACATGGCACGGAGGAGATTGATTGACCATGGTCTAAAGCCGATCAGGACGTAGAACACAATGCGCTGTAACAAAAAAATTTATATATTTTTAAAAATTCTCTCTGTAGCTGTAAGGTTAGGTCCAGATACCTAGAGCCACAAGTGTTCAGGATGTAACTCAGTGACAGAAAGCTGTGTATGCTTATCAATAAATCATAATTAACTTGGAGTAACTGATGTTCTCTATTTATTAGTACAATGTAGTATCAGCTAAGAGCTGCTAAATGTCTTTGCAAGTCAAAAGACCTACACTCCAACAGTTTGGATCTTAATATTTAATGGGTTTGATTTTTTTAGTGTTTAGAATAGGGATGGGTATCGTTTAGGTTTTATCCAATACCGGTGCCAAACCGGTACTTTTGAAACGGTGCCGGTGCTTAAACAGTGCTCAAACCGGTGCGTAAAGAATGGAGAACACAAACTTTGTCCAAAAACCTCTCATGTTTAGCTGTTTTATTGTAAAAAGATAACAATATTAGCCTTTTCTGCAGCTATAGGGAATATATGGTATCACTCTTGGCTGGAAGCAGCACTTAAACAATGGAAAAAACACAAACTTTTTCCAAAAACCTCTCCTGTTTAGCTGTTTTCTACTTTTTCTTTGGTCATTTTAGCCTTTTTGGCCAGGGTGAAGGGAGTATCTGCCATCCAACAAGAAGACAACTATGTAACTACGATGTTGTTTGCTAGTTCACCTTACATGCATTAATGTAATAACGTGGTTAGCCTACTCAACGTAAATTACACATGAACAACATTAAGCTACTCACGCAGAGAAGAACAGCTGCTGCTGCCGTCATCATGCCTCATCATTTCTGCTACACTGGCAGGGTTAGGGGCCAGGACTCTCCACTTCGGGTTCTTGGGGGATGTTGCTAATTCCGGGTCTGATAACAAGCACCACACCGGCAGTAGATGTGCTCGGTGTGAGGTCTTGCAGCAAGCTATCAAATACGGTGCATTTTTCGGCTTTTAAAAAAATGCTATGCGTCGCCAGGTGTTTCATCAGATTCGAGGTGTTACTTCCTTTGCACAGTATCACCTTAAAGCACTTGTTGCAGGCTGCTGAGTTTGCATATTTTGCTGAGAAGTACAGCCACACTTTTGACCGCTTCACCTTGGGCATTTTTAATCTGTAGCTCTGCTCTAAAAGAACGTGTCTACCTACTATCCTTGGAAAGGTAAAATGATTGGCTAGAATCCAAAGTGTATGACATCTCAGGGGAAAAAGGGCACCGAAATGTGCGCTGCTTTTCGGTCTGGTTACTACCGTTTATGTCAGAACTGGTGCCATAATGGCACCGGATACCGGTACCCATCCCTATAGTTTAGAACGAGCTCATTTGACCTTTGCTAAATATTCTAGCTTTCAGACATGTGCTTATGAGACAAGTGTAGCTTTTGAGCAGGGTGACCATTTTCATTAGCTCTTTGATTATTGGACAAAATATTCTCTGTGGGAAGTAAATATTTTTGATACATGTATGTTTTATTCAGTGAGATAATATCGACACACTTTCATCCCTTTTATGATTTTTAAAGTGCAGTTGCAAACATTAAAACACTAAAACACGTCCTGAATTCCAGTCTCGTTTCACTCTGTGTTACCAATGTGTAAATTATTTTAGTACTTGAAACTGTATTTAATCTGTTTTTGGCAAATTAATTCAACTCAAAATGTAAGTGTATGGACGAGACAATAAAGTCTGTAACCACAACTCTACAACCATGCAAAAAGAAAAATTACACAGTGTTGCGGTCCTGGGTAGGTGACCCAGGGTTTTGTATTTTGAAATTATTGTATAGTCTTCGTCTTACACTCTTCTTTGACGGGATGAAACCACCAAACTATTCTCAGAGAGAAAGTATCTGACTCAAAAGTAGAAGAAAGAAAAGACAAGCAATAAGGAGGGTGGGGAAACAGAAACCTCTGAGTGTATTGAATGCAGATGGGCTGAAATGTTGTTATTATACACAAATAATAGATAAGAGGCTCATTTTAAATCAGTTTATAGTAAAAGGAAAGAAAATCACCTTGATAATATAATCTCAGTTCTTTTTGGGTTTTTTTTTTTTTTTGCTGTTGTTTTTCACAAATAACACAATCTGAAGGTGGATTGCTTGGCACTTGGAATGGTCTGTCTCTGCACAAAAAAGTATTAAACTGACTTTTTTCCCCCTTCATTGGAATTGACTGACGTACCACTTGTTTTAGTGATACAGGCTGTAATGAAAAACATTTATTTTCTAAATGGGACTCCACAGCCACAGGGCTGGCCCCTGGCTAAGTGGCTTTATTCTCCTGCTTTGTCAGAGTGATGAAATTGCAGTTGCTTTGCAGGTCTCCATTCAGAAGTCACTACGAGGCATTATGAGCAAAATGTTTTCCAGTCATAGAGGGGTCAAAAGCCATCCGTATTTATTCATGAGGCACTGGGGGAGTGCTCTGTCGCGAATGCTGGCCTGTTTTAAGGGCTGGATTAGACTGCACTTTCAGAGGCCCTTTTTTAACAATGCCTCTGCCTTCTGTATTGAACTGCTATTTCATAATGTAATTTACCTGCTCATGCTGTGCAAAGATTGCAGATGCACAAAAGGTTTAGACACTGAGAGCAAAACAGAAATGGCAGTGAGACCAGTGCTTCTGCACTCCACTGAAAGGATGGAGTGCCCTCTCTTGGCTCAATATGAGATTTATTTCCAATTTTGAAGGTAAACAGTACAATATGCATCACCATAATGTGACTAAGCTTTTTGGGGGATTTTTTTCTCAACTTTGCTTTGAATGTTTTTACAAATAGAGATATGAAGTTTAGTTTTAAAGTGAGGACAGACATTAAGGACACTTAGAAGCTAGGAAACATCATTTGTTTATTGAGACAGTTGAAATAAAACAGTCACAGTTTCTTAATAAATTCATTATGTAACAGTCGGGATGCAATAATTAAACACTGTTGATTAACAATGGGTCAATTGACGACATGATCGAAAAGCTGAGTTCAGTCATGTGAATTTGTCATTGTAACACATAGAAGGCTCTCCAAAGCTGCTTCTTGGCTTCACATCAAGCAAGAGAAAAACCTTAACAGCAGTGCAGTGTTGCTAAAAAGCTATTCAGACCTCAGGGTAACTGCAGGACTAGCAGTTATCTGCAGGTTATTCAACAAAAGGACCTCTTTCAGAATATTCACCGTCATGTGGTCGTTCTCAAGAAGTATCGATTCATTCTTGTGCATACAGAATTGTTCATTTGGAATGCTGAAGCCAATTTTTTAAAACCGTAGCAGTAACTGATCTTTCTCAGCATGCCAGTGTATTCCATTAAATCAGATTCTCAGCTTGTCTGAAATAAATAAATAAATAAATAAATGTAACAAAGTGGTGGTTGGGCAAGCGTTTCCTTTAATGGCAATGCAGCACTTTTCAGCCTTATGTGAGCGCGGCTTAATCACTTGTAAGACTTGAGTGAGTGTGTGTTAATAAACATTAGGCTGTCTCTCTTCCCTCGGTGATTAGTAGTTTATGTGCTTGGCTCTCTGCAGGCTGAAGTCACAGTCCTGAAGATTGATGGAGGGCCATGCTATTCAAACAGCAGGCATTGCTGAGACAGAAGCTCTTCGTTTTGGGCAGCCTTGCTATCGGAAGTGTCCTCTATCTCGTGGCCAGGGTTGGGACTTTGGATAGGTAAGTCATGGCGGGTATATTTTAAAACATACATTGCCTTAATTTAAAGCAACTTGCATTACAAACTTTAGTGTCCTATACTTTTTAAACCAATCACAGTGTATTCCAGAAACATTTCTGTACTTTATAAAATCTTGAAGTATTTATGCATTCATAGACATGCAACTTGGCAATGTGTAGCTTTGACAGGTACACATTTAAATCATTTTTTATCCTAAAATGGAGGTTGTGAAGTTCTCCTGACTGAGGCAGATTTTCTGCTTTAGATTAAATGAGAGAAATTCTTCAGTATTTTCATTTCTTGAGGTGAAATTTTTACAGTACTTAGTGCCATCAGTTATTCTAAAAACAAACAAGTCATATATCTGGTATATGCACTGCTGTAGTCATCTTTATTGACAAAGATGTGGTGCTCGCAATTTTGCATGTTGAAAAGGTGGTGTGGTGTGAGGACTTGGGTATGCATAAGAGAAATGGCATTCCAAAGAAATGAATACCATAGTTGATGAGGAACTAACCATGAACCAGTTGAGGGATCTGTTAGACACAGACTGTATGTAAAATATGAATGCAGCGTTCAAGTCTAAAAAGTGGAGACAGTTCCTTAAACCTGCATAATGGCCAGCAGGGGGCAGCAGCTTTGGCAGTTTATGGCTGTTTGTGGTTACTACTCAGTGACTCACTATACTTCCTTGTTTTAAAAAAAGGGTTTTGGTGACAGTGAGAATATTCAGTTCAATACCCCAGAAACAGGACAAACCAGTGGGTGACTTTATGCTTGCTGTGTCCTTGGTGCTAGGACGAGTCTGCTGTGGTGGCGCAACTCACAGTACTTTAAACATCTGCTGCAAAAGCCTTAGTCTTAACATACCGCAGGCTTTTCAGAGGTCTCAGAAGGTCATAGATGTTTCAGGATGTTTCTTTGCATTAGCTTCAGAGAATTGTTCCATTAATAATAAGTTTTACATTCAAGTAGCTTATTTAGTTAAGATTGAAGTGATAAATGTATTCTATGAGCGATAAAATTCCTTATAGAATGAGATACAAAATAAGATAGATGCGTTCTTTTCCTGTGTTTCAGGCTACAGCCCATTTGCCCAGTTGACAGCAGACTGTCCGCCCCTGAACCAGAGCAAATTCCTCTCCGCACTCTGCAGTTTAAGCGTGGCCTCCTACATGAAATCCGTAAGGGCAATGCCACCAAAGAGCAAATTCGCCTGCACAACCTGGTCCAACAACTGCCTCAGGCCATTATCATCGGGGTGCGTAAAGGTGGCACCCGTGCCCTGCTGGAAATGCTCAACCTGCATCCAGCAGTTGTCAAGGCTTCACAAGAGATCCACTTCTTTGACAATGACCAAAATTACGCTCGTGGCATCGACTGGTACAGGGGGAAAATGCCCTTCTCCTTCCCTCATCAGATCACCATTGAAAAGAGCCCCGCTTACTTCATCACAGAGGAAGTCCCTGAACGGATATTCAAGATGAACTCTTCCATCAAGCTGCTGATCATCGTGCGCGAGCCTACCACCAGAGCTGTGTCGGACTATACCCAAGTGCTGGAGGGCAAGGAGCGCAAAAACAAGACCTACCACAAGTTTGAGAAGCTGGTCATTGACACCAACACCTGCGAGGTGAACACGAAATACAAAGCAGTCCGGACCAGCATCTACACCAAACATTTGGAGCGTTGGTTGAAGTACTTTCCCGTGGAGCAGTTTCACATTGTGGATGGGGATCGCCTTATTACAGACCCGCTGCCAGAGCTGCAGCTTGTTGAGCGCTTCCTTAACCTCCCCTCCAGGATCAGCCAGTATAACCTGTACTTCAATGCCACCAGGGGATTTTATTGTCTGCGATTTAACATTGTCTTTAACAAGTGCCTGGCAGGCAGCAAGGGCCGCACCCATCCGGAGGTGGACCCATCAGTAGTGACTAAACTGCAAAAATTCTTTCATCCCTTCAATCAGAAGTTTTACCAGATCACTGGTAGGACATTCAACTGGCCATGATGAGCTCAAACTCCTCTGATGAGATTCTTTGAATTGGGGTTTATTTAAAAATGCCAAATTCTGAGACCTCGAAAGACATTAATAGCACTTTGATGGCATTTAATACCAGGATGACAGTGTGACCAAATATAAAAGGAACTTGATGTAAATTTCTTTTCAAATGTGTGAAAGAAAAAAGAACAAAATAGTTTCATGGTTTGACTAAAAGCTGCAGTTCAAAGCATTTGATCTTGCAAATGAACTCACTTGTCTGTCAATGTTTTCCCCATGTAGAGAAAAAAACAGTGCTGAGCTGTGTGATTAACTAAAGAGATTATTTTTAAGAGATTATCAAACACTGACATTCGTGCTGTTAAGATAAGCTATAAGTGTGATGCTTTTTTTCATGAAAAAACACCTTCAAAACCGAACAGAAAAAGTTCATCATTCCTTATCGTGGTGTTTACCTGGCCAAAACTGCATGTAAAATCCAGTTGCCAGTATAACACAGTAGACTTTTGTGTTTGCTCATTGTGTTTTATTTAACGCCTGCTGTGATCAGTCCTTTAGAACAGCGGTCCCCAACCTTTTTTGCACCACGGACCGGTTTATGCCCGACAATATTTTCACGGACCGGCCTTTAAGGTGTCGCAGATAAATACAACAAAATAAAACTAGTACCGGTACCGAAAAAAAGAAGATTTATTCATAACACACGTGAAAAGACCCAGGAAAACCGAGTTAATGATAAAAACGATAACAAAATAATGCTGAAAACCGATAAAAACCCTGAAAACCATACATTTCACACCTGAGCCTCAACACTCGCGGTCCAGTACCAAATGACTCACGGACCGGTACCGGTCTGAGGCCCGGGGGTTGGGGACCGCTGCTTTAGAAGGTGGCCTCCTTTAGTTTTTAACATAATACCTAGTCTGTAGAACAGATTGGCTTATCAGAATAGTTATAAGTGTTGCAAGCTTGGCTGTCACCATGTCCAAAACCTTTAAAGCATTTAAGACTTGAGCTTGTGTTTATAAATGTAAGTATACTGTTCTTTTCCCCTACTGCTTTCTCATTGGGTTACCAACACTTAGTGAAGAAAAGAAGGTGTCCTCTGATGACTCATGTCAAACCAGCTGTTTGTTCTATGCTGATTTTTTTTAAAAAAGGAAATCTGTTCTGTGCAAATATTCATTCTGTATCATAAGTGTGTTGTTAAATTAATAGAATGTGTAAACATTTGTGAGAGGATTTCATGTGTATTGGTGTATTTTAATATTCTTTTTGAGGGTAGTAGATCAGAAATAACTGACTTGCAGACTTACACCGTGGTTGTAATTCTGAGTGGTGGAAAGAAAGAAACTTAGTGGGGTACAAACCAAAACCACCATCGGTGTCTCCCTGAAGAAATGTTGATGAGATGAGATGAGATGAGATGAGATAGCCTTTATTTGTCAGTTGAAGGTCTTTTGCCCACAACCGAGATGACAGACCTTGCCGACCGTATACAATACAAACATCACATTGGGGAGACAGGTCAGGCCAGGTAGCAAGCAAAAAAATAATCGAAATGTGCAACACAAAAGGATAATGCAGGAATGCACAGGTATCAACACACCATAACACAATAAACACAAACAAGCAACATGGGAAATGTTCTATTGATTCATGTTTCTGGACACAAACGTCCCTACATTATTTTCATATCCCTGAATGTAATGTTTAATCTTGCTTTCATCAATATTTTTTAAAGCAAATAAGTCTGCATTTGGAAAATGGAAGGGCAGTGGAGCAAAGAATTTACACACACACCCAAGTTTAAGTCATATATATCAGAGATTTCTACATTAGCATCAATTCTTCAAAAATTCATTCGGTTACGTTAAGGCACTAAAAACGACAAAGACTAGGTCTAGACACTACAGTTGCTACAGTACAGACTTTGAGTTTCATTAACGTCTGATTTGGTTCCAAAACAAAATAACCCTGTCTTTAGAATAACTTAGCATGAAAACAGGATTCAGAAACAGCTAACCCAGTTCTGTCCAAAGTTCACAATATGGCTACATTAAGGGGCATGAATAGAATAAGAGACTACCAAAATAGTTTTTGGTAAAAAATGTTTCATCATCATTTACAGTTTGCCTTGTACCTGAGCAATACTGTACAGGATTACTGCTGCACAAAGAATCTGGAACCACTCTCAAGCTATGAGAGGATTCTGTCTGCCATGATTTTCTTTAAGTGGACATTTCCCCAACTTTCACTATATACATATATAATGTTCAGACATCAGATTTGTTAAAATGTGGTCTGGTTCTCAAAAGTCTTCCACTCAGATATAGCTCCATAACAACACTATAACTGTGGAAAAACCGAAGAACTGATTAGTACTCATGTACAACCTGATAAGTTAACAGCTCCAGCTCTGTCCATGTGCAAATCTGTACTGGCTTTTTTTGTTATTACCCTCTTAAAATTCCTTTAAAGCTCAGCATAAAATCAGGGCATTGCCCAAAAATGACTCTCGGGGTAAATATAAATATCAAACCAGGTGAAAACTGACGAAAAACAAAAACAATTAACCCTCCTATTGTTTAATTCCCAAACTATGCAATTGCTCTCGACAGGGCGTCAGCGATGACATTTTCCGTCCCTTTCTTATGTTTGATTTGCAGGTTGAAATCTTGCAAAAGAAGGGACCAACGCATAAGTCTCTGATTTGAGTTTTGCATCTGGGAGAGAAACACCAATGGATTGTGGTCAGTGAACACTTGAACAGGGATAGAGCTGGATCCGATATACACCTCGAAATGCTGCAGGGCTAACAACAAGGCAAGGGCTTCCTTTTCAATAGTGCTGTAGTTAATCTGATGTTTGTTGAATTTTTTGGAAAAATAACAAATTGGGCGATCCACGCCGCGATGGTCTTCCTGCATAAGGACAGCTCCTGCACCAGCCGCACTAGCGTCAACCTCGAGCTTGAAAGGGGACATGAAATTTGGTGCCGTAAGAACAGGGGAACTGCACAGTAATGCTTTCGCAGACTCGAAAGCAGTCTGACAAACAGGCGTCCACACAAAAGGCTTCACCGGACTGATCAAATCGGTGAGAGGAACGACAACAGTGGCAAAGTTCTTACAAAAACCTCTGTAATAACCACACATTCCTAGAAATCGGCGCAGCGCCCTTCTCGTTTGTGGGACTGGAAACTCAACGATCGCCTGTATTTTCGCAGTCACCGCCAGTATCTGTCCCTGACAGGTGGGTCAGGGACAGGTTTGTTGGGCAATACTTCAGGTAATGGAGTTAACAAATCCATATTTGTTACAGCCATAAATGTATCTAATTCTATTGCATGGTAGTAAGAAATGAAAGAATGTAACGGATAAAGCAGTGGAACTGAATTTTATGAAGCGCGTTTTTACCATGTTTCACACATCCTTATGAGTCCACTTTTCCCATCCTCTGGGTTGAATGGGACTCCTCGCGGTGGGGTAAGTGGCCTACCGAAGTTGTCTAACCCGCCCCTCCCCGCCGAAGTTGCGCCTCCCATTCAGCGACTTTCCGCCGTGTGTAATTATGTGTTGATGCCGTCTATCCCATCTTCTGTCTGCTGAAGCAAATTCAAACCAACTTTTTATTTCTAGAGGCACTTTTAAAATGGCTTACACGACCGCAGGCGGGACCAAGAAGAAGGTCTGCTACTACTACGACGGTATGGGACATCCTGAGCGTGTGAATGGGCAGCCCAAACTGAGCCATCTGGCAGGCTAACGCTAGCCAGCTAGTCAGTGTAGCTGCTGGTGAATGTATACTGTTTAACACTAGCAAGCTAACGAGTAGGCGCTAATGACCATCGTTTGAAAGGTCTCCGCGGTGCAAAGAGAGTATTCGTGTGTTTACTATTATGAGTAAAAGTAAAAAAAAAATCACCTTACTTCAACCGAGTCAGAGAAAAGAGGAGGGCTTCGGTTAAATTAATGTTGAGAATTTGCGACACAAGCACTCATTGTCACGATTGTATAACTTATAGTTGCAGACGTAGATCGGGCTTTGTGCACCGCGTTACCTCTGTTAAATCAAAAATGATTAGGAACTGATGAGTCGTCGTCAGAGTTACATTCGTAAAAATAATGAAGCAAAATGTGCCACTGTTACACAATTAAGTGCTCAGGCCTTATTGGAGCGTATCACCGTGTTGTCTAACATCACTCTCTCTCATAAGAGAAACCCCTTATTTGTATTCCTCATGTACAAGGAACATAGTTACAGTATCTTGTCAGAATTTTGAAGAGACTTGCAGTAAAAACTAACTTTGTTCACATATAGCCCTGCATTCAGTTTACATGTACTAGAACTAGAACCGTGCATTCAGTTTTCATCTGAATATTTAACAGTCAAATGCTGTGTTATTGTTGTTTTTACGTTGCTTTTTATTTCTCACTAAACACAACAACCCAGTATTTTTTTTTCTCTTTTCTACTTTGCGTGCTATTTCTCTGTTCAACCTGAAGTTGCATTTGTTCTTGCGCCCATGTCCTGGGAAGGTGGCTACAGCCCCATGAACTTTATACCTTTTAATAATATTGGCAACTGAGATCAGCAGTACATTCATAGTCTGAAGGAGGTGTAGTGAGCTATTGTAGGATAACTGCATGTGCAGGTAAAATTGAAGTAAACATCACTGTTTGACCTGCACAATCTTGTGATCTACTTCTTGGTGGTAAGCATCCATAGTTTTTCAGTTACATTAAAAATGCTTGAATTATACGTATGGTATTACACCGTGAATGATGTTGCTGTTGTTCCCCGCTGTTGTTGTGTTAAGAAAAACTCGATTTTCCCTTTGCTTTTCTGTTATTTGCTGTTCTAGCATTATGTTTGTGTCATGCTAGTTGCTAACTTAGCAGCCACAGAATACCTCAAAGATGTAAAACAGTTAATACCTTAACATATGGGGGTTTCATTTGGTCTTTTTGTTTGTGGTCAGGATTAGAGCAGGAACAGCCAAGAATTAAGAAGGGGGGGAGAAACACAGTACACAATTGGCAGGTTGTCAATTTTGATGAAAAGTACAAAATGTGCTGTTTTTATAGAATGTGTAAATAAGTGTAAAATCTCTTTTGTTGCTCAGACAGAACCTGAAAAGCATCCATTTTTATTTTCATTCGCAGCTTAAATTAATAATTATTATCGGATGGAAATGTGTTTCTTATCTTGTTCCTTTTGTCTTTGCAGGTGACATAGGAAATTATTACTATGGACAGGGACACCCCATGAAACCACATCGTATCCGGATGACCCACAACTTACTTCTGAACTATGGACTGTACAGGAAGATGGAGGTCTATGTATGTTTTCCAAGCATGTGACACTAAGCATACCATAGGTTCTGGCCTTCCTTGTTGTAGTTTCCAACCAGCTTGGAATGTCTTGTGTTTCAGAGGCCACACAAAGCCACTGCAGACGAGATGACAAAATATCACAGTGATGACTACATCAAGTTCCTCCGATCCATACGACCAGACAACATGTCAGAGTTCAGCAAACAGATGCAGAGGTGTAAGTCATTGTGTCCTCTTTGGGACATTACAGAATTTTGTGTACTATTCCAAGTACGAAATACAAGGAGCTCCTCTGCCCTTCTGTTTCCATTCATACTGCTCAAACAAAATTTTGAACACCTTCCTATTTTTTGGTTTCCTATTTATTTATGTATTTATTTACTCTGCAGTCAATGTTGGGGAGGACTGTCCAGTATTCGATGGCTTGTTTGAGTTCTGCCAACTGTCTGCTGGTGGTTCGGCTGGTAAGTCGTGCTAATGATGAATCAGATGTTGCTAAGCGGTCATATAAAAGGTCTTGATAAGTCAGTTGAGTCAAGCAATCTGAATATTTATGTTAAAGATATACTGTGACACAGTTTTATTCATTCTGTTGCAACTCTGGAGGTGATAAATAGTCTGTAGTAGGGTTGTCAAAAAATAGATACTCAGATCCTAACTGACACTAAAACTGACGATTGGATTAGTTACTCATTTATAGCAGTATCAGTACCCACAGTACTGTCTTTGCATCTGCTAGTTGACACACTACTTCCCATAGAACCACAGCAGACAAGCAGGAACATGCACCACGTGATGACATTCACAACACTCACAATATTTTGTGTGGAACATCAGGAAGTCATTGAGCTCCTGTTTCAGCAACATTAGACCTATCTGTAACATTAATAGACACTGCCAATTTAACAGAATAACACAATTATTTGTATCTAAAAAGTCTTGTGGTTCTCAGTCATTTCTACATTGTCTTTGGAAGGATAATATTCCTAAAGACATGACTGTCTTTGGAATAAGAGGTCAGGATTGAATTCCCTACAAAAATGAATCCTTATCTTGTGTACCTTTGTGAACCACCTTTGTAATCCTGAGGATTTGGTGGGACTCCTGAAGTTCTCTCACTAAACCCCAAATCCTGCTTTGTGGTACAAGTTACAAGCACTGTGTTTGTTGACAAGTCATCAACCAGAGTAGAATGAAACATGATCTGTATAGTTAGCACCAACCATCTTTATAAATAGTCCTCTATAAAAGAACAGACAGAAAGCTGTAATTGCTCATGTAGGACCTCATTACTGTCAGTCAAATCCTTGAGAAACAAAGTCAGTGCAGTGGTCATTAGACTGAGGCAGCAAATTCTTTTTATTGTCACCTGTTCCCGGAGAGCACAGTTACAGGAACAAGTTCTTGGCTTTCAGTTGTCCAGCTGTTTCAGTGCCAGCCTTGATTAAACATTTTTCCGGTTATGACAACAAAGTTAGACTAAGTGACTTATTGATTAACTCATCAGATATATATCAGTTTCTTTACAAACTGCATAATCAAACATGTTTCCTGTTGTGTACAGCTGGCTCAGTGAAGCTGAACCGACAGCAGACAGACATTGCAGTGAATTGGGCAGGAGGACTCCACCATGCAAAGAAATCGGAGGCCTCAGGGTTCTGTTACGTCAATGACATTGTGCTGGCCATCCTGGAGCTGCTCAAGTGAGAATATTTCCCGCTTTGTTTCCCATCTACATATAAAAATTCATTAAATGAAAGCAGGTGAAAGACCCATTTCTCACAGCATTGTTTCTATGCAGTGTTTGTACTCATCCGAGCTCTGTCTGTGGCCCTTTTTACCAGGTACCACCAGAGGGTGCTGTACATCGACATAGACATCCACCATGGAGATGGAGTGGAGGAGGCCTTCTACACAACAGACAGAGTTATGACTGTGTCCTTCCATAAATATGGGGAGTACTTCCCTGGAACTGGTGACCTTCGGGTGAGCCTTACACTCTTCCTTCAGCTGGTTACTAAGAAGTCATAATTTCTTAATTGAAAACAGCAAAATCTGTATGATGATATCATAGGATAGTTTTGCATTTGTGTGAGTATTTATTTTTTGTTTTTGTTCATGGAAAGATATAAGGGCTTTGTTAATTTGGTGCAGCTAACACATGCATTTGCACACTGCTGAGGAGTCTATACTTGGAGATTATTCAGTATGCACTTTTTTGTCTTTTTTACCTTTAGGATATTGGAGCTGGAAAAGGCAAATATTACGCTGTCAACTTCCCACTGCGGGATGGCATAGATGACGAGTCATATGAGCAAATCTTCAAGCCTGTGAGTTCCACAAATGCTTGTTTTGCACTGCAAATATAACTGACCCTTTAAAAGTCACAGCACTTCGTTTTTTAGCTCTTCCCAAATGAACTGATCCAGAAGGAAATGATTAAATAGTAATATATATATAATTTAGGGATGTCCGCAACTAGTTGCCCAGCTGACTACTCGTCGCTGTCGTCACTAGTCAGTACCAGACTTGCTAGTCTAATTGTTATACTTGTTAAAATTTTAATTGATGCCCAATGCTGCCATCTGCCACCAGGTGGCAGCATTGGGCAATCTGCTGTTGCGTTTCCCAACAGCAGATTGTTGTTGGGAAACGCCATGAATCTATCAATCTAGACCAGTGTTAGGCAAGGTCCAGGCCTCAAGTGCCGGTGTCCTACAGGTTTTAGATATCACCCTGGATCACACCTGAATCACACTACCAGGCCTCTAGAGAACTTCAAGACATTTTGAGGAGGTATTTTAGCCATTTAAATCAGCTGTGTTGGATCAAGGACACAACCAAAACCTGCAGTACACCGGCCTTTGAGGCCTGGAGTTGCCTACCCCTGATCTAGGCTAACGTTATTAGAATGAGATCGCGGATACAACTGGAGGAAATTAGCTTTCTCTGACAGGATGCAATAGGGTGATGAGTTAGATCATTTGGGACAACTTCAGAGTAGAGTCAACGCTCCTCCATATTGAAAGGAGATGGCTAAGGTTGTCACCTCCAGGGTAAGGTGTTCCAACTGGGCGTTTATCTGGGACATGCTTGAGATATTACGTCTGGGAATGGCTAAATGTTTCCTGGATACGCTGGTGGAGGTGGTGAGAGGGAGGTCTGGGCTTCCCTGCTGCTTCCCCCACGACCCAACTTTAGATTGTCTTAGTTTTGTTTCCTAGTTTTAGACTAGTCGGGCAGTCTAAGTTTTTTTTCCCACGACTAGTCGACTAGGAAATTGATCACCAGGAACATCTCTAATATAATTAATAAATAAATATATTGCTGGGGGGGAAAAAACAACAGATAAAATATTGTATTTTCAAAGGCAAACCAATAGAGAATTACCATGTTGTCTTTTAGCTCACTGTTCTGATTTTAATTGTAGCTACAGCAGGCAATTCAAATCTAAAGTACTGTAGTCACATAGGAGACAGACAGCTACTCTTGTTTTTTTTTATTGATGCTTGCAGCTGGCACTCGGTAACATTTATAGGTGTAAGTATTTTCTATTCTTCTTTTCAGATGCACAATTTGTGTATCTAGTGTGAATCTATTGAAACAGCGTGCCAGCAGAAGCATTACAGTGCAATAGTAGTGACATGTTTTTATCCTGTGACACAGCGTAAGTCAAATATTAGCATAAAATTAGCTTAGGCAGTGTTTTCACAAGCATGTTGTTGCAAAATTCTGTGCTTTATCGGAAGATGTTGAAGCAGCCCCCTTCTTAGATACAAAATTTGTGTTGCATGGCTCTTGCTCTTAGACGCACACGGGCTTGTGTCGTCATTATGTTTAACAGAAATTATAGTGCTTCCTTACGTCTAAAGAATTAGAGATAAATATAAAGGTGTTGACAAGGAGTCACAGATTTTTCTACTTTGATTGTGTAGGTGATGGCTAAGGTGATGGAGATGTACCAGCCCAGTGCTGTGGTTCTTCAGTGTGGTGCAGACTCTCTCTCAGGAGACCGCCTCGGCTGCTTTAACCTCACCATCCGAGGTAAACATACACAGTACAGTAATGCTGAATGGTGTAATAAAGTGATGTCACAAACCATACTGAATGTCTTGCATTTTGTGTGTTTTTCCTGGGTTTTTTAATCCTAAAAGGGCATGCCAAATGTGTGGAATACATCAAGTCCTTCAACCTGCCACTGCTCATGCTGGGTGGAGGAGGATACACCATTCGAAATGTGGCCCGATGCTGGACCTATGAGACAGCTGTGGCTCTGGACACTGACATCCCTGACGGTTAGTCACTTTTTCCATGTCAGTGAATGACTGTAGTTAAAATTGTCTTGGATTTCTTTGCTTTCTTTGTTATACAAGAAAGAAGAAAAAAGCTAAGTGGCAATCTGGTTTACCGAACCGGCACTTAATAGGTGTCCTACATTAATAAAAAGAGCGATTCGTTTAACTCGCCACATCATTGAGGTGACCAGGGTTGTTCTTTGTCACTGACTCTTTTCATAGCTTCAATGAACACAATTTCTAGGTGCAGCCCAGAGTTAGAGGTGGTCTCAGAATAACCTCTCTGCTTTTTGCAGACGATGTGGTTTTGTTCATTTCATCAAGCTATGACCTCCAGCTTGCACTTGGGTGGTTTGCAACTGAGTTTGAAGTTAGTTGAGATGAGAACGAGTACCTCGAAGTCTGACTCCATGTTTCTCAGGCGGAATTGAATTGAAAATTGAACTGATGGTTGGACAGATCCAAGATGGTTAACACACACATACAGTCCATATGGTTAACTTAAATTTGGGTGCTATTTATTTAGGGCAGCAGTGCTTTATAGCCTTGTTGAGTAGTTGTGCACACCACTTAACTGATATATTATCTAATTATTACTTAAAGTAGAGCCTGCTGAGGCTGAAATAATCTGGGTGTATAAAGACCTCTATAGCCTTCTCTTGATCTCTGTGTGAAGTTAGAGACCCCAGACTACATTAGCAGTTACTAGCTTCTTAAGAATTGGTGCCAGAGGAGTGTACTATGCTTGCCATAGACAAGCTTGACTCAACAAAGCCTAAAAAACAAAATAAATATCACTGCAGGACCATATGTATATTCTTTTTAAATTTTGCAGGTATAGATCAAATAAGTGGAGCATGTCAAACAGTGATGCTGGTCATTTAAAGTTTAATGTGTGTGTCTGTAGCCTGCAGTGTGAGGCTTGTTGGAGGTGATGGAGTTTTTAGTTAACTTCACCTTAGGGAAGGGCCAACCTGCTTCCTGCCTTTGCTCACAAGGAGCTGAGTCAGCAGACTGTCAGATTTCCACATAAAGAGGGGGGATGTAATTAGAGCGTGGAATGGGACAGCAGTTCTCTTAACGGGATTTCAACACATTAACTTACCTCCCTACACATTTCTCTTCATCTTGCCCTCACTCATGATCAGTGTAGGTTATAAAGTTTCAATAAATCTTAACAGGTGTGGTAGCACCCCTTTTTCTTTTAACGTGATTCCTCATTTGACAGATTTTCTCCAGCAGTTTTTTTTTTTCTCATCTCAACGATGTTTCTGTTGTAGAACTGCCATACAATGACTACTTTGAGTACTTCGGGCCTGACTTCAAGCTCCACATCAGCCCCTCCAACATGACCAACCAGAACTCACAGGAATATATGGACAAAATCAAGTATGTCAAATGTGAAACTATTTGTTTTCTTTCTAGAACTGCCAGAATTGCAAGCTTAGAACTGCTGGAGATTTGGAATAATTGTGGAAAAAGAATGTTATTGACAAGTTAAAAATACATTTTGGACAGTGTGGTATTAGTTTAATTAAAATACAGAAGGAATGAAAACAGATTGAACTTAGAAAGCTGACCTCACAGTTGGCTAACTAATAAATGAATTGTTGTATAAGTTAGATAGTCAATGTCCACAACTGGACCTGCAGCTTCTCCACTGTCCACGCTGCCCCACCTCAGTCCGTAGCCCTTCACCTCCTCTGCGCTGCTTCTCAGGCCTGAAACCAACCCATCCAGTTCGGTGGCTGTGCTCCAGATTTGACTCTTTATTTGCTCAGATTAGTTCTCCACCCTCTGGATTCTCTGCTCATTTCATTTCCCCTGCTTCTCCGTACAGCCAACAATCTGCCCAGTACTCCACACATTCAGACACGCTCTCCACACTCTGACGCCTCTGCCTGGCAAAACATCTATCACCGACCCATTCAGTTCTACAGTCATTATTCCCCTTATATATTAATCTGTCAGTCAACTCTAGTTAACTGTACTTATATCAGCCTTCATCTCAATTCAGCTTTTTCAGTTCTATTCTGTTCTATTTATCACTGAAACACAACAACATCGATTTGAAGTTCTTTAAGACCCACAATAACAGGCAGAAAACGTTGACTTGCTATGAGCAAGCAGCAGTGGAAAGGAAACAACCACCTTCACATTACAATGTCAAAATGTTGCTAGGCTAGAAAAGTGATGTACAACAATTGATTAATAAAGACATTGAAATGCAGATGATCAGTATGTGACTTTTCAGGCAGCGGCTGTTTGAGAACCTGCGGATGCTGCCTCATGCTCCAGGGGTTCAGATGCAAGCCATCCCAGGGGATGCTGTCCCAGACGACACAGTGGATGAGGACACAGAGGATCCTGACAAACGCTTGTCCAGTAAGACCTTCATTCGTTTTCACAAAGCATCGGCTTCTATGGCGTACGTTGCATTTTTGGTTATAGCTTCTTTGGCAAGCCTCTTTCTGTGGTCGTCTACAATTATTTTCTAAGACAAGATGGGGGAACAGGCACAAAACAGAGAAATAAGAAAAGCCTTCTGAGACACTAAGTGGCAAAAAGGTGGAAAATAAGACAGAGGGGGATGTTATCAGTGCAGTTCTGCAGTATCTTCATTTCTGCATTGTACCACATTAGCCTTACGGTCCCATTACTCTGGCTCTCAACTTATGAAATGATCAAAAAATGTTTTGAATCAAAGGGTGAAGAACAGTATTGAGTGGGAACACTAAAATTGGAAAATGCCTGCAGTGTTTACCCAGACATGTTTGTAATTTAGACCAGGGGTCGGCAACCCTGGGCACTTGTGCCACAGCTGGCATGCGAAGGGTTAACTGATGGCACGACACGCAGTGAATTAATCTGAGAAGGTGTATTAAAAATAAATGGCCGGGCCACCGGTGTACATCGCAAATTAGCTCGCATAGACACATTAGTTGTGCTGCTTCTTAATGACGGTATCTTAGCTAACAACCCCAACTACCAGATTCAACTTTTAATTGCCTAAAAATCACTTAGCCTACCGGTGAGAAGGACGTTGCTAGCTGGCAGTTTTTTCAAGCAATGTTGAAATTTCCACATTCCGACACTTCAAATGCTTCAGGAGCTCAGCGCAGCATCAGCAACACGGAAATACACATAAATATAATACTGCACTATGCCAACATCTGCAAACAAAAATAGTTCTATAAATTAGTTCTATATAGTGTGTAACTGTTGATATAGAGCGTTATTAAATTTATTCCTAATGCAATGGTTGATATGGCACAGTGACTTCTGGGGAAATTTTAGATGGCACTCATCATCAGAAAGGTTGCCAACCCATGGGAGAAAGGACCCCAGGTTTGGAAAAAAGGAGCAGCAGTACTGCATATGCATTATTATGCTGTGTTACAACTCACTCACTCAAACTCACCAGAGTTTGGTCTTTGATTGCAGTCCGTGCTACAGATAAGAGAATAGCCTGTGACGAAGAGTTCTCAGACTCTGAGGATGAAGGGGAGGGAGGCAGGAGGAACACAGCCAATCACAAGAAAGGAGCCAAAAGGCCCAGAGTGGACGAGGACAAACAGGAAGGAGAGGAGAAGAAAGCTGGTTGGTTACTTTGATGCTTACTCGATTGTTGTTATTAACAGTGTAACAATGTGTAACGCTGATTGTGATTAAAAGGTTTCTTTCTTCCCCATTTTTCACACCTTAGATATAAAAGAAGAAGAGAAGACAAAAGACAGCAGTGCTGAGAAGACTGACTCAAAGAGGTGAATGTTTGAATTCATTCACACACTGAGTGTTCTCGCTCCTTTTTAAATGCAGTTACTGCATGCTTTTTCAAACTGAGTATGAGGTTGTGTTGTGCATGACAAGCAGAGCTTTTATATGCACAAATCTGATTAGGGCACAATACTTCAAAGATGTGGAGAGACTGTGGGATTGTTGTCATTTTTCATGAAGTTATTTTACTGTGACATCAAAACACAAAAGATGCTTCAGAAACTCAAGTGAAAGTCATATTGGGCAAACCAAAGCGCCAGTGCAGTCAGCTGTTGCTCTGATCCGGAGCTGTACCTTGTTCAACCACTGGGCTACCACAGTATGTGCACACGTTAGTAGCCTGTTGTTCTAATGTTATATGTAGCCAGTACTTAACTCATCACTATAGCAACATTTCTGTTGTTTGAACTAATCGATTTTTCTTCCTCTGCAGTGTGAAAACTGAGCAGACCAGCAGTACCTAAAGTGTTCTTATCCAAAGATCTTAACTGGTGCTGTCGAGCCTCAAGGATCCTGCACTTCCCCAAAACACCATTAAGAAGCATTATATTTATTATGACTCTTTGTTTTCTACTTGTAAATTGTCTCTTTGTGTTGTGTGTCAGTGGTTATCCTGAATTCAGCCCTTGAATTTTCCAGATTTGGTGCTTATTAAACGATGTGAATCCAATGTGCTTAATCTTCTGAATCAGCTCTTTTGTCGTTAAACAAGAGTTTAAACCCTTAAGTGAACCTGTAATGATTTTACAGCTGAATTTTGATATTTTGTGCTTGTTAATAAAAAAAATTTTATACTGTTGTCTTTGAGATTGTTGTTTCAGCTCATCATAGATTCATGTTCTGAACATGTTCAGCCACAAGAGGGCTTTCTAACCTGGGAAAAGGCATCACAGTACATGCAATTTATTTCCCAGACACAGGTGGAATGAAGGATTATTACTGGCATGCATATGTAATGCATAGCTTTCATACAGTGTTGCTGTGATGGAAGCCCACCTCAGCAGTAACTAGGAGTAACTAGTGACCCAAACTTGTGAACTTGGTTATTTTCATTCAGCTTCTTCATTCATATAACAAGCTGAATGACAAGGAAGTATTGACCACTTGTCAGTTTCCTGTCTATTATAAATATTTTGCTCATAGTTCTGAGAAGTGGTTTTCCGGAATAGTGAATTGCGTATCCTTTTTGCTGGACAACAGCCTGCAGTTGTTTGTTGTAGTTTTCAACGAGTCATGCGCATGTCTCCTGAGCAATCCCATTCTTTGACAAATCTCTCAGGCTTCTCCATATTTGATGGTCTTCTGGCATGTACCTTGCTCTTTAGTTCAAAAATCCCTGAAAAGTTGATCCAAAATGCTGCAGCAAGAGTACTGACAGGGACTAGAAAGAGAGAGCATACTTCTCCTATATTGGCTTCACTTCATTAGCTCCCACTTAAAATTCTTCTCTTTACATGCAAGGTCTTAAATAATCAGGCCCCATCTTATCTTAATGATCTTATAGTACCATATCACCCCATTAGAGCACTTCGCTCTCAGACTGGGCTCACTTGTAGTTCCTAATATTTAAAAGTAGAATGGGAGGCAGAACCTTCTTATCAGGCCCCTCTTCTGTGGAACCAGCTTCCATTGTGGATTCACGAGGCAGACACCATCTCTACTTTTTAGATTAGGCTTTCTTCCTGTTAAAAGGGAGTTTTTCCTTCCCACTGTTGCCAAAGCACTTGGTCATAGGTGGTCATCTAATTTGGGGGGTTTTCTTTGTATTATTATAAGGTCTTTACCTTCCAGTATAAAGTATCTTGAGCCAACTGTTGTTGTGTTTTGGCGCTATATAAATAAAACTCAATTGAGATCACCTCAAAGATTTTCAAAGGGGTTTAAGTCAGGGGTTGGTGCAGGCTGGTCAGTAATGTGTGACTTGACCTTGACCCAATTTCCATCCAAATTAAATCAGTTCAAGCTGGTTTTTGATATCAACCATCACATAACATTTGAAGTGAAATATTAAAAACTGTGGAAGCTAGCCTGCTAACAAACAGACAAATGGAACCGAGTTGATAACCCCTCCCTTTGGAGGGAGGAAAATTGGTTTGCTACTACATATTTGACACATTCCTCAATTAATCTGAAATCTTGAATCAAGTGTGATGGCCTAGAGCATAGGTGTCAAACTCTGGCCCGCGGGCCAAATTTGGCCCACAGCCTAATTACATTTGGCCCGCGAAGCCATACCAAATTACTATTAGAGCAGGCCTACTGGTATTATACAGCTAATATATATATTGTTTAGTATTAAGCTTTGCTGTTCCATATTCAGTTTTTCAGCTAAACTTGTTTGAGTCCATAAGAAAAGATTCATTCTTATATCTGGAGGAAGATTATTTTTTCAATAAATATTAATGTTAGCCCGTGACTTTGTTCCATTTTGAATTTTGGCCCACTGTGTATTTGAGTTTGACACCCCTGGCCTAGAGAGTTATTTATTCCGTTGGATAGCCAATGGCACTAACAGATTTTTCCCCAAATTCAAAGAGTCAAAGAGATAAATCTTTTCAATATGAACTTTGCTTTGTGAAAATCTTAAAATAGAAATACACTCTTTCTTGAATTATTTTGCTATAATAAAGACGCTCCAATACCAGCGTTATATCATTGTTATTATTATTCCTTTTACAAATCCTGACTATGAAATCCTCGTGCCTTTCTTCAGCGTCACAAATATAGCCCCTAACAGAATCTTATAATCAGTGTTTAGCAGAGCGATTGGTATTAAATTGTCTAAAACTCTTTTATCTTTGGCAGATTTAGTAACTGTTTCAAGCCTAGCATCCATTCCTTTCTTCTCTGCATATTCTTATAAAGTGCCAGATAAGAGGGATCTTAGTTCCTTCCCAAAGATAAGGCCATAATCCTGTCTGTCTCTCGAGAACTGTTTAAAGCCATTTTCGTGTCTGCTGAGCTCAGTTCCTCAATTTCAAGCTCTGACTCACTCAGATGTTTAAAGGAATCCTCAATACACAGGATGATGTTCTGAATCTTATCAAACACAAACTGTTAATAAGAGAATCAGTAGTGTAATCACCTGCAGTCTGCTA
The DNA here is from genome assembly GCF_057382275.1 of Copadichromis virginalis. NCBI lineage: Eukaryota > Metazoa > Chordata > Actinopteri > Cichliformes > Cichlidae > Copadichromis > Copadichromis virginalis. The sequence goes on along the minus strand of NC_140632.1, from coordinate 30,654,823 downwards.
TATTACAAGTGGTGTGAACGTTCAGGATATTGCCAATGCAATGGTATTTAAGAGAATATTGAGTGAATGGATGTTTTATGGGCACACATTATGAAGTAATGAGAGGTTATGATGTGCTGTTTAGTGCAGCCACGTTGAACTAATTGTAGTCTAGAAAAAATGAATAGAAAAAGCACTCTCGCTTGATTTAAAGTGACTCATCGATACTTTTTCTGCCTGTGCTTTTAAGACAATATGCTAATTTGCAGGAATATCAGCAGGTGTTACATCATATTCCTTGGTAAAGTCATTGTTGTTGTTTGTCATTACATGTTTCCAGTAGTCTGGTGCCTCAAGGTTCATACTCTAGATTATTTGAACCAATCGTTCTCCGCGTTGCATTGTTTAATTCTGTGCTCGCCGTCATTCTCCCTTTCAGACTTTCTTTCATGCCACCTACCTCATCCCCATCTAAATCTCAGACAGCCCAGCCAGAGTGCTATTCAATACTGGACTAGTATTGAAAAGCCTTCAGTTAATCCAAAATGCTGCAGCTAGAATACTGACAGGGACTAGAAAGAGAGAGCATATTTGTCCTGTTTTGGCTTCCCTTCATTGGCTCCCTGTTAAATCCAGAATTGAATTCAAAACCCTGCTCCTCACATACAAGGTCTTAAATAATCAGGCCCCATCTTATCTTAATGACCTTGTAGTACCATATCACCCTATTAGAGCACTTTGCTCTCACACTGCAGGCTTACTTGTTGTTCCTAGAGTATTTAAAAGTAGAATGGGAGGGAGAGCCTTCAGTTTTCAGGCCCCTCTTCTATGGAACCAGCTTCCAGTTTGGATTCGGGAGACAGACACTATCTCTACTTTTAAGATTACGCTTAAAACTTTCCTTTTTGCTAAAGCATATAGTTAGGGCTGGACCAGGTGACCCTGAATTCTCCCTTAGTTATGCTGCAATAGGTGTAGGTTGCTGGGGGATTCCCATGATGCATTGAGTTTTCCCTTTCCAGTCACCTTTCTCACTCAGTATGTGTTAATAGACCTCTTTGCGTTGAATCATACTTGTTATTAACCTCTGTCTCTCTTCCACAGCATGTCTTCTACCCTGTCTTCCTTCTCTCACCCCAACCGGTCGCTGCAGATGGCCGCCTCTCCCTGAGCCTGGTTCTGCCGGAGGTTTCTTCCTGTTAAAATGGAGTTTTTCCTTCCCACTGTCGCCAAAGTGCTTGCTCATAGGGGGTCATATGATTGTTGGATTTTTCTCTGTATGTATTATTGTATACAATATAAAGCGCCTTCAGGCAACTGTTGTTGTGATTTGGCGCTATATAAATAAAATTGAATTGACTTACTAGCGGAGTATCCTTGTCTCTACAGGACCCATACCCTGACATAATCTTTAACAACAAAAAAAACAAGGGAAAGTTTCATGATGATGTCAGATATCTGTAGAGATGTTCTGTTTCAGAGAAATTTCAAACTCGATGTGTGTCTATATATGTTGATTGCTTTTAGTTAACAAGTTTAATTTAGGGTTAACTCCACATCTTATTAAATTTCTTTCCTCTGGACTTTTTTCTTTCAGCATTTATCAGTCATTACACAAACTGCCTTTTCAATCTCTTTTCTATTACTGTCCGATTTCTGCTGCTGCTGTGAGCTGATCAAAAACGGACCTGTCCATTTCACATCAAAGGCACCATCTGAAATTCTTCTTTGTATCTCTCAGTAGGTTCTCAGTTATCCAGGTCATGGTAACCTAAGGAGATTGGAAAAAAAGCCACTGGACTTCTTTTAAGTTTCCAGATAGGAGGCGAAACATCGTCAAGAAACTCAAAGAAGTCCAGTCATATTTTTCCCAAGCTCCTTAGTCCTCTTTGTGTCGTTCAAATAGATAGATATGACTGGTTGTTAGAAGTTTCAACTTTTGAGGAAGATTCATCGCCTACATGAACAGAACTATATTATATTGTGTACTATATACAAAAAAATATATGTGTATTGAAATGCATGTGTGCATATTCAGGTATGTGACCATGGCTGTAGCTCAGGTGGTAGAGCAGGTCAGTTACTAACCGGAAGGTTTGTGGTTCAATCCAAGGCTCCTCCAGTCTGCATGCCAAATATCCTTGGGCAAGATACTAACCCCATGTTGCTCTCCGATGTATGAATAAGCACTTAACAGCTTAGAAAAAGTGCTTGTGTGATTGGGTGAATGAATTAGTTGCTTCGAGTGCTCAGATAGAGTAGAAAAGCACTATATAAGAACCAGTCCATTTACCATTTGTGTGTATTTTGATCTAAATATGTGTACTGAGATCTGTGTGCGTATTCAGCTTAGGGAGTGTGTAAATAAATCTGTAGGCATGCACAGATATCAGTCACAGTTCTCCCAGCCTTACAAGTGGCAATTGTTTTTACACCTGACCTTTGTTATACAGCTGCTGTGGCAGATCCACAAATGCATGTAGTGATCTACAAATGCAGACAGTTATCTGTCAGTTAGGGTTTCATTTACCCTGAGCTCAGGCTCACACACTCAGGTTTCCAGCAATGCTTAGAACGTACCAACATATGTGGCGTATTAACAGCTATATGATTAAGCTCCAACCTTGTTGTGGTTTAGAGAGTTGTTATTTTGTCCAATGATGATAAGGCTAACCACGGTAGCATTCCCATTGAAAGAAAACTGGATTACTGAAAATTACATTTTGTGGATGTGGCCTGTGTCCTCAGTTCAAAGTACATAAGGTATAATAAATGTACTAATATCCATGGATTATATAACACTGCTGTAAAAATTTAATTTGACATTGAAGAATGTGGTTTATTCAAGATTTTGTATTCTAATTAAATCCACAGATGAAGGATCAGTTCAGCCAATAAAGCAAATACCAGTCTGGCAGGGTTTTTTTATTGTTGTATTTTATCAGTAAGTTTTGCATAAATATGTAAATAAAAGTTAAGTTAAGGAGACCTTTCCTTTCGCTTCATTCATGATCTAGTGATGTGTGATTAAGTAAAGGTTTAAATCTCATATAAATATACATTTAGTCCATCATTTGTAAATGATGATAACTGTTCTACTCTGTGTTTCATACAACATGTCTATTTCACACCTGTTCACATAGCCACTGTTCACATAACCATGTATGGAAGTTCAGAAGTCTTGTCGATTCTCTGTGGCTCTTCGTGGTGTTACGGCGGGGTGGCCAGGCTGAGTGAATGGACCCAAATGCAGATACAGACAGAGGCCCAGATTTGAAAGTGATAACCAAGCTTCATTTACAGAAAATGTTTCAGTGCTTAGAATACCACACATAAACTGTGACCTATGATGAACACAGGCTTCAGGGAATGGTGGACTAAAGTGAGAGATAAAGGGGGACTTGGTGGTTCAAATGGTGGTGCTCTGAGTCACTGTAAGAGAGGGATACAGCCACTGTCTTGTCAGAATAGAGAACTTCGTTAATTTTAGCATCTTACTGGTTAGCAGGTAGAGCACAGAACGGGAGAGGCGGTCAGAGAGGCCCAGGTGGGCATCCTGTTGGTGGTGAGTCCTGGCAGAATGATCCAGTGAATCCCGGAGCACGAGCTTGAATCGTGGCTGTGAAGTACCGAGAAGATCTGCATGTCTTCTATCCTCTCTTCCTTCTCTCCCCCAAACGGTCGCTGCAGATGGCTGCACCTTCTTGAATCTGGTTCTGCCGGAGGTTTCTTCCTGTTAAAAGGGAGTTTTTCCTTCCCACTGTCGCCAAAGTGCTTGCTCATAGAGGGTTATATGATTGTTGGGTTTTTCTCTGTATGTATTGTTGTAGGGTCTACCTTACAATATAAAGCGCCTTGAGGCGACTTCTGTTGTGATTTGGCGCTGTATAAATAAAATAAAATTGAATTGAAGATCAGCGTTGAGGTGAGCGTGAGTATTGTTGTGGAGAAACGAGGATCCGAGGGATCACTAAAACACGGGGACAGAAGCAAGGTAAGCGTGATGCGATCACTATGAACACACAAGATTACTTGCCGGGCTTTCACTAATGTAGGTTAGCAGAAGATCTGGAGAAGACTTAAATACTGGTAACCAAATCACCACCAGGTGCGGACAGCAGCCGGTCTGAAGAGACTCCGCCTGTTACCTCTCCCTTTGTTATGTGGTGTCTATGTTGTCTCTGCTTCTGTTCATTATTGTGTTGTCCCTCACATCTGCCTGTATCCCACTTTTGTATATCTGTGCTCTGAGACTGTTTCTCCTAGTGTTTTATTTCTGTTTGTACCTGTACTTTAGATTCATTGACATTAAATGCTCGTTTTCAGTTACTCCTACCCTTTGTGTTTCTCAAACTGGGTCCACAAATCCAGAGCCCACACAGCCAACACTCATTTGTTAGTCTATGTAATGCTGATGGAAATTTGCCCCCTTACATCATACAGAAAAAAAGTTCCTGCTTTGAAAAATGTAATATTGGAGCAAAAACTTCTGGCACAGTGACATATCGTACAAGGCCTCCACCAAGTGGTTTGAGATCTTAAAGGCCAAAAGCAGGTCAGATGAAACAGAAACATGTTACATGTACAATATGACACTGGAATGATGGTAAGCTTCACTTGTTCTGGGGTATAGTTAGGCAGATATCATAGGAAAAACAATGAATATAGTATTTATATGCACCTAAACACACCAAGTTTCAGCTTTTGTCTACAGAAATGGTTTTGCTGTTAGTGACCTAAAAGAAGCAACAGCAGCAAGATGACTTAAATTAATTGTGTTAATTCTTAATATTAAGTTCTAACCATTAAGCATACTTTCGTGTTGTGTACTCCAAATATAGATAATATCATCTTAATGTCCCAAGAAAAACTGACACTGATTAGATCAGGCAACATTTTTATAATCTTCTGGTGTCTAACTTTGATGAGCCCACACAAACCATCAGTTTTACATTCTGATACCTCGAATATCAAAGGAGATGCTCCCCTGCAAGACTTTGGTTGTAACAAGTTGATATTTAAGTTTCTGCTAGCTTTCTACCAGCTCAAAGCGCTCTGACCATTCCTCTGACTGCTGGCATCAACAAGGCATTTTAACCCAGAGTAACATAAGTGTTGCTATTTATGTAGTGCTAGTCCACAACACACATGCCATTTTCTATGTAAGGTAAAGACTCTATAATTAAGACATTCAATAAGCTTTAAAAAAAAAATCTAGATACTACCGCTGCTGCTATCCCAATTGCACATTGTCTATCTAGTAGGATGCAAGGCTGAGGTTAGAGGTCAGATGAAAAACCTGGGACCTGCAGATGGGAATTTGGGAATGATGAAAATGTGACTCTTCCAAGTACAGCACGGTACTGCAGCTGATAAAGAGCTCTAACTCATCCCCCTTTACTGCCTTTTGAATATGGACACCAGCTTATTGGGTTTTCTTTACAGAAAGAATATTTTGTACAAAATGAAATCTATAATACTGACACCGTTTCCTCATTTGTACAAAGTGACAGGAGTGCTCTTATACAGTGGGGCAAAAAAGTATTTAGTCAGCCACCGATTGTGCAAGTTCCCCCACCTAAAATGATGACAGAGGTCAGTAATTTGCACCAGAGGTACACTTCAACTGTGAGAGACAGAATGTGAAAAAAAAAGCCATGAATTCACATGGTAGGATTTGTAAAGAATTTATTCGTAAATCAGGGTGGAAAATAAGTATTTGGTCACCTCAAACAAGGAAGATCTCTGGCTCTCACAGACCTGTAACGTCTTCTGTAAGAAGCTTTTCTGTCCCCCACTCGTTACCTGTATGAATGGCACCTGTTTGAACTCATCATCTGTATAAAAGACACCTGTCCACAGCCTCAAACAGTCAGACTCCAAACTCCGCCATGGCCAAGACCAAAGAGCTTTCGAAGGACACCAGGAAAAGTATTGTAGACCTGCACCAGACTGGGAAGAGTGAATCTACAATAGGCAAGCAGCTTGGTGTGAAAAAATCAACTGTGGGAGCAATCATCAGAAAATGGAAGACATACAAGACCACTGATAATCTCCCTCTATCTGGGGCTCCACGCAAGATCTCATCCCGTGGGGTCAAAATGATCATGAGAACGGTGAGCAAAGATCCCAGAACCACACGGGGGGACCTGGTGAATGACCTGCAGAGAGCTGGGACCAAAGTAACAAAGGTCACCATCAGTAACACACTACAACGGCAGGGAATCAAATCCCGCAGTGCCAGACGTGTTCCGCTGCTGAAGCCAGTGCATGTCCAGGCCCGTCTGAAGTTTGCCAGAGAGCACATGGATGATACAGCAGAGGATTGGGAGAATGTCATGTGGTCAGATGAAACCAAAGTAGAACTTTTTGGTATAAACTCAACTCGTCGTGTTTGGAGGAAGAAGAATACTGAGTTGCATCCCAAGAACACCATACCTACTGTGAAGCATGGGGGTGGAAACATCATGCTATGGGGCTGTTTTTCTGCAAAGGGGACAGGACGACTGATCCGTGTTAAGGACAGAATGAATGGGGCCATGTATCGTGAGATTTTGATCCAAAACCTTCTTCCATCAGTGAGAACTTTGAAGATGAAACGAGGCTGGGTCTTCCAACATGACAATGATCCAAAACACACCGCCCGGGCAACAAAGGAGTGGCTCTGTAAGAAGCATTTGAAAGTCCTGGAGTGGCCTAGCCAGTCTCCAGACCTCAACCCCATAGAAAATCTGTGGCGGGAGTTGAAAGTCCGTGTTGCTCGGCGACAGCCCCAAAACATCACTGCTCTCGAGAAGATCTGCATGGAGGAATGGGCCAAAATACCAGCTACTGTGTGTGCAAACCTGGTAAAGACCTATAGTAAACGTTTGACCTCTGTTATTGCCAACAAAGGTTATGTTACAAAGTATTGAGTTGTATTTTTGTTATTGACCAAATACTTATTTTCCACCCTGATTTACGAATAAATTATTTACAAATCCTTCCATGTGGATTCATGGATTTTTTTTTTTCACATTCTGTCTCTCACAGTTGAAGTGTACCTCTGGTGCAAATTACTGACCTCTGTCATCATTTTAAGTGGGGGAACTTGCACAATCGGTGGCTGACTAAATACTTTTTTGCCCCACTGTAGTTAGTATATGTGGCACCTACACATGTATGATAACAACAACTGTCATTTCCTTTAAGAATTTCTTGGTGGGAAAACTCACCACGGTACTGCAGCTGCTTTTAGTTGGGTTCCTGGAAATGTAATTGTGTGTTTTTGCCACAAGAGGGAAGTGTGGACAAGTTGAAAGGAAAGTTGCTCTTCCTCAAACATGCAATGTAACAAGATGGCAGGCCTTACTGCATATATTTTATATTGTCTCAGATGTAGCTCTTTGACACATCGCTTCTGGTGCAACTGAAGGATATATTATTACTGCTGGGAAGCAGTTTATATATAATAAACTGTGAATCTAGCACTTATTTAGTATTTTTATACAGAGGAAACAAGGAAACCAAGTGAGTTTAAATTATGAACCTGATTTAATACTGTGGTTTTCTTACAAGATAAATGTGGAGAAACGAGGTGTAAGAATGTGCGACTGAACAGAAAAGAAAAATGGGAAATTATGTTTATTATTAAAGTGAATCCTGCAGACTGAGCTTGACTCAAGTCTCCATGCTCAAATGTCTGCATAACCAATGGTTTGTAATGTTAGGAAGACACAGTCGGTCTTTTTAGTGCCATTGTGTAATATGCAAACGCCTGCACAGCAAACTTGTACCACAGAAAATCTCTTCATCAAGAATGTGTTTGTAAATATGATGGTAATCTCAGATAACTGCATATTACTGAACACTGAGAACCATTCTTGTCTGGGCCGTCTCAGACAAGCTGCATGTGACAACAAGCTTAAAAATGTTAAACACAACCTGTTTCAATTAGTTAGTAAGATAACATATATATATTTATTGGGGTTTTTATATTTGGCGTGACTTTCATCTGAGCAACTACATACCATAGGGCTGATGTTTTAGATAGTAACATGAGCAATGTTAAACTTGACAACAATAACATCTAGTTTAAGATGTGACAAAGAACATCATAGAAGCTAAAAAGGATGAGCTTCTCATTCAGTTAGTTTAAATACGTTGCATCTGCTTTGTGTAAAACTTAAAGCTAAAGCAAGACTCGAGCAAATCCTCAAACATTAAAGCCTCCAGCTTTCTGTTGCTGCTGTAGTTTTTATTAGTGAGCTGTTGTGAATGATGTATAAAAAAGTGTACTTGAATATTTTACATCATAATAATCTTTTTTTCCCCAAAGACTTTTCAGCAGTGACTGTAGAAAGACCAGCTTTTTACTAACAGAGAAGAAGGTACACATTATATTTTTGCAGAATTTACAAGATTTTACTCAATAAAAAGCCATTCGAGTCTACACGTACACACCTTTACTTTTCCAATAATGCTCCACAGCGTAGTGCTTTTGACCTCAGTCACAGTGTCTCGCAGTTATCTAAGGCTCGTCTTTGATGCCAACCACTTCCTGTAATTGAAAGGCATATGCCTCTGCTGCTCCCCTAGGGTGTGCTGGGTCAGGCGTAACTCCCTCCAAATGCAGAACCTTCTGTAGTAAAGTTTTTAAAAATTCCCCTTCAGAGGATTTTTGCCAGTTCATCAAAATATCTCAGAAAATGATATTTTGAAGTGGAAAAAATGCATGAATATGGTAGCCAGGAGTGACCGGCGCTGGCCCCTGCTGACTGACAAAGCTGGGAAAGCAGTCTGTCAGTGTAAGGCTGGTGTGGACATGAGTGTTTCTGCAGAGTCTGCTGCCTTACATGTAGACCTTGAAGGACTGTCATACTTTTTCTAGTGATTTCAAAAACTCCGCCCTACTCACACACTGCACATTACCATCCACCTGCTTTATCCCTCTGGTTGAGGCTAGATCAAGTCTTTTATTATTGTTGCAATGAATAGTCTTAAAAAATCCCAGTTAAAGATGTATTATGGTGAACATATTTAATAGATTAAAAATATTCAATGTAATTAGATTTGAGTTTCAAAAAAATAATTCCCCAAAACTATGTAGATGGTGATAATCCTGGTACCAGAGGCAGTTTGACTGATCAACATGTCTAGGAGGAAACAGACATGCATACACTATGATCATTATATTCGGATTAGTGATAGTAGCAGTAGCATTATTATTATCATATTATAATGTAATTCAAATTCTGAATTGTTAGAACTTTATGGCATATAAATGTGATTTTATTACGCTGTGATAAATCAGCAGGTATGAAAACCCCACTCTCTGACCAATCAATTCTCTACAAATAGCGTCACCATTTGTTGGAGATCCCTTGGACCTCTGTGAGGAGAGTAGGAGGGTCTAAAGTTTTTCAGTTGCATCTGAACTCTCAGTGCATCATAGGAAGTCCCCCAGCACCCTAAGGCTATTGCAGGCATGGTTCAGAGTCCCTTGATGCAGCCCTATATGTTTTATCAAAGACTATTGTTTTAAGTGCTAAACATACAAATAGAAAGGGTCCCCCAATCCAAAACTGGCAGCTGCCTCCATAGCAGACGGGCCTGATAGCTGAAAGTTCTTCTCATTCTTCCTTTAGGAACCAAGTGCTCCGCTAGGATAATAAGGTACTATGAGGTCAAATGAGACGTAGAAAGCCATTGTTGCTAGTATCCCTGGGTGCCTCTTTCTTTGCTGTCTCGGCCTTAGCGCGGCAGCTTTTCCTGCCACCTGTACTTAAACTTTGTCTGTGTTGACTATTAGTGTTTCTGATAATCTCAAGAAATGCACAGCTTACATGCTTTTTGGTTCCATGGACATGTTCAGGTGAATAAGATGCCTCTTTGTCAAAACATCCCTGTGTAGGCCCCTCCCTCAAGCTAAAGAAGCAGAAACCATTGTAGTGAAAGCAATGGTTTCAGAATGCAATTCAAACTGATTATTTTGTTTTATAAAAGATGAAGTTATCAGTTATGCTTCAACCTCACAGCCAAACATATGAGGTGCACAGCTTCTTGACTTGATGACCTCAAATCACCCAAAAGCACATGGACCAATTCACAGACCCCTATTGAAGATAATATACTTAATAAAACAACTGAATTGTTAAGCACTGATTATTGTCGTTATTTGGTGAGACCAGCTTCATTCGTCAACACGGTCTGAAGTCTGTTTCTTTGAGTAATACCAGCAAATGCATTTATTTGGTATATGACATCAAATGATGAAGAACTAAGTGATTTCAAGACAATTTTTTTAAGTATTGGAATCAGCTGTCAAAATAAGATTTGGCTTACCTTGAGGTAGAGAACAAAATCTTTCTTTCAAAGAACAAATGATGACAGATGCGGCTGAAATTTTATTCACATTTATTGTTGCTTTTAGTGTGCTCACAGAAAATTAGAACACCTTAAGCAGAGGAGTTTAATAGCAATTGGTTTGTAAGCAAAGTTACATTCCATCTCTAGGTCAAATTGGTCAAAGCTTCTCCGTATTTACAAAAGGAAAAAGAGAGCGAAACAAGATGCTACACAAACATTTGCATCTGATAGATTCCTTAACTCGAGTCAAAGACCACTGGAAAAAAAACTGCCAGCTGGAATTGAAATCCCCCCCCCCCCCCCCCCAAAAAAAAAAAACCCATACAGTATATAAACAGTTTACCATTCCACTTATCACAGCTTGGTTTTTTAGTTCAAAATTCCTTAAGGACCTTTTGTGTGTTTGCATGTCTGTATGTGTGTGTTTGTGTTGGTATCATACAAAAACGAGCGGGTGGAAAAAAGAGCAAACATTATGTGCTTCTTGAGATCAAAATTTCATTTTGTACAATAATCACAGTTAAAAAGACCCCCGCCTATACATACTTACATTTTTATTAAGGTCATAAAACCAGCAATAAACAATAAAGCCTATACAACTTGTATTTCTACGGAATCACTGACAGCTAATGAGAAGCGAAACGCTCCTATGGTTTTATATGACTTCCTAAAAACCTAACTCTGGGACTTGTTGTCTTGTAAAAACGATTTTAGTGTTGTAAACCGTATGGTGGATATAGATTTCGGTCTTGACTGCTCTTGATTATTGCCTGTAGCACATTTCCCAGGACAGCCCCACCCACCCAGATGTCCTTCCTGAACCCTCCCCCCACCTCTTCATTTACAACTGTACCCTGGTCCCCTTCATACCATGGGCATGTCCATACTTTTTGTTTATATTTTGTATAAAAAACGTAATACTGATGTAAAAATATATGGCAGAGTGTGGATGTATTTAATCAGTTGTACATATTGAGGCCAACCCATCTCCACAGCCTGCTGGAATGCTAGTAACAAAGGGCCGAGATGGGTTTTGCGTAAGGGGAGAATGGAAACTAAAAATAAAGAAAAAGCTTTAAAATATCCCTGGTTAAAGAAAAGTTCTTCAAAGCCATGATGTGGCATCTCTCCAAGCAGGGAAATGTTCTTTGATTATCTTTTTTTTCCTCCTTAAAAAAAAAGAAAAAGAAAAGAAAAGAAACTTTCTTCCACTTTCAGCTTTTATTCAGCAGCCTCAGTGGGAGCAGCTGGAGCTTCTGCTGATTCTGCTTCTTGTGAAGCTGAAGGAGCCTCCTCTGTTTTGGGCGCCTCCTCGGCCACAGGTTCAGCCGACTTCTCCTCTGCCTTTGGCTCTTCTGTGGCTGGGGCCTCCTTGGCCTCCTCTGCAGGCTTTTCTGCTGCTGGTGCAGCCACCGCCGCTGCCTCCTCCTCTGGCTTGGCCACTACTTCCTCCTTGGGTTGCTCAGTGGCAGGTGCAGCCTCGCCTTCAGCAGGCTTGGTCTCCTCGTCAGCAGCGGCCGCTGTTGCCTCTGCGGCCTCGGCTTTGGGCTCCTCTGCAGGTGCCGCCGCTGCAGCTGCTTCCTCGTTCTCGGCCCCATCGCCCGTCTCCTTTTTGGACTTCTTGAAGGAAAAGCCACTTAGCTTGAAGGATTTTTTGAAGGAGAATTTCTTCTTCTTCTTCTTCGGGGTCTCGGTGCTGGTAGAAGCTGCGGCACCATCCTCAGCCTTGGCAGCTGCCTCTCCTTCAGCAGGAGACGCTGCCTCTACCTTCTCTGCATCTACAGCCTCCTTCTCAGTGGGGGCGGCCTCGGCTTTCTCTGTCTCCTCCTTGGGGGTGTCCTCGGCTGTTGCGCTACCATTGGCTTGCACCTCCTCTTTGCCGTTCTCGTTTTCGGCTGCAGCAGGAGAGGCATCTCCATTGGCTTTAACATGTCCGTTTTCCTAAAAGGAGAGACAGAAGCTGTTAATGTCATGCACAGAGCTGGTCCGCTGTAAGTACAGTGCCAGTGGTGAGCAGCAGGGGCAGCAGACACCATCCAACTTCAGCCCAGGCTCGGTTTCTCATTTTCACAGCAAAAACAGTGGAACACGTCTAATAACGGCCATCGAGCTATGTGGATACACCACACATAAATATGTTATGAGGTAGCAGCTTCCTGTATTTTTTTTCACCCAGAATTTCATTCACATCCTGAACACGAGAGAGCAAGGACCGCAAGGGGTCGCTAAGTGGCCGTTCCACAGCAAGCCAGCTGCTCATTAAAACAGCAGCTGCTCTTAGTCTCCCACATGACCGCGAGCAGAGTTCAGACACAATTTCTTTTTATATTTAGCAAATCTAAACGAATTTCTGAATTAAGGTCTCACCTAACCTGTGAAATCCATCTAAAAAGAAAAAAGAAAACGTAGGCTGCTTCCTCTCCGGGGCGCACCGCTGGCCCCCTCCCCAAGCCTCTGCCCCCCCCCCCTCCTGTGTGATAGCAGGCTGCCATCTCCACTTTCCAGCCGAGCATCTGTAACAAAAGGCGTGGTGCTCCGAGCGCACGGAGCCTTTGTTGGCCGTCGTGCATCTCGCCTTATTCAGCAACTTCCCAAATAACCTCATCCAAAGCTACAGCACCTCGTCATCGTCTTAAAATGAAGAATTAAAGTCAAAACCGGCGAGAAGAAATTGAACACGACTCCATTCTTGTCTTTTGATTGGCAAAAACCCGAGCAAATAATCTCAATCTATTAAACTGCTTTGTTTTGATTGATGACCTTAAAAGAAGAAATCCGCGCGCATTTCCCCTGATAAACTGCAGGAATCAAATTATCCGTTAAATGAGTTAAATCTTTTCTTTCTACATTTAATACCCGTTCAATTCATCCACAATTACGCGCGGATGGCGCCCCCAGTGCTCAGCTTCCCCCCTCCCTCCCTTTCCACAACAACCAAATTGTCCCCTGACGGATGTTAAAATATCATTTACCTGTCCGTTGGTCTTGGTGGGTGAAGCTGCCGCCTCTCCTGGCTTTTCAGCCGCGGTTTCAGCATTTCCAGCTGTCTTGGACAATTGCGCTCCCATGCTTTTCGCTCCAACAAAGAAACTCGACCGATCCAAAAAAGCGAACAAAGACCCACAAGCCTCTTTGTTGAAACGCAAAGCTCTTCACTGGTAGCCCCCTCTCGCTCTCCCACTGTGTGTGCGTGTGTGTGTGTATGTGTGCGCGCGCGCACAAAGAAAAAGTTCACAGGGAAAATGTAAAGCAAACTCCAGTCAGAGTGTGGAGGATTCTTCAGCAGAGCAGGAGAAAGCTGGCAGGTGAGATGAAGTAATAAAATCCCAGGCTGGTGGCCGTGTCGCTGTAGACAGGCTGCAAAATGGAGAAATTTCCCTTGTTGCTAATAAGACGTGGGGTCCAACGCCCAAGTGCAGGGATGAATGGGCGCTCCGAGCGATGACGGCACCGCTCTTCGGTTCGGCCAATTACAGCTTCCACTCAGGGCTTGGGCGGGGTTTAGGGAGGGAACAATAGACGGCAGCGCTGCACTCAAGGTACAGAGGAGTAACTGGAGTTAGCTACATTTATGTGACGTCTCACTTAACCAAGACATCACTTGTTTGCATTTAAATGGAAAATGTCTTTAAAATAAATATATAAAGTGTGCGTTTGGCAACTAAGATGTGAATATTGTGCCATGAAGGTGCCAAAATTTAGTTTAGCTCAAACAGGTGAAGCAAGTGTTGCTGTTTTACATTTGAGACACAAAAAGTCAGATCACCTAACCAAAACTTTTACTTGGATTGACCATCCAGGCATATTAGCAGCCACCCAAGGATGTGTTTTTTTTTTCTTGTTCTTTGTTTTTATCTGTTGATTGGACAACAGTATCCACCATTGATTTATTAGGTTTTGACCAAACAGAGGTTTTGAATGGATTTAAATCACATCTTGACATTATATATGGATGTAAACACCTACTACCTACAATCTACTAATGGTAGTTGAACTGCACAGAGCAGAGACCATTTCTGTCTGATAGAAAGTCAGAGGTGGAATATTACCAAAACAACACCATGAGACAAAGATGACAATCAGGTTTGGGTGGATTCAGGAACTTTCCCAACAAACAACAAACACCTACTGTACGTGTTTGTGTGTGTGTGTGTGTGTGTTGGGAGGGTGGTAACAAGTGCATGTATATAGAAAGTTGGGGGCTGGGAGAGTACCAGCTGCAGTCTTGTTGACGACCGTGCAGTGTGCCCCATGGGGGAGGTTGAGAGTGTTCAAACAGGTCCCTCAGCACACATTTGCAATGCAAATCCATTACAGAGGCAAAGGCAACTGTCCTCAGCTCACTGAGATAGAAGCAGAGCTGGCAAAGCTAGTTCTGTACAGTAACAGGTGGGCTTCCTGGAGCAGTTTCAGTTTCCCGGTTTTTAAAATGTTATCAAGTGCAATGCAAAGCAGTACTTTCCCCCCCCTTTGGCCAGAAATGCAAACCATAGAGTTAACTCAGGTTTTCAGAAGATCCGTGATCACAATGTTGAGCAGGTACCTAATATTATTCATAACAATATCAGTAATATATCATCATTTACATGTACTTTCAGTAATATTCATACTGATTTAGAAGTGCTCTTCCTGAGTTAACTTCAGTAATCACTTGCCCCAAGCTATCAGTGTGAATGTTAGACCCCATTCCTACAAGACTGCTAAAAGATGTACTACCATTAATTATAGTTATAATTTAATTATAACTTTCATCTTAAATATAAGTAACACTTTGAGGAATCTTGGAGTCAATTTTTGACCTGCAGTTGAAATTAAAATAATTCTTCTCACATGTTGAATAATGAAGTCCAGTGTTATCTTAAAGACCTCATAGTAACATATCACTCCAGTAGAGCACTTCACTCTCAGACAACAGGCTTAGTTGTGGTTACTAGGCTATTTAAAAGTAGACTTGAGAGTTTTTAGCTTTCATGCCCTTCTTCTACAGAACGAGCTCCAAGTTTCCCATCAAAATACCTTTTAATAAAAAAAACCCAAACAAACCCAAACCACTAAATAGCTAGTTGGCTGAAATTCCCAGGTTTCGTTGTTTCAGATAAGAATAGTTCTGTGTCTCATTCTCAGACATCTGACAAAGCATGTGATTAGAAAAAAATCCCCTTGGAATATTCAACATTTTTGTAGAGATCACATATATGATGAATCAGAAACTCTTCATTTACAATTCAATTTGTTGTGGGGAAATCTTTAAAAACCACACGAGGTCTAGTGGCTAAAACACTATCAAATCTTTCTTATGTGGGAACACTAACATTTGTATTTAACAGGGAAAACCCACAAACATTCACAGGTTTCCTTATAATTCCTCATTTCTCATTGAACATGAAAAAAGATTTACAGAAAGAAGAACTAATACTTGTGCAGTCTCAGAGCTGTTGCATTGTTTTTTATAATCCACATTTTAAATTCCCCTTTTGTCCATATAAACTTTTTCATTGCCATAACTGAGCAGCTAGACATGCCCAGTGGCGCCAACTGGTGCAAGCTTTTCCATTTCAAAGCCTCAGCTTCAGTCAGTGGTTGTACCAAGTTGGTGTTTCAGAGCCACAACCAATGTGGACAAGAGTATTAAGTGTTAAGTTAGCACTAGCAGTCTTGGTTAGCAGGTATGTCTATCCACTAAGGAAATGAACTGGTGAGGGTAGCGTATGATGTTATTAGACTAGTTGCTCTGAAGCACTTACAGGAGCTTAGTTGAAAAATTAGCGACAAGTGGCTATCTTATCTATCATGGCCTGTAAAAATAGGTCAGATAATGCTATTTGTTCTAAAGTGACGTCAGCATAGTGAAAGGAATGGAGAGGGCCACGCTGGTGCTTAGTTTTGAAGTATTTGACTATAGGCCATAGGATGCCATGTTCCATAACACTAGATCTATTAATCACATAAAGCTTAGCATCGCCGTCATTTTCAGTGTAACAAATGCAGTTCCAACAAAAATAGCTGAACTACATAAGAAGGTTGTTAATATGGTCAAAATCCATTAACCATTTAGTACAATGTTTTAATTGCACTTTTATGTTACGGTTGTTTACCAAGTTAAACTATTGAGAAAGCAGATCCTTACATTATCAGAGTAAAACAAAGATCCTACAAAAAACAAGGAAACCTCCCCTCCAAAAAAAGATTGGACTTGGACTTGGTTGGATGCCGGGAAGACCAGGCTCATCTTATAACCTTGCTAGCTACCTGAGCACTTTATGCACTCACTGTAGCTCCAAATATGGTGATTCAAACGTGAAAATAGTAAAGTTTATCAACTGCCAACTTTTTATATATATATTTTGGCATTTTTACAGCAAGGAATGACAGGAAAGCAGAGGGAGAGAGGAGAAGACATGCACCAAATGGCCATTGGTCAGATTTGAACCAGTCGACTGCTTTCAGCCATGGCTGAACCATGGCACCTGGTTCCCTGCTAAACCGAGTGAGCTAAACCGGCGCAGAGACATGATGTTATTATATATCCTTGTGGCACTTTAATTACAAATGTTTCATGCAGAATGTCTGTGTGGACCTTGACTTCAGACTGAGCACAATAACACCATTAGCCTGTCCCATTACACAAAGTCTACAGCAGTGGTTTGGATGATTTTTCCACTTACTATTACCTAATGGTGGAAGTATGTGTACGGTTGATGGCTTTCGTCAGAGTAATTCCACTCTCATTCTTCTCCATGTAACACAACTGTTGTGTTTCAGAGTTTCAGAGCAAGTCCAGCTTTTTTTAAAGCTGGACTTGCAGGTGTTGTGGTTTTCAAAAGAGGGGGATAGACAATTATTTATTGTTCTGCTAATTAGAGGATATAGAATTTCAGATAGAAAGGAGCTATGCTGCTGCTGAGCTGCTCAACAAGCTCAGTGATCTGAGACACCTAGATATCCCTGTGCAGTGATTTTCCTAGAATGGTTGGCACTGATCACTGATGCTCTCCAAAATGTACATTATGTGCATTTTCAAGAACTACACAGCAAAGAAACCCTGAAAGTTACTGAAGCAAAAACCTGGTATATGTGAAAAACTAATGTATATAAAAGCATATTTTGACAGAAACTTCCTTAGCTAACATAAGTCAGAAGAAAGAAAGCTTCAGATAAGATTATTTATCCTGGAAAAATATTGAAATAAGAAAAAAGAAAAATAAGAAATGCTGATATTAGCCAAACTGTTAATTTAATATTTATATAATATTTGATATTAGTATCAGCTGAGAAAATTCACAATGTTCTATATGTTCTATAAATAACAGAGTTATATTTATGTAATGATTTTTTACTGTCTCCCATTTTCACAGGAGGTGTATGATAGAAAATGGGCAGGATTCCATTTCACTGTCAGTTTTGAGATCCTAGTGTTGGTAAACTTACACCTGTTTTCTTTTTCCATAAAGGTCATTTTTGGTGTTAGTGCCTTTTACTTGCACTGGGCATCTGATAACCAACAGACAGTCTGTTGTGCAGTTGCATTCATGAGTCAAACAGCGTGTAATGAATTGTGAAGAAAGGTCCAGATGTTTCTCAGAGAAGCTCCATTGATGCAACAAAATCCCAGACTTAAATAAGCAGCCCTGCTGCAATCCCAGAACAGGAGCTGGCAAAGTTAACTCTGCTTACTGGACATTTAGGTTTTATGGCCATTGTTAACCCAAAATGATTAGCTGAACATTCTTGCTACTGACTACATTTAAAGTCCCTCCGAGGACTTTTAGTGATCACAGAGAAGGAACATATAAAACTTATTTGGCCTAGTTCTCTGACAGTAAACATTACTGTTGCCACCATGCAAATTATATACTGAACAAACAAGCCTTCATAACCCATACCCTTCATCCATAGGTGTCAAACACTACACTGATGCTGAGTCTGGATGCTGTTTCGTCATTCACCACCAAAAAAACCCAGTATGCTTGTAGTACAAACTAAAAACATTTAGGCTTTAGATTTTGTTCCCTGAGCCAAATCACCCTGCTGTTCTCTGCAATAACTGCTTTATACCTCTAATATTACACCTGCCATTTCAGTTGTAATTGTACACAAACAGCCTTAGGGTATATTTAAAGTTTGCTTAAATTTGGTCTCATCTACACTTTACAGTATGTAAAGAGGAGTAACATTGTTTAACACATAATAAAGATGACCATATTACCCAAATTCCAATAGATTTTTCAATCAATTCCACTTGCCCTGCCTCCTTTTTTCCTAAAGACCAGAAAGCTTCTCTCTAATTTTTTCTGGAACAATAGGAAGCCAAGACTCAGTCTTTCTCTCCTGTATTTGCCCTATGATAGGGGAGAACTACAATGCTTTGGTTTTCTAAGGAGGTTCTCTTGCCCTGTCCGTGAAAACTTTGACACTGAATAGTTATTTCTATTCAGCATCACTTAAGAATTTAAGGACAAAATACTACCAATCCCTTTGTAAAAAAAAAACTCTATTGTGGTTTGAGACATAGTTCAAAAAATGCTGGACGACCCCATTGGGTTGTCCTGTTTCTGCCTGATCTGGGGTAATGAGCTTTTTACCTCGGCGCACGGGTTTTAAAATAAGGTTGAATAAGGGCATAGTAAAAATACAAGATGTATATGAGGATCATAATCTAATGTCATTCAGTGAGTTGATGGCAAAGTTTGATTTACCACAGAAACACTTCTTCAAATATCTACAACTTAGAAGTTTTAACCTGGCTCAATCAAATAATTCAGTGCAACAGCCTTCATTTTCCATCCTAGAAACACATTACAAAAAACGTTACAAAAAATTGCTTCGGTAGAAGACTGGTCTCTCAGTTTTATAACATGTTGGTTGAGAAGCATAGAGTCACCTCAGACAATAAGTGACAGGAGTGGATACGGGGCAATGGGGACCCATTGAGTGGAGTAAAATATGTTTAAAGACACACATCTGACTGAGAATGATTCAATTTAACTGGATAATGCGAACATATGTCTTACCTGTAAAACTAAATTTGATCCTAATATACTGGACATATGTTATAAGTGTACCAATCACCAAGGTTCATTGTACCCCTGTTTGTGGAAGTGTGAAGAGATTCAAAAGTTTTGGTGCTCAGTGTTAAAATATATTTCTCGGATCACATCTTCCCTGTACCACGAAGTCCTACGGTCTGTATTTTAGGCATTTATTCAGATGACTGTAATTTATCTCATATTGAGAGAAAAATGGTTGACCTTTGCTTACTCCAGGCCAAACGTTGCTGGAAGAATGTTGGTGGCCCCTCTTTTGACCAATGTTTAAACAATGTAACATCAAGTTTAGTTCTTGAGAAACTGACCTATGTGGTTAGAAAAAGATCTTTGGAATTTTTTGACATTTGGAAGGTGTTTCTGGAACTATTAAAAATGGGGAAGTTGAGAGTGAGATAATGAAAAATATGTAACTAAATTTGGGAATGTACGTAGTAACCTGTGCAAAAGTTGTGTTTTTATGATGCATTATGTCTCCCACAATGCATTGTTTCTGATACTAATTAGTTTCGCAAGAATGTAATATTTAGAACAACGGTTGGTAAAGTTTGTGGCATGCTTTAAACACTGTTAACATTTGAGTTTGGGTTTTTCTTTTGTTTGTGTGATTTGCTAAGTACAGCCCAGAAGCTATGCTTGCAAACACCACTTAGGAATGCCAGAGGGCATCTGAACAGCAATGAAAACGAAGGAAAGTTTGAGGTAATGAGTGATGGAGCCCTGTCAATGGCATTGCACAAAACACCAGGGAGGAGCCCACTGACCTGTCTGAATGGGACAAGGGCACAGTGAGAAAGAGGCTCTTAATCGGACCAAGTAAAAACTGCTTTTCTCATACTATTACAAAAATGCTATTATCTATTGTACCTGACTCAACTTGGCTGCTAAGACTGGAGATTTGTCTATGTGCTTCCTATACAAAAGATATAGGAACCGTACACTCGGGCCCACACAAAAGATGCGGATATGTGATCTTTTCATATGGCTGAGTTTTGTGTGAGAGGGGAGAGGTAGCTGTTTCCCTTGGCTTGTATAATTGCAGGTCTCCCCCCCCTCCCCTCCCCACTGTGGATCTGGCGCTGGTTCCTGATCCTGTCGTTTTGTTTCTTCCTCTGTGCAGGTCCCCCGCCCTGGCTGGGAGAGTTCAGGGAATATCTCCTTCTGTTTTGGGTGTGCCTCTGTACTCTCACAGATGGCAATTCAGGCACCCTGCATGTAAAACACCAAGCTGATCTTATCACTAGAGGTGACTTCACTGGCAGTGACTGCTTGTTCCCCGTGGCAGGTTTTATCATTTGCATATATTATGTGTTTGAACAGGGCAGGGGCTGTTTGGTAGGTGGGGGAGATCAGATAATAAACACAAGTGTTCATCTTTTGACACGATCTCACTTCTGTGGCTGTTTACTCAGGATTAACCGGTTAACAAGCAGCTTCTGAATACTCACACAGAGGCATGTTGAAAAACCAAGGCTGCTCTAACCACATCTATCAATGTACACTGTAAAAACTCATGGACAGTTTCATTAAATGACCTCATTCTTAATATTTAACTAATAACAGTGATGTCAGATTGACTCTATTTTTTGTAAGGATTTTTTATGCATTTAATCAGGGGTGTCAAAGTAATTTTACATTGTGGGTGGGGGTATTGATAAGAATTTAGCAATTAATATCACTTACTGATTCTCATTGACTCCACTTTGAGACATGCTTGACATGCTTGTGCATGTTGGAGATATTTCCCCTCTTTGTTATGAACAGTGTTGGGGTCACTATTCAAAAACTAGCAACTACTGCACAGATTATTACACAGAACACTTTTCTTAAAAGTAATGCAGTACTTTACACTGGTTTAGTGTAATAAACAATAAGCATGGCTAAATGTATGCAGCTTAGCTCAGTTGCAGCTAGCTGGCTATCAGTAACTTACTTGCTTGCCAATAATTACTGGTAGCAAAAAAGGTGGAAATGCTTGTTGGTTAGCTTGCCAAAGTACTTAATTGGTTAATGTAATTTATGACATCATGCATAAAGATAGAGAGCTCTTATTTTAATTAAAAACAATTTAACCAACCCTCCAATTACACTGAGAAGGATAAGCGGGAGAGGATGGATGGATGGCATTCTAATACATGAGGGTGGTTAGTCAGTTTTACTATAGTAAAGTAATTTGGATTTTCTATTTTTGTCAAATTCAATCAGTGTTGTTGACATTTTACAGAAAAATCAGGACCAGCTCGTCCTTGATTTTTTTTTCACGGAGTCTTTTTTTTAATTTTTCACAAAAATGCAGTACGTTACACAACAAGTGCATTTTATGTCACTTTTTCATAATGTCTCAGTGTTTAATGGCCTTAACACTTTATACACTGAACTAATAGTTTATACACGAAATGTATTGAATACAGCACTGTATGTTTGGTTAAATCTGGCTAATAATCTAAAGTGCTTTGAATGGTCAGGAAAACTGCAAAATAAAGGGTGTAATAGAGTTTAATAAAGGACAAGCAGCTTCTGAACCTCAAAGAAAACACACTTTACACATGAGTGGGGACATGCAAATCTGGATGAGATGCTACAACCTTCTCTTCCAGAAAGATATTCTAAATCTGTGAAAGTGTCCATTATGGGCAGAAATCTGTGCCATCAGAAACTGAATTTGAATAAGTTAAATTTGAATTTGAATTGCTCAGACTGAATCTGAATTGTAACTTGAATAAATGCTTTTGAAAACCGAATTTGAATTAGTCTCATTTGAAATTGAATTTATGGTTTGAAAATGAATTGATTTGCTTTGAAACTGCATTTTATCCTTTAAAAATTCAGCTCTCGGATAATTTCAGTTTCACTTCTCACCATTCAGTTTCAGTTCTACAATTCAATTTCAGTTCCAAAATTCAGTTTTTTGGAACTTACATCCGGTTCCGGTTCAAGCGCAGATTAATAGAACTACGTTTTACTAGCGGACCGAAAGTGTTACTGACGGGAATCTACAGCGTCTTTAGCTGAATTAAGACTTCAGAAGTCATTCGTCATGTCGAATGACCAGCGGATGAACTCTCAGGTTGGTAATAAATGTATTACATGTATAAGAACAAGCGTCATGTTAACAAATGATAGCCGTACGGTAACTTTTATGCTTATTGTAGCTGCTAGCTAAAAACGCTAATTTAGCATAGTTTGCCCTGAATTCAGCTTTGACAAACAAATATGATCGACTGTTTCTAGTAGAATTCCAAAGTTGTCATCTTGGACCCTCTCAGAGTACCCCCTCTGTATGCTTGCAGAGACCCCTACAGTAGGGAAACATGCAAAACGGTGTCCAAACCTTTGTATTTTAGCTTTATTTATGTCTTACACAGCATCCCAACTCTTTAGCTAACTTAATAACTTTAGCTAAAGTGAATAGTTAGTCTAATTCATTAGTGCAGCATTACTGGGTCACCTCTGTTTGAAGTGATATAATGTGATATACAACTATCACTGTGTTTAACTACCATAATAATTCTACTTAATTAGATTTTTTATTTTTATTTTTAAACATACTGCTCCATTAATATGTTTGACAGGCTGAAGTTGTCGGGTCACCTCCTAAATCGACCATCTGTTACAGGTGTTTTGTGCCAGAAATGGAGTGTCCACTGAAGACTGAAGATACTGAATCTCTACGCCTTGCCATCCATCCCTCTTGTGCCTTCATCTAGACAAGAGACAAACTTAACCACTCTCATATGCTCTGTACCTACATCACCTTCCCTGACAGTCGTAGCTTGGCTCATCTGAGGGTGAAATTCTAAGAATGTGTTATTTTGCAAAGTGCTCTCTAGGGTTCCTAAATAAAATATGGCATTGAGGTCTTTTGAATTAATCCCTTCTTCTGAAATATAAGAACCTCTCCTGGTTTTAATGGCACTTTGGATTTCCTTACTTTCTGTTCCACTCCCAACCCCAAATAGATGCTGACAAGCTGCCACAGAAACATGGAAGAGGGAAAGAAGTTGGAAAGGACTACTACAAATAAACCTAATGCCTAACAATGTAAAATAAGAACAATAATAAAGATAGGATGAAGTAACAAGTTTTTAGTTTTTAGTTTATTCCAAATGATCATCCAGATGTCTGTGACATGTGATGACAAACACCATAATGGAAGGCCTTAGTCATCACATGCTTAAACTCATATATTTTTGCATATGCTGAACAGGCAGTCAGACATGCTGTAACTGTGGGGTAGAAAACAGCATAAACACCATACGGCAGGGGTCTCAAACTCCAGTCCTCGAGGGCATGGAAAAGTTGCATGACACTGGCCCTTGAGGACTGGAGTTTGAGACCCCTGTCATATGGAATATGACAGGTGTGGTTGAACTGCATGAAGACTCTGAAGCTTCTCTTCTCTTCTGGCAGGACAGGAATGTGGCCTTGTCCTGTGAGCCACTGTAAGGATGTACTTAGAGTAGAACTGGACTGTCACCGGCCTCAGGCTCTTCACCCTTTTCAAAGACAAAGCAGTCATTTAGATAAAATATTAGATATTGTTTACCTGTAAATGCACAAAGTAAATTTAGAAATGTAATTATTGTTAAGAGTGAATAAGCACTGATAGTGTAATCTACAGCTGTGGCCAAACGCTTAGAGAATGAGAAGTGTTGTTTGCTTATTTACAAAGTTTGCTGTTTCAGTGATAGTTGTATATCACATTATATCACTTCAAACAGAGGTGACCCAGCAATGCTGCACTAATGAATTAGACTAACTATTCACTTTAGCTAAAGTTATTAAGTTAGCTAAAGAGTTGGGATGCTGTGTAAGACATAAATAAAGCTAAAATACAAAGGTTTGGACACCGTTTTGCATGTTTCCCTACTGTAGGGGTCTCTGCAAGCATACAGAGGGGGTACTCTGAGAGGGTACAAGATGACAACTTTGGAATTCTACTAGAAACAGTCGATCATATTTGTTGTCAAAGCTGAATTCAGGGCAAACTACGCTAAATTAGCGTTTTTAGCTAGCAGCTACAATAAGCATAAAAGTTACCGTACGGCTATCATTTGTTAACATGACGCTTGTTCTTATACATGTAATACATTTATTACCAACCTGAGAGTTCATCCGCTGGTCATTCGACATGACGAATGACTTCTGAAGTCTTAATTCAGCTAAAGATGCTGTAGATTCCCGTCAGTAACACTTTCGGTCCGCTAGTAAAACGTAGTTCTATTAATCTGCGCTTGAACCGGAACCGGATGTAAGTTCCAAAAAACTGAATTTTGGAACTGAAATTGAATTGTAGAACTGAAACTGAATGGTGAGAAGTGAAACTGAAATTATTCGAGAGCTGAATTTTTAAAGGATAAAATGCAGTTTCAAAGCAAATCAATTCATTTTCAAAATATAAAATTCAATTTCAATTTAGTGATGATCATTTTCAAACCATAAATTCAATTTCAAATGAGACTAATTCAAATTCGGTTTTCAAAAGCATTTATTCAAGTTACAATTCAGATTCAGTCTGAGCAATTCAAATTCAAATTTAACTTATTCAAATTCAGTTTCTGATGGCACAGATTTCTGCCCATAGTCCATGTGCTTGAGTATCAGCTGGAAGCAATACTAGCCCACCACATTCCAGTACTGCTGTTGGTGTTTCTCATTAGTGAGAGGAAAAGGCCCTTTCATGTAAAGAGTGGGCATGGCTGCATTCTTTAAGCCTATCCTCAGGCAAAACACCTACAACATTTTTCATTTACATACCTTCCTCTTTCATTGTGATCACCTAAACAGCAGGTCACAGAGTGTGATTTCAATGTTCAATGTTTTCATTTAGTGATTTGAGGGCTTTGAAGCATTGGCAACATCTTTTTTGGGGGGTGCTCAAGCAACCCTAAATTAGGGATTAAGTGTCAGGAGTAATAGTAGTCATAATAAAATATTGTAATATCTGACATCATCTTATTATATTTAGTGAACTTGAGATGAATTAAATGTGTTCTTGACATCATGATGATACAGTACACTCAGAGCAGAGTGATTTGTCATTACAAAATGTTACAAAAGTGCAAATTATTCTGGTCTGCAGGGTCATTGCTCTGGTCTACTGATCAGTATGCTTGTGGCTCAGGGGGAAGAGCATGCTGTGTCCTAAATGGAATACCCTGGTGGTTCAACCCCTGGCTGCTTCAGTCTTCATGGTAAAGTATCTTTTGATAAGGTCCAGAACCCTGTGTTGCTCCTGATGCATTATCAGAGTGTGAATAACTGATGGAAAGAAGTGCTTGTCTGAATGAGATAAAAAAAAAAAAGTGCTTTGAATGCTATATAAGAACCAGGCCATTTGTATTTGTATTTGTATTATTATCTAAATAGCAAAGGCCAGACTGCTAGAGTATTTGTTCATTTTAGCTTCTGCACTCTGCTGCCAAATCACTAGTTGCCAGGCAAGGAAAAACACACTATATCACATTATTTTCTTAAAGTTTTTTTTTTATTTCTATTTCAGTCAAATTGGGCTGCATTGTTTTACAAGAGGAGAGGCAGAAAAAAGAAACAGGTAAGAGTGGACATGTAGTCCAAATTCATTGATGATAATTTCAACATTCTAAACAGAACACCCCCAACCAGTCATGGCAGATCACTGGCACTCCATGAGCCTGGTTCTGCTGGAGGTTTCTTTCTGTTTACAGGGAGTTTTTCCTTCCCACTGTCACCAAAGTGCTCGTTCTAAGGGGGTCCTCTGATTTTTGTTTTGTTTCTTTTTCTATTTTCTTTGTACTATTGTAGGGACTTTATATTATAATATAAAGCACATTGAGGCAACTGTTGTTGTGATTTGGCAGTATATAAATAAGATTTAATTTAATTTAAATGAACATATTGCTGAGCAATAGGTATTAATGACAGCATTTAACAGGATTCATATCACTCAAAACACAGCTCAAACAGGATGGCTGCCACTAGAAAGGACAGACTACATATCTATTCTCCAGTCTTGCATTTGCACCTGACATGCTGTGCTGAATAAAGGCAGGCTTTGTATGAATTGTATGAAAACCCCTCCTTTACCAGTTTGCTTTTGGTCCAGGTGTATGGAGTAACAGCGTGATGTCTACCAGAGATGGGCAGTAACGCGTTACTGTAATCCGATTACTTTTTTCAAGTAACGAGTAAAGTAAGGGATTACTATTGCAAAAACGGTAATTAGATTACTGTTACTTTCCCGTAGGAACGCTGCGTTACTAAAACCGTGATTTTTTTTGCAAGAATGTCTCATGACAGTGACGTAAGCACAGCGAAAAAAACCCCTAAACTTCCAAGCAAGCACCGAGTGCGCTACCACGTAATGGGAAATTCACAGAGAAACTTGCGGATTCTTCCACTGACTGCTGCGGCTCACCTGCACCAGGGCAAACCTCCGCCTACCCCACTCCTGCTTTACAGGTGAAAATAGAGCAACAGGACCGCTAGTCTTTGATTTTATTTATTTTCTGCTGTGTTTTACTTGCATCTATTTGAAAGAGTGAGTGTAAACACAAAAAAATATTTTATTTTATGTGCTGGAATGTGCAGAAAATAGGTTTAAATATTAAACAAATTTCTTCCAGTCAGAGAATGTTGCATATAATTAAAATTTTTAGAAGATTAAAACTAATAAAACAAGTTTTAAAAAGAGACTTTTCCATTTGATTACAGTTTGTATGATGGATTATACAGAAAAAGTAGAATTGGGCTGAAAAATCTATTGCCTTATCACCTATTCAGGTTGTAAATCGTGTTTTTAAAAAGTAACTAAGTAACTAAGTAATTAATTACTTTTGGAAATAAGTAATCAGTAAAGTAATGGGATTACTTTTTGGGGAAGTAATCAGTAATTAGTTACTGATTACTTTTTTCAAGTAACTTGACCAACACTGAAAAGACACCAAAAGAGACTGAAAACAACAGTGTGCATATTATTTGTCTTATCTGCTTTGCTACAGATTGTCTAGACAACACAACTGAGCCTTTGCCTTAGA
This sequence comes from Copadichromis virginalis, assembly GCF_057382275.1. Lineage (NCBI taxonomy): Eukaryota > Metazoa > Chordata > Actinopteri > Cichliformes > Cichlidae > Copadichromis > Copadichromis virginalis. The sequence continues at coordinate 30,627,438 of NC_140632.1, read as the reverse complement.
TTTGAGAACTGAACTGTCCACCCTAAAACAAGTGTATTACATTGAAAACTGATTATTCATTATTCATCATTCTTAGACTCTATAGCAGGTCATCCCAGTTAATGAGATTGTTTTTTGAAGCTAACACTGTAAGGTTTACCAAATTGAACTGATGTTTTCAAAGGCCAAAAGGACTGAACATGTTTGCAAACAGTATCTACCATTAACATCAGTTGTGATGCACTATATGCTTTACATTATGATTGGGGGCTGAGCCCCTCCTAAAGATTTGATCCCACAATCACCCCTTCTTTGAAGAAGTTATTTGAAGTGGATAAAGGAAATCCATGGATGTTCTAAAAGATGCTGAAGTCATCACATGCTGTGTTAAGTTTGTATGTTGATTCATCGTTCCCCTTTCTCTGAATTTGATTGAACACAGGTCTGTAGGCAGAAAAAGACTGTGCGTGTCTGTTCTCTGCAGTTTTTAGGGCAATGGGGAGGTCAGACTGTTGTTTGTGGTAGTTGATAAGACTTTTGTTGGCTAGATTGCTGTCTCAGCAGAGGCCGGCTGGAGCCACGTGGATGCCACTGGCTGACAGATTCAGCAGGAGCAGCATGTGTCTCGCAGAGTGGCTCTTTAGTCCCCCAGTGCACCACATGCCGAGCTTGTGCACTGTAAAAATAAACCAGTCTGCATTCCCAATGTTTACATCATCTATTTGCATATTTAGTTTAAGGCAATTAAAATTAGCCCGTTCTGCTTCTTTCAATTTGGCTTATTTTACTAAAAAAAATAATAATAATAAATAAATCACAAAAATAAAATAAAAAACCCACCCATTTTAATCATTATCTAGACAAGTTAATTTTCAGGAATGGTACCAGAGTAATCAATCAGGTTGGCTAATTGACTGGATGTGTTTTTTTTCAGTGACCCATTACATGGGATTACTCAGTATTAACTTTCGTTTACCCAGGAAGTGAAACTCTTGAGATTAAGAAAGTCTTTTTTTTAAATAAAAAAAAAAAGAAAAAAAAAAAAGAGAGATTAAGAAAGTCTTTTGCAAGAGTGTACTGGGCCCAGATTGGCAGCATTAACTATGTTTTTGGATGGAAGAAGAATCTGGAACTTCCCTCTGACCTATCATGCTCCCTAATGATTATATTTGTCAGTTTTTTCCATTGCTGACCAGTTTCTATGAGTTTCACAATTATAGTACAAGTATAAAAATACTTGTGTGTTACCCAGCAGAAACTAATGAAACTGATTAAAATTCAAAGTTTTCTTGACTTCCGAGATTTGATATCTTGCTGCCAGCCAGCAAAAATAGAAGTAAGATCAGTTTTTATTATTTCGTCTATTAGTTTACGTGGCATCTTTGTATCAAGTAGTCAAAGCCAGAGCTTATAAAGACAGACTAAAGTTGGGTATTTTATCTATTTTGACTCACGGTAACTATTCTTTAAAGGTAGTTAGTGTGCAGTACGTAGTGGCATAACCAATTTAGATATCTGTTTATAAGTATTTAATGGGGCTTCTGCCAGAAAAGTGTTAATACTTAGCAACTGGAAGAAGGAGGATTGTTCAGTATTTTAGTACTGAATTTAATTTTAATGATCTAGTGCTAATACAGTGATCTTGAGTTGCTTTGGTTAGGTGGGTGTAGGTAAAATGATATTAAGACATAACAGCTGCATGTTTCTTTAATCTTGAACTTCTTTTTTACATAGTTTAGTGTCTTTGTTAATGGGTAAAACTGGTTAACAAGAACAATAAGTCAATATTATGCATTAGTTGAATGAACTGTTTTACCAAAAGTCTTGAGGATCACAAGTGCAGGGTGCAAAGGACTGGAAACCCCATGTAGACTAACTTTAAGCAATGAAAACACAATAATATGCTGTTACAGGTAGTTATACACCCGAAAGAAATTTATTCTGTGTTCCATTTTTATTCAGAGGTCCCAAGTAAGTCTACACCATGATCTTTTTGTATCCCTGTTGGGTCTTTACCTTACAATATAAACCACCTTTTGGCAACTGTTGTTGTGATTTTGTGCTAAATAAAATTGAATTGATTCTTTTCAATCTTCAAAAAAAGATCCCAAAATTTGCTTTCATGAGATGGCACCTGACATGCTAAAAATCACATTTCTCAGTTTGAATTATCCATGGAGTATTGTCACCTCAGTTTGTGCTTGTCCTCAACTATGATCTTGATATTAAGCTGTTGATTTGATATGAAGTCCTTGAGTATCCAGTGTGCTATTCCAGGCTCATCATTTCTGTCTTCAAAGACTTGGCCAGTGTTTTAATATCTACAGGCATTTCTTTGATAAACCATACGGCCACTTGCTACCAATTAATGACAAATTGCATCGTGGGAATCTCTGATCTCTGGCTTCAGTGAACAGGACTGCTGCTGGGTGTGTTGCATCAGACTAACACCATTTAAAGCAAGTATTTAAGAGCCAATAGGATCTGTACCAACATCAAAACTGTGAAGCTACCATCAGTTAATTTCAACTACAATGTATTCCTACAGTAAAAGCTTTTATGAGATGACTTTAGGGCCTGTTGCCATTCAATCATTTGTTTGATTGATAATTAAATAGGCCTCACCCATTACTTATGTCCAGAAGTTAATAGGAACCACCTCCTGTGCTGACACACACACACACGCACACCCACACACACAGAGAGGAAGAGAGATATTTTTGCTGAATAACATTGTGGTATTAAATGGTAAATGGCCTGTATTTATATAGCGCTTTACTAGTCCCTAAGCACCCCAAAGTGCTTTACATATTCAGTCATCCACCCATTCACACACTGGTGATGGCAAGCTACATTGTAGCCACAGCCACCCTGGGGCGCACTGACAGAGGCGAGGCTGCCGGACACTGGCGCCACCGGGCCCTCTGACCACCAGTAGGCAACGGGTGAAGTGTCTTGCCCAAGGACACAACGACCGAGACTGTCGGAGCCGGGGCTCGAACCGGCAACCTTCCGATTACAAGGCGAACTCCCAACTCTTGAGCCACGATCGCCCCTATATCAATATCAATATCAATACCAACTAATACAATTAGTTGGTATTGATATTAGTATCAACTGATATTAAAATACTGTGTTAAATGCTGTAAAATATTGAACCTGATAATATGCCTTTTGCTCAGCTGTTGTGTTTCGGTTTCTGAAAACTTCTTCCTGTTTTACTGATGAGGTTTATTTACACAGGACACAAAGAATTCAGCAAATATCGTACAGGTGAAGCTGCAATGACCTTATCAGTGCTTTAGAGGAACAAAAATAATATTTGTACTTGAATATTTTAGAAATATCAAATATTTAGCTAGTGGCAGAGGCTTTGTTATTACACAGCTTGTTGTGGCTGGATCAGTGATTTGTTTCCGTGAGATTGCATTAGGTACTTCTCACAAAGGGCAGATCTGTGTTTGTCCATTTCCTATTAATGCCATTGTATAGAACATGATTCCAGTTCAGTTAGAGAAGACTATTGTGTGCAGAGATAGCTTTCAATGAATGAGAAATAATGGACTAAATGGCTACAGTAATTATTTATACATTAAACCACACTGAAACTTTAGGTTTTCTCATGGGGATCAGGTACCCTGCTGGGATAAAAACCTGGCCAAAGGAGGAGTTAGAAGCCACTGACATCAAAACCATGTATGGCGGGCTTCATCCCAAGTCCAGCACTGTGAGACTGTATGCTAAGCGGAAGGAAAGAGACTGGGGGCTAGTGAGCGTCAGTACCACAGTCCAGGATGAGACAACGAACATTCACGAGTAGGAAATTGCCTCCAACCGACTGCATGCTCAGTGAATACCTCAGGCAGCAGAAACCCAAGAAAGATGAGCAAGAGGAGGAATCATAATAAAGGGACATGGCCCTGCACTGTATGCACCACCTGCAGATAGAGGAGCTGACTGACATCCAGAAGTCCTACCAGTGGCTGGACAAAGCTGGACTTGAAAGACAGCACAGCAGCACTAATCATGGCAGCACAGGAGCAAGCTCTGAGCACAAGATCCATAGAGGCTGGGGTCTATCACACCAGGTAAGACCCCAGGTGCAGACTGTATAAAGTTGCCCCTGGGACAATCCTGCACATAACAGCAGGGTGCAAGATGCTAGCAGGGAGGGCATACATGGAACGCCATTAAACCAAGTGGCCAGCGTAGTATACAGAAACATCTGTGCTTTGTATGGCCTGGAAGTCCCGAGGTCAAAATGGGAGACGCCTCCTAGGATGGTAGAGAATGACCAAGCTAAGATCTTCCAGATACCGTTGGACCCCAGTGCAAAGTCCACAATTAAGTGGTTCACTGTCATATATTCACACATTTATTTACAGTCCTCTTTAAATTGTTGGCACAAACAAAACTTTCACCTGTTTAGGTGTTAACGTCGGGTGCATTACCTATCGCTACAGCTGGAGCAAGCAGTGGATCACCTACAAGCTGCAAATACAACTTTAATTATGTACAGAAAGAGTCTATTTCTTGTTGAAATTTGAAGCAGTGGTGCTTGGTTATGTAATTGGAGCTGAAAAACAGTTGTATTTTCCCTCATAGCAGAAAACAGCTAATGATAGTGGTATCACATGGAAGTTTTGATTGTGATGATGGGAAAAATGTTTCTATCAACAACAGTTGTGTAATTGTCATTTCGTCGACACAGCACTACCAAGAACAGAAAGCACATAAAAACTGGCCTCAGCTTTTCATTTCATCCAAAATGAAAATGTTCAATCATATTCATTTCATGTTCTCCAACGCCAAAAAAAAAAAGAAAAAAAAAAGATCTGTTTTTTTCCATTATTAGTGCTGTATGTAGGTGGAAATAAGGAAGTCAGAAGTATATTTAAGTATCCTAAATATAATTAGTACCTTACTTAATATGTTTAGTATCACTTCAAGTTTCTCTGTCAAACAGTCTTAATGCTGTGTTATGGGGACTGCCATTTCTGGAAACACAGACAACAGGGAAACTTTGGCCTTTGAATTATCTGAGACTGAAGAAGTCACTTGGATGAGTGATGAAACGTTTCTCCCACTGAAAACGCTACGTACAGATGAACAGAATCAACTTTTGGAGACCTTTGAATTACCAGTTCATTCTGATGATCAGTTTCATTTCAGTGGCTGTTCTGCAGAGTGACACAATGTCAGTTGCAGCTTTGATTGGCATACAAAATTTTTCATTGGCAATTCATTCAAGTTTTGTTTCATTACCTCTGCCAACACAGGTATATATATATAATTTTTTTTTTTTTTATCATTGTTTGAGTTTCTGTCTGTCTGTTAGCAGGACTGCACAAGAAACTAGCTGGCTGAGTAAATGAAACTAAATTTATTTAGATTTGGAGCTAATGAACAAAATCACTGGTTTGATGTCTATTAGGCTGAACTTGGTTCTCTGGTGGCTGTGCGTTGGCGGACTGTAGTACAACATACAAACAGGTACCGTCTACCTACAGAGAGCATCTATTGCCTGATAAAAGCAATCTCCAATATATGCAGTATAACCAGTCTCTGGACAGCTCTTGCTTGTGTTGCTGTTGGTCTGTCACCCAGACACAGAGAAAAGAAAAATGTTAACATATGAAAAAAAAAATCAGCAGATAACCTGCTCGACCTCCTGTGATACAGTCACCCCTGTCAGCACCTAATGGGTATATTGTCTATCTCCTTTATATCGTTAATTTTTGTATTCAAAGTGCTGGATAAAAGTACCAATAACATTTAAAAAAAAAGTTTAGCACAGCAAAAATGCAGACTGTGCTGCAAATGTTGGTTTATTATTAAAAGCAAAAGGAGCATATTTTTCCCTTCACTGGTACATTGTAGACTACAGTACTTTAAGTCAGCTATGTTTGGTTTTTGGAACTTTGTAATCACAAATCATTTTCCTCTGTAAAAAGCTCCAGGACCATGCTGTCCTGTTAGCTTCCACATCAAATTGATTTTTCTTTTCATTTTGTTTAATTAGCTACAAGCAAAGTATTTCTTTTTTTAATTTTTAAATAATTTTTATTATTATTTATTAGTATTTTGCAGTAAGAGCCAATTTTCAAGCCAACCAAAGGATTTATCATGTGCCTCCTCTGCCCTTGCCCTTCATTAGGCCAGCCTGTCTGTTAGAGTAGACAGCTGAGTGGGTTGATATGATCCAGGTGGGTCAGGGCAGTGGCTGTTAGAGCTCCAAGCAGGTCCTTGAACTCTACTTTTTTTTTTCACCAGTTGTTGATAATCATAGAGAGGCCAGCTTGGGGGATCTGAGAAGGAAGAGAGCACTCTGTGGCTGAAAGCCAGCTGGCAGTGTGCTAACCTTGGAGGGGTTGTTTTGGGTTTTGGAGGCACCAGTTCCTGCTGGGTATCTGCTCCGGGACACAGCAATGCCCTGCTGCATCTGGTATTTTTACACCAACAGTGAATGTGACAGTAATTTAGCTCATATAAAATAAAATAAAATAAAATAACCTCTTAAACTCCACCATTCCATTTATTTTGACATGGACATGACATTTGTTTTTGTTTAAGCTCATCTGTTTTTCGGTAAAAATGAAATGGACAAAAGGTATGAATTTATAAAAAGGGGTGGTTGATAACTTTACCCCAAACTACTACCCTTAACTCTTAGATCTGTGTATATATATGAGAGAAAGAAATATATTTTTCGTGCTCATGGTCTGAGTTGTTACCTATAGACAGTGAAAGACCAGGGCAAATCAGGAAAACTACTCTTTTTGTGTCATTTCCATCTGCTGTATTTCACACACGCCAGAACCAAAAAGATAAGATAACCTTTATTAGAAGTTTGTTAATGAAATTTGAAATGAACCAACAATCCATCTCACATGCCAGCCCATATTTCAAAGCAAATGTGTACACAAGAGAGATAGTGAAGTCAGGAAAGGTATTAAGAAAAAAAAGCCATTGACAAAAAAAGGTTTGGTGAGCCCAGGTGTATTTGTGTTCTAGCTTAGTCATATCCAGAAACAGAAGAACTGTGGGAAAAGGTTTGTTCCATGTGTTATTAATGCCTACAGCCATGGTTATCAAATCCATCAGATCAGATTGTACTTCATATTACGAGATATCTACAGGCCATGACATGTTGTGTTTGTGTGTGTGTGTGGGGGGGGGTAACGCAGTAGTTTCTGTCCTGGAAGAAGTTTGCCACCATTCTCTTGTTCTTTGATGTAATCAAAATATAAGTAATGTCCGTAGTTGTAGTCTGCTGCAGTTTTTTCTCCTTTTAAGTTCTGAAGTCAGATGATTCTGCAACAAGTACACACTGAAGTGAAGTGACTAGCAGCAACATGGTGACCAAAAAGTCACTGAATTTGGCTCTTTGACCAGACCTGTGGGCTGGTCAACTAGTTAAACTTTTATCAGTTTCAAGGCAAGTGATTAAAGAGAAATGAGCACAAAGGATACCACTGTTTGACAAAAGATGGGGTAGTAAATGCATTACAGGGTTACCCAGGCAACCAGAGGCTGCGATGTTTGCTAGTGACCAACTATCAGCTATGAAGAGACAAAAACAAGAAAATCTCTCCTTAGTTACTAGCTTTTGAAACCACAAGATTTTTGGGGTATGTTGTGTTATTCCAAAAGAGCCTCTTTCTCAGCTCTAAAATGGCAGATCTTCTGCTTCATTAAGGAACACCAACCTCCGCTGAATGGTTCAGGTAAATGCTTTTTGCCAGGAGCACTTGGTTGGTGCAGCATAGCCAACGTTTGTGTAATTAGACTGAAGGCATAGACATTGTCACCAATTCTGTTCATAATTTTTATAGACAGAATTTCTAGGTGTAGCCAAGTGGTGGAAGGCTTTCACTTGGGTGGTCTCAGAATTTCGTCTCTGCTTTTTGAGCATGATGTGGTTCTGTTGGCTTCATCGGGTTATGGCCCCCAGCTCGCATTGGAATGGTTCACAGCCGAGTGTGAAGAGGTGTGAATGAGAATCAGCACCTCCAAATCTGAGGCCATAATCCTCAGATGGAAAAGGGTGGATTGCCCATTCCGGGTCAGGGACGAGTTCCTGCCCCAGGAGTATCTTGGGGTCTTGTTCATGAGTGGGTTGGTGAATTCTCTGCTTAAGCTGCTGCCTCCAAGACCCAGTTCCAGATAAGAGGAAGAGGATGGATGGATGGCATCGACACTGATGTCATCTCATACAGTGCATGCTGCCAATTTTCATTGGTGATTCTCCATTTTATTGACACCAAAGCCCATCAAAATTCTTAATTATTTCTACAAATGTTGATTTAGATTTAGTGATGTTGTGAATTATATGTGTCCAGTGGAAACAGTCTCGTTGGACCACAACCATTACTTGTATGAAACCACTGTCTCCCTGTCTAATCCAGCTGTAACTGATCTTGAACTATACTTGAAATCAACATGTGTCAACTTGAGGTTGGTTCACAAAAAGGGTAAGTCCCAAATGGCTCCAGTGCTTAAATTAAAAAGGAGGTACAAAGAAAAATAGTAATGTGATAAAAGCACCAACCTTCCAGTTAGTATGACTCCTCTTCTTCCTCAGGTACAGCTAGCGATTATTAACACTGACTGCCAAGACTGTGGGCATCAATAAAAATTTATCATATTCTCATTCTAATCTTTTAGGGTTAAAGTAATCACAGATGGTGACTTAAACATCAAGAAGTTAACAGAGCATACAAAATATTAACCTTTTCAGTAATTGCCTAAAGCATTTAGGGAATACTTTGGTCATTCCCTATATGCTTTAGGGAACATATTTGTTTAAAATGCCTCTGTGGATTACCTGCTACTGGTATCTTTGCCTCAATCAACTGTTACCACCAACCAGGCGTCACTCTCAACCTGTAAATAGCTGCACCTCACTAAGACCGGTTCTGTCAGGATTTTTCCTGTTAAAAGGAATTTTTCCCTCCCACTTTGATTGTTGGATTTTTCTCCCTATGATTGTCAGTTCTTGTACTTGCAATATAAAGTGCATTGAGGTAACTGTTGTTGTGATTTGCCACTATATAAATGATTTCAAATTGAAATTGAATGAACCCTGCATATAGTAGCAGCCTAAACACTTCTTTGACATTCTTCTTACCAAACATACAAAGTGATGCTTTTGAGTACAATGAGCACACTATATCTCACTTGTAGTTCACGTTGACCAGTGCAGGGACATTCTTGATTATGTGGCACGCAGGCACTGCCTGGACTTAATCGTATCTGTGGCGCTTATGGGAAACAGGCTGAAAATGTGCCCTATGCACTGCACATCATTGCAACTCTTTCAGTTCAGCAGAGTTTAACAGTTAATCTCATTTGAGCTATTTCATCCTCTTCGACCTTCTTGTTCTGCACTCCATCAGTGGCTAATTGTGGGCCCTGTATGTCCGAGAATGTGAGCTCTCCCACTTCTCGCTCTGGGGCATATGTACATATTCTCTGTGGAATGCTGGTCATTTGTGTCATCTTTTCAAAGTTCTTCTGAGGTCTGTTGATGGTATGTTCCCAAGACCTCTACATGCACTTCTACACTAACTGCTGTAATTGAAGTTTTCAAGAAAAGAATGGGGAGGATATGGTCATATTGCCTCATATCAGCCTTGCCATCGGGACACTGACAGATTAAATGCCCCTTATTGTGGCCTTTCTTTGTCCAGTGTGCTATAAATCTTCAAAGATTTATGCTATATTATTTTAAATACTGGTATTGGTGTTCCATCCCTAATTAATATGGTTAAAATCTGGGAATATGGTTTAAATCAGTGTACTTCCTACTTGCCAGCAGGGGATGTTTACAAAGTCAATATAGAAAACAAAGTCAGTACAGAAATCTGTGTTCTTGGTTCTCGATGAGTTTACACTTGTTTCAACCATGACTCCATCAGAGTTAAAAGGATAAGAAAAAGAAAAACTAGCTACCACATGAGTGTTTTCTGTCAGCTCTGTCCCTTGTTGATTCCAAAAGACTAAGATGCTCAGCTCTAGGCTTCAGGATAAGCCTTCATGACCTAATGGGTGACATCAGCTATAATGAAAGAGGATCATGGTGATCTGTGCTGGCAGTCTGCCAGTTTCAGCCTTATTGTTAGTTATTGTTTAAATCTTCTGTGGTTTTAGCGAGCCTATTTCAAGTTCAGACATTCTGTACATTTTTCAATAACAGAGATGCAACAGCCAGATCCTTTTAACACTATGATACCATATTACGTATTTTCATGTATTCTGCAAGTCTTTATTATCCAAGCTCTAGGAGGCTTTCACCCTCAGAGTTTGGATGATACATCACAAAAACGAGTAGTTATCTAGAAAACAAGAAAAGGTCATTTTATTTCCAGGCCATGAGGTAGTCATCCTTTGTGAAGGATGAATAAATGTTTTATCTGAGCTAATTTTGTTTTGATGCTCTTCTCTTGTTTGTATTTAAAAAAAAATCCCTAGGTCTCCCAGTGATACAGCCTTCACTGGCTGCGCAGTCATTATCTGTAAATGGAGAACTCCGTCACAAGTGACAACAGTGTTGGCTGAAAGTCCCTGGTTATGAATCAGCACCATCTTTGAAAGAGACAAGGGAAAATAGCCTGTGGCTGTCACAAGCACTCATCTTTCCCCAGTTAAAAGGAGAACAGGTCCTACATCCTAATCTTGTATATACCGGTAGCTTCTGACTAATTTATGGCATTCAAGGCTGTTACCAGATCGTTTAATGCCATTTGGTTTAGTAGTGTTTGTTGTAACCATGACGACAGCAGTCAGCCTTTCTAAATTTACATAAGTCTGAAAAATTCAAATACTGAACCTCTTCACCTCTTGCTTCATACAACCGTATGCAAACCATTCTCCTGCACTGAGTGATGATATATCTGTGGATTTGCATGTTTAGTCTGTTCACTGCAAATCATATTAGTAATGATCAGTGTTGCTAAGGGTTTGTTAGTTATTTTCACAATCGGCCTAACCATTTCAGCTTCCACAAACAGCCTCTCCTGTTTATATTTAGTGCAGTCAGCTCCATTTAATGCACGATAGTGCAAGTGTGTCTTAATTTAGAAGCTCCTCTGCGTCTCATGTTTGTTTCTGAGTATTTTCATTATTTGCACCACTATTACAGACCGGTTCCTTTTTTATACAGACATGCAGTGATTGAAACATCCCCTTAATCTGAAATCAGTAAACTCATTTGGCCATAAATACAGACAGAGTGATGAAGTTCTTTTTTCATTGAAAACTGATTTGATTCATTGACAAATATTTAAATAAGTCTATTTAACATTAAGGGTTTCCTTTCATGTCTATCCTTTTAAAAAAAAAAAAAGTCTTTCAAGAGAAAAAAAGATTTGAAGCCTTTTGAAATTGAGAGCAGCGTCATTGCTGTCCCTCTCTTAAACTTGCTCACTGACTTAGTTTTACCCCCGCACCCAAGTAAAGGAATTTGTCAATAGTTTCTTCTGTCAAGGCTGTGATTCAATATGACAATAGCAAAACAATGCCAGTGCTACTAGTTCCCCATTTTCTTTCCAGTGGCTCATTAGCATTTTCTGTTAAAAGGGTGATACTCTAAAAGAAAGGATAGCAATCCATCTCTCGTTGGATACTTTTGTATTGTTTCTTTTAGAGTCAGAGATTTTCCATGGTTTTGAAGTGTGCCTTCCCACTGCAGGTGAAGAAGTTCTATGTTACTTCCAAGTAGCTGGGAAGACTTCCCCATTGAAACAGAAACAGAATAATGACCACAGACCTCACTTTACATAAATATTTAGATTTTTTTGGGCTTTGGTTGAAGTGGGAAATTTCCCCTCGTAGTGGATCACACATTTTATTACCTCTGGATGAACTCATGTACATGTAATACATAATGGTTACTAAATTCAGGTTTCTGAATTCAATATTTCTAACCGTGCATAAACGTATCCACCTCAAATATCTAATAATACTGCAGACAAAAGAGCCAGAGTAAAAAAGAAAAAGAAAATCACCACCCCAATAATAATAATAATAATAATAATAATAATCATCATCATCATCATCATCATCATCATCATCATAATAGGATTCTTGTCTTGTAGTAATGGAAATAGTAGGTGAAACTGAAAACTAAAATGATCTGCAAAAAGCTGTCAGTCTTAGACTGTATATCAAAGATGCACGTAGCCCCCCTAATGTCACTCACTGGTTTGTGAAGTCCTGTTGTAATGTTTTAGTTGTGTGCGTAGGCTCTAGGCCATCCAGGTCATTGTAGTCTTGAGAGCTTGAAAAAGAAGCAACTGGACTTCTTTGAGTTTGTGAAGACGTTTCATCTCAGTGAATCATACTGTATGATGGGTTAGGGCAAGGTCTCAGAGTGGTTTCACCTGACCAAAGTCCTTCCTCAAGCAAGTCTTGTCATGTCGCATAATCTAAATTACTTTTAATGTCAGCTGACGTAATGCCTTGCACTTTTTTAAAAAACTGGAAGTACTTCAATAACCATCTTTGATGCTGATTTCAGTTCATGTTTCTTTGTGTGAGAAGCCTCTATCTCAGATCTAAGATCTAACAGACATGCTGTGTTCATATGGAAGTAACTTAGGCCCTAAAGTATAGCTTGCTTTACCTTTTTTGCTCTTCATGGGAAATACCATTTTCAAAATGTGCATCTTGTTGTAATCATCATGTTAGCCATTGCCACATTTGGAGCTTGATTTTGGGGCCAGAAATGTTCATCATTTCACAAAAAAACGGACTGCTATTCTATCAGCTTATCCTACTAAACTTGGCTAACAAGCTGAATACGTACATGTGTACGTTGTTTAATACGCAAACAAATAAATCTGCTAATTAATGGTAATAAATTAGTAGAATTTCACTGGCTAAAACTGAAGCACAAAGCTCTTGAATAACTGGATTCAGTGAGTACAGAGGCAGGAGTTCCTGGAGAGCTAAATAGTAACTAGTGTGGCACAAATGCATGCGTAGCTTTTGGTGGTTATGTCATATTCATGCAACATTAAACCAACCCCAAAGTAAAAAGCTAATCTGACCCTTTCCAAATCCTCACTTCTTTCAAGTAACTGCAGTGGACTGGCTTTTCATTTCTTGCAGCTCTCCATTTAACGTAAGAGCCAGTGTTCCCAGCCCCTCCCTCCCTCCCCTCCGTTGCATTTGCCTCAGCCTGCATCTGCTCTAGAGAATCCTACTGACCTACATTCAGCTGCAGTTTACTGCCGGCTCCAGCCTGTGCTGCATGCAGTCCTCTGCCAAAACCAAATCCATGCTGTTCTTGCACATCAGTGCTCTGACCCACATCTCCATGGCAACAGCTCCATAATGCCACGGCAGTGTAGTGGCGGCTGGTTAGGGCTAGTGAAATAGGGTTCCCTGACCTACGCAGTAGGGAATGTTGGGGTTGCACTCGCCCTCCAAAAAACCACCACCCTTTCACTTTCACTCTGATGAGGGGATTAGCAAATACACGATAAAATACCTCCATGAATTTAGGGACTCCCCAACACTGAGCTGGCCTTTTTCTCATCTGTCATTGCCGTTTAATAATGATAAAATTTTTCTTGCCTCCTTTAAGCCATCCTGATGATTCCTGTTGCTCCTCTCATCCTGTGCCATATGTTCCCACAATTCCCTGCCAGATTTTTCACCTCACATGCTGCATCGCTCTGTCACTGTTCCTTCCTCTATGTTTTCCCGCTGTTACTGCTACTAACATAAATGTGAAATTCCAAAACGGGGCAAAGTGTTTTTGTGTGAGGATTTCAGTGGAATACGCTCATATATTTCTCCACAGGTAGGGACTGAAAGGGACTGAGCAGCAACAGAAAAGGGCTGCTAGCTACAGCAGATTCTCACTGCTCACTCAAAGAGGAAGAGGCAGTTTGGGTTCAGCTCTCATTAGAAAGTTGGCCCCTATCACCGTATCCCTGTCTCTGGCCGGCTGAGCCCCCTGGAATAGGACTGCCCCCTGTTTGATTATTATCACAATAATGCACTGTCACTTCACATTTACACTGGGTGAAACTTACCCCACCAACTGCCACCACTCGGTTCAGATAACACCAGTGACAATTGGCGCTCTGTCTCTCTGTCTTTGGGTACCTGCTGCAGCAGTTTATAACGTGGCTGCCAGACGGCCCCCCAGGACACGCAGATCCCACCCATAGATGTTCCATGTAAAGGTCTGCTGACAATACAAACTGTTAAGCTTACTGATAAAACAGTTTTCTCTGAAAACTACATACGTGCTACAAGAGAAACTCCAGCTATATACTTTAACTGGTCTCATTAGTTGCATCTCTTGCAGAGTAAGCAAGCACTCTATAATCACAAATAATCAGATTCATAGCAGACCTGTAACTAATGTTTGAAGTGGATTCAAATAATTATGTACCTATTTCACCAACAAAGGTGTGTTAGGTATTTAATTCAAGTATATGCTTGAAATAATGCATGCTTCTTTGAAAACAGACCTTTAAAAAATGAAAACAAAACAAAAAAAATAAATCATCTTCCAGCTTTTAAAATATTTTTTTCTTTTCTTTTTTAAACTCTTGTTCTTGTTCATTTATACTCTGTAAAGAAAGTCTTGAAATGATCATTTTCTACCTAGAATCACCTTCTGTGCTAATCTGAGTTTTATATTCAGTATCATTTCAGCTTGTGTTGTCCACTGGTATGAGCAGACTGAATGGTCTCTTCATTTCTTTGGAGGACACAAGTGCACTGCATGTGCAGCTGTTTGCTTTTGTCAGTGTGTGAAATTAGATTCTTCTCACTCTTGTAGTGCTTCGTTCCATCAGCCTTTTACCAGTTCAGACCTGTTTTCTTTTCTTTTTTTCCCATGTATATGCCAAAATGGGAAATCACAATGCGCCAATGTGAAGGTTTCCTTGGGGTTATTTGTCTGATATTCCATCTCTGCCATTTTTCTCTGGCCTAAACAAGCTTTTCCAGTCTGTCAGCTTTATTCTGTGGTAACCAGAGAAAACAAGGTCAGTTAAAGAAAGACACCAGACCACATCATGTGAGCTTGAGCTCAGTACAACTTCTGAAAGTGATATTATAAATGGATTTCAGCCCAAATATAGATTGTTTTCACAATTTTCACATTTTGGTTGTAGTTTCTATCATTGATAGAGGCAACCATGGTAGGTTATTAGCTGTTATTCTAGTCACCTTGTTTCTTCTCAATACAACTGGTTTTATGCAGTTTATATTTAAAAAATTATTTTTAATAAACATATTTAAAGGGGTAATTATTTAGTCATTTTCTGTGCCATAGAGGGACAGTAAATTAACTCTCGAGGAAGCTGGAAAATGTCTAAAACTAAAACTTGCTTTGCAGTGGCGTGCTGTCTGGAACCTGCTAGAGTTTCATGCACTGGTCCTTACAGCACTCAAAGCGCAAACAGCAGTGGCACAATGACATAAAGAACATGTTGGATTGAGTTCATTCAATAGTGGACATTGGTTCCACAGAGATGTTTTGCTTTGGCAGCAACTTAAACAATTGAGTTAAACTGGCACAAGTTATTCGTATTCAATAAACCTGTACATTTTGTGTTGACATTAAACTTGTATGTGGATATTTTTCCCTCCATTTTAATTGAATTAATGACAAAAATCACATAGTTGTCACTCCATCCGTCCGCTTGTCCTTTTCAGGGTTGCAACAGCTGGAACTTGGCAACAGTTGTTTGTTCACATGAACACAACAGAATGCATCATTGGTTATAGTGGAGGAAAAGCTGTGAGAAGGATGTGACTTTCAAATGGCTATAATGCCAAGCATGGACAGTCAATGCATGCCTACTTCCCTCATGCAATACTTTGTACTTTGGGACAACTTGGTGCATTAGTTGATTTTTCAATGCCCAGACAAGCACATAGTGACTTTCGTGCAGCCCCTGGTTCCCAGCACCTCTAAGCCTTATAATAAATCCAGCCTCAGCAGTTGTAGTCCAGCTGTTGCATATGAGTTGGGCTATAATCACAGATTGATGTGTGAGCTGATGTGAGCACAGGCTGGGGGCTTCACACAATGTACCACCCAGAATGTCTTGAATTGCCTAATCCTTTCCCACCATTGTGCACATATCTCTATGGCTACAAGTGACAGCTATCATTCTCATTTTTGTTACTTATGCCTTAGTTGAGAGTTTTGGTTCAGTTGCCCTGGTAATGCTGTTTGTGCCCTAGAAAATGCTGGCCTTCTTCAAACACCGCTTGTCTTTTTTTTTTTCTTCTTCAAACGGTTAGAGTGTTGTCTTAATGTGACTTACAAAAGCGTCTTTGATAGCAGTCCTCTCCTGCCAGACTCTGGTCACTTTTTAATGGGGTTTTGACTAACCTTACTGCCAGTGCTGTAGCAGTAGCTACACATCCAAACAAGCTAAAATGCAGCCTGTAGACTTATTAAACCTACTCAGTAACTCTGAGCTCCCTCAACTAAATCATGCTCTTTTAAAGGAAATGTAATTGATTTGTTGACATGTCACAGCTCAAATTAACCATTGAATGAGTGCATTTTATGGTTTGGTATTAGCGTCACTCATATCTTTTACCACATGGATGATGTCAACCAAACAGACACTTGTCATACTGGAGGACTGATTAGTCACTCCGGTTTTCTTTCTAAAACTGCATCCAAACAGAAAGCAATTCATACTATACTCGAAAGGACCTGGATTGGTGTCGTCATGTAACTATAATAAAAATCAGTGTTTACTTTTAGCATGCTTTTTTCATGCTACAGTTTCAGACAATAAGCTTAGCTTGTGTACAAGTAATCCTTCCATTCCACTAAAACGGCTTGTTTTATTGACAGTGTCTTCCCTGTTAGATAATATTCATTTGGAGTGGCATCTCTGTGCTATGTGGCAGCGATCAAATAAACATAGGCATTACATTTAATAAAGATATATGTAGACTGGAAGTTGGTAATAACCAATGAATTGCAGAGTATGGCAGAAAGCTGCTTTTCAAAGACATGTATTTCCTTGTTGACCTTCTTTGTGAAGTGGATGAATAGTAGCAAATGTTATTTATGAATGCACTTTTTCTTTGTCATAGCTGATGAATAGGTCACATTATATGACCCCCAAAAAGTTGGGATACGGTAAAATGTAAATAAAAAACTGAAAGACGATTTAAAAGTTCCATAAACCCATATTTTATTAACAGTCAAATAAAGAAAATATAGATCTTTAAACTGAGAATGAGTATAGTTCATTTTGAATTTATGGCAGCAACATTCCTAAAATAAGTGGGATGGGGCCGTGTTTACCCCATGTAGCATCTATAAATGTCTGAAAACTCAAAAATTATACTTAAGTACAATAACGAAGGATTTATACTTGTTGCTTCCCACCTGTGCAGTGGAGGTACCAACTTTCATTGCTCTCAGCTTCTTGACTGTTTGAGGCTGACTCATGTCTTGTAACTGCACTGGTCTTCTAATTAGGTCTGACAGAGAGCGATGGGAGCCATAATGTGAGAAAAAGAGCAAACAAGGCCATAGCAAACAGACTCACCTTGACCTACAACACAGCAGTTTGATTTTCCCACATACAGCGCGGCTTTATCAGGATTTACACGGAGCACAGTATAACCTTTAAATCCTCTTCCTGACTTTGTGAAAGCATGCAACTCGGGGAGATGGCCTTGCTAGCAAGGAGTTAATCATTCTAAGAAATGTCTAAGAAAGCGATGGTTCGTTTGAGTCATTAAACACAGCCAGTCACAGTGGTGGTCTGCCAGTATCTGCCAGAGCCTTTGCACATTGTGTTATGGGAGATTGGCATCCAGGGAAAACACAGATTACTGTAACCTAGCCATTAGCGCCTCTCATCTCACATATGTAATACACAACAGCTGTTCTGGTTAAGCAGCAATAGTGTGAACTGGATGAAGTCTCAATGTTGAATATTGTTAACTTTTCAGACCTTGTTTCCACAATTCAGGGCTCTTTTTTTCCTCTTGTTTTTTGTCAGTTTCAAGAAGCTTTTAGAGCTGTTCACATTTCATCATTATCGTGCATGTGAAGCTAAAGAGTAAAAGCAGCTCAATCACCTCCTTGTGAGCTCCTGGAGCAATGTGCCAGGTTAGGGGAGTGTGGTTAAAGTGTTTCTAATTAAGTGGTTATGTGTATATGTTATCATGTGTCGGATTGTGGTTTGATGTTTTGCTTGTGTGGATGATTATTTTTTCATTTGGTTTGCTAACCCCAGACTTGGGATATTCCAGATGTTCACCTGCATCAGGTAGAGTATAAAAGGAAGCCAGCTGCTTTTAGTTGGGTTCTTTGGTGTGTGTTGTGGTGGAAAAAGTCTTCCAGTCTCATGCCCTTTGATTTGAATCGACACATGTCTGCCGGTCAAACTAACACAAACTAATTGATCTCCTGTAAAATGTCTACATTTTTGAACTTGGACTTCAACCCATGAAGCAACAGATGTCCACGCTGCTAGAAAGGCAGCAGTACATGTAGGAGGAGATGTAGCACAAGTCACACATCCACTTTTATTAGCGGCACTTTAAGTTTCTCTCATCACAGAAGATGATCCTGCTCATCGTGCCATTGGAGGTCATTGGTGTTGTCACTGAAGCTGCTGCTGCTCTTTGAGCTGCGTTACCAGAACAACCTGCCCCAGACTAATAGAGCCTGTGTGTGTGTACACTGGCTGGCACACACAGGAGGTCACAATGGTGACGAGTTTTGGGTGTGCTAGCGTGGGATCTAGAGGGAACCAGAAAGTGTTCCTCCAGGGATACACATGCACACATGAGCCAAGGGAGGAGGAGTAGGAAAAACAAGGCCAGCACTACACTACATACAAAACTATTGGTCTGTGTTCTAAGCAGTATACTGTTAATCAGACAAATCCAAATATGACGTTTTCACACTGTTTTATCAGAAACCACTGCATCAGCGACAAATATCAGGCCTCTTGGAATAGTTAATGTTCTGGCCAATAAAAGCGACACAAACTTAATAAATACAAAATCCTAAATAAATACTGTAATAAAGACAAAGATTAAAGAAAATAAACAAGGAAAGCTTATGTATTAAGGGGTTAAAAACAGTCTGACATTAACAGAGCAGAAGTTGTGGGTGACTGAAACAGACGCCAGTTTCATGTAAACTGTGACGGTATCACTTTCACTTCTTCATGGGTCCATTGTTGCTTCACTCAGCAAACCATTTCTCTTTTGCTCGGTGGTTTAAATTTTTCCCTTCCTCATCCATGACAGCGAAGATGAAAGTATTTACACCATCAGTGATGCAGGACGTGCTACCAATGAGGGAAATTGTGTTTGTGCATAACAGCTCCCCGATGCCCCTGAAGCGCAGCAACGCAGCGATTTGACGAAGGAGGGATGTTGCAATCAGCTGACAAAACCATAACTGCTGGTGCTAAGTTGAGTTTATGCTGTATAGAGTTTCATGCTGTGTGTATGGAACTCTATATAGCAGATAAACTAAGTGATGGCATCTTTGGCTGGAGTACCAGGTTCAGCAAACAGTGCATGTCAGCACTGAGTGCTCATGCTCTGCTGCAGTGTTTGAACACAGTGTAGGAAATGTGCGCTGACTCCGAGTACGAAGTGTATACTAACAACAAAATACATTGATTAAAATACCTTAAAGCTGTATGACGTTTGAAGTTATATCTAGTTGTACAATTTGGCAACAAGTAGTACTTGAAATAAATCATTGTGTTTCTAAGTGTATTCAAAATAGTTTCCAAAAAGGGAATTGCTTACTTCAAAGCACCTTTGAGCAGACTTTTCCTTTCTCAGAAAACCAAAGAAAAGGAGAAGTGAGAAAAAGAAGTGAATTAAAGGATCCTGGAAATATATTAAGGGATGTGTGTATGGGTTAAAGATATATAATTGAGTCTTAGGGAGAATAAAGGTATAAATAAATATTAAGAAGAGATTTTAAAACAGTTATGTGGGTCCTACTGGATGGGGCTGGAGCCACTACAGGTGGGAATGACAGTAAGCTAATGTTACCGCCCATAATGTTACTCATAGACCAGTGAAGACCCATTCATGAATCCTCAAACTGATCATTTTTGAGTCTGTAGATTTTGATTTTGATCCCCAAAAAACAAAAAAACCCAAAACAAGACAGCAAGACTGAATACCCAACCACTCGTGCACATTCATACAGTGTTTTCTTAGCACGTTTATCTAACACACTGTAACACTAATCCAGAATGGAAAAATAGCACGTGCTTTTAATCATTGAAACTGTTCATATTTTAGCAGGAATTCCTAAACTGCATCAAATCTTGGTTAAACAGATGGTTGCCAAGGGGTATTAGGCAGGGTTTGTTCACTACGATAGAAAAGTATGGAATTTGCTAAATAACAATGAAACTCCAATCCAAGACTCCAACTCTGACAGAAGAGAAGTGACAAGGCACTTTATGTTAACTTGTCATGCAGAGTAATTTCTGCTCATTACACTGCACACAGCTGGAGAACAGCCTGGCCTGCCCCAGCAGTCTAATTGCTGTTCTTTATCCTACCAACCAGCTAAATGGGTTCGAATAGTCAGCTTGACGGAACAGAGTTTGAGTTGACCTTTTCCTTAGTGATGTGCAGAAAGCAGAAATGAGTGCTTGTGTTTGTCTGTTTGTATGTGACTATATATAGCCAAAAAGGAAGGAGAGCTGAGAGCTGACTAGTTATGTTATTGAAAGTTGTCCTTAGGAGACTGGACTGCTGGTTCGTTTGTACAAAAAAACAGAATTTAAATGCAGTGAAAGCACTTCCTTCACCCAGCGCTACACTTACTTTCAGAACAGATTATAAATGAATGTTACATGGTCACAAATGTAGAGCTACATCTGAATTAGTATGTTTTATCTACATTCGACGTTTAAACCTCTTCTAAAATGCTTGTGACCGAAATGTAACCCATTCCTAATTCTACCCTTAAGTGATTTGCTGGTGACCTGAGTCCACTTGTCCACTCACAGTAAAGAGTCGTTTAATTATCTAGAGGAATATAATAAGTAAGTATGAAAATTATCAGCTAGGATCCTTACGATTATCAGATCTCTCCAGTTTCAGAGACTTGTAGTATGCATGAATGGTACAGTGGAACTGTGCTGGGAGCAATTCAATTCAATTCAGTTTTATTTACATTTGCAGTAAGGAGCTTTATACTGTAATTTAAAGACCCTACAGTAAACCAGAGAAAACACAGCACAGCACAGGGTCCAACCTAACAGGCACTTGTTGTATCTTTTCTGCACCTGCACCACAAAACACAAAATTAGGACTCTTAAATTGCTCAGCTCACTAAGACTTCAATCACACAACCCCCATACTAGGGAAAAATGCTTATTCAACAACCAGCTGGAGACTGGTTGCTGGCTATCGCTAGCAGTGTAATAGTCCAGAATATGCTATTGATACAATGTCAAGTAAATACAGGGCCAGTAGCACTAATACTGCTACTTTATACTTTTAAAGGCAGCTTATGTAGGGGGAGCAGTGTGTCATGACTTATGATGCAGGTGCATCATCAGTATGCTTAATTTAAATACATTTTAATGAGCACTTCATGACTGTGACGTTTTCTTTCCACTCTTAATTAGTTAACACAACAAACACACCTTTTGAAGGTGCTTTGAAAATCCACCCATCCATCTTCTTCCGCTTATCCAGGGCTGGGTCGCTGGGGCAGCAGCATAAGCAGAGAAGCCCAGATCTCCCACTCCCCAGCCACCTCTTCCAGCTTGTCCAGAAGAACACCAAAGAGTTCTTTTGGGGTTTTTTTGAGGTTTTTTAAGGTTTTTCCCTTTAAAGGATCCTTCTGTTGTTTTCAATAACTTTTAAATAAACTGACTTTACTTTTAAAACAAAAAGGTTATTATATTCAGACAATTTCATGCTTCATGTTTGAATTATTTTCCCCCAAAATAATTTATTTAGCACATTTTGATGCCTGACTACATTTAAATGTCTGTATATAGGTAGCCAGTTTGCTAAAGTAACAACTGTGATGACCAATAAAACATTAGTTGATGTAAAAAAACAAACAGCATTTTTATATTAACTAATGCTGAAGAGGCAACTTGAATAATGACTAAAAGGCAATTTTCACCACTATACCTGGATATTCTTTGCCTAAATGCATCACTGTTTGCAATGGTTCCTCTTTGTCGCTCACTGTGTCGGCTCTGCACACCTGAAGCGGAATTTATGGTCCCGGAAATGTGTCCGTCTGCGTACGGAGAGAGGAATTTTCACCCGCTGCAGACATGTTTCCAAAATCCTGACTGCATCGAAGTGATGCATCTGACAAGTGTTGATTGGCTGACAAGTGGGCGTTGTCTGTAACATCTTTTAAAATTATTTCAGAGAAAGCATACGGTTTGATATCTTCAAGATAAAAATACATAAGAAGTAAAAACATTTAAATGAAATCTCTTTTTTGCACGTTAATCAAGAAAATATTTTGGACCTAAGCTTTATTTTTAATGTGTCACATGTCTCCTTTAAAAAACAGATTATCTTTGGAAAATGTACCCTGCACATGATGTTTCTAATTTAAAAAATCTTTTTTGATATTAGTTTAGTATTGGGTTGAGTGTGCTTTTGACAAATTGGCAGCCCTGGTCATGTTTTTCCCAGCATTTCTGTCAAAAGAGTAACAAGGGAGGGAGTACAACATATTACACAATATTTATTTCTCCATGTTTGAGAAAATATGGCCTTGCATATTTATTTGAATGTGTTCCAGATTACATTCACAGCCATATTGATTAATTGAGCTCTAACTGATGAGTTTTGCTTAAGGCTTGCACTCTAGTTGGTAGATAAATTACAATCCCTTACATGATATAATGCTTGAGATTGCAGAAATGGGACTCTCGCTATCCAAGCACACACCATTATTAACTATATGTGGATGTGCACCAGAGGAGGCTAAATTCTTTCATCGAATGGCCCCCCTTCACAAGAAGAGAGACATTTTCTGTGCTGTTTAAATTGTAATGCTTATTTTAAGGTGTCAGTTTGTGCACTTCTGTCTACTCCTCAGAATAAAACGCTTTGCTAATAGCTTTACTCCTTTTTATCTGCAAAAACCTAAATGCCTAATTCACATGCCTTGTGCCAAGTTTTTTCTTTCAGGCTGCCATATCAAGGTGCACTGAAACAAGTCTGCAAATGGGCCCAGTCAGCGAGCCAGCATGCAGCTGAGCTAACAGCTAACACATTTATCACTCTCGGGGCCTCGGCTTTCACAGGAGGTCACAGAGCAGCCAGGCGCCGATGTGCTCAGTGATGTGTTGGCTATAGACGCTCAGCCAGCCATTCTTAATGGCATCTCTCAGTGACAACGGCGCTGATTATGTGGTCCTTCTACCATCAGGCTGGGGAATGAGTGTTGACAGTCACATTGTGCCATGAATGCAGGTTGACCCTTGAGAGGTCATTGGGGACAGTGGGACTATGATGTCACAGGTCAGCACGTGTTGCACTCCCAACTGTGAGAGAAGGCTGGTCCACTGGCCAGAAGAGCAAAAGGAAAGTTTGCTTTTGGACTGAATGGCAATTAACAGCTCAGACTTTTAATTGTGAAGCTGATTACATGTGTAAACACTGGCTGGGATAGCAACACAAGGGATTTAGTTGGGTTTCTTTCAGTGAATAATTTGTCTGTACAGATAAAACTGTTGGCAGTTTCTACTAGCCCTGTGATCAGAATAATGATTGTGTAATTTATTGCTTTGGGACTTTCTTCTTAATTTTGCATCTCACTGGCCCACTAGGGAATTTAAGGTGTGAAAAGCCTACATTTGCATTTGCAATCCCCCCAACACACATACACACAAACACACACAACTCTCATTGAGCTCCATTAATTACACAGTAGCCTTGCCAGATGGACAAATATCTGGCGGCTATGAGGTTTGGCTGGCACTGCTTGAACTTCATCATTATGTTCGACCTTCTTTTGCAGCGGTTTAATGGTGCTCAACTGGAGAATTAGCCTGACCAGTGGTTTATTTATCATGACAAAATCAGCAGTTGGTGAATAATTAGCATTTAGTTTTACTTTGCATAAAGGCCACTAACAGTGTTTTTACTTCATTTGGCTTTTTTATTGTTACTTTTCTTAAGCTCAGGTGAGAAAATTGGGCTACATTTAAAGACTAACTAGGTTTATACAGTCACAATGGCTAACTGCTTATGCTAGCTCAAACAGGAAAATGCTGTTGCATGAATTGTCTTAGATTAATCGAGGTGTTTTAGAACACATGAATTAAAATGTTATTTTGAAAAGACAGAAAAGTATTTATTTTCAGATTATGCCGTATCTGTTTGCCTATATATTTTTACTTTGTTCTTACACTATTTATGTAAGAGCAAGGTAAAAGTACTTAGAAAAACACTATTCTAAATTGCAGTGCTGTGAGTTAAATACTATTTGTGTAGTATATTTGAAGACGCCAGTATAACAATAAAGGTAATATATGTTTTCTGTAACATTTAGATTTAACATTTAGATTTAATATTTAACATTTAAATTTAACATTTAAAATTGTGTTTTAAATATAAAAAGTTATAAGTAAATATTTTACCAAATTTTGTAAAAAAAAAAAAAAAGCGACTTGAAAAAATGTTTTTGTTTGGTTTTGAGCTAAATGTGGAAAAGTGTTGCTGTTAATTTCAGCATGTTTCAGTTTACAAAAGGTGTCGTATAGTAATAGTTTATATTTCTCACACATAACTGCTAGTTGCATTAGCATTAGGAAATCAGCGTAGCAAGTCAGAGAAGCCAGACCACAGAAAAACAAGAAAGTATTTTTGCAGTGGCAGTGCAAACAACATATTGTGTATTTGTAGTGTTATGTATTGACATAACACTATGATGGTGTGAAGTAACTTACTTACAGAGTTGCAAAATATTAAGAATTACAGTCGAACTAAGACATGTTACTGATTTTACATTCATACAAATAAGTACATGCGGGTAGAAACTGAATTAAGTACTAATCTAACATGCTAATATGACTTAGATCATGTATAATTTATTCATACTTCCAAATAAGAGCAGTTTCTGCAGATTAAAGTCAAACAATACTCTGGTAAATTCTATGGCTCTATGCCTCAAATGTCCCACAAGCATTTATTAGTTCCCTATTTCCCACAAAACATCATTACTGAAAGTTACAGGATGGAGTTCCTCGGGGCAAATGCAGTGAAACCCGCTTTAGTGGGAAGAACTGGCAACCAAGCATTTCCATGCTGACACACAGGGGCGGTGGAAAAAACAAAGTGTTGTGCTCCTCTGCTGTTCCCCCGTCCTTTACTCGGTAACCATAATTATGTCCCCACATCCTGATGTGAAGCAGATATTCACCGGGAGCGTTTAATAGGCTGCATGTGCAAAGAGCAGGAGCAACAGCAGTTCATCCAACGTGCTGAGTGTGCAGGAAATGTCTACCGCAGCTTCTCGTACACTTCACACTGCTGAGATGCCTCTCCTATGGCATGCTTCCTCTGGTAACAGAACTCAATATCAACACTTGGCCTTTGTGTTGGCATGATATGTTTTTTAATAATAGTATTTCTGACCCACTTTCTTTGTGCCATATCTTTTCAGCCTAGGAATCCAAAGGAATTTTCAATCATAGTCTAATTGTTTGATGACTTGTAAACTGTACGCCAACTGTGTATGTGGCACAAACACTAGCCAAACACAGTGGTTGGAAAAGAGGATATCATCCTGTGATTAGGCCTACTTTTTCTGTTTGTAGAGGAAAACTTCCTTGGTAATTACAGAGGTAATACAAGTTTCCTCCCACATGTTAGTATATGATTTAAGGCAACATGTGACTGAAATTTCTTCTGTTGAACTATGAATAGAAATCAATTAGACAATTAGATGGGATGATCTCAATTTTGGGGCTGTCAGTATGACCAGATTGGTAAAGCTCCATGTCACTGAACACAGGCCAGAGAGAAGAAGTCTGTTTGTCACTTTATCCGTTATGTTTTCTTGGTATTCACACAAAATGTTGAACACTGCTGATGTTGCCACTTGAAGACTTCCAGGGTAGTATGTGGCATAGGCAGACTAGCACATGTGACTCCTTACAAAACCACAAACAGGCAGATGTGGTTTCATTTTCCCAGGCTACGCAGTGGCCGAGTATACAGAACTTAGCAGCACTCTGACGCCAGTGTTTGACAGTGTTTCCTGTATTTTAACCTCCTGAGATTCAGCAGGTTGCTGGCAAACCACTCAGGGGTAGGGTCAGAGTTTAACCACATCTTAAATGAGTATAATTTAATTAAATGGAAGATGTTAAGTTTCAAATGAGGTCTGATATGCAATTTGACCTTAGAATTCTTCTCTTATGCAAGTTCCACCCAGGAATGCTCCATAAGTAAAGATAAGATAAAGGGGTAGGTGGAAATGTAGCCTTGACCCCAACAGATGAAACAGATGTGTCTTTCACGCCTATTTAAAGGGTAAAAAGACTGAATCTGCTTCAGTCGAAGTTCTTCCCTGTCCACCTACAAAATCTGAAAGATTGTGTCTTCTTCCCTAATTTCCATGCCAGGCATGTCCTCAATTCAGCTTGTGAATAAGGCACATTACTTTCCAGCTGAACAGAGGGTAGTGTTACCCCAAAGATTAGCTCTCTTTCTGTCCACCTCCTAGAAAGTGCTTTTTGACTTTAGTGCTGCTCTTCTGGCGTCCATGCATCCCCACAGGAAACTCTCTCTTCCTGTTGCAGTAGATGGACAAGCAACAAAAGCACAATAAAAACACACACAAGTCTTAAGACAAATCTAAAAACGTTTGATGAAAAAAAAATTGTTAATTAAGCAGCTGGTAAAATGCACTTTACAGTTTGTTTGTTTTTCACACAGTGGCTTGTCCCCAGTGCCTGTCCCCCTTCACTCCATCCACAAACCTTCTCTGTGTTCTTCCTCTGTTCCTTCTACCTGGCAACTCTATATTCAACATCGTTTTCCCCATATAATCACTCTCCCTCTTCTTCTTCCTCAGCCTTGCCTCTCAAACTGTTTAACCTGAGCTGTCCCTCTGATGTACTGATCTCTAATCTCGTCGATTCTGGTCACACCCAATGAAAATCTTAACACCTCCAGTTCGATCTCTCATCTTTTTTGCATAAAATGCAGACGGTATGATCTGTGTGCACCTTTCTCCATTCCTGTACATCACCTTGTCCCTCCCTCTTCTTAAAGTATGTGTTTATCCAAGCTATTTGCAACTTTTTAGCAGAATCCATTACTATCTTTCTGTGTGCATTTCTCTACTTATCACCATATCTACCCACCACGTCCTGAAAATTTCTGTAACCTTCACCTACAAGTCCATTGAAAATGCTTCAAACACTAATTTCTCCCCTCTGGAGCAGCTCTCTGGCACTTCATCTAACTTAAGCAGCTATCAGGGGAGAGTTTGCCTTGCATGGTAGCTCTGATGACCTCTGTGAGTGAGGCTTCTTAAAGACTCAACACTTCTGTGCGATAACATGAAGACAACACATATGAGTAGGGATGGGTATTGATAAAATTTTCACGATTCCGATTCCATTTTCGATTCTGTTTAACGATTCGATTCTTTATCGATTCTCTTATCGATTCTTTTTAAAAAGGAGAACACTAAGGTCGATTAGCTTAGAACTTTGTTTTATATCTTCTCTTTGAACAAGATAGAAATTTAGGAGTAACATGGCCTTACAAACCCAACAGTGAGAGCTTAAGAGATCCACAGCCTATGGCTCTTCAATGAGGTGTCAAAGGGTCCCCAGGAAAAAAAATTGTAAATGTAAAATAATAAAATAAATATTCTTCTGTAGCAATAACAAAGTATAACATAAATTATTCTGTAGCAATTACACAAGAATATCCAGTAATGTCCCTGCCTACAATTAAACACATTCACTTACCAAAAATCGGGGGCATCTGCTGTGGCAAATGGGTGCAAGCCTTTTACCACAAACTCAGTCACTGCTCGGTGACATTCGTCTATCCTGGCCTGAAAGGAGACGCTACCGGTAGACTGCATCGAGAACTGCCAGCATCTGAGCCAGCCAGACTCTGTCTGTCTCTCTCATCATGGTCACCTAAATGCACAGTAATGGCAGGTTTTGTAATAAGGCAGATCGCGCTAACATAATATGCACTGTTAGTTGATTATTTACCTGCGGCATTAACGGGAGAGGACGTACAAACGTTACCGCTGCTGCTGGGTTGAGATTCACGAGTCCGGAGCGGAATTAAAAACACGACATTCATTTAAGGTTATCGTGTGTTTTGTGAGCAAATGCTTTTGCATATTCGTAGTGTTTCCTCCCTTAAATGAAATATCCACTTTGCAAGTATTGCAAGTTGCCCTGTTGTCATCCGTTCTCGTAAAGTATAACCAAACTTTTGAGCGTTTGAGCCGCTTACGCGCTGTGTAAATGACGCTCCGCAATGTGGTGACATCCTTCAGGGCGACTGGAATCGATAAGGGAATCGTTAGCAAAAATGGCAAACAATTCCAAGGAATTGAAACAGTGGGAACCGGTTCTCAACAAGAACCGGTTTTCGATACCCATCTCTACATATGAGGACATTTCATGCTTCACAAACTTAAAGATTACCTTTAAATACTAGAAAGTGCCTACAATGCAGTATGTATTTCATCTGAAATATTTACGGATTAAACATCGACATGGTTTACTCACTGGACTGTCTCGCTGGTAGATAAAGAAGAGATAAAGAAGCCTTAGGACATTCTGCATGCAGAGGCATATCCTTTTCTTTTTTCTGTCCAGCCTTACTTCAGCTGCTAATGGATTTAGCACTTGCAGTCTGTCTGGGGATTTAAAAGCACCTGGAAATGCCATAAAGCAGCTTTTCAATATGGTTGTTCTTTACAGTTCACCAAAGACGTGTCTAAGAGTTCTATTAAGCTCTTCAACATCTAGTGTGTAATTTGACAGTTGTTATCCTGATGTGGGTATGTTATGAATAACCTGTTATTGGTTTCAAATATACACATAAAACATTTTTGACTTCATTTGAAAAACTTATGGACAAAATGCAAAATGTAATTTTATTTCTACAGCACATTCAAAAGCAACAAGGTTAACCAAAGCGCTTCAGGAGTTAGTTTAAGACAAACAGGATAAAATCATAGATCAATAAAATAAATGCAATCAAATTAAACATAAAAACAAATAAATACAATACATTTGAACAAAAACAACCTCAAACGAAAAGACCACAAAAAGCAAAAACGCTGATGGGACTCACGCTGTGTAGATAAAAGACTATATAGACTGCAGTACAATACAAAACAACCAGTTATTCCAATGTCTAGGCTGCAACTGTGAAAGCCTGATCCCCCTCTATGCTTGAAACCAACACTAAGAGCATCTGGCTGGATAATCTAAGTGCTCTTTTGCACTTATAAAAGTCGTGCAGTTTGCTAAAATAGCCACTTTTAAGTAAATTTAAAAAAAAGAGCCAGTGCAAACCTGCTAAAACCAGAGTGATGTGGTCATGCTGGCTAAAAGACATGCAGCGGCATTTTGGATTAACAAGTAATGAGGACATGAGTGTTCAAGACCCAAACACAGAGACCTGCAGTAGTATAATGAAGACATCAGTGAGGTTTTGGAGAAAGACATGACTTTGTTTTTGTAGTTTGATGTAACTAATGTAACTAGCACTTTATATAGCCTCTGTAGAAATTATCCACACCCTCACTTACCTTAACTGCACTACTGTATAGCCCTGTGTAAACAATCATTCTGTACATACGATAATTTTTAACCCTACAACTGTTTACAACTTGCATAGTTCCCATTTCTGTATAGCTGTATATCTCAGATTTCTGTAAAGTTATTTATTTCATATTCTGTATAGTTTTTCATATTTATATCCTGTCCATATCCTGTACATAGCTTGTACTCACTACAGCCTGTACATACTTATAGTTATAGAATATTCACAACATACTTCATACCGTGTACATTATAACATAATAGACCCATTTCTGTAATATAATTACATATCTATATTATTGCTAATATATATTGTAATATATCTATATCACTAAGCACTTCTGGATGGATGCAAACTGCATTTCGTTGCCCTGTACCTGTGCATGTGCAATGACAATAAAGTTGAATTCTATTCTATTCTATTCTATTCTATTCTATAAGCTGGTCAATTCAATTTTCAGTGCAGTTCAATTTATTAGATTATGAAAATTCTGTTTTTATTTCCATTATTTAGACAGTGTCTCAACTTCTATATATATCTGGGTGTCATTTTGTTCTTTTATTTAAATTTGACACTGAATCACTCTGAATATAAATACAGCCCATTGATACTCTTATCTGAGGATCTTGCAGCTAAGAGTATCGACTGAAAGCCTGATGTGAAATGAAATTAATAGGGGCTCTATATTAGTTCTGTATCTGCTTCCACTCATGAAGTGAAATATTAGGAAAGCTGTCAAGACTCGAGTCATTTTCACTGAAATCCTAATTACTGTGATGATAGAGTGGCCTCGTGGATGGCGGAGACACCCCTGTTTGATGGCATCTCTAACTCCTCGGAATGATTTCCCAGAGGAACACTCTGATTAAGTAAGATGTAGTAACAGCCCACCCGTTAAGCAGATGTCCATTCACATTAAGGTAATGATCTTGGTGGGCGAATGCTCGGGGTGTGCCGATGCTCCCCGTTTGACATGATGTCTCTGCTTCTACCTTTGAAAGTGATGCTTGCAATCTTATTGCTGTAAGATTGTTGTTGGCCTCCGTTCGGTGACCTTTTGCCATAAAAGAATCAAAATAAAGTCTAGATTGCACCTCTGATGCTGCAGGGCCTAATAGAGGCATTTAAAGGAGAGATTTTAGATGAGATGGTACTCCCTGTAGACAGCTTACTGTTACTTTTTGCTGACACTTGTGCTGGAGTATTACTTTGGCAAATTATTCTCCATCTTTGTCATTTTTATGATAATTGAAGTGGTTTTCATTGCTATCTGCCTCTATGTTACAAGGACACAAAGACACCATTTAAAATGATTGAATGATAACGTTATTCCTAAATCAGACTTTGCATTAGATTGTGCGAACCTGATACAAAAATATGATTTCAGAGATTGATTCTCCAATCAGTGGCTGCTTTGAAAGAGATTTTTAGTGGTGGTCTAGTGCCTGGGCTCCCAGAGTCTTTTAGGCCATAGATCAGAGTGAGGAGAAAGCTACCTTGCATTTCCCTCTTCAAGAACAAGCTTTCAACAGATTACCACAAAGCTCCTATTTCAGCCACTTAACCTCTAAACTCAAATTAAACTTGGCCTGTCCCGAGGTTAAGCCACTTATACCTCTGCTGGCAGGAGACTTTCTTTTTTAGTGTTACGTAAGAGCAGCGAGTATTAGTGAGCTTGCACACATCTGGAGGAAAATAACAGTATTTCCCTTTCTGGTACACTCATATTAATTGGTATTAGCAAACCTCTCAGTTGTTCTTGTCTAACATGCTGTATTTTTAGCAATTTTTAGTAATTGCCCAAGTGCCCATTAACGCAGAGCATTAGTCACCTCGTTAGAGGTCACTAGGATTGACTTGATTAATAAGGACATGAACATTAACAGAATGATTTGTTGGACTAAATAGATAGCACATAGTTTTAGGATTAAAATCAATTACTTGTCATGGTCCGGAGTCTGTGACTCCGTGTTTATGTTTAGTCTATTAGTATTCTGTGGTTTTGGTTACCTTGGGTGTTTGTATTCTTTTGTTCATGTTCCTATGTTCTGTGTCCCCCAGTCTGTGTTAAGTTGGTGTGTTATGTCATTGCGTGTATGTGTTTCCTGTTTTATTGTGAAGGTCTGCGTCTTATGTGAGTGTTTTCAGTTTGCCTCCCTAGTCTCGTCATGATAATCACTCCCAGCTGTGTTCCCCACCTGCGTGTAATCTCCCTGTGTTCTCTGGGTGTATTTAAGTTGTGTCTTCTGTCATGGTAGTTGCTGGTTCGTCTGCGTTATTTTCCTCGCCGCCATTCTGTGTTTATTCCTCCAGCTTCCTGGTCATTCTCCCTGCAAGGTACCCTCGTTAGTGTTCTGGTTTCGTGTTTAGTTTAGTTTTCCCAGTTTAGAGTTATTACCGTTCTGTTTCTCGCCACCCCTTTTGTTTTTCTTATCCGGTTGTAAATAAAGCTCATCCTCCACTTAAGCAGTCTGCATTTTGGGTCCTATTTCATATTCCACACGGCTTGCCCCGGCAAACCGTGACAGTACTAAAGCAACAAGGTTATCTGGAAATATGTATAAAATGTGCATTCAACATATTTTTAGTGACCAACAATATGGAACCAAGTGTGACACTGAAGCTTCGTTTGAACAAAACTTGTTGTTGGGGTAGATGGTATTTCAAGTAACATGAAACCTACAACGCACCTTTAATCTGTGTGTTTTAAATACTGAGCTGAGAAGTTTTTAGCTTGAAATTTCTTGCCTTCTTAAAGCTTTTATGCTAGCTTAGCACAAGCAACCAGGAGGGACAGCTAGCTCAGCTCCATCGAACATAAAAAGGAAAAAAATGCAATACCATCACATATGAGCATGTTGCTTTAGTTTAATCCTTTCTCAAACAAAACTATTAAATCACTGTTAGTGGTTTTAATAGGCGTTGTATGGTGAAATGTTTTAAACCTAGCTTAAATTTAGCATTAATGTTAATGTGCAAAGTCAAAATATAAAACATATAAGGAAACAAAAATATCTATATGATATGTTTAAAGTGGCATCATTCTCACTCCCAATTTGTCACATAGGGATGCTTGTTCAGGATATGTGTCACATACACCATAATATATTGTAATTGTCGCATTCAGTGTAACCATCATTTTTAGTTATGTCTTCTTCTTTTTTTATGGAAAACTTTTTCCAGTTCCAAAATCATTAAAACACTTTGATGCATAATTGAAACAACATGAATTACGCTATCCAACACCAGTGGAAAAAGGAAAGCATTTTGTTTTCCCGATTAAAATTTCCTCATCCTACCTTTTGTGAACTTGAAGCTGGATAGAAATGAGAACGTGAGAATGAATTTCCACAGGCACAAAGTAGAATGTAAATCAAACACTGTAAATCATGACGGGAGCAAGGAGAACAGTGTATAAAAGTGAGAGGAATGCCAAGATTCCTTCTATCCCTTAGGTCACTTTGGGTTTTTAGATTAGAACTCTTAGCTGTCTTGTATTTCACTGGACTACTGGCAAAAAAATTCCCAAAGCAAGCTCGAGCCACGAGCAATATTCTAGTTTGAAAACCAGAAAGCATGTCACTCAGCACATTATAATTTACAGACAAATGAAGTAACACATTCTCTGTAAGTAAACAGCTTGGATAACTTAAATATGGCTGAAGCGGCATAATATATTTTTGCATTTCCCACTGACTTTATAAAACATAGATGTAGCCACCATGAAAACACCCACTGACTTTTGGCTATTAATGTGTTCGTTTTCTGGAGCCAGAAGTGACGAGAATCTGTACCACATAGCAGGCCATACTATTTGTCAGCTAATTCCAAAACAACACAAACACAGCTGAGAGGTCCAATTCAGTGTGTCCAGTTAATTTCAGTTATAATCAGCTACTTCTCTCACCTACCAAAAGGCCATACTTGATCATTGAGTTTTGTATCTAACCACAACACCACTCTTACCCCTGAGCCTAAACGGGAATTTGGTAACCTCACGAATGTTGAGACTGTTTACAAAGCAGCCATTATTCCATGCCTCTTTAGCTTTTAATTTCTCTCTGCAGTGTTGTAGTTTAGGATTTAAGTCCTGCAATGAGAATTAATGGAGTCAGTTATGGGTGAAGCAGACCTGGTGTTAACTTTCCATTTAAGAAGCCTTAAAAGCATTTAGGGTTTTTCTTCATTATTGTGTTCCTTTGTCATATTTTTATCCCCACTATTGTACATTCTGCAGACTTTCCTCTGTTACTGTGTTTTTATGCTTGCACATTATTTGCTGGTAGATGCAGAGCCAGTTCTAAACACACCAGCACATTGTCTCATCTTATTTGTCCCTCAGCTGGGCTTTTGTTCCAAAATGGTTTTAGCTTTTCACTGTTTGTTACTGGAACCCTTCCTGAACAATTGCACACCTGCAGTCCAGATAAGCGAAGTAGCCATTAGTACAGGCGGTGCTGTCATCAGTGATAATGGTGACTATTTCCACAGACTCTCACAGCCGGAGTTGATGATGAACCAAGCCCATTATAGTGGTCATATGTGACTCTGATGACGCATTCATCCTTTTATTGAGTCTGACATTTATTAATTAGACATTTCAGATAAGTGATTCCTGAAGATTAATGACTGCCTTTAACATCCCAGTGTGAAGTTGTAAGATGGAGCCCTTCAAATAAATCACAGGCATTTAATTCAGTGTCACATTAGATGGATAGTAGCTTTGTGAAGCATGGCAGCCTAAAGACAACAGCCTCCCTAGGCTCAGCAGTGTGCAGACAGCAGGTCACAGGGCTGTGCTCCAACTGATTACCTGAACCACAGGCAGACGACATGATCCCATGCTACTTCTCTTCCCATCTCTCACTTTGACCATGTTTTCCTTCACTCTCTCTCAGAGTATAGATCTGGCTGTACACCCTAGGAGAAGAAGCCAATTAGTTGATAATGATTCTTTGCCTCACCAGCCTGTGAGATGAATAAGGCAAGTGGGCACGGAAAGTGAGTGTGCCCATCTGCCATGGCTTCATCATTCCTAATATGCCATGCGTCTCCCTGGGAGACCAGCAGGGGCTAGTGGAAAGTGAGGAAGCATTTACAACAGTAAACAGGCTGCTGGTTAACTTAAGCATATACTACTGCAGTGAAGCAATTAGATATAAACAAAAAGCACACTTTTACACTTGGCATTAAATACTTCCTGGCTTCTATACAGCAGAAACATACATTCTTGAGTCATTTTCTCCTGCAACAATGATCACCTTAATGATCATCATAAACATACTAAATCTGATTGGACTGCCCTAGCCTTTATTTAAAAATAAATAAATAAATAAAGTGAAAGTTAAGATCACACCTGGTCTTTTGTTTCAAAAACAGGGTGTTTGTCTATTTTTAATATTGCATTTGTTTCCTGGATCCTAAGGGTGCATGGTGGTGCAGTGGAAGGCAATGTCACCTAAAAGCTAGACTTTATGGACAGAAGTACGGTGCCACCCACATATTACATCTTTACTGTACAGGTACTGCTTCACCACAGAAACCCAAATCATGAAGCTCCCAACACCCAATTTTTATGCTGATGTTAATGCCAGGTGAGGTTTAGAATTCTGCAGTAACCGGGTCAGACATTTCACAAGCTGGCTTGTTGCAACACTGCCCTTCCATGAGTTTTTGAGAGTAACCCATTCTCTCTCCAATGTTTGTAAAGGCATATTGCATGCATTTAAATATATCAGTCAAGGTCTTAAATTTTTGTCACTTTTACACTTAACTTTATAAAGTGTTATCTTTTTTGTCTTCTAGACCTGGGCACAAACTTGCATGCTCTCAGCTTGATGCCTGTACAAATGGGATTTTACCAGTGCACAAGAGAGTTGTCTCCCTTTACCTTTGGTGACAGTTCAGAGTACCCAGCCTTCTCAGAGTCACTGGGTTTCACTAAAACCTGAAGGGACACCAATGGCAGGAACAGGCTGATCTTAACCTGACACTCTATGTTGCAGATTGATGATTGATTTTGTGAATGTATCATCTGGGCACAGGTGAAGAAATGATTTGCGCTGTCAACTGATCAGGTGAGAGGGAACAATGCTCGACAGGCCTGCTACACCTGAAAGTATAGCGAAGGTGCACTGAGAGTGCCTGGCACAGGCCCCAAACTCCCACCTCCAGCAGAACTTCAACAGCTTTCCCAGAGAGGCTGGAGATACTGAGTCTGAATGAACCATTTTCCATTCTTCCATTGTATGGTGCTTTCGAAGGCGGTAACCTCCAAACCAGATGAACGGGCCAATTGAAAAGAGCCAGTTGACGTGGTTTAGGCATCTGACAAGGATGCCTAAGGTATTCCAGGTATGTCCGAGGGTAGACCCAGAACATGCTGGAGAGATATCTCTTGGCTGTCAGTTCTAATTTTAATACACTGTAGGTGGCTTGGGCTTAGGCTACTCTGCAATGGACAATTCAAAGTAGAGGAGGATGTATGGATCTGGAAATAACCTTTATCTTCAGAGTGCCATGATATGCAGAAAGAAAGGAATCAAATGCAGGCACCAAAAAATAGACTGACGAAAACATAAAGTGAACCTTTAGTTTTGGTTGAAGGCACGATCCAGAACTCAAAAATCCAAATGAAAGAAACAGCAAATTAGAAGCTTTAATTAAAAGCAAATACAAGAATATGACACAACAACGACAAAGAAAGAGTCAATAAAATCACAAGGGCTGATGAGAGGAATGGGAACAAGTGAATAAATAATCAGGTTCAAACAATCAAGGGATGATGAGACAAAGGAAGTAAAACTTGGAAAAATAATGGGGGCAACTATACTAAGTAAACCGTGGCTAAATTCAAATGAAAATTAATTCAAACCAAGAGCTAAATACTCAAAATTCACTGTGACAATAAATAACCTAAGACTACAAAGAGACATCAAAGTCTAGTAAACTCAAAACTCTGCAGACCCAGGACCATGACACAGAGGTCTTATAGAGCTCTTGCTTTGGTTTATCACAGCCCTTCTGCCAAAATAATGATCAATAAATATTAAAGAGAAGAAATGATCAGATTCATTTTAGTGAACTTTCCCAGTCTGATAAATGCGAAAAGATTATTAAATGATGCTATCAAGATGCATTCATAAAGCAACCACTACAAGCACTTTGAGCTGAAAGAAGATATAATGCTTGTGAAATGTTGGATACCTTTAGGACCTTTGTAATGTGCCTTTATCTAAAACTATTGAGATTTCCTGGAAACCACTGAAGGTATGAAAAGCCTGAATGTAATATTATCTAACTGTAATGACCTCACTCCATCTCGCAGTCAGTTTTTCCTTCCACGCTGTCCCTTGGTCTCTTGTGTGGTTGGTGTGCAGTGTGCCCAGAGGGCCGGGCGGGAGTGATATCAAACCACTTTGGAAGTGTGAGTTTGCATGTGTGTGTGCACCTGGAGCTCCTCTCCCCACAGGGAGAGGGTTTATTTCCACCAGATTAATCTGGGGCAGACTTGGGGAACTGTGTGCTTAAACAGACATCTGGCTACAGTGTCTGGAGTATGTTCGATTTCAGATTACATTCAGTGCTCTTCTTAAAGAGAGCTTATGGTAATTGTGTGGGCATCCACACTATTGAGTTCCTGTTTCTCTCTAAACTTTATTCTTCGTGTTGCTCCGCGTTTTTCGGCACTTAACTACTCCCTCAGTTTTCAGCCGATTTTCTTCGTTCAAACTCTAAACTGTTCTGCTATTTCTCCTAATTCCAGCTATATCTTTTGGTGTTTATTACTATTATACGTTTTAAAATATTACATTTTTTTCCTTTTTTTTGTCCCATTGAAATGAATGGGAAACTTCCACAATTCTGCTAAAACTTGCTTGTTTTTCAAACTTAACTACTTCCTCATACTTTCACCTAGAAACTCCATTCAAACTTTAAAATGTTCTCAAATGATTGGGCTATTCCTGTATGATTCAGCTTTTTCAGATCTTCTACCGTTTTAATCTTATCCCTCTTTAAGTTTTCAGTTGCAAAATTGTGATTTTTCAGAAAATATATGCGTTGCTATGGTTGCTATGCAATTAACTCAGAGTGTGTGCTGGTCCTTTTTCAGTTTTCTCTTCATGTCTGAACAACTTCTTGCTACTCACTCAATTTTCACTCAACCTCCTCAAATTATACATCAAAACGTAGGTATTTCTGCTGGCTTTCAGAAAATGTCACTGTCACTGTTGTGGAAGTTACAGATTTTTATCAAATCGCCTCAGAGCAACACAAAGTTTTAAAACTCTCCATAGAAAGTCAATGGAGAGTTTGTTTAAAACCAGCGCTGGATTTCTATAATGAGAGGCATTTTCAAATCGTCATATCTCCGTAACAAAGCAAAGTTAAGACATGAGGCTTGTGCCAATACATCTTCAGACACTGCTGTATGTATTGGTTTTTACAGCAGTTTTTACAGTCATCTTACCGTTGAGCCATAAATTATGTTTGTTTGAGGGGTGGAAATCTGTCCTCCTCTCAGTTTTCAAACTCCAAAAATGAAGCCGTTTCTTCTCTTGTCATAACTCCGCGACGGAGGTACATAGCGCTATGAAAATCGCAGTGAAAGTTCACCAAAGTCTGCTGATTCACCCAGTGCAAGGATTATGCGTCTATGTCACCTAGTTTTTGAGTTACACGACGTTTTGTAACTCCAAAAAACGGCGTTTTTCGCCTCTTACCGCGATCTAATTCTGACTGCTCATCACCCTGTTTTCCAGGCACCCACTCTCTTTGCCAGTGGCGCAGTTGGTAATGACACGGGTCTGAAGCCCAAAGGTCGTGGGTTCAATTACACCTTGTCCATATGTTTTTTTCACTACAAATTAATACACTATCGCAGACATATTGATCATTTATTACAATTCTGCAAACTTTTATGATTTTACCAGCTTTTCTAATATGGACCTCAGATTCTTGTTAACAGTCCATGGCAGAAATACATACAAGTACACAGCCTGATGAAGCAGACAGAAGCAGTACCTCTGATTGGTGGACTGAAATTGAGCAGAACCAGGTTGTTCTGCCTCTTTTCACCAGAAAGTTCAGTGTTTTCTCAGCCTCTTCTGCTGTTTTTAATAAGACTTTTCAGCTTTTTCACCTTTTTCAGGTATATGAGAACCAGTTTGGCTCAGTGAGATGAGTATGAGATGAAATTCTGCTGATTTACCTCTTTTCTGCCAAATCTTCAACCATTTTACCTCTTATCAGCATAATTCTCAGCAGCTTCTGCTCTTTTCAGCAGAATTCTGCTCATTCACCTCTTTTCAGCAGAAATTCTGCTGATTGAACTCTTTTCAGCAGAAAGAACAGAATTTTCACCTCTTTTCAGCCCAAATTCTGCTTATTCATCTCTGCTGCAAAAATTTTCAGCCTTTTCACCTCTTATCAGCATAAATCTCAGCTGTTTTAAGAAAAAACCTCCTTTGAGCAGAAATTCTGCTGATTCATCTCTTTTCAGCGCAACTTTCTGCTTCTTTACCTCTTTTCAGCAGAAATTCTGCTGATTCACCTCTTCTGCAAAATTTTCAGCCTTTTCACCTCTTATCAGCACAATTCTCAGCAGCTTCTGCTCATTTCAGCAAAATTGTCAGATTCCCCACCAATTCTTTGTGCGAATGAGTTTGGTGCAGTAAGATGAGTAGCTGCCTTGAGACCTGAAAGGCCAGGTCAGGGGCAATGTTTTTTTCAACTTTATACTTTTTCAGCTTTTTTCAGCAGAAATCTTCAGCGTTAAGGCATCCACACAGCATTTTCGCAGGAAATGCAAATTTTTTCTAGTTATAGTACACGTTGTTTTATTGGTGGCCAGCCCTGGGTTGTTGTACTGAGATGAAGAAGGGACAGATGAATTGAAGGTAAAGTAGAAGATATTGTGGGTGAATGGAGGTGGCCAAAAATTTTACAAAATCTCTCCTACCTTTAAGAAGAAGATGTGGAGAGAGATACTCTTACAATTGCTCCAGTTATGCACCAATCAAAGTCACTCACATTCATACAAGTGATTAATGACCCTGAATTGGTTCATCCCTGTCTAAGCCTGGGACGGGCTGAGTCAGTGACGCGTAGTGAGTATTATTTTTCACCAGGATATATTAGCTGTGTTATTACAAGGGCATGCCTTTTTGACTTTCTCTGTTTGACCCGCAGGGGAAATAAGTGAAAAACAACAAATGGGGCAAAAGAAATCCGAACCACCACCACCCTGTTTCCTCCAGCAGCATTACTCCACCCTAAGCACATCCATGCATACTGATTTATCTCTTGTTAAAATGAAGAAGAATTACTTCACATACAGAATGCTGTCATGAGCAGTTAAGCAAATAATTTTTTTTTTTTTTTTTTGCTGTAACAGTAATCAGTAATAACGAGACAGGATTTTTGGCTTCCACCAGGCTGACAATACAATTTGTCAGCATGTTAATGAGGGTGCTGTCAGCGGAAGACAGAGCATGCAAGTCAAATGCAGTGGCAAGTGGCATACAGAGGAACTCTTTGTCTGCTGCATGTACAGTGCATGATACTGTATCAGCCACTGTGTGTTGTTCATTTGACCTCCTGGAATGTCCAGGAAAATCTCCATCTCCTCCATAGCTGCTGTGTTTCTTTCTGATGCATGTACAATCCTGTTCATCTCATATATGCTGTAGGCATGCAGAAATAGGGTTCAGTACAGGTGATACAGAATTCTCCAATGATGCATTTTTACTCTGTAAGATTTGCACATGTAAAAGAGGACTGAAGACATAGAAACAGACTTTCTATTAATTTGCCTTTTTCAGCATTGTTAATGTTTGTGACTCTTATTTGCATTTAACTTGGTACATGTAGTTTGTTAACCTCTTCACACTCACTGTGTCCCTATAGTGAACTAATTAGGGGCAGAAAATTTGGTTAGATTGCATTCAGTCCACACGAAAAAGAATACGTTTGTGAATCAAATCAAGCAATTTCTCTTACATCTATTTCAGACAAATTGTTACAAATTTTGGAAAAAATCAGTTTAATGGAGTATATCGGATTATTTTAGATGTATTTCTCTGTCTTAGAAAATCTAACATTGTCATGTTCACAATAAAGCAATGACTTGGACATTTTCTGACATTTCTTGGATTTATAAAATACCCCATAGTACTATGAAGCATTTTACTGTTACCTTGACTCGCCATCAGGAGTAGGCTGCTCTTTGCCTCACCTGCCTGCCCTTCTGCCATCCTGCAAACTTGGCCAGCCTCTGCTTCTATTCGTTGCAAGTAAGCTCCCACTAATTTTCTTTTCATCCCTGGTCCATCTTCTTCTCCGTTAACCTCTTTTCTTCTGTGTTGCTGACCCATTGCCTCTGTGACTCTCAGCACCAAACCCAGTGTAGCTCCTGATTGTTTTCAACTACAACCAGTTGCCAGTGTTTCCCCCGATTCTCCACGCAACTCCTATTATGCTCCTTGTGGTTGTCCAGGGTTTTCCACAAGACATTTACTATAACCAAACATATTCATTCATTCATTCCACTAGTCTGTCTTGGAATAAGACTTGAAAACACACCCTCTGAGGCATTAAAATGCCTTTCTTACAGATTGTGTAAATCAAGAGAAAAAGTTGTTTTCTGTTGCAACAGTAATTGAGTTCAAATGTTAAAATCATTTTTATGAGCACATTAAGATGTCAGAAAGCACACTTGATCCATTATTTAATGCCTAAATATTTATCTCAGCCCTAGTGTTTACATGTTTGAGTTCCCAGTAACATCACATAAAGTTTTAATCAATGAAATGTGCTTGAGAGAGTCTTAATTGCATCCATAAGCAACACAGGGTTTTGAAATTATTTAAAATGTGGTCACAACAAACATTTCTGGTTACACCCACGTGTAAAACCTTCACATCAGAGCATAAATCCTCAATGGCCACACATTTCTACACAGTCTGAGATCTTCTTGTTGCAGTTTTTCACTTCTGCAGTACAGAGGTGACGAACAGCTTTGTTGCTGTCTGTGCCTTTACAGTAGGTATTCAGGTGCTTCATATAAAAATGTAAATAATTTGAAGTCTGCTTGCAGTCTGAGTCCCATTGACCAATCATCTTTGAGCTTTGGGTAGGTTCCTCTTATTTTATTTCCTCACTTTAGGGATCACCTGCCCTCATCTCACTCTGTCGCTGTGCTGACACATCAACCCAGAGCAGAGACAGCAAGTTGTTTTAAAATGTTTATTAATTAAACTTAAAAGCGTGACAAGGACAAAGGGCAACAAAGCACAGAACTTGAAGTGGTGAGCCCTGGGTAACATGGCTAGGTGGAAGTGGATCTAAAAAAAAGGGGGAATTGGGCCAAAGTTGCAGACTGGAAGGGCCAGTTAAGCAGTCAGACAGAGGAGAGAACACAATGGAGAGGAGCTCTGAAGTTGGCAAGTATATTATATAACACTTCTTACTTGCAGGAGGAGAAAGGGAGCGATGAGAGGGGAGTAACACAAACCCAGAGTGAGCTGTGGAAAGGCTGACCTGAGATCCAGAGGTTCATGATGGTATGTGGCGGCAGGAGGGTAGGCAGGTGATGCACTGAGTGATTTCCAAGATGGAGGCTTGGTATCCTGAGTTCCAGAAAGAAGCTTAAGCTGGAGGTTTATGACAAGGTGAGTTCAGGAACTGTGGCATAAGAAAGCAATGTTAGCATGGCAGTGACAAACTGGCAGTGAATGAATGTCAGCGTGAGGCTTAAATCACTCTGGCTTAACTGCCCAGGGGCGGATACCAGCTAGACTCAGGAAGAACTGATGGAAAATTCCAGCCACACACCCCGGACCATGACAACTAGTGCAAGGCACACGAAGTTCTGGGCAAGAAAAAGGTTACCCTGATAGGTGAAGGTAATACTGAAAGCTACATCATTATAGAATAGCTTATGAATCTGTCATTTTCACTTGTGTGCACTAGACAAAGAAAGAAGGATGTAACCAGGGATTAAAGTGGACCCAGCATCCTTTCAGCACCTTCAGTTAACGAGCAGTTAAATCAGAAAGTTAAATTAATGCATATTACTTTTGAATTGGCACATTTCTTATGTGCTGTCACTTTCAGTGATGCGTGGAGATATTTGGTTTTTAATATGAAAATCACGATATTGCATAGTCTATTTATACTATTAACACATCCTTCTTTTAGGTTCTCCTAAAGAATTCCTGCTGGAGTCCTTTTAAAATATAATTTTGAAAGCCCTGGTAGAACATCCTACATTCTGAAATTCAGGGAATTCTGGGTTTAGCTACCCTGGAAAAAAAATAGCTTCATTTAGCTTCTAATAAGCTTTGATTCTCAATACTTGCAATGAATGAACAATCGCATGCTTATAGTGCATGTCATATCATATGCAGCATGGGAATTCTAAGAAAAAGCCCTTCATCAGTTCCTTCCTTATCAGTTATGAAGGGCTTTTCTTTTTTGTGCATGTACTTTGCCTCTGGGTTGAACGAGTCATTACAGAACTATTTGTATTTCTGAATGGAGGATGCAAAATTAATGTAATGCCTTTTTACCAACCAGTGTGCCTCTCTGTAGCCACAAGCAAAGAACAGTGACACTGTTATATCCTCTGGTTTTAAGATGGGAGACAGGGAGTGGTGTCTGTGAGAGTCAGAGGTTTTGAACTCAGTGAATGTACTTTTGTGACAGCTCTTCACAAAAGAGCCACACATCATGTCAAACAAGTCTGTGTACAATGAAAGAGCATTATGCTGTGATGTATAGAGTTGTACCATCTGGATTCCTGGCAAGTGACAGAAAGACGCTTTGGAAGCAGAGACTTGAGGCTTTGTTTGGATTTTCTGTCACTTGCATTAAGAATGAGGCCTGATTTATGTGGTCCGTACCCACTGGAGATAATGGCACATATGAAAATACAACGACTGCACACACAGTCACAGATATCTAGGCAGCGCCAGATACAGAGATGAATCATCTCCTTCAGTTTGCAGGTGTTGCATTGTGGAGCCAAAATAAAATCAGGTCAGCTTTTAACTTCCCGAACAAAGTAGGAGAGAAGTTTGAGGAAAGTGGCTCTATGGGAGGCAAAAAGTAAACTGCTGGACTGTTTGCAATGTACGACGGGCACGTGAAAAAATTAGCACAGCGCCTCCTAGCCTGATGATAGCTGGTATTTAAGTGCCATTCCACAGTAATGGCATAACAGGAAGACGTGACATCTTAATAGACTAAGCTTT
This sequence comes from Copadichromis virginalis, assembly GCF_057382275.1. Classification (NCBI taxonomy): domain Eukaryota; kingdom Metazoa; phylum Chordata; class Actinopteri; order Cichliformes; family Cichlidae; genus Copadichromis; species Copadichromis virginalis. Next base: position 30,583,399 of record NC_140632.1, on the reverse strand, counting down.
ACAGTAGATCCAGGCCGAGTATTGTTGTGGTTCTCATTAGGCTCATGTGTGACAGCTGACAGGTATTCAGAACGTCTTTGGAGCAACGCCAGACAGGAAGTTGGAATAATAGCAATGCCGCAGCTATATGCAACCACTCCAACCAGCAGTGGACTGTCCAAGACGCCCTAGGTCTGTGTGTGCGTCACAGTTGAGCTCTTGCCTGCCAAGTTGGCCAACAAAAGTACATCAATGGGAAGCTTTGTGTGTTAAATTGTTGCCAAGGGATAGAACATCAAACTGGGTGTGCTCCATTCACTTGATTTTATCACCCGTCATCCAAAAAACAAATCTTTCTAGAGCAGATAAGTGTGTTGCTGTTGAAGAAAAATCTGCATCAAATCATGCAGAAGCTTAGCCAAATGCAATCTCTATCTTATATACCACATTAGAGTACAGAGTCCTGTCTCTGTTCTTTCTACAGTCTCAAAGTTGCTGCATATTAAAATATTCTATTTCATTTTGACCATTGACCATTAAAAAAATAGAGGGATAATAGACTCAGACCAGTAAATCATTAGTATTGTGATGAGATAAATTGCTGGTTTACACATCACCTAAACCTAAACCAAGGTGCAAAATAACTGCCCATGAACTGAGAAAAGTCAAGCGTGCAGCTGCCAAGATGCCACTTGCCACCAGTTTGGCCATATTTCAGAGCTGCAACATCACTGGAGTGCCCAAAAGCACAAGGTGTGCAATACTCAGAGACATGGCCAAGGTAAGAAAGGCTGAAAGACGACCACCACTGAACAAGACACACAAGCTGAAATGTCAAGACTGGGCCAAGAAATATCTCAAGACTGATTTTTCTAAGGTTTTATAGACTGATGAAATGAGAGTGAGTCTTGATGGGCCAGATGGATGGGCCCGTGGCTGGATTGGTAAAGGGCAGAGAGCTCCAGTCCGACTCAGACGCCAGCAAGGTGGAGGTGGAGTACTGGTTTGGGCTGGTATCATCAAAGATGAGCTTGTGGGGCCTTTTCGGGTTGAGGATGGAGTCAAGCTCAACTCCCAGTCCTACTGCCAGTTTCTGGAAGACACCTTCTTCAAGCAGTGGTACAGGAAGAAGTCTGCATCCTTCAAGAAAAACATGACTTTCATGCAGGACAATGCTCCATCACACGCGTCCAAGTACTCCACAGCATGGCTGGCAAGAAAGGGTATAAAAGAAGAAAAACTAATGACATGGCCTCCTTGTTCACCTGATCTGAACCCCATTGAGAACCTGTGGTCCATCATCAAATGTGAGATGGTGAACAGATCAAAACACTGACAGAATCCATGGATGGCAGGCTTTTGAATGTCCTTGCAAAGAAAGGTGGCTATATTGGTCACTGATTTGTTTTTGTTTTGTTTTTGAATGTCAGAAATGTATATTTGTGAATGTGGAGATGTTATATTGGTTTCACTGGTAAAAATAAATAATTGAAATGGGTATATATTTGAGGTTTATAAAGAAAGAGAAGTAATATATTAAAATGCCCCCAGCATCGAACATCAGCATGGAAGAGAGGAAGGCACTCACATCACTTAGTAATGACAACACCTTTATCATCCTTCCAAGTGGTCGGGTCTGTCGTGCGTATTTTACAGTGGTGCCGAAACCCAGAATGGGGCACGGCCGACCCAGTACTGGGCAAGCCAGGGGAAGAGCTGGCCCAAATGGTGGTCGAGATGGCGGCCACCATTTAACCCATTGTGAATATTTGTTATGGTTAGGGTTGGGTTTAGTCAGAAGTCACCATCAAATTATAATATGGGTAGGACGATTTGTAGAACGGTTTCTCAGAACACCGGCCTCACCTCCACCAGAGGCTGGTGCGCTGTGTGGTCCTGCGCTCCGGCTGCCTGTCAAGCCACGTGTGAGTCTTGGCTAGGGATCCTCATCCTAAATCCTATCACTATGTCCAAGTTGTCTCTTTTTATTGAATCGATATTATATTGATCAGCTAGACATTATGACCATCCTCTTTAATGTTGGTCCTTTGCATCACCCAGCATGGTCTCTGTGAATAAATGAAAAAGATCCCGTGGTATCTGGTACCAATACGTTCTCAGCAAGTTATGGAAAGTGATTCAGACTTGTTCCACAACTTCTTTCCCTAGTCAGTCCTTGTACTGCTAATGATAGTTAATGGCCGCTGGTGACTTTAGCTTACAATCAGGAAATCAGAATTGGATTCAACTTCCTAAGACCCATTAATTAATTTTTGTCCACTGTTAGGGACAAGGGAGGTTAAGTGGTACGTTTCTGCAGCTATTTATGGTATTATTCTATTGCTGAAACAGTCTTTATCATTTCATTTTCAATCATACTGAAACTGAGTTGAATTTTTATTTATGTACAATGAAACATGAAAACAGCACATTTCTGCCCAGGCCACCAAACCAATGGTGGAGGGTACATTAGAATTTGTTTGATGATCAGAAACATTTAACTGTACCTGAGGTGACTGTGGTTGTGATTTGGTGCTATATAAATAAAATTGTGTGTGACAAATATCTGAAAAACTAAGAAATTGTGAAGGAGAGGTGAAAACTTTTTCATGGCACTGAATGTGTAGCCTCTTTGTTTTGTGGCAGTGAGCATCCTTCTCATGGCCAGTGAACCATGCCAGGGTGCCTGACCTATGACAAAGTCTGTCAGGGGTACTTCAAACAGGACATCCTGCTATTCAGAGCTGCTGTCACAGTTGGGAAGGTGGTACTGCTGCAAAGAACGTCCTGACCAGGGTTATATCTGGGAACAGGAAGAAGGTCATTTCTAACCCTGGACCAGAAATGCATCACACATGTTTTTGAGAAAAAGTAAGAGTTAGTTCCATAAATATCATAACAAGAGAATGTGGACAGCATCAGGTCATCTTTTTCTCTCTTGAAACTTTGACAGTCTGAAAATATTTTCTAAAACTTTTCTAAATAACCTTTTTATTGAGGGGGCCTTGTTTGGTGCATCAAATGTGTAAAAAAAAAATACTTATTTTTCTATTGAGGTTTTGCAAATGTGACCATGTGACTTCGACTTGTATCTCATTTTGGATATGTGACAATCACATTGAATAATTAGTCACACAGACCTAGAGACTGGTGCGTTGATAGTCTAATGTACCAGTCTATAGACCTGTGTGGCTAGTGAAGGAAAAATGAGTATTCTCAAAATAGCTGGGAGCGGTTCTTGGAAGTTGGTGGGAATCACTGAGAAAATGATTGCAAAAGTCCCAGTCTTCTAGGCCAAGAGAGTGGTCCATGACCCAGTGGCTATGATCTGTCACAAGGGCAAATTGTGTATTTTTGCACTAGTTAGATAGGATTTTGCTGCAGTGGTATTTGAATGGAAATGAAGGATTTGTCTATAAACACTTTCCAGCTACTCTAGGTAGTGCAACTGTGAAAAGTGCATTGCAAACCAGAAAAGAAGGTCTGCCATCATACTAAAAGCCGTGCCCTTTGAAACATTTTTGCAGTGGCATAAATTTACTTTGAAGGTGAATCCTCCTTTTATTTCTAGTTTTACTTCTGTTGAGGTGTAGTTAGTAGTATTTGCAGACAAACATTAAAACTAAAAGCTACCATGGCAATCTGCTAGCAACCAAAGCAATCACTAGAAGGCTTTTAGTGGAGCACCCTCTTTGCAGCCAGTCACATGCAGCTAGAACAAGTACCCTCAAGAAACCACAACCAGCCAGTGAGGAACCAGTGGTGGTCTATCATGTCCAATATAAACGTGACGTCACATCAAAAACCTCAGTAGCATCCTGTGGGAAAATGGCCATCTGTGTTCGAGGGTTGAGTCAGACATGGCTCCGTATATGGATCTGAACGTGGCTTAATGATGCAGTGCTCACAGTGCTCGCCGGCTGGTCCAGATGGGCGTAGACACGATTGAGCAGGTAGATGATGGGGCAGGGCTGGTAAGAAAACTGAAAGGGATCCTGATGTGGCCTGACTATAGGTTGGAGCTGGCACAGGATGAGTCTTTCCAGGGTCTTCATGACATAGGATGTCAGTGCCACTGGCCTCTAATCCTGGGGGCCACTGGGACGTAGCGTCTTTGGTGCAGGAACAAGGCATGACATCTTCCACAGCACTGGGACCCTCTGCAGACTCAGACGTATCAATAACAGTTTATGAAAGACTCCACAAAGCTGGGGGGCACAAGCCTTGAGGAAGCGGGGACTCACCCCATCTGGTCCAGCGGACTTGCCTAAGTGGAGTCTCCTCATTTGTCTCTGAACCTGGTCGTGAGTGAAAGCGATGGGTGGGGGAGGGGTGTCAGGACTTCTACAAGAGGCAACGGTGCGATGTGGTGCAAAAGCGCTGTGGCTGTGGGTTGCAGGCTAACTGCAGGTAAGGCTGTAGGGGGGGTGAGCATTCACTGCAGTGTTGAAACTGTTGAAAAACACACCCAACTTATTAGCTCTGTCCTCACCGCAGTTTTAAACTCCAGAACTGACAGACTAGGCAGGTGCACCAGCCAAGCCATCAGTTGAGACCAGTCAAGGAGACACCTTTAGGGAGGTAGGAGAGACAAACAGTTGTGATCTTTATCATTTGATTGAAAATATTCTCATTGTTAACAACCTATTTGAAAGAAAAGTAATCCCATGTACTAGAAGCTTCTGTTTTATTTTCATTATTACTACAGTGGTGTGTCCGTTACTGGTCACGACACAACCACATTGGACTGTGGTTATATTGACTACACATTTTAGGTCCAGACTGAATTCCACCCAAGTCTGCTTTTCTTGTAGGGTGAAATTTGATGGAGAAGGGTAAACAGCACATTATAATATGACTCCTTTGCTTCATATATTTGGTCAATAGATCCTGTACTCCATTGTCCCTGTGTGTGTTTACGTTAGTGTGCCTCCTGGGTAACTATGTGTACACGCTGACAAATGTATGTGTTTCCTTTTAAACCCACTTACTCTCTCTTTCTCTCAAGTAGCCTCTATTCTCATCAAACACCAAAAGGGCTGAACTCATGAGGGAAAATTACTTGTGGGTATCATCATTTTCATGACAACTTGATAGACTGGTGCTACATAATTAGAGGCTCCCATCATCTCATGTCTCTTTCTACACTGCCGGAAGAACTGAAATACCTGTAGGTAGTACATAGCAGCTGTGGCAGAGAGCTACATCATGTATATTTCATTCCTGTTAACACCACCTGTAAGTTAATTATTGCCATTTTTACAAACGGATCATTTTATTATGGTCATATTTTTATTGCCACAGAATTGAAATATATACATGTCATCTATGGTGTTTTGAGATGTTCATGTTCATTTAATGTTATTTATATTGTGTTATTTATATTGTGTAATTTGATAGTATAGCGAAACAATGAACATCAGCATAAAAACAAAAATAGAAGAAAAGCAGACAAAAGTTAATGACACTCCCATTTGCATCTCAGAGGGAAAAGGTAAAGGGAAAATGTAAGCTTTTTCAATATAAAGTTTTAAGTCTAACTTTTAAAGGATGGGGTCCACACAAGAGGAGCCTGATACCTGAAGTCTGTCTACAATTCTACTTTTGGAAACTGTAGGAACCACAAGTCAGCACAGTCTAAAATTCAAGTGCTTATGGTCATAAAATGATCGGTCTTTAAAATATGTTAGGGCCTGATCATCCATAACTTTCTATGTGAGGAGAAGGCTTTAAGTTTAAAACTGGATTTAACAGGGGAGGAGCTAATATAAGAGATATCTCTCTCTAGTCCCTGTTAACTCTGATCAAGGTAATTAGAACAGTACATGGCTTTTGTATTCTATTTTTCTATTCTTCCAGAGCACTCAGTACGACATGCCTTGTTCATCTGTTTACATAAGCACCTTTTTTCACCTATTAGCTTTTTTATCTAATATTCATATTCTGATAAACACATCAGAGACCAACTTGTCACATGTCACATTAATTTGGGAGTGTAGCTCAAGCTGACTGTGTGGTAGACTTCACCTCATATACTGTAAAATTTTCAAACTTTTTATGACCTGTTGAAATTGGCAGTGTTTAAAATAAACTAATAAAAAAATAATAATAATCGATTAACTGAATAAAAAATGACCACCTGTAGCTCAGAGCTTTTCATGTGATTTTCTCATTTGGTTAGGTTTAGGCTAATATTTGAAGATCACCTTATACCTCAAACCACTCTTGCATGATGGGCTGCTAACACTTGTGGTAGTAGATTTTCATGACTGTCTGATCATCTGCACTCTTCTCTCATGACATGCTAGCTTTACCTGGTGGTTTTGACCTGGAACTAATTTTTGTGGTTTTACACAAGACTTAGTTTGGCTTTGCTTTGGCTTTCTCCTACAGGGAGTGCAGAATTATTAGGCAAGTTGTATTTTTGAGGAATAATTTCATTGTTGAACAACAACCATGTTCTCAGTGAACCCAAAAAACTCATTAATATCAAAGCTGAATGTTTTTGGAAGTAGTTTTTAGTTTGTTTTTAGTTTTAGCTATTTTAGGGGGATATCTGTGTGTGCAGGTGACTATAACTGTGCATAATTATTAGGCAACTTAACAAAAAACAAATATATACCCATTTCAATTATTTATTTTTACCAGTGAAACAATATAACATCTCCACATTCACAAATATACATTTCTGACATTCAAAAACAAAACAAAAACAAATCAGCGACCAATATAGCCACCTTTCTTTGCAAGGACACTCAAAAGCCTGCCATCCATGGATTCTGTCAGTGTTTTGATCTGTTCACCATCAACATTGCGTGCAGCAGCAACCACAGCCTCCCAGACACTGTTCAGAGAGGTGTACTGTTTTCCCTCCTTGTAAATCTCACATTTGATGATGGACCACAGGTTCTCAATGGGGTTCAGATCAGGTGAACAAGGTGGCCATGTCATTAGTTTTTCTTCTTTTATACCCTTTCTTGCCAGCCACGCTGTGGAGTACTTGGACGCATGTGATGGAGCATTGTCCTGCATGAAAGTCATGTTTTTCTTGAAGGATGCAGACTTCTTCCTGTACCACTGCTTGAAGAAGGTGTCTTCCAGAAACTGGCAGTAGGACTGGGAGTTGAGCTTGACTCCATCCTCAACCCGAAAAGGCCCCACAAGCTCATCTTTGATGATACCAGCCCAAACCAGTACTCCACCTCCACCTTGCTGGCGTCTGAGTCGGACTGGAGCTCTCTGCCCTTTACCAATCCAGCCACGGGCCCATCCATCTGGCCCATCAAGACTCACTCTCATTTCATCAGTCCATAAAACCTTAGAAAAATCAGTCTTGAGATATTTCTTGGCCCAGTCTTGACGTTTCAGCTTGTGTGTCTTGTTCAGTGGTGGTCGTCTTTCAGCCTTTCTTACCTTGGCCATGTCTCTGAGTATTGCACACCTTGTGCTTTTGGGCACTCCAGTGATGTTGCAACTCTGAAATATGGCCAAACTGGTGGCAAGTGGCATCTTGGCAGCTGCACGCTTGACTTTTCTCAGTTCATGGGCAGTTATTTTGCGCCTTGGTTTTTCCACACGCTTCTTGCGACCCTGTTGACTATTTTGAATGAAACGCTTGATTGTTCGATGATCACGCTTCAGAAGCTTTGCAATTTTGAGACTGCTGCATCCCTCTGCAAGATATCTCACTATTTTTGACTTTTCTGAGCCTGTCAAGTCCTTCTTTTGACCCATTTTGCCAAAGGAAAGGACGTTGCCTAATAATTATGCACACCTGATATAGGGTGTTGATGTCATTAGACCACACCCCTTCTCATTACAGAGATGCACATCACCTAATATGCTTAATTGGTAGTAGGCTTTTGAGCCTATACAGCTTGGAGTAAGACAACATGCATGAAGAGGATGATGTGGACAAAATACTCATTTGCCTAATAATTCTGCACTCCCTGTATTATTATTATTATTATTATTATTATTATTATTACAATGAGGCATTTCTGCTAAGTAGCTGACAAATTCCCAAATGTCTTTCACAGCCCTGCTCAGTCTTTGAGAAACACTTATTGGAGGCTTTGGAAAGTCTCACACTACAAATACACTCCATAACATGGTTTTATGGAGTGTGAGTTGAGGTCTGTCACTGTGAAGGCCTCTGCCACCATGTGTCTCGGGTTGCTACAGGAAGTGTGCAGAACTCATTGGCTTGATTTTCCTGCGCACAAATCATCATCCTGTCTCAGAGGAGTTCTTTCCACTATGCCTATCAGCTCTGGAATAAAACTAGGCTCTTCTTTTCTCCCAGTTTCAGTCAGATTACATACTGATTAGTTTTGTACATGTAAGTTCACATACCATAGTTCTTTTTTTCTTTTAACATGTATGCCATCTACGTTAAATGACACGACTCTTTAGGGCTGGGAGGTGTGAGACAGTGCCCAGGATGACACAATGACTGCATCCCATCAGAATGTAAATGCCCTGGCCCAGCTGAGTCCAGCTTACTTCCTGTGGATCAGAGCTTTCTCTCATACACCTCTGAATGGGCCTGGTGTGACAGCACTGAATTGAGTTCCTGTTTTTGCTCTTCAATCGAAAGCGATCCTCTTGCCAAGGTTCTGCCCACTTTTCAACTTTCTATCTACTAAAACAAACCCAGGACCTCTCAAGAAATGAGAAATGAAAGTTGGCTTCTGGTTTAGAAAAAACCCTGAGCTTAGGGATTTTCCTTACTGAACAGAGAAGGTCTTTTTTTTCTTAACTAAGTCAAGTGTTCTTCTTTCAGTCTCACATTTGGTATTGGCAAAGACAGCTCATAGTTAACATTCTCTTTGCTGATTTGTCAGATTGTACTGAGGGTAACCACCTCCATTCAGATTAACAATTTAACACTAACCGCTTAGGCAAGTAATAAAAGGTGAAATAGTTTGACACCGAGATGTGGGATCTCAGAACGCCTACACTGGAGCAATTTATCATTGTACGTTTTTTTACCTTGTTCATAACTTCCATGTAATCCACATTTCTTTCAGAACACTGTCTGCTAAACATTTTGTGTTCTCAAAGCAATAGCAGATAAGAATTTTCCATTCTGTTAAAGTTTGATGGATATTTACAACACAGTGTTCAGACAGACCTGTATACTCGAAAGAAAATAGATATTTCCATCTGCTGTAATTCATATGTGGTAGTGTAACTCTGTTATGGGACTTTCCTGCCCCTCAATCTCCATACAATAAAAGCAGCAGAAGGGGAGAGCAGCAAAGTCCCTGCACCCATTAGAGCAGACATCAGTAATTACACATACAATCATTTTGAAGTCTGAAATAGAAAGAAACAGGAGCTGAGGTGAAAGTTTGGTTAGTAAGCATCTTTTATGTGAAGCAACTATCAATAGGCTACAGAACTGTAAAAAGCATGCTCTATGTGAACCACTGACATCAACTGACTTACCAGTATTGGAGCTCTAACTTGAGTTTACCTTTTCTTGAATGTGGCCTTTTATTTGATGTTTCATCAGCTAATTTCATTAAAAAACAAACGTATTTTAGTGATTGTCAGAGAGAAAATGTGTTTCAATAAACTGTAGATTCCCTTTTAACTTTTTACTTTTTCCCATATTTCTGCAAGCTCTTTTATCCCCCTATTTAAAACAAAAGGCTGTTGTTACAGTAGCAGTCCCTAAGATGCTCAAAATACACTTTGCCAAAATTGACTTACTCAATGTAAACTTTGCTTGAACTTTGCTTAAACAGAATAAGAATATTAGATGAACTCTTGCCACGACCACAAATCCTCAGGAATGCATGTCTTTAATTAATTGCACATTACAGTGGCTCTGACTCAGATTTTACAGTCAAGGATATAATGTGTTCCATGACATTGAAGAATGCACTGATTGGTTTCTTTCTGGCTAAGATGAGACGATGGTGGAAATATTTGACTACTAGCTTGGATTGCTTTAACATGCTCTCATTCTGCACTTTTACCTGGCTGTCCTTGTCACCAGTGCTGTATAGGAACAGCTGATGTAGTCTTTGGCAGGCCACACTGCTAAAGGAAATATTCAAAGTAACAGAGAAGTAAAAGCCGATTTGGAAAGCTGGTTTTGCCATAAAGCTATTGGAAGGAATTTTATCTCTGTACTTCCCAAGGAAAGACTTGAACTGATGCAGATTTTTATGTATTTTAGGCCCTGTAATGAACTTTTAGAAAACATTTCTCTTTTTTATTGGTTCTCATCTCTCTATATGATCTCAAATGTTAGCTGTAGAGGTATTTACATGTGCTCCTTTGTTGCATGGAATTTGGTCCTTCACTACTATATTTGGTTGGAAGAATGTGTAACAGTTTGTTTCTCCCCCAAGAAATCTCTATCTCACAAAACTATGCCAATGTTGACAGTGTTGCTGAGTAGAGTAGCAGTATCCCAGTAAGAAAACCTCATAGCAACTTATCAAACAGTGGGGTATATAAAGGAAAAAAGGTTTTCTGAGTCACATGATTGCCATGACAACTCCACGTAGAGCTTCTCTTTGATCTGGTAGAGTTCTCTCCATAATCATTTTTATTCTATGAACAAAACACTTAAAATTTGAAGAGTTAATGTCTCAGCATCACACAGCTGAGACATTATGTTATTTAGGCATCAGTCTACATCATCATCAGATATTGCTGTTTTGACATTCTTAATGCAGTACAATTTCAATATGGAGAAATCATTTTGAGAAACTGAGCATGATTCATTGAGATACAAAATTCAGATGAGCTTTTTGGTGATTAGACTCCAATGACCCATCATAAAACAGAATCCCAGCGGTGATATGAATTAACTAAGGCCCCCCTGAAGTCTAGATGCTGGTGGCGAAAATGAAAATGGAGGCTTGGATGGAGCTCTGAGTGACCTGGTTGAGCCGGAGCTAGGGAGGAGGTGGGATCACAAATGAGAGTCCAAAATAACAAAAGAACAGTGAATTCAGAACAGTCTAGTAGCCAAACAGCCAGGAAAGCAGGCCAAAGAAATGTCACACCATGAAACTCATCAAAACCTTCGTGTCTACACATATGCAAATACTTACAGTTTTACTTGGGAACAGCCCTTTAACAAATGAAACACCGGTGTTGTGTTTATACAGTGATGGACAGATCAGAACTTCCACGACTTGTGTTTAGCCTAGTGGCCATTTCTGTTGGAGACCAGAACTTGAGCTACATGTAACAGATATAATCCAAACTGCAAATTGCAAAACATGAAAATAAAAGGTTCAATGAATTACAGGCCTCTTGACAGGGTCTTATATGAATAGGGAGACAGTCATGTGCATAATCTATTCTCTGTCCTGTCATTAGTAACAACACTGAGACCTTGGTGACAGTTGAATGACTGGTGCCAAAGTGTGACTCATTCTCTGGCAGGCACTCTCTGTCCAGAACAGGACTGCTGATGACCAGCCATGATGGCTAAAGCATTGTGGAGAGAATATGTCTGATTGAGGCCTCTGAATTCTCCCAAAGCTCTAGCTCAGTTGCTATAATGACAACAATAATATAATATAGTTGGAATACATGCAACTGTTTTTACAAAAGCAGACATGTGATTGTCTTGGCAGAAGGGAATAGAGGCTGACATTTAAATAACAAAAAAAACCCAACATAAACTAAAAGCAAAATTAGAGTCAGAATGAGCTCAAAATCTTGATGTAAGCTCTTATTCATACATACATTCATGAATGTGTGTACTTATACCTGGCCAAACATTCAGTTTGAGTGTAAACAAAACTATTATCCTTTGCCATCGTCATCGCAGGACACCAACTCTTTATTGCATCTTCTGTTATTGATTCTGACACATGAATTGCTACATTTTATAGTGTTTTCTTTGCAAAAGCTAAATTGCTCCAAACCAATTTAATTTAATAAACTGCTGTTTCTATATCTTTCTCTATCAAGCACATTTAACCACTGTGAGTGCTATCATTGCCTCAACATACAACTGTCAAAAAAAAGTTATCTGAAAAATTCATTCAGAATGCTTAATAGCATTTCTTCTCCCTTTCTGTGGGACCTTCAGAGAGTCTACAAAGCTTAATAATGACTGCCAGAATAATCCCATAGGAACCAGGAATGTCAGTCCCCCAGTTAGATACATATCTAGAATCACAGTTCCAAGTTCTGTTTTCAAAATCTCTAGGAATCATTCCTCCCAAGGATGATCTCAGTGTCCTCAGATGACTTTACGCTTTTTAGTTAATTTAAAATGTCTTAGAACTGCTGTGGTTCAGCGCTCAGCTTGGCAACTATGATTCTCTGGTTTTCCAATTTGGCACGTTGCACGTAGACGTGGCTTCTGAAAACCATGACAGAGGCAGATTTTTATATTCCTGACACAAGAACCCTTCCAGGAGTCCCGTGTGAGGACTTTACACAGCACACAGAAGGCTTTAAAGGCACATTTTGCATGACGTTACTTTGGGCTTTAGTGGTAATGTGATTGACAAATGCGAATTCCACTTGATTCATTGATGTTTTCAGTCTTTTTTAAAGTATGATGCTGTCACAGTTTAACTCTGAGTCGGCTGAGTTACTTTTATACTACATAATCTTTGGGCATGACTGAGTAGAAACATCTGGAAAATGAAAACTGATTTGGGACTTTGTCCATATCCTTGAACTGTCACTAGTCTGTGTATTATATGGCTGGAGTTGGGAAAAGTCCATGTTTTACCTTAAATTAGTGGTCACAGCATTCCTTTTGTTGTTAATTAAACAATAAACACTTGTGACATCACAGATTAAAGGTTTGCTTACTGGCCAACAACGTAATTGACGAACTGGTCATTGCGAAATCAGCCAATTTTTAGACCATTGGAGGTCTGTGTCTATGTGCACACCCAGAAACTTGAAACTGGAGACCCTTTCCACGCACTCCCCGTTGATGCTGACAGGCTGCAGCTCGGACTTCCTCCTTCTGAAGTCAACTACCAGTTCTTTTGTCTTGGTGGTATTGAGGTCCAGGTTGTTATCTACACACCAATCTGACAGCCTCTGAACTTCAGCTCTGTACGCAGTCTCATCTCCCCCTGAGATGAGCCCCACCACGGTGGTATCATCTGCAAAATTGATGACTGTGTTGTCTGGGTGGGAACTAACACAGTCATGTGTGTACAGAGTGTACAGTAGGGGACTCAGTACACAGCCTTGTGGAGAGCCGGTGTTAAGGCTGAGGGCTGAGGAAAGATGATGTCATGGTCCTGGGTCGTGTGACCCAGTGTGTTATGCTTAACCTATTTTGATGTTTATTGTTTGCTTAGGTTCTTTAAGGTAGTCCAGTCCTTTTTGTAATTATGTTACCCTTGCATTACGTCTCCCTTACCCTTCGTGTGGTTATGTCTGTGTGTCTTGTACTGTCAAGTTCATGCTGTCAGTTATGTCACCTCCCCCTGTACTACGTCTCCCCGGTTCATGTCTCATGTTTCCTGTTTTACTTTGAAGGCCTGCATTCACTGTCTGTGTATTCAGCTCACTCCTCCTGTCCTGTCGTTAAGTTCATGTGTGTCAGCTGCGTTCCCATGTGTGGCCACTTCCCCTGATCATCCCTCATGTGTATTTAATCTCTGTGTTTTTTACAATCTGTGTCGCGTCGTCTGTGTTCCCACCCTCCATGTTTCCATGCCCGGTCTGTTGCATTCTAAGTCATAGCCTTACCTTAGTTCATTCCCAGTTTAGGTTTCTGTTTAGTTATTGCTTTCGTGCTGCCCTTATTCTTGTTTGTTTCTCTTGCGTTACCAGCCACAATAAAAGGCTCGCTTTTGTTTAAAGTTCACTCCCGTCTGCTCACTTGTGTTCGCACCTGGGTCCACCACTCACACCACCACACGGTCTGTCACAGCGGACCGCGACAGTACGACGCGACCATGCCGGACCCAGCGACACAAGAGCAGGAGATCATTCGGACAGTGGAGTCGCTATGCGGCAAGTGGCTGCAGTGTTCCGGGGAGGAGGAACGGGATGAGCTACCCGCCAAGTAGGGGTATGCGTGTCCGTATTCCCCTGGTTGTGGGAGGCGCTGCATCCCCTCATCATAGACTTTCTCGCCTCCACTCTCCAACTCCGCCCGCGACAGCAGCTGTCCTGTGTGCGTGAGCCGTCGCCAGAGCCATGCTGTACCTCTGTTTCCCCGCTGCCTCGTGAGCCAGAAGCGGTCAGAATCGGTACGGTGAGGCTCCCCGCCGACACACCCTCGGCTCACGCTCCATCGGCTTCCGCATCCTCGCCATCGCCTGACTGCACTACGCGGCTCAAGGAGATGCCAGCTGCTATTGACTTTGGTGAGGAGGAGCGGCAGCAGGTATTACGGGCGTATCGCGAGGACGAGCTCCGCTGGAAGCCCTGGCTCATCCCCGAGGAGGAGTTTTCGCCAACTGCCCCGCCTCGCACCTGCCGCCCGCCCTCGCCGCCTCGATCGGACTACTCGTCCCCTGCTGCCTTTCTAGCGCGGACGTGGTTGGAGGAGGAGGAGCCGGTCGCCATGGACAGTCAGGTTTTGTCCACAGCCGCTTCAAGGGGAAAGCGGCGTTCTCGCCGCCGTCGCGCAGTGCTTCGTCCTGTGTCGCCCACCCCGAAGCATCCCGCTGTTGGGGTCTTGGATGTCGATCTCAAGGAGCAGCAGCACGCCGCCGGCACACAGCTAGAGAAGGAGTTCGGGAGGGAGCCGTGGCTCGCTCCTGATCATGACGAGCGCTCTTTCCAGGGAACTCGACTGGCTCTTGGGGGTCCCCGGAGCTGCCAGGGACTTCCACCGCTCACCCCGCCCGCTTCCACGGATAGAAAGAAGCGGCACTCTCGCCGCCGGCGCTCTGAGCCTCAGCCCAAGGAGGTCCCTCAGTTATCGCCATCTGAGGCTTTGACTTCCATCAGCCATCCAGTCGTGAGTACCACTGCCTCAGTTTCTGACATTGTATCTAGCCCCATAGCCAAAGACCTCCAGTCAAAGGAGAGTGTTTCAGGGGCTGCTGTGAATAAAGACTTCTTGTCTGACTGTGACCTGGCTGATTCGGCAGGTTACAGCATTCATGAACCAGTTAACAATCCTAACTGCAATAAAGATGACTGTGTCCTCAGCGTCATGACTTCTGAACCTGAATGTTGTTTTGATGCAAACAATAACTGTATTGCTCTTGAGTTGTTTAACCCTGGTACAGAAAGCTTTGAGCAGACTATTCCTGAACCTGGTACTATGAGCAACAGTTCTAATGTTGCCGTTAATGAAAATGTGTCTGTGCCCGCCGGCACTATCCTAGCACCCAGCTCTACACGGGTTTTTAGCGCAGTACAGGACAGATTGTTTGTAAAGTTCAACGCTGTAATAACCAACCCCCCATTGTTTACAGCCACCAACCATTGTACTTCTGTGTTGTGTCTTCCTACCACGTCAAAGGGGTTTACTGAGTTAACCAGTGATGAGGACGTTAAGTCCCACACGGTGAACCTGCAGTCGGTGGATTTCTCTGGAATAACGTCGGATGCTGGGAGTAATGGTTCAGACCCAAAGTATTCTGTATCATGTGACTTTCGAATTAATGTGTTGAAACCATCAGCGAGCAGCCCTAGTTGTGTGGGTGATCGAGAAGTAACTTCTGTTACCTCTGACAATTTAACAAATGCTACGCCACCTCATGCCAGGTTTGAAACGTTGTGTGAACAAGTTACCGGGTCTGAAGAGAGACTGCCTAGCTTTCCTCAGGAAGCGACTAAAGACTGTTTGTACTGCGCTGAGGTCTCTGGAGAGGTGGGGGCAGCAGCTGTCCAGTCCGCACCCGTCCTAGTTCCGTCCCAGACTCCTCCTATAACGGAGGTGAGTGACTGTGCTTTTTCCTCTCATGAGCCTGTCATAGTGGAGTGTACTGGGTTACCCTTTTATGGGCCCCGCTACGAAGAAACTGGTGCCAAAGACCGCTCTACCATTAACCATGATTTCATAGACATCCATGCTGTGGCCGACCTAACTCTGGATAAGACTAAGGGCCAGTCAGAGTCGTGTTGTGATAATGAAAGGATTGTGTGTAACAGTTTTGATGAAGCGCACAATGAAATCACAAACCATGTTTTTGACTCTGTAGAATTCAGGGCTTCTTCTAGTGCTGCTCCCATAGCCGCACTACATGAAGCCCAGGTTCATGAGACAGCGAAAGGAGTTCACACGTCAGCTGTACAGGCTGCTTCTCAGCCTGCTAGGAATGGCGTGAGCTTTCTCTCCGCCTCAGACTGCCTTCTGCTTCAGCCGTCTCTTCCAGCCGGAGGGCCCGAGGAGCCTGTACAGCCTCACGCCATGTCAGCCGGAGGGCCCGAGGAGCCCGTCCAGCTTCACGCCATGTCAGCTGGAGGGCCCGAGGAGCCCGTCCAGCCTCACGCCACGTCAGCTGGAGGGCCCGAGGAGCCCATCCGGCCTCAAGCCACGTCAGCTGGAGGGCCCGAGGAGCCCATCCGGCCTAACGCCACGTCGGCTGGAGGGCCCGAGGAGCCCGTCCAGCAACCTTCCTTGTCAGCTGGGGGTTCAGGAGAACCGCACCAGCCTCATGCCTCGTCAGCTGGAGGGCCCGAGGAGCCCGTCCAGCCTCATGCCACGTCAGCTGGAGGGCCCGAGGAGCCCGTCCAGCACCATGCCACGTCTGCTGGGGGGCCCGAGCCGCCCGTCCAGCACTATGCCACGTCTGCTGGGGGGCCCGAGCCGCCCATCCAGCCATCTTCTGTTTTTGCTACGCCTGGTCCGGCCTCTGCTTCTGCCTGTGCTTCGCCTGGTCCTGCCTCGCCTGGTCCGGCCCCGCCATCGCCTGATCCGGCTTCGGCTTCTGCTTCGCCTGGTCCAGCTTCGGCTTCTGCTCCTGCTTCGCCGTCGCCTGGTCCAACCTCTGCATCAGCTCCTGCTTCGCCGTCGCCTGGTCCAGCCTCTGCCTCAGCTCCTGCTTCGCCGTCGCCTGGTCCGGCCCCCGCATCGCCACCGTCTGGTTCTGCCTCGTCTGGTCCTGCCTCGACAGGTCCTGTGCCCACCGGGCCTCGGCCAGTGCGCCTGACACTGGAGAGCCACCGCTGCCTTCCGCGCGGTCGGCCCCCTGAGCTGCTTCACCGTCCCCTTCGCTGCCGCCGTTGCCTTCCGCACGGCTGGCCTCCTGACCGGCTCTGTCGCCTGTGGCGCCTGCCTGGTCGGTCCCCCGACCGTGTGACCCTTGAACTCTTGTGCCCATGGGCTCCGGGTCGGCCTCCTGAACTGCACCGCCACTGCCTCCCGCATGGACGGCCTCCTGATGGGAGATGGCATGGCCTGTTGGGTTGCCAACCCCCGGGTCGGCTGCCTGAACTCATAAACTATGGGCTGGTGTGTTGCCGCCCTCCAGGCCGACCCCCTGAGCTATGTTTGGACTGTTGTCACGTGCTCCAGTGTTTTTTGTTGGCTGTTTTTTCTTTCTTGTTCTGGTCCCTCCGTCCTGGTCCCCCGCCACCCGCCCGGGCTCGGTGGTCTGTTTCTTTTGGTTTGGGGCTGTCTGGAGCCAGCCCTTGGTGGGGGGGTGGTGTCATGGTCCTGGGTCGTGTGACCCAGTGTGTTATGCTTAACCTATTTTGATGTTTATTGTTTGCTTAGGTTCTTTAAGGTAGTCCAGTCCTTTTTGTAATTATGTTACCCTTGCATTACGTCTCCCTTGCCCTTCGTGTGGTTATGTCTGTGTGTCTTGTACTGTCAAGTTCATGCTGTCAGTTATGTCACCTCCCCCTGTACTACGTCTCCCCGGTTCATGTCTCATGTTTCCTGTTTTACTTTGAAGGCCTGCATTCACTGTCTGTGTATTCAGCTCACTCCTCCTGTCCTGTCGTTAAGTTCATGTGTGTCAGCTGCGTTCCCATGTGTGGCCACTTCCCCTGATCATCCCTCATGTGTATTTAATCTCTGTGTTTTTTACAATCTGTGTCGCGTCGTCTGTGTTCCCACCCTCCATGTTTCCATGCTCGGTCTGTTGCATTCTAAGTCATAGCCTTACCTTAGTTCATTCCCAGTTTAGGTTTCTGTTTAGTTATTGCTTTCGTGCTGCCCTTATTCTTGTTTGTTTCTCTTGCGTTACCAGCCACAATAAAAGGCTCGCTTTTGTTTAAAGTTCACTCCCGTCTGCTCACTTGTGTTCGCACCTGGGTCCACCACTCACACCACCGCACGGTCTGTCACAGCGGACCGCGACAGATGAGGCCCCACTCTAACTCTCTGTACACGAGGAAGTCTCTGATTCAGCGGCAGGTGGTAGAAGGAAGTCCGATTTCCAGCAGTTTAACTATTAGTCTGTCCGGGAGTATCGTATTGAAAGCAGAGCTAAAGTCAACAAAGAGCAGCCTGGCGTAAAGGCCCTGCACTTCCAGGTGAGAGATGGTGGTGTGGAGCGTTGAAGCAATGGCATCTTCAGTTGATCTGTTAGCTCTGTATGCGAACTGGAGCGGGTCGAGTGTGGGTGGCAAGCAGGACATGATGTGACGTCGGACCAGTTTCTCGAAGCACTTCATTATAACAGGTGTTAGAGCAACTGGTCGGTACTCATTGAGGCTGCTAATGTTAGTACGCTTTGGCAATTGTGGCTGACTTTAGGCACGGCGGGATGCAGGACTGGTACAGTGAAGTGTTGAAGATCTTAGTGAAGACCCCAGCCAGCTGGTCTGCACACTCTTTTAGGACCTTTGCGGTTACCCCATCTGGTCCGGCGGCCTTCCTGGGGTCCACTGCCCTCAGTGTGCGCCTCACCTCATATTCCTGCACTATGAGGCTTGGGCTGCTGCTGCTGTCTGATGTTTTTGCTGCTGCTGCCTCCGGTCCCTTCACCTCAAAGCGTGCGAAGTGAAGTGTTGGCTTATTTTCTGTCTGAAACAAGATGTTTTAGCTCCTCACTCATGCGCCCCTTAAACCGACTTTCTTCTGAATGGCTGCTAATTTCTCAAATGTAAGATTTGGACACCGTGTGGGTGGGCCTTCTGTGGACAAAGTCAAACCTGTGTGCCTGAAATGACAACATTTGAAATTATGCAGAGCCAATAGTAGTAAAAGCTGCCTGGAACATGGTGGTTAGAGCGGTCTGAAGCATGAGCTTTTTAATCGCAGGTATTGCTCACATACACACTGTCCTAATTTTTTTTGTGAAACTTTGGCAATATTTATTAAGTACATCATATACTGTATATGACAGAAAATAAGAACAAATATATAACAGGTCCCCTTTAACATGTCTTTAGTGAGTATGGACCATTAAGAATTTCTCCATATGCACTGTTGTAATGACGTCTCACACTTTACTCTGGTACTACCGGATTTGTCAGCAAATTGCTGGGATTGCAGAGATCAAACCACTGACCTTATGATTAGAAGCTAACCATGGCTACATCCTAAGCCACAGCCAGCCCTTAGGCCTCTGTATCATGTTCCTAAAAAAGTCTTTGCTGACTGTGTACATCGAGACATTAAAGGGAAACATGAACATTATTCATTGGAAACTGTGTTTCTAGCATGTTCATGAATGTCCATACTCACAATTGCCTCTCCTGAGAAACCCTGTGGCTTTCTGTCTACTGCCCTTCTGGGTGGATGTGTGATACACTTCTGTTCACTGCACACAGCAGACTTGCAACTGAGTAAGTTGTACATAGTGACACTTATAAGAGCTTTTTCTCAGAAAACACCTGCAGTGGCTGAAAACATTGAGTACGCCATAATTTATATATTTTTTTGAGAAAGCTGACACTATTTTACTTAATGTTAGAAAATCAAATCATTATCAGTAATAATTTTATTATTGTAGGGTCTACCTTACAATATAAAGTGCCATATGTAATTTTAATTCTCTCTTTCTCTATATATATTTTTTTTTCAGTCATTTGAAAAAGATTCTATTCACTGGTCACAGTCATGTGAAAAGCTAAGTACAGTGGGGCAAAAAAGTATTTAGTCAGCCACCGATTGTGCAAGTTCCCCCACTTAAAATGATGCCAGAGGTCAGTAATTTGCACCAGAGGTACACTTCAACTGTGAGAGACAGAATGTGAAAAAAAAATCCATGAATTCACATGGTAGGATTTGTAAAGAATTTATTCGTAAATTAGGGTGGAAAATAAGTATTTGGTCACCTCAAACAAGGAAAATCTCTGGCTCTCACAGACCTGTAACGTCTTCTGTAAGACGCTTTTCTGTCCCCCACTCATTACCTGTATGAATGGCACCTGTTTGAACTCATCATCTGTATAAAAGACACCTGTCCACAGCCTCAAACAGTCAGACTCCAAACTCCGCCATGGCCAAGACCAAAGAGCTTTCGAAGGACACCAGGAAAAGTATTGTAGACCTGCACCAGACTGGGAAGAGTGAATCTACAATAGGCAAGCAGCTTGGTGTGAAAAAATCAACTGTGGGAGTAATCATCAGAAAATGGAAGACATACAAGACCACTGATAATCTCCCTCGATCTGGGGCTCCACGCAAGATCTCATCCCGTGGGGTCAAAATGATCATGAAAACGGTGAGCAAAGATCCCAGAACCACACGGGGGGACCTGGTGAATGACCTGCAGAGAGCTGGGACCAAAGTAACAAAGGTCACCATCAGTAACACACTACAACGGCAGGGAATCAAATCCCGCAGTGCCAGACGTGTTCCGCTGCTGAAGCCAGTGCATGTCCAGGCCCGTCTGAAGTTTGCCAGAGAGCACATGGATGATACAGCAGAGGATTGGGAGAATGTCATGTGGTCAGATGAAACCAAAGTAGAACTTTTTGGTATAAACTCAACTCGTCGTGTTTGGAGGAAGAAGAATACTGAGTTGCATCCCAAGAACACCATACCTACTGTGAAGCATGGGGGTGGAAACATCATGCTATGGGGCTGTTTTTCTGCCAAGGGGACAGGACGACTGATCCGTGTTAAGGACAGAATGAATGGGGCCATGTATCGTGAGATTTTGAGCCAAAACCTCCTTCCATCAGTGAGAACTTTGAAGATGAAACGAGGCTGGGTCTTCCAACATGACAATGATCCAAAACACACCGCCCGGGCAACAAAGGAGTGGCTCCGTAAGAAGCATTTGAAAGTCCTGGAGTGGCCTAGCCAGTCTCCAGACCTCAACCCCATAGAAAATCTGTGGCGGGAGTTGAAAGTCCGTGTTGCTCGGCGACAGCCCCAAAACATCACTGCTCTCGAGAAGATCTGCATGGAGGAATGGGCCAAAATATCAGCTACTGTGTGTGCAAACCTCCTCCCCTTTTGTGAGTGTGGACGCTTCATCTCTTTGCTCTTTAATGCTTTGCTTCTTTTATTGATTTTATTGATTTTTATGCTGATTTTTTCCCTTTTTTTCTTATGAGCTTACCTGCGATAGCTTCTGGACACTCATAGATCATTAGGACTAAAGTGTTCTTAACAGAAACAGCAACATTTTTATAGTTACCTTATCCTCAGCGCTCCATGTGTCACGGTGGTTAGAGAGTAGACTCAGGCGCGGAGCTCAGAAATAATGACAGTGCATTTATTTACAGTGCAGCAAGGTGACAACAGTTCAAATGTGCGACAGTGGTGATAGTGCGTCCCTCCTTCCGTGTAAGCCCGTGCGTAGTAATGAGTGCCCGTCTCTCCTCCAGGTGCTTCCCTTGTGTCCGTGAATCCTCCGTCAATCCCTGGGTGAACACACACACACGACAGCAGAATGAGTATGACGATCGGACAGCACTACAATAACGTTTAGCGACTCAACGACACTACCAGGCTTAATGCAATACTCCAGCGCTGTCTGTCGCTCAGCCACACCATTAAGTAGTCCTGCTGAAGATGGAAGTTGATTGGCAGCAGCTGGTGGCTTGACTGTAGGTGTGGCAGGTCCGGGCGACAGCACCTCCGGGTCGAAGGTAGCCCGTTGCTAGGCTACCCCCCAACACATCACAGCGGAGCCGGAGGGGAAGACAGAGCGACAGGAGAGACACATACACACGCACACAGATATACACATACACACACCGGCAGGTCGACCGGTCAGGGCACCGTCAGATCCTGACACCATGTGTCTGTGGCCTAGACACAGCTGAAGCCTGATTACAGCGTCTGGGCACCGAGCAGCCTCAATAGCCTGGAAAGGGGCTAACCGCTAGGCTAACTAGCAACAAGATGCCTTCCCTCTCCACAGATGAGTACCACAGCCTCCTGCAGAAGATTGCAGTACTGGAGACAAAAATTCATCGCTTAGAAGTAAACGTGGAGGTAAATGGACTGTGTGGAAATGAAACAACCTTGCCTTTGATTCAAAACAATGGCGATGAGCAAGCTAGTACACAGCTAAGGAGCACAGATAACATGACCAAGAAAGTAGACTCTGTGCATTATTATAAATCCTCAAGTGATAATCCCCCCTTGGACTGTCTTGGTGCAAAACCAAGACATAAATCATGTCTCCTGGAAGGGGGAGGACGTACCACAGGCAGGGCACAGCGAGCTGAAATCTCTGAAACCGACTGGCTTTCACTTCCTACGAGACAGAGAAGCTCTTCTACCCCTGTATACGGGAGGAAACAGGACTGGACAACCGTGAATAGGAAGAATAACAACAAACCTCCAAAACAACTGAATGTGAAACTGCAGAACAGATTTGCTCCACTATCAAAGGACCCTGGATCTATATCGGACAACCATCCATCTAAAAGCAGCGAAGTAAGGTCTGAAAATCTGTTGAATAGCAAAAGACCACAGGGAAAGCTAAAGGCTAGGCCTGAAACTCTGATTGTGGGTGACTCTGCCGTAAAGGATGTACAAAGGATGTGCGGTAAGAACACTAAAGTCCTCTGCTTTCCTAAGGATATGGTCAACAACCTGAAGGAGAGAATTCTTCAAATTGCAGATGAATATCCAACTGTGACAAACATTGTTCTGCATACAGGGTCAAACGATGTCTCCAAACAAAAGTCGGAGGTTCTGAAACGGGACTTTACTGGATTATTAAATACTGTAAACTCTCTGAATGCAGCTGTATTCATCAGTGGACCTGTACCGCCGGTCAGAGGAGGAGACGAGAGATTCAGCAGGTTGTTTACACTGAATAAATGGCTTATATCAGCATGTGCTGACCACTCAGTGCATTTTATCGACAACTTTAATATTTTTTGGGAACGCAGGCATCTGTTCAAAGCAAATGGATTTAATTTTAACAAGTCAGGGGTGAAACTGTTCACCTCCAACTTGTTTTATTCCATACGTCATCCATCTGTGCTTGGTGCCAAGGCTGAGATAAACGAGGAGTTATATCATAAAGAGGAACAAACAGTACTCCAAGAACAGACAAAGCCCAGCAGAAACCTTGAGGAGGAGCTCCATCTGCCCCCACCCGGGAAGAGCCTGTAACGTTGGGTTGTGTTGTGTGGTTGAGAAGAGGCGGCAAAACACACTGGTATCAGTAATCCACGGTGGTTCTTTAATACGCATTCTTCAGCAACCGTATAAAAGCCCGGCTGAACGGCTGCGGCTCAACAACAAAATGCCCAGCGTTCATACAACCCAAGCGTTGCAAACAAAACAAAAAAAAAGGGTCTGGAAAAGAAAACATAAGTCCGTCCCTCGTTAAGCACGAGCGTGAAGGCACGTGTCCTCATAATCCCAGAGTGAGAGAGCGAGAGAGCAGTGGCACACACTGATGACACCATCAACCCTCGACTTGGGTGTCTTAAAGGGACACCAAACCATAACGGCTGTTACATATTCCCCCCCGGTTAAACAAAGGCTGTCCCCAGCCGAACACAGCAAAGGTACAGTTCAAACTTAACCAGCCTCCATACATGGTCAGCAGGATAAGACGTCAAAACCAAAATAGGGGAATGTACAGTCCAAAATTGACAAACTGGCATACATGACAGTGTCCCACATGGTGAATGCCCATTCAAATAAATGTCAAAGAAAGAAAATAAGCTTAGGACAGCCAGGACAATGGCAGAATGAAATTCCCTCTTATTGTTACATTGCGTTTCCACCGTTTTCCCAAAAATTACAACAGTAAGCATGAACATATCACCACAACATGAAAACAGTGCCAACATGAATCGTAGAAAACTCAAACAACGGTCCTGTGACAACAGTAGACCACATGAAACACATCAGAAAGCAAACAAGGTCACTTTATGTTAAATCTGTCAGTATGAAAAGGGTTGGTCCACCTATTGACCGACCAGTCAGCGGTGACCCTAGGAACTCGTCTTGGTCTGAGGTCATAAGAACCTCTAACAGCACACCCATCGGCAGCAGGAGGTGAACTGTTAACCTCTGTCTCCAGAGCAACGTCAGCAGTCTCTTGGAAAGAGTTCTGGTCCACGACAAGCGGGGCAGCGTCAGCACAGTCAAAGCCAGTCTCAGCAGGGGCGTTGCTAAAGACTGCGGGACTTGCATCAACCGCGTCACAGTCAATGCGGCCCGGGACTGAAAGAGCAGGAGGCAAACTGCTGTCCGGGACACTGAGATCCAAAGCTGCTGTAGCATTTAGCTTCGCACACTGGCTAGACAAAGCTGAGTCCCAGGTATGGAATGGTTGCATGTTCGCAACATGAAAAACTCCCACTCTCTCCCCAGTGTCCACTGTGGTGAGAGAGTAAGATAAGATAAGATAAGATAAGATAAGATAGAACTTTATTAATCCCTCGGGTGGGTTCCTCTGGGAAATTCGACTTCCAAAAAGCACAGCAACGACCGAAGTTACAGTTACAGAATTGTTATATATATATATATATATATATACACACACACACACACATATATAAATACAGAGACAAATATAAATAAAATATACAAAGGGGATAAATAGAATAAATAGGAATAAAAAATAAAAATACAAGTGAATTGCACATTTCAAGTATTGAGGTCTATTGCACTGTTGACTATTTACAAAAAGTATTGCACAAGGTATTGTACAGTGAGGTGAAGAGGCACTACAGCTTAGTTGTTCCCCCCTCCTTTGTCCTCCTGTTTCCCCTCCCTCTCCCCTCCAGAGAGGAGTT
The DNA here is from genome assembly GCF_057382275.1 of Copadichromis virginalis. Lineage (NCBI taxonomy): Eukaryota > Metazoa > Chordata > Actinopteri > Cichliformes > Cichlidae > Copadichromis > Copadichromis virginalis. Next base: position 30,558,382 of record NC_140632.1, on the reverse strand, counting down.
AAACAGTTTGATGGCGTGTGGGACAAAGGAGTTTTTAAGTCTGTTAGTTCTTGTCTTGGGGAGAAGCAACCTGTCACTGAACAGACTCTTCTGATTGTTTATGGCCGTGTGCAGAGGATGCCCAGCATTGTTCATAATGTCCATCAGTTTCTTTAATGTCCTTTTCTCTGCCACTGTCACCAGAGTGTCCAGCTTCATGCCGACCACAGAGCTAGCCTTCCTGATCAGTTTCTCCAGCCTGGATGAGTCCCTCTTTGCTGTGCTGCTCCCCCAGCACACCACAGCATAGAAAAGTACTCCAGCAACCACCGACTGGTAAAACATCCTCAGGAGCTTCCTGCAGATGTTAAAAGACCTCAGCCTCCTGAGGAAGTACAGTCGGCTTTGGGCTTTTTTATACAGGTGCTCTGTGTTGCATGACCAGTCCAGTTTATTGTCCACCCACAGCCCGAGGTACTTGTACTTGTTGACCACCTCCACCTCCTCCCCCTCTATCTGAACCGGCAGTGGACCTTCTCTGGACCTCCCGAAGTCCACAACCAGTTCCTTAGTCTTTGAGGTGTTGAGTTGCAGGTGGTTTGTGTGACTCCATGCGACAAAGATTCTCATTTTGGCAGCAAAGAAGGCCATCACCAAAAACTGGCTTAAGACAGAAACACCAGACTTCTGTACTCCTCTTCCTGATCATCCCAGATACACCCCATGATGGCCGTGTCATCTGCAAACTTCTGAATATGGCATAATTCAGAGTTGTAGCAGAAGTCAGAGGTGTACAGGGTGAAGAGAAGAGGGGACAGCACATCCGACATCCTCTTGGAGATGCGGTAGGGACCCGTGTAAAGCGGGGCCAACTTAGCAGAAAAGTTGGACGATGCGTCTGATTTTGGGTGTGACTTTACCCTGACGAGGTCCCCAACTTCATAAGAAACCGTGCGACGTCTCAGATCATAGTAGCGCTTTTGCCTTTCATGACTCTCTCCGAGCACCAAGCGAGCATGTTCATGAGCATCCCGAAGCGAAGTTCTCAGGTTATCTGAGTGGGGCGTTTACCGGGTCGCTCAGTCCCTCCCAGGAGGGTTGAGTGACAAGGTCCAAGGGCGTGTCCAACTCTCGCCCATACAGCATCATGGACGGGCTCAAGCCTGTGCTCTCATGAGGCGCAGTGCGCAGTGCAAAACAGATCTGGGGAAGATACTTGTCCCAAGAGGTGTGTTTATCCCCAACATAGGCTCGAATGGCCATTTTCAAAGTGCGATTTACACGCTCAGTTGCATTCGTTTGAGGATGGTATGCAGTTGTTAGTCTGTGTTCAGTTCCAAGAGTCAACAAAACATGCTCAAAGAGTTCACTGACGAAAGGCGTTCCCCTATCAGAAATAAGGTGGGAGGGAGAACCATGTCGGGCAAAAATGTCAGTAATGAACTTGAGCAGTGGCTTCTCTCACAGCACTCACCTCGACCCATTTTGAGAAATAGTCCACAAAAACAAGGATATAAGCATTCCCCCTTTGTGTGCGGGGCAGTGGGCCAACATAGTCCACCCCTGCGTACTCCCATGGTCTTTGTGGCTGGATAGGGACCATAAGGCCTGCTGTTTTTCTTCGACTCGGCTTAGTGGTTTGACACGAACAACATGAGACCACATACTTTTTCACGTCAGAGTTCATGTGTGGCCAGAAGAATCTGAGACGCAAGCGTGCCAGCGTTTTTGCAATGCCCAGGTGTCCAGCTGTGGGATGATCGTGGTAATATTTGAGCAGATAACCACGGAGGGCAGTAGGAGCAAACAGTTTAAGCTGCTTGAGTGGGTGGAGACCACACTTTGTCTTTGGGTCGAGGAAATAGAGGAGACTGTCATGGACAACGTACTGTTCCAGATCTTGATTATTCTCCCCCGTTTGTTGGTCAGTTTCCAGTTGATTGAGCAACGGGCCTGTGACTGGGTCCTCAAGCTGCAGCTGACGAACATGCGGGCGGTCCGAAACAATCACAGAAGGTAGAGCACGAAGGTCCATGCTCCCAATCACGGCATAGGGAGGGAGAAGATCAATGGGGGCATCCACATCTGGTAGAGGATTACGGGAAAGGGCATCGGGCACCTTATTACGTTCTCCAGGTTTGTGGATGATGCTGAAGTCAAAGTCTTGAAGGCGCAGAGACCACCGAGCAAGCCTGCCAGAGGGATTCGGTCGAGAAATCAACCACTTGAGGCTGCTGTGGTCGGTGTAAATGGTTACGTGCAAGCCTTCGACATAGGGTCGGAAATGTTCCAAGGCCCAGATCACGGCCAGACACTCCTTCTCTGGAGTTGAGTAGGGCTTTTCCGATTTGTGCATAGCCCGGCTAGCAAACGCTACAGCAACGTCTTTGTCATCCTCATCTTTTTGCATTAATGCTGCCCCAAGACCAGCATCGCATGCATCAGTGTGAATGAAGAATGGACGCGAAAAATCTGGGAACCTGAGGACCGGCGCTGAGGTTATTGAATGTTTCAGAAAGTCCACAGCTGCCTGGCACTTGTCATCCCAGTGAAACTGCACGTCCTTTTTAGTGAGGGCGAAGAGTGGCTCTGCATGGCGGGCATAGTCCTGCACAAAGCGGCAATAGTAGCCAGTCAGGCCAAGGAACTGTCGCACCTGCTTTGTTGTGGTCGGCACTCTGAAGTCAGTCACAGCTCTCACCTTGTCAGGGTCAGGATGAATGCCAGCCGGCGTAACCCGATAACCAAGGAAGGTGAGTTCTGAAAGGCAGAATTGGCATTTGCTCAGCTTTAAAGAGAGGCCAGCAGACTGAAGCCTACCAAGGACCTCTTTTAAGTCAAGCAGGTGTTGCTCAAAGGTCGGTGATGCGACAACAATGTCATCTAGATACACCGCGCAGGACTTATAAATCAGGCCAGCTAGAACATTGTTCATAAGCCGCTGAAAAGTCGCAGGGGCGTTACACAGGCCGAAAGGAAGGACTCTGAACTGAAACAGGCCACAGTGCGTGATAAAAGCAGTCTTTGGTTTAGCTTCTTCAGCAATGGGGACCTGCCAGTAACCTCGAGCGAGGTCTAGTGTTGTGAGAAACTTCCCTCTCGACAGAAAGTCCAGTGATTCATCCACTCGCGGGAGTGGGTAAGAATCCTTCACGGTCAGCTGATTCAGACCACGGAAGTCAACACAGAACCGTGGTTCGCGGGGGGGTTTGTTCACAATGACCACGGGGGCTGCCCATGGTCCTGATGCAGGTTCGATGATGTTATCCTGTAGCATTTTTTTCACTTGCTCTTCTATGATTTGCTTTTTAGCTGGTGAGGTGCGGTATGGTGGCAAGTTAACAGGCTTTGCATCCCCAGTTACAATGACATGTTCTGCCAGAGAAGTGCGACCAAGGTGGCCATCAAACAGGTCATCAAAACTATTTAATAACTCCAACAGTTCTTCCCGTTCCTCAGAATCCAAGTTAGCTTCTCCAGCCTTATCATGGAGCTGCGGGGTGTTCTGCAGGGTCATAGTTCCACACTCAAGATCAGCTTCCACAAAGCCATTTTCACAGAGTTCATCAAGACATGGGGGATTATCATCCATAATTACAGTTCTTGTTGGGACATGTATTGTCAGTGAAGTGCGAGTCATGAAGTCCATCCCAAGAACAAAGGGGGATGACAGGTCCTGCACTATCACAAACCGCTGATAGACTCGCTTGCCCATAAATCCAATGGTCAGCCAGGTTACTCCTAATGGACTGCAGTTGGTGCCATTGGCCAGTCTTATTGGAGGAGAATCCCACGGATTCTCTAATGACTGGTTTCGGTGTCTCTCAGATAATAGGTCTGCATTTACTGCTGAAAGAGATGCCCCTGTATCTAGTGTGGCATCCAGAGCCGCCCCATTAAAGTTCACTTTAACTCTGAGAGGGGTGTTCCACGATGCTTGCGAAGTTCCATCTTCAACGTGATTGAGCACTGGTGGCACACTTTGATTTGACAAAGACGATGAGGGCTGAGTTATTGGTTGGGGGGAGGGTTGCCCCTGTGAAACACTCTCCCCCCCCTGAAGTTTCCCGGCCTCCTGCCCGTTGCTCTCGTCTCCCTGACCCCGCCAGTTTCATCTGGATCCGCAGGCTGAGTTACTGGATGTTGGTCAGGAGACAGCGTTTGGGGAAGCTCCGGAGCCATCCTGGGAGAGTGTGGAGCTCCCTGAAAATCAGTGGAACAGTTAGGGCACGTACGAGAGGTAACACCAGGCATGGCACATTTGAAACAGCGGGGTCCTCCCTCAGTTCTGTTTTTTGGCTGAGCTCGGGAGGGCCGTGAAAGGTTAGTGCCAAGAACAGAATGCAGCTCGTGGGCACGCAGCACTAGATCAATTACTGACTTTACAGGCGTTCCGTACAGTGCTACTCTGTACTTCTCCACTGCGTGGTTACAGATGAGCTCAATTTGCTCCAGTTCAGATGGTGGGTTCCTCAGTCTCCTAAATTCACTGAGCATGTGGGCAACAAACGTTGGCAGAGGTTCTTCGGGGTGCTGGAAACAGTCCAGGATGCCTCTCAAAATCTGCTCCTGGTTGTCAGCAGGCAAGAAGACGGTTCTGAAAAGTTCACAAAACTTAGCCCATGTAGATACGTGAGGAATGAGCACATTAGACCACTTTCTTGGTTCCTTAGCTAGGAAGTGTGGCAGCTCTCTGAGGATTTGGGCGTCTGTTAGGTCTAAGGAGGTTTTATAAGCAGCAACAGACTGCAGCCATTCTTCTGGGTGAAGGCTGCCATCATTAGCGAACACCTTGGGCTCCAATTTGGCTTGGTGCAATGCCGCAGCAAGGACTCTGGTTGTATTAATTAGCTCCAGTGAATCTGAGTGGGATTGGGACAAGGCTCTGGCGGGCTGCGTGGGGCCAGGTGTTGAGATAGATTGTTGCGTTTCCCTGGTTGGCAGGCCTGGCACATATGGGGTAGAGGAGGCCTGAGGAAAAGGGTGAGTAATCTGGGCAGCTGGCACTTTTGGGACTGGTCGTTTTTGTTGAGTCCACTGCTCCAGAATATTCCTCTGGAGGTCCAAAGAGTCATGAAGACACTGCTGAAGCATATCAACCTCTGCTTGCAGACTTTGCACTTTATGCCCAAGGTCAGCAGTACTATGTCTGGCAGTAAGTCGGTTGGGGTGTAACATAAAGTCTATATCATCACACATGTCATTCAAGTCAGGATGAGTAGCCATAATACACACTTATCAAAGACCCAAATCTATACAAGGTAGCAGTTAAGCAGAAATCAACTTCAGTTCTGGTCACACAAAAGTATATGAAACATGTGAATTCTGAAGTTTAGCTACACATGTCTTATCTGACTTTGAAACGTGGAGGTGGAAGGAGCAAACACCCTGGATCAAAAGCATTTAGGTGTAAAATAGATCCAAACTTACGAGTAACTGAGTATGAGCAACACCTTTTCAAGTCAGATGCACTTAAAACAGCATTTCAATAAGGACAGTTAAGCCAGTGAGAATCAATAGCAAATCAGTTTGAAATATAGACAGCGTTCTTTTTTTTTTCTTTTTTTTTTTTTAAAATACACTCACTACATCAGTTCGGCGATTTTCCAGAGGACACCAGACTTGTCCAGTCCTGACGCGGTATAGAGGTTTGTCCCGTGGAAAAGTTCCCACTTGCAGAGACCGTACGAACGAAGCAAAGTCTGCAGCGTGAGCTCAGCTGGCGAGGAAGAAAAAAAATCCGGTGCGCTTTACTCCGCTTACATTTACGTCAGAAACTATGAAGAAACGGCATCCATCTCGCGTCCAAGTAGCGTAAATCCACGTTAATCCAAAAATGTCGCAGTAAAGGCGTTCGGCAGATGACGATAATACATCCCGAAAACAGCGCTGCGGCGGCTCCACTCGTTGCCGTAGAAACACACTTCCGTGATCCGGCGAATCGGACGTCCGCGTCGAGGCCAGCCTGGTCTGTCTCCGCGAAGTATGGCAGGCTACTACTAGCTCTACTTTGCCGCTATGTACCTTTCAGTGTATCAATCATCCGCTGCTCGAAGATACTGCATACTGAGGTCCAAGAGAAGATGTTCGGGCGCCATTTTGTAACGTTGGGTTGTGTTGTGTGGTTGAGAATAGGCGGCAAAACACCTAGCAGGCTAGGCGGAAGGATACACACCCACACTGGTATCAGTAATCCACGGTGGTTCTTTAATACGCATTCTTCAGCAACCGTATAAAAGCCCGGCTGAACGGCTGCGGCTCAACAACAAAATGCCCAGCGTTCATACAACCCAAGCGTTGCAAACAAAACAAAAAAAAGGGTCTGGAAAAGAAAACATAAGTCCGTCCCTCGTTAAGCACGAGCATGAAGGCACGTGTCCTCATAATCCCAGAGCGAGAGAGCGAGAGAGCAGTGGCACACACTGATGACACCATCAACCCTCGACTTGGGTGTCTTAAAGGGACACCAAACCATAACGGCTGTTACAAGCCTCAGAAAGGAGAGACATCTAAGGCATCTGAGGAAGAGCCTCAGAAAGGAGAGACATCTAAGGCAAGAAGAGGGGTCCCTATTTGCCTCCAACTCTCTCAACAACACCAACGACCAGGACAAGGGACCACGACCTTCCCCAGTCCCCCAAACCCCTGACAGGCCATCACCCTCCTCCCCCTCCCTTTCTCCCTCCTCCCCACACCTGAAATTCACTGAGGAGATGATGGAGCGGGTCAATGCTGGGCTCAGATCTACCCCCCGTCCCAATCCCTTTTTGTCCCCCATAAACCCCCCACCAGAGCGGCCAAAGGTTCGCCATCGAGCACCACCCTCAACAGAGCAATCGAAGTCACATTGCCCAGCCTCGCCCCCCTTAGTTCCTCTTCATGCCCTGTCTCCGCAGTCTGATGTGTGATGTGTGAAGGGTCCGGGCTGTGAGGATTATGGCAGTGGTGACGTTTCCCAGGAGAAGCTGGGACCCTGTTTACTAGAAGGTTTTAAAATTTCTGTACTTTTAGGTGACAGGAGACATGTGGCCTGGTCAAAACACAGAGAGCTGCACTCTAAAAGATCTTTAAATATAGTAAACATACCTTGTGTGCCACAGACTGCTCCCAAACACGAGGGACAAGTAATACCTCTAAAACACTTAAGTTGGCTTTATTAAACGTTAGATCTTTAGCTGGGAAAACATTTTTAATTAATGATTTAATCACTGAGCACAGCCTTGATTTTATGTTTTTAACTGAAACTTGGTTGGACCAAAGTAACAGTGGAGCTGTTCTCATCGAGACGACCCCTCCTAACTACAGTTTTATCAGTGAGGTCAGGGCGAGCAGGAGAGGAGGGGGGGTTGCTGTCTTATTTAATGAATCATTTCAATGTAAGCAGCTATCTCCTGGAAGTTTTCAGTCTTTTGAATATGTGTCTTTACAGCTGAAGGCCCCATCCAAAGTTGTGTTTCTTAATGTTTACAGGCCTCCCAAATACTGCACAGACTTTTTTAATGACCTCAGTGAACTGCTGTCTGTGATCTGTGTTGATTTTGACTGTGTAATTATTGTTGGGGATTTTAACATTCATGTGGACAACCCTCAGGACAAAGGGACTAAAGACCTGAGTAACACTCTGGGCAACTTTGGGCTGACTCAGCATGTAACAGAGGCCACACATAATAGAGGACACACTCTTGACCTACTGATCTCCAAAGGCCTGAGCATTTCAACGGTTACTGTGTCTGATGTGGGCCTGTCTGATCATTACTGTGTTTTCTTTGAAAGTAAAATCTCAGCCCACACAAATATATCAACAACAGTGATCACAAAACGGTGTATAACTGAACACAGTAGTGCAATTTTTAACCAGGTCTTCCCATTAACACCTGACCTGTCCAGAGGGTCAGTCAATGAGCTCGTCAATAGCTTTAATGCAAAAATGTTAAATGTAATGGATACTATTGCTCCCATTAAGGTGAAGGTTATCTCTGGAAGGAAAAAGTCTCCATGGAGAAACTCCACACTGGTGAAAAATGAAAAAAGAGAGTGTAGGAAAGCTGAGCGCAGATGGAGAAAAACAAACCTCCAGGTTCATTATGACATTTATAAAGAGAAACTTCACAATTATAATTTACAACTGAGGAATGCAAGGAGGTCCTACTTCTCTGACATCATCACTAAAAACAGCCATAATGCTCGGGTCTTATTTTCTACAGTTGACAGGCTAACAAACCCTCCTGTGTCAGTGGCAGCTGAACTTCATTCGACCATGGCCTGCAATGACTTTGCCAAATTCTTCACTGAAAAAATCCAAAAAAATTAGACAAGCAATTGGTACATCAACAGCAGATCCAGGATATGTACTGTGTCCACCAAAAAACTGTTTAAACACCATGAAACAGTTTCAACCTATTAACAGCAAAGAGCTGGAGGACATCTTAGGTAAACTGAACTCCGCCTCCTGCTGTTTAGATGTCCTGCCAACAAGTTTTTTCAAAAAGGTCTCAAAGACTTTAGAGTCAGACCTGTTACAGATCGTCAACTTTTCGTTATTATCAGGTGTGTTTCCAGAATCACTAAAAACTGCTGTAATCAAACCTATACTGAAAAAGGACAATCTTGACAAGACACAAATGAACAACTACAGGCCGATCTCAAATCTCCCATTTTTAAGTAAGATCATTGAAAAAGCAGTTTCTCAACAGCTCAGTTACTTCTTAAAACAGAATAACTGCTACGATGCCTTCCAGTCAGGTTTTAGACAGAACCACAGCACTGAAACCGCTCTGACAAAAGTGTTTAATGACATATGTCTGAACACAGACAGTGGAAAAATGTCAGTCCTAGTTTTACTGGATCTCAGTGCAGCATTTGATACAGTTGACCACAACATATTACTCAAACGACTGGAGAACTGGACAGGTCTTTCAGGAACTGTACTAAACTGGTTCAAAACATACTTAGAAAACAGGAAATACTTTGTATCAATAGGTAACTTCACATCTGAACAGACAAGTATCACATGTGGAGTTCCCCATGGTTCCATCTTGGGACCCCTTCTGTTTAACATCTACATGCTCCAACTGGCACAGATTATAAACAACAACAAAATAAACTATCACAGCTATGCAGATGACACACAAATATATATCACAATGTCACCAGGAGACCGAGGCCCTGTACAGGCTCTTGGTAAATGCATCGAGGAAATTAATGACTGGTTGTGCCACAATTTTCTCCAGCTAAACAAAAACAAAACTGAGGTAATAGTCTTTGGCGCCAAAGAAAAACGATTACAGGTCACCAGAGAACTTCAATCTATACATCTAAAAACCACAAACCAGGCGAGAAATTTGGGTGTAGTGATGGATGCAGACCTAAACTTAGAAAAACACATTAAGACAATAACAAAGTCAGCTTACTATCACCTCAAGAATATTTCAAGGATAAAAGATCTGATGTCTCAACAGGACCTGGAAAAACTAGTCCATGCATTCATCTTTAGTAGGCTTGATTACTGTAACAGCATCTTTACAGGTCTACCTAAAAAATCAGTCAGACAACTACAGCTCATTCAGAACTCTGCTGCTCGAGTCCTCACTAAGACCAAAAAAGTGGACCACATCAGTCCAGCTCTGAGGTCTTTACACTGGCTGCCTGTCCGTCAGAGGATAGACTTTAAAGTTCTGATGCTGGTCTATAAAGCTCTGAATGGTTTAGGACCAAAATACAACAGTGACCTCCTGACCCAGTATGAACCTTCCAGATCCCTCAGGTCATCTGGATCCGGTCTTTTATCAGTTCCCAGAGTCAGAACCAGACACGGAGAAGCTGCATTCAGCTTTTATGCTCCTTATATCTGGAACAAACTCCCAGAAAGCCTCAGATCACCTGAAACACTCAGTTTATTTAAATCCAGGTTGAAGACTCACCTGTTCTCAGCTGCATTTGAATAAAGCACCAAATCCACACTTTTAAGCTTAAATTTCAAAACTTACATTTAACTACTGATTTTATCTACTGTTCTGATTTTATCTGTTTTGATTTTATATACTGTTTTGTTTGTTTGTTTGTTTGTTAATTAGTTAGTTAGTTTATTTGCTTGTTTTAATCAATTTTAAATCATGCTTTTTATTTGTTCTTGTTTCTAATGTCTCTGTAAAGCACTTTGAATCACCTTGTTGTTGAATTGTGCTATACAAATAAACTTGCCTAAAGACCTATAGTAAACGTTTGACCTCTGTTATTGCCAACAAAGGTTATGTTACAAAGTATTGAGTTGTATTTTTGTTATTGACCAAATACTTATTTTCCACCCTGATTTACGAATAAATTCTTTACAAATCCTACCATGTGGATTCATGGATTTTTTTTTTTCACATTCTGTTGCTCACAGTTGAAGTGTACCTCTGGTGCAAATTACTGACCTCTGTCATCATTTTAGGTGGGGGAACTTGCACAGTCGGTGGCTGACTAAATACTTTTTTGCCCCACTGTACATCCTTACTGCTTATAAGAGCCGGTCATTAGCAAGTGTGACCATATCAGCACAACCACCTCAAACCAAGGATGGTGATGGAGGGGTGATGATTTTGGTTTGTTTTACAGTTTTAACAGCTAAAGCTTGGTCAAAGATGAGTCATGCACAAGGATGATGATACTAAGCACACCACCAAACCTCAGTGAACTGAAGCGTATTAGAAAGAAGTGTCCTCTTCTTCCACAGCAATGTGGAACACTGGTCACAAATACAAGCTACTGAATCACGGGGTGTATTTAGATTTATAGGACTGAATAGAATCGTGGCAAAACGTTTTTCCACATATCTGTATATTCTTCACATATTGCTAATGATAGTTCAACAAGAAGAGCACCCAAACAAAGACAGGACACCAGTCACATAAAAATGTCAAATTAAAATCTATAAAGCTGGACTTGATGTAATACTTTAACGTCAGAGCTCATTCAACAATTAAAAAAAGACTTGGCAAAAATGGCATTCATCCAAAAAGAACACAAAGACTCACATTTACCCATTAAACAGGCTGATGATTCCCAAGACATTTGGGAAAATATTCTGTTGATTAATGAGACAAAAATGTTCTATTTGGTATAAAACTAAAATAGCAATTTCAGTAAAATAACTTCAACAGGATAGATACCTGCTACAGATACTACTGGCTGCCAGCAAGACAGCAATAACACGCAAATGGCTGAATGAGGAACCACCAACTGTTTCGGACTGGATGGAAATAATACACGAAATGGCTAACCTTCTCTTTGAGACCATCTTCAGAAAAATATGGACAATATTGGAAGAAATGGAAATGTTTTCACAGAGAAATGACTGTAGACTCCAGTGTTATTTCTTTGTAACATTTGTATTAATAAGATATCTTTTTGTGTATATATAACTCGACATGACACAACTTTTTTCTTCTTTTTTTGTCTGGGTTTTTTTGTTTGTTTTGGGTTTTTTGTTGTTTTGTTTCAATTTATTTATGTTGATCCTGCTTGTGTTACTTCATGTTTAAATGAAAAAAAAAAACAAAAACAAACCAATAAATATATAGTTTAAAAAAAATAACTTCATACCAAAATTTTGATGGTTTGATCTGGTCATACTGGAAAACCTTCCATGTTGCCGAATTAAAGCAATCTGCAAAGAAGATCGGGACTAAATTCTTCCACGGTGATGTGAAAGGCTCATTGCCACTTATCACAAACACTTGATTGGAGTTCTTGCTCCTCAGGGTGGCGCAAGCAGTTATTAGGTTCAGGAAGCAATTACTTTTTCACAGTACTGTAGTCACTACTAACATAGCAAACCGTGATCTCTGATTGAGCTCTTGATGATCAAGTTTCACTGTGGGCAGTGAAGCTTGATGATTTTGACAAGGAATGAGAAAACAGAACACGTTTTTTTAAACTCTCCTTTATGATAGAGCTCGGTTGGTTGTTGGTTGTGTTAGTGTTGATTTCATGGGAAAGATTTTCATATTGATTATTGTTCCTGTTCTTAAAAGCACTCTGTACACTGAATGCTCTTGGTAATTATTTTAACATTTGCTGCCACATTTTTTAAAGCGGGCTCTACTCTTGAAAGCCTAAGGGTTCATTGAGTTCTGAACAGAACACAAAGCTGCCATTCATTTTGCAGCCCTTTGTATTTCTTTGTCCTCAACAGAGAAATCTTGTTCTCTTATCCCTGGGAGCTTCATTTATTTCCCATTATTTTGCGAGATGGCTATTTGTTCACCAAATATAAGTCCGATGTCCTTGGAGACAAGTGCACAAAAGATCCCTCTTGGTGGTTCGAAGTTAATTCATTACTCTGTAGCCTCCTCCCACCATATGCCTTTAAGCTTTTCATTGCTCACACAAGTAGCAATGAAATTACACAGTGGAGGAGAATAACACCTTCAGTGTCTTGTGAGAAACCCAGTAGGATACTTTCAAATGGATAGAAAAGCTCAGCTAAATATATTACATTGTCTCTTTTTTTTTCTTTTTTTTACCACAGAGGTCAGGTAGGGATGACAACAGTACAAGAGGAAGCACACTACTAATCCATACACTAATATGTAATATCACTGCTATTATCTAATGCTGATATCAGGAAATCTGAGACCGAGGACTTTATTTTGGTGTGGATGCAGCTGGTGCATTGATCACACTGGCACGCAGTGGACAGTGGTTGTGGCTTTTTCTTTTCTTATTGCCAGCCCACATTTCCAATCATCAGCAACATTCATATAATAAAGCATATATATAATGAAGCATCATTGCTTCATTTTCTTTCTTTTTCTTCTTTTTACTGCTGCCTTTTGAAGTTGCCACAGTGGATCATCTGCTTCCATCTCACCCTATCCTTAGCATCCTCTTCTGTCACACCACCCCTGTGCATATCCTCCTTTACTACATCTGTAAATCTTCTGTGTAGCCTTCCTCTTCTTCTCCTGCCTGGCAACTCCATCTTCAACATCCTTTGTCCAGTAAAAACACTATCCCTCCTCTGCACATGTCACGTGTTCAGTCTAACTTTGTCTCCAAACCACTCAACCTCAGCTGTCCTTCTGATATACTCATTCCCGCTCCTAATGAAAATCTTAACATCTTAAATTCTCCCACCGCCAGCTCATCCTCCTGTCTTTTTATTATTGCCAACATCTTCAAACCATACATCAAAGCAGGTCTCACTACCATCTTGTAAGTCTTACTTATGCTGCCACTAATCACCTTTGTCTTCACCCACTCCACTCTGTCTGCACTCTCTTCTTTACTGCTCTTATCCACTCTCTGTCACTTTGGATGGTTGACCCCAAGTATTTAAATTAGTCCATCTTCACTATCTCTACTTCTTGTAGTTTCACTGTTACACCTCCCCCTGCTCCTTACAATGTTGTCTGCTGTCCAGTGCTCCTGGCCTTGCTTTCCTTCCATCTTGTCTCCAGCAGACAATTCACTTCAGTTCATTTTTATGTAACAGCAATCCACAACAAGGCACTTTTTAGTGTTAAGTTCCCTACAACACTGAACAGAGAAAGAAACCCCAGCAATCACACGACTCCCCATGAGCAAGCACTTGGCGAAAAAAGGAAGGAAAAACTCCCTTTTAACAGGAAGAAACCACCTAAAGAATCAGGCTCATGGAGGGGTGGACATTTACCACAACCAGTTGGGGGTGAGGGGAAAAAGAAGAGAGCAGAGTGAGACAGAACAATAGGCAAACTGTGAGAGCGAGAGCCAGAGATTAAAAACTGCTGATGAGTAAGTACAGTCTTCAGCCAACAGTAGTATAGTTCTGTTGTTGGCCAACAGTACCAGAAACAGTTGTTAACCCAAGCCCTGACTGATGAGGTGTGGAAATGTCATAACTGATGTTTTGTTTTATGCTGAATCCCCTTCCTGATGCACCCCTTCAGATTTATCTGGGCTGGCAACTGCATTGCATTGGGAGTACACTGGCATGTGACCCCCAGAGATGACAAGGACTATATTAAATTAACCTTTGTTAGAAGCAAAACCTGCACAACTGAACTGCACAGCATAGTTAAGAGAAGTACTAGAATTAACAGTCAAATATGATAATCTAATACTGTCCATACAACTGAATGTATGCTGAGCTTTAATCATCAGAACATTACTGCCTGTGTGGTGAGAAGTACAGAGAAAGAGTCAGAGAGTAAAAGTACAAACTCAGAAAGCCTGAGAGTTTAAGTTCTTGAATCTTTTGGTAAATGAGATGTGAAGTTGAAATCGTAAATACTGCATAATGATTTTCTAAAAAAAAAAAGAAAAAAAAAAAAGGAAGAGCTATTTGCCAGCTATGGCAGAGCGTCTACTTAAAAGCCCTGGGGCTTTCAAGTGTTGTGTGTGGGTGTTTTAGTGCAGCATAGTTCCTTTACTATAGACTGCTGCTGGTGTCTGTGCCTGTGAAAAGTATGATCAATTTAGGCCATTGGGGGATGATAGAAATCCTCTTAGTTTCCAAATTATTTGGCCATTAATCAAAATAATGAACAAATTAAACTTTTGACCTGCTGGTAGTGTTGGATGAGAAATTTGCACTTCACCCAGTCATTACTACATTCATACAATTTTGAGACAGTTTTAAAGTCAAGGTTGAATTACTGAATTTAATTGTCTTTTTTGACCTCAGTAGGAGAAAAATGAGTGAATCACCAGCCTGCTAAGGATTTATCAGCTCGAGCTAAGGACATTTGAGCCAAACTTCCTTGTAGGCATATGTTTGGAAGTGATGATGGAGCAGTGTTGTTGATAAGGATATGGTTTGCTTTTGTCTGCCATCACTTCCAGCGAGCAACTGTTCTGTTTTTTCTGAGTTATGTTAATGGACCCAGAGCCAGATACATTCTGTAGACAGAAAGCATTGTTATTTTAACCCAGTATTTAACTCGGCATTAGGAAATATCACATTCCAAATGCTACTGTGAAACAAGCTGCAAGCAATGCAAGCTGGTGACACAAACAGCAAACTGCTGATCCAGCCTCAGAATGCCAGTTTCTTGAAATGTGGTTTGATCTCAGCAATCCTGTTAGATGCATCATTTAGCCGCCTGTGTGTACATCCCAGGGTACCTACTTGAGACACATATGTCATTGTTGCCCTGCCTGGGATGTCTCTAATATGCCCTAAAATCATCCAGCTACTGCAGGAATTAGAATAGAATAGAATAGAATAGAATAGAATTCAACTTTATTGTCATTGCACATGCAGGGCAACGAAATGCAGTTTGCATCCATCCAGAAGTGCTTTAGCCATGATATAGATATATTACAATATATATTAGCAATAATATAGATATGCAAGTATATTACAGAAATGGGTCTATTACGGTATGAAATATGTACACGGTATGAAGTATGTTGTGAATATGCTTTAACTACAAGTATGTACAGGCTGTAGTGAGTACAAGCTATGTACAGGCTATATAAAGTGCTAGTGGTTGTGGGTGGTGGTTCAGTCCATGTTATTATTGTGTGTTTGAGGGTACAGTTGTCCATTGTGTGTGTGTGTGTGTGTGTGTGTAGGTGGTTGTGGGTGTGTGTATGTCCAGACCATGTGTTAACGTGTGTCAGATGTCAGGAGGCAGAGTTCAGGAGTCTGACAGCTGTGGGGAAGAAGCTGTTCCGGTACCTGGTGGTCTTAGTCCGGAGGCTCCTGTAGAACTCAGGACCTTCTTGCTGTGAGACAATAGTTCTAACCACCATGCTGGGGTATTTAAAAGCAATGTAGCTGCTAAACACTGCATGTTTTGGGGGGTTTTTTAGCAACAAAAAAAAAGGGGGTTCTTGTATAGGACCTTTCTACTCTACTGGAGCACTCAAAGGTCTTTATACAACTTGTCTCGTTCATCCATTTATACAGGCACTTTTTTTCTATGCCCAATGCTTTCTAAGATTCACACTTTGGCATATAGACTGAAGCACCCAGGGATTGAACCACAAGCCACAAGCTCATTAGTAAATAACCTGCACCGTATCCTGAGCTAGAGTCGGCCCAAACAGTAAATATTAAAATAGCAACAAGTAAATCGTAAAGTGTGTATCATTATTAAATCAGTTTACCCTTGATATAAATACATTCCTCCCTATATTTTGTTTCATAAGAAAGGAACTCCCAGAAATACGTACTGTAAGCATCAGGGTCAGTCACAAAAATCTTTCCACCTCGTGCATGCAGTCTTGTTACTGCAATCTACACCCTGATGCACTGAGATTCTGTGCCCGCTGCAACACCACATTAGCAAATCTAGCCCTTCGAGTAAAAATTTGGGTGTCCTTCAACTTTTCTCAACCTCTACACAGAAATGTATTGAGGTTTGGTCAGTATTATTCTGCTCTTTGGTTTAGTTTAGGTAATAAAACTACTTGGTTAACAAAAGATCACATTTACAACTCCTGTCAACACTACATCTGTTTACCACTGTGAACTGCTGAAAAAGAGCTTTGTTTATTTACTGTAGTGGCAAGTCAGGGGAGCTACTGTTTGGCAATGGATGATGTCAGTTCGATTTAGCACCCAACCACAACAGTTCCCTTAATGCGCTCATGTGCAACACATAGGTATTTAATGCTCTTTTGGGGGCTTTCTAATGCATTTCATCGATTTATGCCAACAATTCTAATCTGTCAAACTCTGTCTATAGAAATATTTCTGCTGATTTCCTCGGTTCTGTGCCCCTACTGGCTATCATGATCAGTGTGTTGAAATCAGTGGCCAAAAGTGTTTGGCTTGTCATGCTGTGAAGGAATTTGGTGCAGCTCTCCAGATGGCAGTGGTCACTCTGTCCCTCTTGACCTGAAATAATGAATTTGAGCTGTATTGTGCAGGCATGTTAGTCTGTATGTGCCTGCCCAGCAAAACACCAGTGCCCTGACCAGCAGACCATAGGAGGGAATGTACTGAGGGTCACAGACAGGCCAGTCGGCAATTTCAGGCCATCTACTGCTGACGCGTTGCTCCCCTCCAGCCTCTCCAGTCAACTGTGTGCACAACCCGTCACACTGACCGACCTGCATATTGATGTAGATACAGAGAGCCTGAAGCTGTACACACTGCAGTCCAAAAAAATAGCAATCAGACCAGTTGAATCGCCCTCAGAGGGTCACGTATTGTTGCTTTTGATGAGTTTTCTGTTGCTTGGTTTCTGGCAGAAATCCAGCCTACATTAAATCACACAAGTCTTTTATTCTTCGAACAATGCGTTTGTGGTTTCAGGTCCAGCATGAAAGTGTGTTTGCTCAGCTGTTCTCCACTATCTCCACTTTGACAGAATTCAGAGCTGTGTCCCAGTGCTGAGGAACCATTCATTCGCTGATCTTATAAACTTTTTGACAGCCAAATGTCAGTATTTGGTTACTAACATGATCTATTTTCCAAATGGATTATTTGTATTTGGAAATGATGGATATACTTGCAGAGAAGAAATCTAGCTGCCACACATGAAAAACTGTTTCCTAGAAAGAGTTGATCATTTGGAATTTGGAAAATCCAAGTAATCCATGCATCATCAGGTAGTGTAAGCACCCTAAGACTGCAAATAAACTCCCATCCCACAAAGATTATTGTACTGTGGAGCTGGAGCCTTAGGGAACACTGGAAAAGAAACAATTTTCATATTTCTTTCAGCAATCCAAAAAACCAGAGAGCCCACAGCCACAGTGATTCTTAGGAAATGTATGCACGCTGGTGGGCTGTGTTTCACATCAAGATCTCCGTTCTTTTATACACATATGTGGTGTGATTGAAAAATAAAATCACAACCAAAATTTCAGAAACTAGTAACTTTATGCAAAGTGCTGTTGCTTTTTGCGTGTATTTTAATTACTTCATCTTCAGTTTTTCAGTTGTTTATTTCAACTAGAGAAATCTATTTGACATGTTCTGTCTAATTGCCAACAATTCTGCCCATGAATGAAGAGAATTTTTTCAGATGCTCTTTATCCCAATGTTCGGTGACTGTACATACAATGGATGCTGAAAGATCAATATGCTTGGCTGAGATTGGTTTGAAATTTGAATGACCAAGGGGGGCAAATAAGGAAGTACAGGCTCTGTGAAATGCCACTATTCAGCTTTTTAATCTGAAAATAAAAAGGACCTCCAACTTTGTCTATTACTTTTCTTTTGCTTATACAGTTATGTGAAAAATAAAAATTTTACAGGACAATATGTAGTAATGTTAGAAACTAAGTAGCGCTAGTAACAGTGGTCCAAAGCTCTTCGACAATGTCGTGAAAGAGAGCTAGAAGAAAACCATTACTTCCAATTTTGCTGCTGCTACAGGTGATTCTCAAAGCTACTGAATTTCAGTGTGTACTTAGTTGTTCACAGGCCTAAAGAGTCCTTTGAAAGCTTTCTATGTTACACTACTGCAGCTGCAATAGCAGTATGTGGTCATACTATTCAGCACAACAAATTGGCTCCTCGTGCTGCAGTAGGGCATTCTGTTAAAGCTGTTTTAGCCTGTATAGTGTTACTGCACAGTGTAAGCTGCTTTACAACCCACTACTATCCCAGTTTTTCATTTGATGTTGTGTCTGAATTAATTAGTTTCATGTAAGTCATTAATGCCTGCACTGTTTTACGCTGGAGGTTTTGCTATACGCTCCTTGTTGCCATCTTATTCCATGTCTTCACAAGGCAGAGCACAGACCACAGAGCAATGCTGGTAAATTTAAATTACAGCAGCTAGAGAGATTTTATTTTACTATGTAGAAGTATCATAGATATTACCATGAGATTTTGTACTAACCCTGTTAGTCTTCTGAGGTTGAATGATGCTGACTTTGCTGTACCCAGAATTCAGTCAACATTTCTGACATATCGTGCCCATCTTAAAATTTAATGTCCTTTGAATCTGAATTTAAATGACTGGGACTAACATCTGTCCTGTGATACACATCAGCTGATATATGTAAAACAGAATTATGTGTAGGCCCCAACCAGGGATACATCTGGCTCTGCGTATGTGCCGCAGTTTATCACTAAGTGTGGTAACACAATCGGAAAAACGCAATGTTTATTTTTTGCTTTATATTTGTTCTTGAACCATTATTTGTTGCAGAAATCACAACATCCTGGAATCCACTGTTTCTTTTTGTCATAAAGTAACCATACCTAATTGTGCTACAGTATGTTTACTGTACAGTAGTTACTGTACAGTAAATAGTGATAAGCAAACATTATCTCTGTGCTAAAAATGTAAGCAGCTATTCTTGAAAGTACACAGACTCCTCGTTGAAACCAAAACAAATCAGACAACATAATCACAGCGTAGAAAAGTTTAAACCAACAAAACAATATTCTGAGGTCATAACTTCAACCTGGTCAGTGCAGCGGACCAGTCTGTTTACACTGGGAAGAGGAAGAAATTGCAAGTGTAGCCACAGTCAGAGAATGTGTGTGATTGCTATCTCACATGTCCTACATACATTTTGAGAGGAGGAATGTCAGTGGTTTTTTCTGCTAAATGGTAACAGCTGTCTCTGAGTGATGTTTCTGATGGAGGTCGAAAGAGGGGTTTGCTTTTATTTACTTTGGCCACAGCCTTGGAAGGGGAGTACATCAAACAGACGCAGACTGCCATCAGACGCCAGGCCCAGCGGTCAAACATTCTTTGGTTTCCTGCAGCAAAACATGGGTGTTTAGTTTCAATGAGAAATATCCAGTTTGTGTTGGGTACCACAAGGCCCACAGCTGGGATTTTACAGGTCAGCACATTTCAGCTGCCAGTTCTGATTATGGGAGAGGAAAAGAAATAGATTTACCTCAGCCTGGGAATGTGTTTACGGGCTGCTGGTTAGTCTCACAATTCACACTCTGGTTTTATCTCTTACTTAATATATGTACATGTAGTGAAATGAAATGATTCGAGATGTATTATGGAAAAAGATGCATTTTGTCTTGTAAATGTGTGAAGAGGAATGTTGTGGGAAATGTCATGGATTATTTCAAGTAAATTTTTGTATTAACTATTTGTATTCTCACAAGTCCAGTAATAGGCTTCACAGTGTGGTTCAGTAGGTAGTCCTTAAAAGTTATTTTTTAATGTGAAGTATAATCCCTCATTGTCTAAAACAGCAGCAGTAACCCTTTATTTATTTTCTAAAATAAAAGGTTTTGAAAGGTATGAATTTTAACCCAAACCACAATTTCTTTTAACTAAACCTTTCTAAGCAGTTTTCAGTGCCTAAAGCTAGCTTGAAAGTAAAGTCAGAAATAAAGGGCGAGGACATGAGCCGGTGTTTTTGGCTGACAAACTTGCATTTTATGATGTAAAAAAGCATCCTAGAACCCAACTTACCTTACCATAATCATTTTTTTTTCTTTTCTCATTTTTTGTCTTACTTTTTTGTCAGGCCAAAAGATAATCAAGTTATAATTAATATTACAGAAAAACAAAACAGTCGTCCATTATCACATTTGACAGATGTATCAAATAGTCAGTATGTTGTGCTTTTGTATTTCTTTCCAGATAAAATGCATTCATTACACCTTTTATGATTGCAAAGTAATGGCACAAACCACTATACGTAAGATATTTCCAATCTGTCAAGTAGTATTTAATAGGGATAGGAATTGATAAATGGCCTGTATTTGTATAGCGCTTTACTTAGTCCCTATGGACCCCAAAGCTGGGTGACATTCAGTCACCCACCTATTCACACACTGGTGATGGCAAGCTACATTGTAGCCACAGCCACCCTGGGGCGCACTGACAGAGGCGAGGGTGCCGGACACTGGCGCCACCGGGCCCTCTGACCACCACCAGTAGGCAACAGGTGAAGTGTCTTGCCCAAGGACACGACGACCAAGACTGTCGGAGCCAGGGCTCGAACTGGCAACCTTCCGATTACAAGAATAACTGATTCTGACTCCATTACTGATATCACTTATCGATTCAATTCCTTATCGATTCTTGTTGGCTTCTCGTTGACTCTGCTTTGCCTTTTTGGTGCCTCTTGAAGTTCAGGGTCTGGCTACTACACTGGGGTCAGCATGTACTCATCTTTAACGTCATTCTGGGTTCTTGTCTAGCTTAGCATTAGCATGCTGTCTGAGAAGGTGCTTGCAAAGAGCCAAAGTTAGCAACATAATGCAGCTGTTTCTGTCCTGGATGCAGTTTCCTCTTTATCATCATGCTCTCGTCCTTTTGTGCTATAAAAAACAAAGTATTGTCCATATCCACAAATTTCCTCCTCCAACACAAACTGAAATCAGCTGATAGTAGCGCAAGTGCAAGAACCGATAAGTGGGAACGATAGGCAGACAGACTGACAATTCCAAGTTAGACTACTGGGAACCGGTTCTCTACAAGAAGTGGTTCTCGATTCCTCCAGTAGTACAATCACATTTATAATATTCTCACGACAGCTATGTCGATCTGTTTGCAATTAAAGCGATCACAATGAAGTTTTCGGTGCAGCATCCTCTTTGTGACCAATTTAACCTGGTGACAGCCAGGAGTCCGCCAAACACCAGTTGCCAACCAGTCAAGAAATACATGTTTCCCTAGTGACCAGAGGTTGCCAGGAGCTTGCCTATCAGTCTAGGCCTGTATGTTGAGTGCTGGATATTAGCCACTTCCTCTTTCTGCCTCTGGTACATACTGTGCAGGGTACATACTGTGTCCTTCCATGATGGTTCCTCCTCTTGCTCCTATTTCTTAGGTTTCTGCTGCCTGAGGTATTTACTGAGCATGCGCTCAGTTGTGACGATCTACCTGACGTACCTGTACAAGTTTGTCGTCTCAGCCTGGACTGTGGTACTGACACTCACTAGTCCTCTGCCCCCTTCTTTCCAATTAGCATACAGCCTAAGGGTGCTTGACTTGGGGTGTAGCTGTCCTTCATTTCTGCAATGTTGCTTTCTGGTAGTTCAAGCCCCTCAGTTCTGACTACTTTCCCTCTCTTCATTACCATCCAGCCACACTTCTTCAATCCGAATGACATTCCGATGTCCTTGCTGTATATCCTGGTGTGTGGATCAGTGAATTGATGTCTTGTTCACTCTAGGCTTGATGTTATCCATATGGAGGAGGTGGCTGACGATTGCTCATTTCCGTAGTCAGTATCCGTAACCAGTCTTGTCTATAATTTCACTGAGTGGGTTCAGGCATATGCAGAACAGCAGTGGTGACAGAGCATCTCCTTGGTAGATCCCGCACATGATGCTGACTTGTGCTATGGGCTTAAAGTTGGCCTCTGGTGTTGTACACCACATCCCCATTGAGTTGCTGAGGAAGGCTCTTAGGGTCCTGTTGATCTTGTACAGTTCTAGGCATTCCAGGATCCAGGTTTGGGGCATCGAGTCATATATATACATATCTACAGTACTGTGCAAAGGTTTAGGCAGGTGAGAAAAAATGCTGTAAGCAAAGAATGCTTTCAAAAATGGAGGTGTTAATCATTTATTTTCGTCAATCAGCAAATACCAGCGAATGAACAAAAGAGAAATCTAAATCAAATCAATATTTGGTGTGACCACCCTTTGCCTTCAAAACAGCATCAATTCTTCTAGGTACACTTGGACACAGTTTTTGAAGGAACTCGGCTGGTAAGTTGTTTCAAACATCTTGGAGAACTAACCACAGATCTTCTGTGGATCTAGCTTCCTCACATCCTTCTGTCTCTTCATGTAATCCCAGACACACTCAGTGATGTTGAGATCAGGACTCTGTGGGGACCATACCATCACTTCTTGTTCTTCTTTACGCTAAAGAAAGTTCTTTAATGACTTTGGCTGTATGTTTGGGGTCGTTGTCCTGCTGCAGAATACATTTGGGGCCAATAAACAATAATTTATATTTCTGAAAGAATCTTTGTTTACAGCATTTTTTCACACCTGCCTACAACTTTTGCACAGTACTGTATATATTATAAATAAAATATCTCAATCCTGCAACTGTCTATGTCATGCTGTGTTTTTGCTTTTTAATATGGACCAAGTTAATGTCACTACTCCAGTGAGTGCACAAAGTCTTGTACAGTTGGATGGTACTTAAATTTGTTTTGGTCTCAAGGTCTTTGCAGCAAATTCAAAATACATTTTCTCAAGTTCTGTTTATATCAGGTGTAGTCAGTGGTTCAATATGGATGAGATGGTGCAGACCCTATAACTGCCAGTGTTGTGCAAGTTACTTTGACGAAATAATTTGTTATAGTTACTAGTTACTTCTTCAAAAAAGTGAGTTACAATATTATAAAAGTAACCGATTACTAGGAAAAGTAACGATTGTGTTACTTTAAAAAAATGTTTAACCCTCTGGGGTCCAGGGTATAACTGGCCATTTTTGACTACTTTTGATTTTATCTCTACATTTCACCTTTAAAACTGTTTACCTTACCTTGTTTGGTATCATTCTTTTCAGCACAACCTCACATGTCTGAATTTATAGTTACAGTATTTTAATTTTGACATACTGTATTAACACGATTAATCCAAAATTAGATTAAAAACACAAAATCCGACAGCCCGACTGATGTAAACTCTTTTTTCATGAACAGTTGAAGATGAACTTAGTCAACCCTGCTAGTAATCTCTATTTCTTACACTGTCTTCACCCCCCTCTATCCCTCCCTCTGAGACACAGAGAAGACAAGAAGAGAAGAAGGGGAGCTGAGGAATGCACTTTAGCACCGGCACAATGGAAGCCTTTTGTGGAAGATGAAAAGAATATTAGTCACCACTAATGAGATTTGATGTTGGACTGCCATTGTCAGTTCAAGCCAGATGGGTAGGGTGCACAGTGGAGCCGCCAGTCACCACACATCAAAGACAAGGGGAACCCTGTATTGCGTACTCTTTCGTTATTTAATTAAGTGACAAAAATGAACAGATTAATTAAAAGCATGGCTTTTGTCAGCCCAGTGCTAATGAGCACACTGCTTTGTGCACAGCCTCAAGCAGCAGCCACCTACAATCCATAGCAGGCTCTGAACTTGACAACAAAACATCCTCTAGTCTGTTTTCTTTTCATCTTCAACACTACACTTCCTCCACCCACTGATTCTTGCCTTACCTTTCTTCACTCTTCCGCCTAAGCTTTGTTTGCTCACTCAAATATTGTATGATGACACACGTCTGAAAATTCTGTAAATCTCTATCATCTAAATGTGTCTCTGTCAAGGCAAACTCAAAGCAATTTTAGTATACTGAAATAGAAGTGATACTGCACCAAAAACATTGCGCCGAGAATATACAGCACACAACCACAGATGTAACTAATGCTTGTTTTCCTATAATCTGCCAAGATTATATGAAATCTGAATCTCCCAGGCAGAAGTATTGTTGGCACAGAAACCCCAGTAAGCTATAAAAGCATTATCTGAGTTAATCTGGAAACAAACTCAAACCTGTTTGTCCAAAGATACGCTCATCATCTGTTGACTGGCAGATACATAGTAAAAAAAGTTGAAGGCTGCATACCTCCACCGAGGTAAAAAAGGAGAAAAATTCCCACCTCACCTATCACTGAATATATTAAGAAGAATATCTGAATATTTTTTTCATATGAAGACAATATTCCCCAGTTTTATTGTGAAAATAAGAGAAAATGCTCAACCCTGCCCTATATTTTTCACACTACCCATAAATGAACATGGAGTCTGAAGAAAGGCAGCTCACAGTTGGTTTGATCCCAAATTTAGAAATAAAGCCGTTAAGCGCAAATGAGAACGTTCTGGGTTGTTTATTTTAACTCATGACCTGGAATTGTCACAATGACCGAAGGCTGGTCCAGAACTGGACTCAAACGCAGAAACCCAAGGCAGAGATGGCAGAATGTTTAACAATGTTTATTAAACTAGCACAGGTTAGATTTAACAGTACTGGGCACAGAGAGACATGGAATGAAACTATGATGTGGCGTGAGTGGTGTGGTGCCGAGGTCGTGGGCCTAGAGAGGGGAATGGGGCTTGGAGAAACGACTGGAAGGTGACAGGTACATCTAGAGGTCGTACTGAGGAGAGAGGAGAATGGCGTTACAATGGTGGATTAGAGAGGAGCGCATGAAGGATCAGGCCTTAAGGGAGAGGCGGTGAGTATCCGAGTGAGGTGATGGTGCGAGCTGGCTGACCTGAGTTCCGTAGGATACAATAGCGTTCGATGGCTGGAGGGCAGCCAGGTGAGGTTCATAGAGATTTTCAGAGTGAGATAATTATCCAAGACAATAAGCTGAAGCCAAAGGCAAGTGTCGTGGAGAGTCCAGGAGAGCTGAGGCACAGGGAAACAAGCTAAGTAAGGCACTTAGTAACAGGAACATGGAGCATGGGAGCCAATTACCAACTTGGAGTAGCTGAAAAACTGGTGATGAAGGAGAGTCCACATAAAGCTTCAATCTCTCATTCTGATTGCCTTGAATCAACTCCAGGTGCGTGGAGCTGCTGGAGAGGTAGCAGCCCTGCCCAGGGGTGGAGACCAGAGAAACTCGGGAACCTGGCGGAAATTTCCAGCTTCTCAGCCAGATCATGACAGGAATGACTATGCAGTTTCTGATTACTGTAGTTTCTTAAATTCAGAATAACAGTAAAAAGTTCACTATTATGTCTGCACTTAGTTGAGTAACTGAACAGTGGCTTGGAACGCCCTCTGGTACCAACACTAACTGTGTCCCTACCTACCTACCGTTAAGATTGTTCTATTTAAAGTCTTCACAGCCATGTAACAATGTAAACCTCTTCTATAAAATGAACATTTGTCATCAATGAATAACTGCCTTGATGACATCACATAATAACATATTCTTACAAAATGTAACTTATTTTTAACATTGGATGTCTTATTTATACTATTATTAGTTAGTCTGCATTTTATATTTTTGCATTATATATTTTTCTTTTTCACATTTCCAACTATTTGCAAGAACAGGATTGTACTTTTGATGTACCATCACTTTCCTTCAAACTTAGTCGCTGAAAATACATTTGACTGAAAATAAAAACATAATAAGTTTTGTTCTGGAGCCCATGTTTCCTTAATGCCAAAGGGACAGTGCAAAACATTTCTCATTTACTGAAGCAACATGTCTGAGTAACAAGCCTGATTTATGCTCTAGGAAATATAGAAACATATGACATGTCCAGCAAAATTACTGAACCACGTATCTGTAGACAAAGTAATATGTGGTCCTAGGCACACCTACTTTGTCTTGAACTACCACTAAGATCCTTTCAAGTGGTCTGACAGATTGTTACAGATGTCTGTCAGTCTAGAGTCAGAATGACAAGCATGAGAGCCACTGACCATGCTCATATAAAGTATGTTTTAGCTGCTGTGTTAGCATACAGTATGATGGGATCACTGAAAAAAAATTAAGCCACAGCGGATGTGCCTGCTTTGAGTTTGACTCAAAGCTGTGGCTGAGGTCTAGCAGACACCAGTTGGCTTTAGGTACCATGGCTAACACCATTCAATCGATTCAGCTAGACACCTAATTTAAATATACAATGAGTTATAAACACATTTAAACCACTGAGCAGTTACAAGGGTGGAAACTATCAGCATTTTATATCAGGCTGTAAATATGCTTCTTTGCTGGCCAAGCTGGCCACAGAATCCGTGGGGATTGGAATAAGCTTCAAGTGCCTGAGGAACTGCAGTTTGCATTTCCGAATTTCTGTCCTGGCTTGATTTATAAGCTCCAGAGGTTGCCCTTTAGTTAAAAATCACTCACCTAAAGGCATTAAAATCATATTTATAGGACTTCAAATACCTCACAGAGTAAAAAAGAATATGAGACATGGGCATAAAGTGTCTCTTCCCCTACCATTTTACAAGTTGGACCACTCCAACCCATTAATACTCAAATGCGCTTAATAGTGTTGTAAATGTACAGACACCTACCCTATGTGTTTATATTATAAACACCTAGAGTATTCACAACTACAGCTCCCACTCCAGTGGGTGTGTCAAGGAAGACATATAATTAACTTAATATATCACTTTATAGTCATGGATTAATTTGGGTTCAGAAAGCTAGAGATCAATTGTGATAAATGGACTGGTTCTTATATTACACTACCTGAGTACTCAAAGTACTTTATACAACTTGCCTTTGCACCCATACATACAAGCACATTTTTCTTTGTAAGTGCTTTCTATGAACAACTTGGTGCTGGCATCTTGCCCAAGGATATTTGGCATGCAGACTGGAGCAGCCAATGATTGAACCATAGTCCTTCTGATTAGTGACACTATACAATACACCTGCAACAGACTAAAGTTTTATCTTGGGAAATACTTGTTATAGGATTTTAGTTTATAATTTAAACATTTTTTTTATGTACAGCCAATTTCATGCCAGAAAGCTTGGCAGTAGAGTGGAAACACAGGGAAACTAGTCTGATTTGCTAAGGACTTATGACTGACAAATGGTAAATAGACTCCCAGTGTCAATGCAATGTTTCAGAGCGCCAGCTACAAAGGACAATTTCACTTTTTTTTTTACTTTCTGTATGAATTGTCTAAAATGTTATATCCCACCACCACCACCTCCCACTTCCCTCAGCACTTCCTCTGCCTGTTAAAATAAGTCATCTTCTCAACTTCCAAAAACGGAAGCTGCTCAATCAGTCTGCAGATTGCACACAGTGTAACCAAATGCTTTAACAGAATGTCATTGTGGCGACAGGAAGAGTGTTTATCCTGAATTATAGCTGAAGCAAATGACACAAATTTTGGCGGTGATTGGGAAAAAAGAATGGCCTTCTACAATTTGATGATGATTTATCACAGTGCTTAATTTGTTCATCACAACACAATTGATCTAAAAGATTTTAGGAACATCTACATTTTCTAAAAAAAATAAAAATAAAAATTAGCAGAGAAGCCCAGGTCTCTCCCTCCCCAAACACTTAGTCCAGCTCATATGGAGTCAAAAGAAACAGTGACAAAGAAAACTATACTAATACTAATGTCAATTTTACATTCATCCTCTGCATCAAACAAAGACCTTGAAGTACACCCTTAGCCACTTCAAAGATAATACATTGAGCAGGCTTCCAAAGGAAGACAAATCCTGAGGCATCAGAGGCTTAAGAAGAAAGGAGTGCACTCAAAGGGGACCATAAGCCGTCTGTCCCTCCCTATCTCCCGTCTGTAGAAGCAGAAGAGGGGGGCTTAGGGGTGCGTGGTGACTTTTGACACTGGGCATCTGTTGCTTAACCAAGGAGTTCCTTCTGGAGTCCATGTGCAAACAAATACTGTACCAAACATCCCCCTTCCCTGCTGGCTTTTGACCCCAGGCACATGGCCCACAGGTCTTGCATTAATGTTACACAAAACCTCAGTGGATCTAATTTCAGTTAAAGGTTTCTTTTGAAATTAGTTTTAGAAACACTTGAGAATTATAAATGTTTTTTGGGTTACTTATTGTAAGTCTCCAGCTTATTTTATTCTGGAAAATTAGTTAAGAAGCCCACGCACCCTTGTGAAGACACAAACTGTTTCCAACTGCTTTCCAAAAACTATCCAGTAAAAGTCTAAAATGAATCCTATTAGTTGCCAATCACTGTCAATCTGTGCATTTTCTCTTAATTAAATAAGAGATGTTTCTTTCTTTTCCTTTTTCTGCTCTACTGACTATGTCTCCTTCATTAATGCTACTGGTGTAATAAATGGCTCCATTTCAAGTAGGCAGTGTCCTGCAACTGTTTTCCTCTCAGTTGGGGGGGCACACATCTTTCTTTTACTTAGAAAAGCAAAGATTTGGCCTTGTGGAAGGTGGTGGAGACTGAAATAATGGTGAGGACTTAAAAAATGAGTTCATTCAGTTGTCACAATGAGCGTGAGCCCACAACCAGCCAAAACACATTGTGGGCCAAGTCCTGTCATCATCCCAGGTTCTTGCTCTGTATTTGTTGAGTTTGTTTTGCTCTTTAGTCATCTTTTTAAATCATATTTCCTGGTGTTCCCAGTGTTTCCCTGTCTTTTCCTCCTGATTACTGAAAACACAGCTTGTGAACTCAAAAATCTGTGTTTACATTTGAATGAGAAAACAGAGGTTTAGTTTATTTTTACTCCAGAGAAACTCTGGATGCTCTTAATATATACCAATTCTAATCTACCTGTTGCCAATTAACCATCTTCTTGTCCTTTTGTCTGCTCACTTTAGGGGTCAACACAGCAGATCATCTGCAGATCATCCCTCCTCTGTCACACCAATCCTCTGGATATCCTCCTTCACTACTTCAGTTAATCGTCTTTGAGAGCTTTCTTTTCTCTTTCATCATCAGCATCCTTTGTCCAGTATATCCATCATCTGCACATGTTCAAACCATGTCAGCCGTGCTCCTCTAACATTGTCTTAAAACTTAACATTTAAACATTTCCCAGCTTCTTGTTGTGTTAACCTAACTCTTTTGTGACATGTTGCTGGCGTCAATTTCAAACTAATCTAATATTTTTCATGAAATAAAAACACTTTTCAGTTTGTTGATACAGTATGTTTTCTGTGTTCTATTGAATTGATGAAATTATGGCTTTATGTGGTTTATGCAATTTGCAAAATGTTGCATTCTGTTTTTATTTACATTTTATACCACATCCCAAGTTTTTTGGAATTGGGGTTGCACTTAATAATTAGCAAGTGACTGCATCTGCATTTCTTAGTTGCATTTGCACAGTTTATGGTTGTGGTTTGCTAAGCTTATTTGCTACTGTTAGCTGAAAACAGAAGCTTCTTGGCCAGATAAACTAACTCAAGGCTTCAAAATGTATCAAATCTACATTTTCCACAAAAAATTCCGATGATGCTACAAAACGCACACAATACTTAAAGTGCATCAAATTTAAAGGTCTGATTTTCTGACATATTACATGCAACAATAGTCAGAAGGGACAGATTTTTCCTGGCTTGTATTTGGGGAAAGTTTGGTTAGTACTGTTGCCTCACAGCAAGAGGGTCCCCCCACCCCCATGACCCTGAGAGGAGCATGGATTATGTCTTCCTAGACATAATTTCTTTTAGAACTTTATATGGTTACACATATTTTTTTTCTTTTTTTCACATTTTCTTTTTCTGTAGTGAACAATGCAACCTCTATTTGTAATTATCAGCAAAGGCAAGTGTGGGCCGCAGGTCCATCCAGTTTGACAGGGTTATACAGTAAGTCACTCTGAAAGAACTAAAGAGGTTTTCTCCAGGAGCTAGTCTGTTCACTGAGCCAAAGAAAGCTGTCAAGTGCACCATTAAGCCAGGCTCAACCACCAATAAATCTGACTGATGTCTCATTCTACACACAAGAAAGACACACTGAGGGAGAGCAAACCATGCATGGAAGAGTTTGAATGGTATATGGCAGGCATTAACATTATTTTAGTGAAAACAGGCTGTGCTTCTTAGCACAGTGTTTATGTTCAATTTCCTTCGTGCACAGCACAGCATTATTGTATTCAACACAGGAATGAACTGCAATATCACATTTTAAGCACTGCTTAGTCAGTAATTTGCACTTATAGAACAGTGAATATTTAATTCTATTGATCATGTCCCAGAGTACTGAACTCAGTATTAAGTGCTTGTGAACAGGAAATTAAATGTCAGCCACAAATGTCTGGCACTGTTCCTTCATATATTACATTCTAGCAAATCTGTGACTCTCAACTAAATCAGCTCGTTAATAATAATATACCCTCTAATTTCCATTCTAGAACGCCTACATTTTCTCTGTTAAAACTTCCTGTACAGAACATCATGAAACAAAAGCTGCACTGAGGGGGCTTTTCCTTGGAGACACTAGAACCTTTTGTCGACTCCATTCCTCTGTTTCATTTACTCTTGAGGAAAAACTGTTTACCCGCTGAAAAGTCCCTTTTCAAGGCATAGTGCTTTGGAAAGATAAGGAACTTTTAGAGTGCAATGCAATCATGTATAACATGAAATGTATAAAAACCAAAAAAGGTTTTTCATTTTAATTTAAAGTGCTCTGGTATATGACAATGTAACAATCTCAGTCTCCTCACCTTGAATGTTTACTGGTGTCACCTTGCGAGGGAGGTCAGTCGTCATTTATTGTTTCTTGCTTTAATTGAAAATGGTTCTCTCAGTGTTCACCATTCAATGAAGTTGGTAATAACCCACCTGTATTGGTGTATTGGGTCGCTCCCCTCAATCAATAATGACTGAGTATTTATAAAACGTTGGAGATGATAAACTGTGAACATGGTGTCTGAAGCCCAATGTGTAGAGAGTGAAAATGAATGGATAGCACGGTACCTTGTGGGGCCACTGTGCTGCAAAATACTACTGGGGCGATCGTGGCTCAAGAGTTGGGCGTTCGCCTTGTAATCGGAAGGTTGCCGGTTCGAGCCCCGGCTTGGACAGTCTCGGTCGTTGTGTCCTTGGGCAAGACACTTCACCCGTTGCCTACTGGTGGTGGTCAGAGGGCCTGGTGGCGCCAGTGTCCGGCAGCCTCGCCTCTGTCAGTGCACCCCAGGGTGGCTGTGGCTACAATGTAGCTTGCCATCACCAGTGTGTGAATGTGTGTGTGAATGGGTGGATGACTGGATATGTAAAGCGCTTTGGGGTCCTTAGGGACTAGTAAAGCGCTATATAAATACAGGCCATTTACCATTACTATAGACACACAGCCATGAAGTCTAATGTACTGCAGTCAGTTAGTATGACAATCAATGATACTTTACAGCAATGGCCGTATTGGATTGAAAGCACAAGAAAAATCGAGGAAAATGGCTCAATGACTCTTCAGTGCTCCCATTGTTATCTAGGTGATAAAGAAATTGATGGAACAGAGACATGATTTCCTTTGGGATTAATAAAGTATTCTGATTCTGATTCTGATGATTGCATTCTCATTTCAGGATTTAGGTTACAATGAAAAATGACCCAAGTTTGGTCTGTGCTGTCCCTGAGAAGTCTGGAGCTGATATCATCCAGGCCCTTTGCTTTCCTTACTTTCATCTCCCTTAACACATTTCTCACCTCGTCTGTCATTATGGAAAGCAGCTGGGGTGGTAACTCCTGAAGGCTGAGGTATAGTCGATTCCTCTGATGTGGAGTGGAGCGGGTGATAGTGTAAAGTGAATGCTACTGGTGTTAGTGGGGCACTGAAGTCTCAGAATCTCATCTCTGCTTTTCGCAGATGACGTGGTTCTGTTGGCTTCATCGGGTGATGCCCTCCAGCTCGCACTGGAATGGTTCAAAGGCGAGTGTGAAATGGTGGGAATGAGAATCAGCGATAGGGTGATAGGGTGATAGGGTGATAGGGACGGGGTCAGAGTAGTTGAGGTGGCTGGGGAGTGGGATGTCTGGGCCCCCCTCCTAAGCTGCTGCCGCCACGACCCGGCTCTGGATAAGGGGATGGCTGGATGGATGGATGGATGGATGGATGGATGGATGGATGCTCCTCCATGCTTTCTCCTGTGGCTGTCCTTTCCCTTTTCAGCTCCTTTTACACTCTCCTTTTTCTTTCCAGATCCAAAAACCCTCTTCTTCAATTTCAGTAGGGTTTAGTTCTGAGGTCAGCTTTGGATTATTGTTTTGAAAAACAGCATCTTCTTGATTGGCAGTGTTGTCTACACAAAAGCTTTAATGATTTTTGTTAGGGCTGATGGTGTCCAGCAAAAGTGGCAGCTGTAAATTTTGACAGATCAGTCGGGTAATTTGCATAATTATCATAGGCTTTTTGCCCACATGACTCACTCACAAAATATTTAAGGGTCATTTCAGTATTTGTGTGAATCCATGTTAAACCTGGCAAAATTATAGATAAAGCAGGAAGATAAAACAGGGAGGTAGCTACAGGCCAGTGAATTATTGACTTTCCCTTTGTCAAGGGCAGACTTATTAGCCTGAAGTCATGACTTCAAAGCTATTTGGTTTCTTTTTTCTTTTCAGATAATCAGGTTATGATTCTCTCACCTGTGCATACTATGATTTCATACCCAACACTTTTAACGAAAAGAATCTTCTTTTTCTTTTTTTCACAGATAACCTACAGAAAAACCAGTGGTAAAGTACGTCTGCACATCCAGTCGAGCTCCTTCACTGAGCATTGCTTCATGCATTAATGAAGATAATGTGACTGTCTGTCCTCTTTCTTGAGCTACTGTTTACTGTCTGCTGCTCTTTGAATGCACCATATTTGTCTTGCTGTTTGCTTGGACCTTACAGAACCAGTTTGGAAGATTAATAGTAGATGGCTCAGTAGATGGCTACTGTTATGGCAAAATGATGGTGTGCTATTATATTATTAAATAAAGCAAATGATTAGAAGTGGAAGGCAATATAAAACATTAAACATCAACAATAAAACTTCCCACAAAAAGGTAGAGCAGATCAGCTACTGATTGGAAGGTTGGTGATTCAATCATTGGCTTCCCCAGTCTGCATGCCAAATATCCTTGGGCAAGATACTAACCGAAGTTGCCCTCCGATGCATTCATTGGAGTGTGAATGTGTGTGAATGTTGGTTAGTTTGCATTTGGGTTTAGAAGTGCTTGCATGAGTGGGTGTGAATGGGTGAATGAGGCATGTTGTATAAAGCGCTTTGAGTACTCCGGGAGAGTAGAAAAGCACTATATAAGAATCGGACCATTTACCATAATGCATTTTCAATTGTTTGTGATGGGTTTTTTCTTTACTTTCGTTTTGCGTTTTATGTATTTTGTTTTTGATTTTTTGGAGGCGGGGGTATTAAGTCTTTAGTTTGTTATGCTCTGTAGACCTTTGTCTTTAAACTGTAGAAATGCACAGGCACAGATACTAAAATCGCCTAGCAAACATGCCGTGTGGGCCTACACCTGGCAGATGTTGGTGAACTGTAGGAAGGGCAAACCCATGCTTATTTCACCTGGGCTCAAGTGGGTGTTTTGTGCCTTTTATGGGTTTCCTGCTAGGTAGAGAGAAGAATGCCCAGTGTCAATTGCCCACACAAAGCAAATGCAGTCCTTATGTGGTAAAAGCATCATCACCTTACAATATAAAGCACCTTAAGGTGACTATTGTTGTGATTTGGCACTGTCAAAATAAAACTGAATTGAATTAAAACTACTGTAGTGTCTGCATAATCTAACCCACCAGGGTGCAAAAAGGACAAAACTGCTTTGAGAGGCCTATTGGTTATACTACATGAGCCCTACATGGTTTTCAGTGAGCGAATCCCCTCTAGGGTGCGCACAGAAATTTTTCTTAGGGGACAAAAAGTGCAAAATTATTATGAGCACCACAAGGGGTTTCTATGGATTGAAAGCCCATATAGGGGCCCCAGTGGAGACTGGGCTTTACCCGGGAGATTGGGGTTCGTACCCTCTGTGTAAACATTATTACATCCCCCAAGGAGGTTATATTTTTGGTAGTGCTTGTGTGCGTGTGTCTGATTCAAACATGATAACTTGAAAAGTTTTGAATGAATTCTTATAAAACTAAGCCTCTGTAGGGTGGGATAATGTTAGCAATCCAATGAAATTTGGCTTACATCCACCAAGGTCTTCAAGGTCAACTAAGTGATTCTTTGGTTGAAAATTGAAAAAAAGGCATTGTAACTTTTATAACCATTTCTCTTAAGTGGGGTAGTGTCAAGATAAAGAATGTACCACAGACAGGATTTAAAATATGTCACATTTCACCTCTGACCTCTCCTTCAAGGACAATAGATTGATCTGAAGGTCAATGTAATAATAATGCTATATAGAGCTGTTAAAAACTGTTTCTTATTGCTAACTTTTAAGAAAAACACTTGACAATTACAGAATGGTGTGTATGTGTAAGTTTGGTGATGGAGTTTTTATTATGAATGAATGATGAATTTTTATGAATTATGTCTAATTTTTATGCTTAAGGACAACAGATGGAAATTAGCCCTTGGCTATAATCTGGTATGTTTACATTCATGTATTTTTTTTTACATTTATGTTCATTAACATGCACTGTCCTAAATAAATAAATGTCACCAGATAAAATGCTTTGAGCTGAAAAAAAAATTAAAGCAGAATGGGAATGAGCATGTGAGGACTCATAGTTGTAGTGAAAGGAGGGTCACCTACCTCCTTACTAGAGGAAGAAATTAGGTAAAGTATTCAGTGGCTACTAAAAACAACCACAGTCCCAGAGTCTCTTTAAAAATGTATTTTTAAGTCTTGTATATTATACAATAAATATTTAATCAGCAGCTCCAGTGCACTTGCTCTCTGCTGCTTTTAAGTTTCTGACTTTTTGCCTGCTACTGTTGTAAAATTGGTACTGATGCTGTGTGAGAGAGCTACCCTCAGCTTTTTAGCTAAGACATTTTAAATGGTATTAATTTCAATATTTGTGGTTTTACAATAGTATCATATATTCAGGATGTCTTTAACATGTGTGGTTTCACAAATGACAGTACTGAGAAAGCTTCACCAACTTGGCAGAGGTTAATCTTAATATTTACTAAACTGAGACTGACTGGAGCAGGTTGCACCATGGAAACAATTCTTTTGGGTAAATTAACTGTTATGGTGCTAAATTATATCAACCAAGTTGCTTCCTGAGTCCCACAAAGTAACCAAGCCCAAACCTGTGCAGCCACCTCAATAATGGAGGTGTTCTGCTCTGGGAGGGATTTAAAGAGGTCTACTAAACAGGGCCTCTGCTAGATCCTCCACAGCATAGCTTTACTATATATTTGGGTATGCTAGTCCTGTCAAGCACCACCTGATCCAACCAATGGATGAGTTGAGAGCTCAGCTCCTTCCTTCACCTGCATGTCCAGAGTGTACTGCCACACATCTAATGATACAAATACAAACTCTATCATCACTGAGTAGTGATCTAAGGTGTCCTGGTGCCATGTGCACTTATGAACACCTTTATGGTCATTATGAACCAACCATCCAAAAATAGAACCCCACTCGTTTTCAGATCAGGCAGGTCATTCTTCCCAATCACATTACTCCAGGTATCACTTTCATTGCCTAGGTCAGTGCTGAATTCTCAGGTAGGGCATTCTCCAGCACCACATCCAGCAACTCAAAGACACCTGGGTATTTTGAACTGTCATTCAGTGCTTAAGCACAAATGATAGTAAGGACCCATTTCCCAGCCCAAAGGCAAAGGGAATAGGTCCTAGGAAATACTCCAATCTACACATAACAAACCAACGGGATACAAGATTACCTACCTCTCTCTCACCTAGGACAATTCCAGATTGGGACAGTCCAGTATAAACTTCAGCTAAAAAACTGAGTTGATGCTTGTCATTGCAGACTTTTGCAACAATAGTAAAGGTACAAGTTCCTTTTAAAATATTCATACAGATGGTCAGGAGCAATTAAGAAGCAGACCACTGTATTGTAGTACAGCTGTCACAAAAAACTAAACTAAACAGGAAAACACACAGAAGAATAAGCTCAACAGAGGAAACAACACAGGAGGTAGAAACAGAAAACACCCACAGATCAAAATAACTCTTAATATGAACAAGGACTGAACTAATAACTAAAGACTCAAAAATATAAAAGACTATACATTATGATGAAAATGTAACAAATAAACCAATTAAAATCCAAATGACAAATATCAAATAAACAATCACATATATGTCCAAACCTCAAAACTCTAGATCCAAGATCCAGGACCATACAGCACACTTTTTAGCTATTTCTGCAGAATATGGCAAATAGGAAAGAAAATACTTGGTGTGCTATATTATCTTCATTAAATATTGATAGAAAAGAAAATACATTCTGTATTCATCCACACCCTCAAAGTCTCTACCATCTTCCAAGGCATGAGCTTCTGAAAGCCTGTGAGATGGTATTCACTGCCAGCCATCTGTATAGGGAAAGAAGTGGGTTATATTTAGATCTGGCTTGGATTCATGTGTAGATGCCCACCGAGGCAATCACAGTTACTATCAATAAACATCCTGTCTGTTTCATTTGCAGGCTGAGTTACAGGCGGCTTCCTTGGGGAGCTAATAATACAAAAAGCCAAGGGGTGAGTTAGTCTTCCAAAGCTATATCAGAGAAACATATTGCAATTTATCTTACTATTTTACATTTTGAAAGATCATAGCTTTAAAGGTGCATGATTGTCGTGCGTGCCTTCAATGTCTATACATTGTTTTAAGGATTTTAAATTTTACAAACCTGTGGTTGTATAATGATAAAAAGTTAAACTTCTTAAATTTGTCCAGTCCTAGGCCCACTGCTTAAGAACATTGTTGAATCAAAGGAGCTTGCAAAGAAAAGCGTCTGGACTTCTTTAAGTTACTTGAAGACGTTTCACCTCTCATCCGAGAAGCTTCTTCAGTTCTAAGGTCAAATGGTGGAGAGTCCCAGATATAAACCTAGTGGGAGTATCCCCCCACAGAGGGACAAAAGGACCCCCTGATGATCCTCTAATAATCGCCTGAGCCAAGGTGTGAAACTGGGTGTGGGTCCCAATCAGCCAGAGTTTCGGGTGAGTTCATTGTGAAACCTGGCCCCACCTTATCATGCGAATTCCTGAGATCAGATGGCCCAGGATGTGAGTGGGCGTTAAGGCGTCTGGGAAGGGATCTCAAAACTGGATTATAGATGGCAGAGAGTTGGTGTCGTAATATATATATATATATATATATATATATATATATATATATATATATATATATATATATAAAAAACACCCAGCACGCCCCTGCGGGCGGTTTATCCTTCAAGCTCGGGTCCTCTACCAGAGGCCTGGGAGCTTGAGGGTCCTGCGCAGTATCTTAGCTGTTCCCAGGACTGCGCTCTTCTGGACAGAGATCTCCGATGTTGTTCCCGGGATCTGCTGGAGCCACTCGCCTAGCTTGGGAGTCACCGCACCTAGTGCTCCGATTACCACGAGGACCACCGTTACCTTCACCCTCCACATCCTCTCGAGCTCTTCTCTGAGCCCTTGGTATTTCTCCAGCTTCTCGTGTTCCTTCTTCCTGATATTGCTGTCATTCGGAACCGCTACATCGATCACTACGGCCGTCTTCTTCTGTTTGTCTACCACCACTATGGTTAGCCACCACCATTTTGTCCGTCTGTATCTGGAAGTCCCACAGGATCTTAGCTCGGTCATTCTCCACCACCCTTGGGGGCATCTCCCATTTTGACCTCGGGACTTCCAGGTTATACTCGGCACAGATGTTCCTGTACACTATGCCGGCCACTTGGTTATGGCGTTCCATGTATGCCTTGCCTGCTAGCATCTTGCACCCTGCTGTTATGTGCTGGATTGTCTCTGGGGCATCTTTACACAGCCTGCACCTGGGGTCTTGCCTGGTGTGATAGACCCCAGCCTCTATGGATCTTGTGCTCAGAGCTTGTTCTTGTGCTGCCATGATTAGTGCTTCTGTGCTGTCTTTCAGTCCAGCTTTGTCCAGCCACTGGTAGGATTTCTGGATATCAGCCACCTCCTCTATCTGCCGGTGGTACATACCGTGCAGGGGCCTGTCCTTCCATGATGGTTCCTCGTCTCCCTCCTCTTTCTTGGGTTTCTGCTGCCTGAGGTATTCACTGAGCACTCGGTCAGTTGGGGCCATCTTCCCAATGTATTCTTGGATGTTCCTTGTCTCATCCTGGACTGTGGTGCTGACACTCACCAGTCCCCGGCCCCCTTCCTTCCGCTTAGCGTACAGCCTCAG
This sequence comes from Copadichromis virginalis, assembly GCF_057382275.1. Taxonomy (NCBI): domain Eukaryota; kingdom Metazoa; phylum Chordata; class Actinopteri; order Cichliformes; family Cichlidae; genus Copadichromis; species Copadichromis virginalis. The sequence goes on along the minus strand of NC_140632.1, from coordinate 30,519,796 downwards.
GGTGCTGGATTTGGGGTGAAACCCTCCATGCATGGTAAGGAGCTTTCTTGTCTTTATGTCAGTGGCTTCTATCTCCTCCTTTGGCCAGCCTATTACCCCAGCAGGGTACCTGATCACGGGCAGGGCGTACGTGTTGATGGCCCGGATCTTGTTCTTACCATTCAGCTGACTCCTCAGCAGGGGCGGAGCGTGGGGGTGGCTTACGGGGCTTAAGCCCGGGTTGTTTTGTCAGAAGCCCGGGGTATTTTGGAGTGTAATTTTTTCATAGTTAGATGCCTGGCTGACAACTGTATAAAACAAAAAGTACACACAATATTCGAAGCACATAGTGCACACTGTGGGAATTTACGACTGTGCGTGAATCCCCCCTGATATTGGTATGATCCAAGCTCAGGCACTAAGCGACTGAGCGAGGGGGCGGGGGGAGCTGCTGCCCGTGAGTGCGCTGTTGGAGAGACGGAGCCAGCCATACTAAGGAGAGCTTAAGTTTGAGCAGGTACCAAAGCAAATCATTCGTACCGTACAAATAATGTAAATATGACGGTGCATCACGAAAGATTGATATGAAACTGATCACTTGACCAATATTATTTTACTTGCTCTTCAAGTGAATCAACAAATGGCGAAATGAAAAGCCGAACAAATGCTATTTTTTAGAGAGTCTTAGCTTACGTGTGTTTATTTCATATTTTCAGTTCTTACCCTCCCCGACTAATTCGGTTTCAGTTATGTACTGAAATATAAGAATGGACATTAGAGGCTTCTTTCAAAGAAAAAACTCAGGTAAATGTTATTTTATATATTATGCTTTGTATGTTGTTCAGTATATTTCTATGCAAAACAAGAGGGATTTCAGTACACAGCAGGATATTCACATTTGTAACCAGATATTTACACTTTAGGGAGAAAACATAAAACATTTTTACTGTACAACATCAATTTAGAGTAAACTTTTGTTTTAGATAAATATTGAAATATATTTTGAATTAGTTAAATGTCAGAATAAAGAGAGACAGAGCTTTCTATTTATTATCACTTTCATTAAATTTAGGAGTACATGTACACTAAGTTTATTGTTAATTAATAAGAAAACTCCAGACGATTCCATTCTGAGCTGAAGAAGCTTCTGATAGGTTAGTAGAGTCCATGTGAGTAAATTGGTGGCACACCTGTGGATGCATATAAGGCAAAACACAGAGCCTGTTTCTTTGACATGGGAAAATCCAGAGATGTCAACCAAAACACCAGGAAAAGAACTGTGGAGCTCCATAAGTGTGGCTCAATTTGAATACAATTTGGTGCCATTTGCAATTAAAAAACACAGACAGTTTCTCTCTTTACTCTTAAAGTTAACAAATATGTTTTTATATTTATCAATCTAAAAAAATAAACATTTAGTCTGATTTGATGTTACAATTAAAAAAGTGTTTGTGTTTTGATCTGAAGAGTTTGTAAATATCTGGTTTCAACTGTATATTTGATGATTGTCAGCACAAAGAGGGAGAGAGAGGAGCAGAGATTGAGATGGAGAATGAGGACAGAACAGAGATGAACAAGAGCAGGTGAGACACACATGTTAGTCAAATGGTTGCTTACTAAAAGTATCACTGTATCATAGGTACTCATGTATCTCGTACCTAGTGTTTCTTTTTAGGTTTGCTATTTTTCAAATTCTGTATTTATTAAGTTCTGCAGGCTTGTTTGCACAACAAGGCTAAATAATTATATAAACTTTTCTCAATCTAAATATTGTACTTTGGTAGAATTAAATAAATAAGTGTAGTGCAGGTCTATGATGATTTTTAGTGCTACTATCATCTAGTTCTGATTGTGGTTATGTCTTGGTTAAGTCCTCAGTAATCCTGCTTTTGAACTGTTGTAGTCCTGTTTTAATTCTGGATCAGTTCTGGGTCTGGTTGAATTGGGGTTTAGTCCCTGTGTCTTGATACAGCCCCGACTTCGTTCTGTCTTGCTGCTCAATTAAAAAACTAGTTTAAGGTGTCCTGCATGTGTGATATATATATTTCCCTATATGAAGTCATTCTTTTTTGAACAAAACTCAAAACAGAGCCTATTAATCTTTCAGTCATTTCTACACCCCCCCCCCCTCAAAAAAAAAAAAAAAAAAATCCCACATGCATACTACCCTTTAGGGCTAAGCCCCGGGTGTTTCAAATGTCTGGCTCCTCCTCTGCTCCTCAGGACTTGCCTGACCCTCTGCAGGTACTTGGTGGTTGCAGCTTTTCTAGCGGCCTCTTCATGGTTCCCATTCGCCTGTGGGATCCCCAAGTACTTGTAACTGTCCTCTATGTCTGCAATGTTGCCTTCTGGTAGTTCAATCCCCTCAGTTCTGACTACCTTCCCTCTCTTTGTTACCATCCGACTACACTTCTCCAGTCCGAACGACATTCCAATGTCATTGCTGTATAGCCTGGTAGTGTGGATCAGTGAATCGATGTCTCGTTCACTCTTGGCATACAGCTTGATGTCATCCATGTACAGGAGGTGGCTGACAACTGCTCCGTTCCGTAGTCGGTATCCATAGCCAGTCTTGTTAATGATCTCACTGAGGGGGTTCAGGCCTATGCAGAACAGCAGTGGGGACAGAGCATCTCCTTGGTAGATCCCGCACTTGATGGTGACTTGTGCTATGGGCTTGGAGTTGGCCTCTAGTGTTGTACGCCACATCCCCATTGAGTTCCTGATGAAGGCTCTTAGGGTCCCATTGATCTTGTACAATTCTAGGCATTCCAGTATCCAGCTGTGGGGCATTGAGTCATAGGCCTTCTTGTAATCAATCCAGGCAGTGCACAGGTTGGTCAGTCTGGTCTTGCAGTCTCGGCTGATTGTTCTGTCTACCAGTAGCTGGTGTTTTGCGCCTCTGGTATTCTTGCCAATTCCTTTCTGTGTCCCGCTCATGTATTGACCCATGTGCCTGTTCATCTTAGCCGATATGATGCCTGACAGGAGCTTCCATGTAGTACTGAGGCAGGTTATTGGTCGGTAGTTGGAGGGGACCGGTCCCTTCTTGGGGTCCTTGGGGATCAGGACCGTCCGGCCTTCAGTTAGCCATTCCGGGTGTCTCTCGTTAACTAGCAGCTGGTTCATTTGTGCTGCCAGACGCTCGTGGAGTGCAGTCAGCTTCTTCAGCCAGTAGGCGTGAACCATGTCGGGCCCTGGTGCTGTCCAACTCTTCATACTGGAGACCCTTTCTTGGATATCTGCCACTGTGATGGTTACTGGACCCTGTTCAGGGAGGTCGCTGTGGTCTGCCCTCAGATCCTCTAGCCACTGAGCATTGCCGTTATGGGTTGCATCCTTCTCCCATATGCTCTTCCAGTATTGCTCCGTCTCCAGCCTTGGTGGTGCTGTTCTCTTATTGTTCCCTTGCCACTGAGAGTACACCTTTGCTGGTTCTGTGGAGAACAGCTGGTTTATTCTCCTGCCTTCTATCTCTCTGGTGTACCTCCTCAAGCGGCTGGCCAAGGCTGTGAGTCTTTGCTTGGCAGTTTCCAAGGCCTCAGGTATGGACAGCTTGCTGTATTTCTTAGGCACCTTATTTGTCGCACCTTTCTGCAACTCCGTTAGTTGGCTAACCTCCCTCCGTGCTACTTTGATCTTGCCCTCTAGCCTCCTTCTCCATGGAGGGTACTGCCCCTTGTCGCTGTTCAACTTGTAGCCAAGCATCTCACTGATCACTGTTGCCGTATTGTAGATGAGCTTGTTAGTGTCGGTAATCGTGGTTGTAGGTATTGCCCGTAGTGCTGCATTAACATCATCTAGCAGACCTTCTGAGGGTACTTCACGTAATCTTGGTAACCGGCTACGGGGGATCCAGGTTTCAAGCTTGGCCATGATCCTCAATCAGATACAGGGCTTGCAATATCGCTAGCCCGACGTCCCGGAGCTAGCGATTTTTTCAGTCGGGCTACCAAAATCTATCTCTTCCCTGCCTGTCGGGCTATTGTAGGAAAAATATATGTCAATGCTTTTGCATTCTTTCAGAAATGTAGCTGGGTAATTATGTCATTGGCATCGGTGAGCCACTGTCAATATGTGACATATTGAAGTCGCGTTTGAATTTGCGCTTGTTTTTTTGCTTTCACTTTGCAATCGTGCGAACTGTGTATAGAGAGCGACAGCACTGATCTGTGAGTGATGATAATTTGTGCACCAATTCCTCTGACATCGTCTTATTAATCGTTAGCTTACTATGCAAACATGACAAGTGAAATCTCCCGCAGCTTACACATGTGAGAGGTTGATCGCGCAGAGAATCGCTGAGCTTATGTGAGTGCATGTGTAAAAGCATTTCAGTTCTGCTGAGCCAAATAAGACAGGTCAGGGTGAAGAAGTGACAGCCAAAGAAAAGCTTACCACAAAACGGAGAAGTTATGACAAATCAGACTATAAGGTAAAAAGAAAGTGCAGCTTTATGGTTTCATGGACAAAAGAATTTCTGTGGCTGCAATATGATGAGCTAAATAACCAGGGCTGCACATAAGTGGTCCGCAGGTGCGCATTCGCTGTCAAAATAAAAAACACGCACAAGGGTTAGGGTTAAATTTAAAAACTGTACTTTTGAGTTAAAATATATATTTATAATTTTAATAAATGACAAATTAAAAATGCATGAACATTTTTTGTATAGAAAAAATATCGAACCGTGACACCAAAGTATCGAACCGAACCGAACCGTGAATTTTGTGTATCGTTGCACCCCTAATAGATAGATATGTCAAGATGTTTCTGTATTTGTAGTTCATGGACATCAGGACTCAAATCTGTCAAATGAACCACTGGTACATTCTTTAACTATGACCATTATGTTGTAAGGCAATGAATTGCTTTTTACCAGGTGTATCAATGCTGTTGAGCATCAGCATTTTGACAGATATACAATGCACAGGAAGCTTCCATGTTACTCAAATCATATTCTTGTATTGGACTGTTCACTTTTATGTAACCCTGTAGTTACATAAGTAGTGCTTGTCACAGTAATGGCTTTCCAACCAAGCATTTCAAGTTCTGACACTTATGTTTGATCTGTAATATGTTTCTGTATAGTTTGCTGCTCATTTTGGGTTTTGTATTCTAGCATAGTCTCCTGGTTTGATTGCAATTATACCATTCTCAAACTTTCCCTGTCTCAGTGTTTTGATTAGTTTCAGCTGTGTATCCTGGTGTTTCATTTCTTTGAATTGAATTGAATTGAATTGAATTGAATGAATGCTTTATTGGCCATATGCAGGTTGCCCCGCAGAGGAATACATGTGATTACATTGTGTGGAAGCAGCCTGTGTCTCCCCTCAGTTCTGTTGTTATGTACTGTGTGCTTGTTGGTTTCCTGTGGGTTTCCAGGTAGCAAATTTCCATTTATTTAATAATTTTTTAATAATTTTTTCATTGGCATTACTTCACCCTCCATTAAGTTAGTTTTTTACAATGCTGGAAGTCCTTCAACAGTGATGACCAGATGAAGCCTCATGAAGCCTTGAAGCTTTCCATCCAGTTGGTTCAGAGAAGGTTTCATTTGTCTAGACTTCATGTGCACGCAAACCCCCTGCTGGTCAAAACCTGTATTTCCATTTCAACTATTTGTCATTCTTCTTGCTGTCTAACAACAGTGTCAGCATGGGAAACACTACCAAGAAAAACAATAAAAAACACCTTCATCTGATTTTTGTTGCTGTTGTTGTTTGTGTTGAATTAGTGTTAAATTAATGTGTTCGTATTGGGAATAGAAGTCAATATAAAAAAACATGATTTCAGTCAGTCTTTCAATAAATCCAACAGTCTGGTACAAAATGTAGCTAAACAGCCAAAACACTCTAGAAATATTAAATCACTGAAATCCTAAACCTGACCAAGTAGCCAGTGAAATGTAACTAAAGATAATCTAAAATCAACGATCTTGGTATTCCAAGATGGGTGTCGTTTACTGCCATGTGAACAGTGCTTCAAGGACATGATGTGCAGCCGCTGTTAATCATGGACCACAGCTAAACTCTTGGTTGAACTACAGGACAGGTGGACTTTTAAAGTGTCTCTAACTGATTCTCCAGGGTCGAGAATACACTGCTTAAACTCTACACTAGTGCATGCTCAAGCTGCATTGATTTTCTTTTTTGCCCTGTATAAATACAATACCAGAATGAAACATTTATCAAAGTGCTTGTCTTGTAAAACCAAATCAGGAGACCGAATCTGAGTAATGATTTGCAGCTCCTCTCTTTCCAAATTTATTTGTGTAATTTTTCAGATGGATAAACAGTTGTTTAAAGCAGTCTCATTTTGTTATTTGGATTTGTGCTAAACCTACTTGGCAGAATACTGACATGTGTCCCCAGTTCATGAACATCCCCTCTTTTAGTCTATAAGAATTTACGTAGCGGAACATAATAAAACTGAATATTTATTAGGTCTTATAATTAGGTAAATAATCATGCAGTGTACTTAGTTTTTCACAAATCTTTCACACATATTTTATCATTTTTATAATTTTAAAACCAAGTGTTATAAACATTATGTCTAGACATGTCTGGTTAATTTTAGATCTGGAAGACAGTCCATTTTTTTACCCCCACCCAGACAGGTCGCCAGTCTGTCACAGCGCTAACACAGACAATCATTCGAATTCACATTCACACCCATGGGCAATTTAGAGTTACGAATGACCTAACCTAACTACAGTTGGACTGTGGGAGGAAGCCAAATACCCAGAGAGAACTCACGCAGACACTGGGAGAACATACAAACTCCACAGACAAAGGCCCCAGCCAGGTGGTGAAATGTAATTCAGGCCAGAACGGTGGGACTGTGGTTTGCACTGTTGCCTCACAGCAAGAAGGTCCTATTTGTATAAATTTGTCAAAATTTCAGTCTGCACCAAGTTGTTTTAAATCCTCATGTACATGTCACACAGTGGAAATTTGTATTTGTCTTTTATAATCGATTTTATTCTGAGTGGTTTTGTGAGTGTAGATGTTATTTGCATGATTTTATTCTGATGCTTGTAGACTGAAGGTGATTATTTGGTGCTTTGGTGGGACTTGAGTTGGAAGTTGCTCCAGAGAATAATAAATTAATCAGAGCTCCTCATTACTGGTTCCTGAGGAGCAGCTGGTAATATCATCAAAACAGGGCTCAGAGGGGCTCACAATGTTTCTACCTGATCATCAGGAGGGAGAAAATGGAGAGAAAACTGACAAATTGTAACAGCCTTTACTAATGGATGGTTCTGTGAACACCCCACCCCAAATTACTCCTCAGAGGAGTTCATGTGCAATTTGTGAGCATTTTTTAAAAATCCTGCTTAGTGGAGCACTGGTTTCTGCTTGTAATTCGTGTTTGGTCTGAGCATAGACCCACTGATGGGATGGAAACTAATCTTCTGTCAGATATAGCATCTGAGTAGAAATGATGTTTTAATGCCTATATCACTTATAGGAAGATATTACAGAGGCGTTCGAGGGCTGCAGTCTAATAGCAATAAAAATGGGTGTAATTAGAAAAGTAACATATAATGTCCTGTTAGTGTCTCCACAGCTATGACTAGTGTAAACAGAGTAAGGCATATTGTAAACCAATAAAAAGGCTTTTGTTAAATTACATATTCTGATTAAAGTTACTCTAGCTTCTTGCATACTTCTTCTGACACACATTTGGTGATATAAACATTCCATCCTAAGCGCAGAAACACGCATGTTATCTGAACACCAGAATAAACCAAGGTTTATAGCACATCTTGCCAGTTCACATCCTCCATTCTTGGCAGTTAGAATTAAAGAAAGACAAAACTGCATTTTAAACGCACAAAAAATCTCAAAGCATAGGATAAATTATCCTCAGTAATTAGAGATACCGAGTGTATACTCATTTCACTCTGCTCATTATTTATCAGCATCAAATATTGATGTGTGAATCTACTGCCTCCCCATTAGCAACCGTGTGGGATTTGACAGCAGGAGTTTTCCAGTGAGGCTTAAGGAAACAAATACAGCTGATTGATTAGTCTGTGTAACATGTTTATCTTTGCTCCAGGGTAACAATTTAATACTACATGTAATGCTGCCAGCATAATTTACCTTAATCTCCATTTGAACCATTTGTCATAGAGAACAAGATCAGTCAATCATGTGACAGCAGAGCAGTAGTTAAACTCTTGCAAATATCTGTCAAAAGCTTCAGTAAATGTTCAGGCAACATCAGGATGGAAAAAAACATCCCTACTATTGTGGTGATTTAAAAAAAAAAAAAAGCTTGATATTTCCATCTGCAGTAATTTATTATTGGCTCTGTTCTGGAATTTCCGCACACTTCGAAGTGCATATGTGGAATACATACTTCGATGAAATGGAAAGCTAGAGGCATCAGCAGCAATACCTTACCAAAGAAAAGAGCAGGATAGAATGACAACACGGTGTGACTGTCAAGTGCAGACTATGTAGAAAAAATTAATAAACAACAGACAAACCTTCAGCCAGCTGGAGCAGCAGTTTAAATGGCAGCTGAAAACAAAGACCATGGGAATACAAACAGAAGCAGAAGAAATACAGAAGTAAAGCCAGACAGTAATACAGTACAATGAAATGAGAAACAAACAGACTGAGGCATTGAATAGATTGGTAGTCAAAGGAGACGGGAAACACCAGTGTAAAAGAGACCACTAAAACAAATCCATGATGTCAAGACAGGAAATCAAACTAAATACTGGACAAAAAAGACACAAACTAAAACAGTTCTTTAATCAGAAATGTGATAGTGGCATTGATTAAGACCATGAATGATTGATCCTGCCCATCATAAATATCTGCGGTCCAAGCTGCTGGGGGTATAATGTTATAATGCTTCGTCATTGTTCACCATGTCTAGCTCTTTAAGATCACAGCTTACCATCCCCTTATAGTAAAGTAACAGAAAATGAGTCCAATAGATTTCATTCACAAATTCCAATGTGTGAGTCAGTGACTGACATAATGAATGTGCACTTGACAAATTTGCTGAAATTATGTGACATAATCATGTGGATATGCAGTATAGTCTCTGTTGAATGTTTCAAATTGTGTGTGAAATCACGAATACAACAAATGACGACTAACTGAGAGACAAGGGAGGCTTGTTCCAGTACTAGTGGCAGCAGCATATGTTAGTGTGCATTTACACCTAGAAGCATTAGCAATAAACACTCTAAAACTGTAATGCCCACTTGTGTCACCAAAATGGTTTTTGGTGCATCAGTGCACCTACATGGAACTCCTCAGGACATTCAGTGGTGTTTGGAACCAAGATGTGATTTACACTCATCCTGGCACATCGGTTGCTCAGTCAGAAAGGTCGTGGTACTTTGGAAGTGTTGTTAAAGACTTAGGCTCTTTGTCGCATTCCTTGAGCTATTGAAAAAGGCCACTGCTCTTTAAGTGCGATGTATCATGTGTCGAAGTAACATCCGTATAAATGCCAGCACACACGATTTTTCCAGCAGAATATTTTTAGTTAATTGATGCTAGCCATTTCACCTGTTGCTTTTAAAATATAAAAAAAATCAAAATTTAGAAGCATGTGGTCGCCAAGTGGTGGGAGGCTTTTACCTTTGCAGCATCAGAATCTTATCTCTGTTTTTTGCAGATGACATGATTTTGTTGGCTTGGTTAGGCTTACACTGGAGCGGTTGTGAACCAAGAGTCTGAGGCCATGGTTCTCAGCCGGTAAAGCATGTAGTGCAAAATCCTGGTCCAAATGGAAGACTTTAAGTATGTCAGGGTCTTGTTCACAAGTGAGGCAAATTGGATTGGTTCAGCATCTAGCAGTGATGTACTGGTCTGGTGTGATGAAGAGAGAGCTGAACATTAAACCAAAACTGTGAGTTTACCAGTTGATCTATGTCTCTACCCCCTTCTATGGTCATGAGTTCTGGGTAATAGCAACAAGAATGAGGCCACGAATACAAATGGTTGAAATTAGCGTTCCCTAAAATGTGGTTGGGTTCTCCCTTAGAGATAGGGTGAAGTTCCGTTAATCGAGAGGGACTTCATAAGGAGCCAGTTGAGGTGAATCGGGCATTTGATCGGGATGTCTCCTAGGGTCTTCACAGGATCGTAGGTTATATCATACCAGATGTTGTTGTTGATGTGAGTACGGCTGGCAGCGGGATTCACTACAGTCCTAAACTGTGTATATTAAACAAATATATCAGACTGCTTTTTCCATTTTTTTTTTCAAAATCTCTCAAATTAGAAAAGCTGGTTTATGGATTTATTACTTCTGGGTGGCAGAGCCTTCAGTTTTCAGGACCCTTTTCTGTGGAACCAGCTTCCAGTTTGAATTCGAGAGACAGATACCCTGTCTATGTTTAATATTAGGCTTAAAACTTTACTTTTTGACAAAGTATAATGTTAAGGCTGGATCAGGTGACCCTGAATCCTTCTTTGGTTATGTTGCAATAGGTCAAGACTGATGGGGTCTCATCACGATGAGTGCTTTTTCATTCACATTTTTTCACTCAGTATGTGTTCACACACCACTTTGCATTTAAACATCAGTTAATATTAATCTCTGTCTCTCTTCCATAATATGTCTTTTGTTCTGTCTTCCTCCCCTCACCCGACCTCAAACGGCCAGTCAGGGACAACCAATCGTGTTCACATCCAGTCCTCGGGTCTCATTTGTTTCTGTGGAGCCATTAGAGACTCCCCTGAGAGTCTCTCAGGACCATATGGCAGATGACATTAGACCTCTGGGAGTGCGTAGTACACAGCCCTTCTCATTATCTGAAGCCTTGATAAGAATACTTTAATATTCTCCTCCCATACTGGAGATCACGCAGTGCTGAAGCAGAGAATGTGGCTAGGGAATAGTTGTGGTGGAGAATGGGGAAGGAGAGGGTTACCAAGGCAACTGGTTACTCAGCGACAAGCTCACCATAGAAATACGCTCAATATTACATCAGTTTTATTACTTGATCACTCCCCTCCCCCATCATATCAAACTGAGAGCTGTTTTAGAGAGACAGAAAAAAGGTCACTGAATAAAACCGTCAACAAGTCATGACTCCACCATTAAACTTAAAGGATTCCCCTTGTATCCAACCTTTAAATTAGCTGGCAGAATTACGCACACAAAATCATCGAATTCTGATCAGCCCTTGCTCGAGCAAGCGGCATTCTTTGCTTTAAAGAAAAGGCACCTACAAGGACTCTTTTTCTTGCAAGTGCTGAATAGTATTTAGGTTACCATGGAAACATCAGGAGCAAAACTAAAATAAAGGCAGTGAGTGCAGTGGGCCTTTCCTGGGTGACAAGGGAGTGATAGTCTCTTTGTAGTGGAGAGGAATGTGAAAGGCACCCTCATCTGTATGCTGGTGCATGAACCAAGCCAAAGATATCATATGCATAATGGCTGTCACCGAAGGCTACTTCCTTTCCTTCTGATCCATTTAAGATTTCAGAGATGTTATTTTTCCAATAGTGCTTCCTGGACAATTAGCAGATAGATTAACAGCAGCACTCGTGAACCTGAAACTTATCACAGTGAAAAACAGCTTCTCCAGACATCCTGGATTCAAGCTAGTGAGTGGGATAATGAACTGTCTCCGTCCCTGTGCGGCATCTTCTCTACAAAATGTAGTTACCTCTCTGAACTGTGCTAAATGGCACCGGAGTGGCTAATTTGAACAATTTTTGGGCCAGTGCCATTCTAAGTTGGACCTGAGCCACTTTCGTTGGAAGGCTATAGAAACCTGAATCCCTACACAAGTGATCCAATTGGATAATGAATTGGATGACTTGGATTCCACTGTTGGATGATTTGTACAACACTCAAGTGTCAAAACATTTGCCATGCCAAGAAGCCCTGCTTGTGGATGTAATTAACACCACAGCAACAGCAAAAAAAAAAAACAGTGCAGAATATGCAGATGGAAAACGGTAATACTTTTCAGAAGTTTTAATTATTTTAGCAGTATAATAATAAATAATACTCAGTGCATTATAGGTTTTTCTTTTTGTTTATTTGCTTCGTATTACCTAAAAATGCTGTTTCAGAGAAAAAGAAAGTTATTTCACTTACGTCTTATAATTTTGAGTCATCTGTGTGGTTTCTGCTTTTATGAACCTACAATCGATGTGAATGGAATACCACCTATGGTTCAACAGGGCAAGTGGTACTTGTTGGCTGAGGGTTGGTTAACAGGTAATCACGAGGAGTTATTGGCACATGGGAGGGATTCACTGAAAGGCAGGAGAACTGGATTAATCCACTTGTTCTGTATTGGTGAATATGGACGATGTTTTTTGAAGAACGGGAAAGGTTGAATGTCTTTTATGTGGCATCTTTCACCACAGACTGAATAAAAACAATGAACGTAGCCAAAAGGACATTTATGGAAAAAGCCCGATGCTAAAATTTAAGTGTGCTTCAACTTTAGCATTGGACTGTTTCTAAGTTTGCGTTTTTTGGAGCCAGAAGTGACATTTGGATGAGAGGTAGAAGTGCTATTTATTTTTAAGTAACAGAGAAAATATTACAATTTAATTGATCAAAGCTGGAGAAAAGACATCATGGATGGGCTGTTAGTACAATTAACCACACACATTAGTGTGATTCTCTTATGGTATGAGTTATGAACCTGAAATTTTCATTTTCTTTCATTGTATTGGCATTGAAAGCTTAAAAACCAACACTGAAAGCAGTTTATAATGCTAGGTAAATAGACACAGAAAACTTCAACATTTTAATATATCTCAAAAGACAAAAGCATGACAGTATTTTTCTTTCAACAGCTCCTTACAGGTAGAAACATACATCTGTGTTATTTCTGGACCAAGCGTCAGTGAACCAAAAACATGACAAACATGAGTCAATTGTCCGCAGTCTACTGTAGTCATACTGCTGATCTTAACTGATGCTTCTGTGGAAGCTGTTCATTATCATATTTCATTCCTGCACTTATGTCACTTGTCAAACATGAACAAAGTAGGGCATTAACCTTTCTCTGCACATTTGTTAGCTAGTAATAAGCCAAAGTACATGGGCAAGAGCTGGAGCCAGCATGTGTCCAGATGACGAGGTGAGTCATGTGAACTCTGCCTGGCATTTAAGTTGCATGTTGCTGAAAATTCACCAGTGTATAAGGCCTTGAGTTTGCCTTGAATGTTTTATTTTTTTTTAAAAAAACAAACCAGCCATAGGGGGCCGCAAGCCAGTGTCAATCCCACACACTGAAAAATTGTAAAGGTTGTGTGAAAAAGGGGTCCGGCATATGTAGAAAACCAGGTGGAAGGGAATCATGACCAATAGCGCAGGGGGTAGATTCAAGCTATTCTACCATGCTTTAGATTAGAAGAGAAATAGAGTAGGGATAATGTAGAAGGAAGAGCATGTGAACAGTGTTGTGGAGGTGAAGACACTGTCAGGCAGGCTCATGAGTTTGAAGCTGGAAAGTGAAGTTATGTTCCCCTGTCATCCTGCCAGAATCCCATCCCTAAAGACTGTCTGTTCCCAGACCACTAAAAGAAAAACCAGCAAAAAACAAGGATTTTCAGGATATTTTGGCTGAAGGTTAACATTATACTTTTATTAACATCCAACAGGTCACTAGTGAATCAGTTAGTGGTAGGGTTGGGATTCACTTTAAGTACATGCTGAACATGGACAATTTTGAGAACTACAAGATATTAACTTTTAAATCTAGATTTTTGCGTGCTTTTAGTTTTATGTTCTTGTGGTGTAAAGTATAGTTGCAAATTCTGTGTAAAGGTAAAGAAAAGAATAAAAAGCAAGAGGTTAAGAGGCTGTTACGAGGTTTAAATCTAGTAGAAACTGTGCACATATGTAACTTTTATTCATTGGAAACATATGTATCTATTTGGTTCTTGCAAAAGTGATACAAAAAATTATATGGAAACGCAATGCGTGTGCATTCCCCAAGTGCATGCAATGCGACAAGCCCAGGCAGTACCTAAAAAGAGATCTATTTTAACTACCTCAACCTACAGGTTTTTGCAAAGCATGCCATTCCTACTAAAGGGGGAAACAAAAATTTGTTTTGCCACTTACAAAAGAGACACCATTAAGTGCAAACAGGTTAGGAAGGACAGAAAGATAGTGCTAATGTTTGATTTGTGCTGCGTCACTGGATAAAATGCTGTGTCACTAATGTGAGCGCTTTGTGATTGCCTGTCTGCGAAAAGCGCTTAATAAATAAAGTTTACTTACTTACTTACTTATACTGTAGTTCACCTGGCACCTTGTTTCAGTAGCTTCAGCATTCAGCAGATGGGGTGTACTTCAATTCCAAATATTTTGAGTTCTCTACTTTAAATGACTCCACTGACATCAGGGCCACACACAGAAACACTTCTGTACAGATAAATGCCGCATCAGTACAAAGAGCCTCTTCCTCACCACTCTTTCACTTTCCCGTCAGTCCCAGCTCGTGGTTCAACTACAGGGGGTGAACGGGCGACCCTTCCTCTTTCTCAGGTCACAATAGCCTTTGATAGCCAATGGTGGGAAAGACAGCAAAAGGGTCCACATTGCACATTCAGCTGAATCTGGGCAGTTGTGGCCAGAGCAGCCACAGCACTTAAATAGATGCAGCCATTGACGGTTAAATCAATTTGGGATGGTGACGGCGTAGCAAGGCTCCAGACTTTAACAATTGCAGATTACAAGCGTACTACACCCCTCCCCCAACATACCCCACTCCGCCAATCCAATCTCACACTTGCTTCTTGGATAAAGTGTGGGGACTTCAGAAGGGTTTAGAACGGGTGGGGTTTGAGGGTGAAGGGGGACTTAAGAGAGGCGGGGAGGGTTTAGGGTGACAAAAGAGAAAGATCTCTGATGAAAGAGAAAAGGGCGAGAAGAGAAGGCACATTCAGTACAGCTAAATACACAATACTGTTTCACTTGCTTCTGAAAGAGAAAATAAAAAGACAGAGCTAAACAGAGCTGCTTCACTCAGCTGCTCCTCCGTCAGTCTTTCATTCTTCTTCTTGCTGCTAAATATGCATGCATATGAACAGACACACATACAGATAGATAGATAGATAGATAGATAGATAGATAGATAGATAGATAGATAGATAGATAGATAGATAGATAGATAGATAGATAGATAGATAGATAGATAGATAGATACTGCTGAATAGTTTGACACAGTGACACAGCAAGTTTGCATGGATTGTCATAAAAAATTTTAGAATTTTGTTATCTTGCTTTTGGGGTTCTTTTGTTTGTGTGTGTGTGTGTGTGTGTGTGTGTGTGTGTGTGTGTGTGTGTGTGTGTGTGTGTGTGTGTGTGTGTGTGTGTGTGTGTGTGTGTGGTAAGAAAACAGGGCTGCCTGAGAAAAGGATCAAGGGTGCCCTCTTCAGATAGAAACTGTAAAAAAAAAAACAAAAAAACAAAAAACCAAAGGGCAGTTTTGCTTTGCCGTCTCAGCATTCTTGCCTCCACTCTGCTACATGTGCAGGGAATGGCGTCAGAATGGTGGAGTAAAACTCAAAATGCAAGATATGATAATTTTATTGGCGTGTCAATTTGTATTCTTATTAAACATCTCGCATTTCGGTTCATGTTATGAAGGAGCAAGACAGTAGCATGTTTGTGTGTTGGTGGAGGGGAGGAGTGGGGTACTAGCTGACAGATGCACTAGAAGCCAGAGGTGGTCCATGGTCACCATGGCAACGGTGTGGGCTGAAGGAGCTGTGAGCATATTGAGTTTGCAAAAAAAACTGACCCCAGAGATCTCTGAGTGGATTTAAGATGGCTGTCAGAGGGAGATCTGACTGGATTTTCATTTGCTTTGATGGCAGCGTAAGAAGGCACACTACAGAAGAATAATCAATCACTTCATTTAGGCTTCTAGTGCATTCTTTAAACAATGGGCAATAGATGAAGCGCAGTTTCCTTTTTAGAAAAAGATCTATTGATGACTTCAGTCTGAACACGACTTCCTTTAGTCTAGATCCAACTGTTATTTCAGTGCCTCTCAGCTTATGCAGAGCTGAACTCCTGTTGAACGCTGCCTTTGCACAGACCCCTGTTGCCATGGTCACAGCAACTACATGACAAAGCAAAGGAAATGGCTGATGCCTTTTCCAGATGTTGTCTTTCCAGATGTAGTCTTTTTTCTTAACAGGCAGGAAAGAAAAAGAAAATGTGCCAACTTCAAAATATAGCAAAGAAATGTCATAACTCTATAGTTGTGATTCAGAGCTTACAGTTACAAAAACGGGCTGCAAACTCTGACTATTTTTATTGCATGTAATTTAGAAAGAAGCATTTAGCAAAAAGAGCCAATGTAAAATTCTAAAGGATCATTAAAAAAAATAAATGTTAGCGGAGAACCCAGATAATCAGAAACAAAAATAGAGATATGTATGCTAAAACTGAAGTGAATGTGAATTTAATCTGCTTGCCTAATACAAAGTTCTCCAATTCCACCACTTTAAAACCTGCTAAGGTATCTCCAGAGATTAGTCAAAATGGACATAATCCAAAGATAACTGCAAAAACAAAATCATTGCTAACACCTGCTAATGCTAAGTCAAGCGCTATCAGCATGCTGATGCTTGTTTTAACACGTAGCTTGTGCTTGCAAGCTAGTATTGACCAGAGCAGTGAGACATATACTGTCATGCTTTTTCATCACACATATCAGATCACACACTGAGATAGGTTTTAAGTGATCTGCAACATTTTATTAAAAGTAAGTCAATTTCATGAGGTGAGAGTGGAAAAAAGAGATAGATAATACACTACAAAATTAATGAAACCCATCTGGCCCAGTCTGGCTCTATGGATGAGAATCTTAGCATCTAAAGTACTTGAAAGTAATTGTGTGGTTCTGTATATAATTAAATTAATAAGCAAAATTACAAACATCACTGTTTTTATTGGGGGGGGTTTATGTATCACTGATGATTGAGCAGATAAGCATATCTGTTTAGGGGACACAAAGAGCTTTTAAACATTACTGACAATAGATGTAAAAGAAAAATAATAAACAGAAAAAAGTTAAATGAGTTGCAACATGAAAAGGAAGATGTCTGACTATAGTCAAACTATAACATAAAGCCTATATGTGAGCGTGCTTCTCTAACAGCAGCAGCAGCAGCAGCTGCCACAGAAACACCTCCAGCATTCCACCAACCTCTGTGTGGGCAAAGGCCACCTATTACAGTGGCACATCAAACAGCGTCGTCTCCCATTCATCTCACTCCATACTGTTATACTTATGGATTCATTAAGCCTCCTTATAGACTTCCACATGACTTCACATGCTATCCAGAACTGTTTCCATCAGATGCAACCAATAAATGCATGTGTTTGTGTGGGGGTGTGTTCTTTCAGACTGAACAGATGTAGTTTAGATGGATACGTGTGCCAAATAGCACTGATGAATCAACACTGGAGTCCTGCTTTTTTTTTTTTTCTTTGAAAATCTCAGCGGTTGAAATCACGCCTGTTAGGCTTTAGCATGTCATAAACAAGGTCCCTTGTGGCAGTAATGTAAGTCTGGAGCAGAGTTGGAGTCTAGCGCAGTGCTGCTGTCTGACAACAGTGTGCCACCTTCCTGGTGCTGTCCCTTCTTTTATTTTGTTTCAAACACTTGAAACCACGTGAGAAAATATTCCTAATTGAGAAGGGAACATCAAATTCTGCAAGCTCTGCTTGGAGCTTGCTTTCACTTGGGCAGAACTTCTGAGACTTTTAAGCAACTGCAATTAATTTATGAACGTTTCCACTCTTTGTAGCACAAGTCCAGAACACCTAGTTACTCCCTTACATTGTATGCCAACAGAAGCCACCTGGACGTACCTCCCCTGAGTTCCAGTCTACTGCAAGTGGCTACTTTTATTGCTCACAAGGCTCATGAAAAGAACCTTTGATCTGGAGGACCTGTCTTGAACATGAAAAAGTTGCATTCACACTTCTGTACATTGCTGAAACAGCTGTGAAGTTATGCCTTTGTGAGGAGCCTCTTTTTATCGTCTCAAAGCTCCTGGACACAAAACCACATTTCCCTTTTATGGCAGAAAGGAACTTGTTGAGCTGAATCCCTTTCTTCCTCCTGTTTGTTCGTCCTGTGTTCCTGCTTATAGAATACGCTTTAGAAAATAGCTTAAAAGCTTTATGGAAACAGAACATTATCATTCCAGTGTAGGTTCTCGCATTCTTCATCTTTCAATGGACCTTTTGGTGGTTAAATGAGAGATTGCTCCCACTTATGTGTTTTTTCCTCCAGAACAAAGACCCTGCTTCCACTCTTTATCCTAAATGAAGTTAACCCCTGGTTTCCATTCAACTCACCATGGGTTGGAACCACAGGGCATAGCTAACATCACCAAAGTTCTTTTTAAAGATGTATGCATTACATTTACGAAGGCAGTGTTCATGGATTGTATGTCACAGTAAGTGCCATGGGCAATGTCTGACTTCAGTTCAAGTATTGCAATTCAATCTGCCAGATGATGGACACACATCAGCTACACAAACACTAAATCTTTTGTATATCAAGTGACAAAAATATGAAAAAAAGATCTATTGAAAACCGTGTGTTTGAGTTCCAAAGTCTAGGATTGCAAAAGGTACAGTATAAGGTGAAGATGAACATAAATGGACTGGAATGGTTTTCTACTCTGAGTGCACAAAGACTTTTGTAACTGTCACACATGCTGTACTTCACAAAACTGACCAGAAGGAAAAATACTGAGATATTAGCATTACTTTGTGTGTTCAGGTGAGTGCAAAAATATTAAATAAAATAAAGTTATCTGCTATTGACTCAACTCAACATTCTCTAGGATGACAGTCTTTTCAACCTGTCATTAATGGCCACTCAAGGCGGGCCCCAAAAGCAGCAAAGTTAATCCTCATAGTTAAAATGAGCCATGGCAGTGACATGTTCGTAATCTTTACAAAACACTTTTTGTCCATCTTGGTTATTTACATTTTTTTTTTAATAAATTATACATTTGAATAGTGTTAGGGGTTGAAGTTTGGAGGTTGGCCAAAACAGGCCTTTCAAAATTAGTTCAATTTCCACTGATTTAAATGAATAAACTGGAGGAATGCTATAATAAATGTAGTTTTCTCTGGTCCCTTCCCCAATCAGACCAGGAGTGACATGTTTAGCTGCATGTTCTCCTTAAATTGCTGGCTGTCTGAGTGGTGTCCCAGAAACGATGTGGGCTTCATAGATAATTGGCAAACTTTCTGGAGGAAACCTGGTCTTGTTAGGAGAGACGGCATGCATCCCACTTTGGATGGAGCAGCTCTCATTTCTAGAAATATGGACAAATTTATTAAACCCCCCAAAATATGACTATCCAGAGTTGGGACCAGGAAGCAGCTCTGCTTCCTGGTCCCAACTCCGGATCCCCCCCCCCCCCCCCCCCGCCCCCAAATCTCCATTGAGACTGTGTCAGCTCTCAAACAGACAAAAAAACAAACTAAAAACCAGCAACAAACAACTTAAACATAAAAAAATCACAAAGAAAGAACAATACAGTATCCACATTTGAACCAAAGAGTAAAACAGTGAAATGTGCATTATTAAATATTAGGTCTCTCTCCTCCAAGTCTCTGTTAGTACATGACTTAATAATTGATCAACAAATTGATTTACTCTGCCTTACAGAAACCTGGTTGCAGCAGGATGATTCTGTTAGTTTAAATGAATCAACACCCCCGAGTCATTCTAACTACCAGAAACCTCAAAGCACAGCTGTGTGGCTGTGTGGCAGCAATTTTTCACACCAGCCTATTAATCAATGAAAGACGAAGACAGACTTTTAATTCATTTGAAAGCCTGATGCTTAGCCTCGTCCACCCCAGCTGTGAAACTCAGAAACCAGTCTTACCTGCTACCATCTATCGTCCACCTGGGCCTTACGCAGAGTTTCTGTCTGATTTCTCAGACTTTTTATCTGATGTAGTGCTCAGCTCAGATAAAATAATTATTGTGGGTGATTTTAACATTCATGTAGATGCTAAAAATGACAGCCTATAGAAACTGAACATTTAACAGTGTTTCCTGAAAACCCTCTCCTGTCTAATCATTTCCTGATTCCCATTTACATTTACAATAATTGATTACACAGTAGTGGGGAGCGGACTTCATCACAGTAGATGTCTTTCTGAAAGTGCTGTAACTAAGTTTGAGAATATGATCCACCCACTGTTATCATCTTCAATTCCCTGTACCAACACAGAGCAGAGCAGCTACCTGAACGCTACTCAACACTTCAATTTGTTAATAATTTTACCTCCTCACTACGTACAACTCTGGATACTGTAGCTCTGGTGAAAACTAAGGCCTCAAATCAGAAGTACTTGACTCCGTGGTATAATTCTCAAACACGTAGCCTAAAACAGATGACTCATAAGCTGGAGAGGAAATGGCGTGTCACAAATTTAGAAGATCATCATTTAGCCTGGAGAAATAGTTTGTTGCTTTATAAGAAAGCCAGAACATCTTACTACTCATCACTGATTGAAGAATATAAGAACAACCCTAGGTTTCTCTTCAGCACTGTTTGTTTTCCATCTGAAAATATCTCCATGATGAAGAGTATAGAAAGTCACAACGGTCAATCTTCTACACACATTTGCTGATATACAGAAGTAAAGAGCAGTGATAGAAACTACTGTAGTTCAATTTGTTGTGGAAACACTGGTTTGTACGCTGAATGCTGCCCAAATAGTCTCAATTTCTTTGGTATATTAGGCTGAAGAAGACACTGTGATAGATGGAAATTATTATACATATATTACATATATTACATATATATATATGTATAATAATTGTCATTGTTCATTACGTCTAAGTAATGTGAAAATGTGTGAATACTTACAGAAGAAACCATCTAATTCTGTTTTCACCCTGACAAAGAAGCATTTCAATTTAATTTTTCACAAAAGTTAGTGGATCTAAGTCCCACTAACAATTACATGAGGCATTCCCAAATATTCAAGCTGTAAGGTTGGCCAGGATTTAATTAAGCAAAGAAACAGCTCTCTCCTCTGCATTTGGCAGTACTTGATAGTTCACCGATTCAGCTCATTAGCAAAGAAATCTCCATGACAGCAGAGAAAAATGTGCTTTCAAAGGCCAAAGGGCAACGTTCCTTTTGACTGCTCTCACACAGGCAGTTCCTCTGTCAACCCTTTTCAGTTCCTTGCTGCAGACAGCACGAATGGTCATGACAAATATCGCATCTGCATGTCCAAGGTTCCTGGTTGCTGCTTTCATTGTGTGTAAATGAAAATGGTTGCTGGTCCATGACATTTGCAAAATGCACTTTTCCTTAGTAATCAAACCCAAATCCAAGTCTTGGATATTTAGCATTAAAATAAAAAGATACCTCAAATAAGTTTATTAAATCAACCAAGAAGAAGAGAAGAGAAAATAATATATATATATTTTCTTTCGGCACGGTGGTTTGCATTGTTGCTGCACAGCAAGAAGGTCTGGAGTTCAATTCCACCATCAGGCCCGGGTCTTTCTGTGTGGAGTTTGCATGTTCTCCCCATGTTTGCGTGGGTTCTCCCTGGGTACTCCGCCTCCTCCCACAGTCCAAAGACATGCAGTTAGTGGGGATAGCTAACTGGTCAATCTAAATTGCCCATAGGTGTGAATGTGAGTGCTAATGGTTGTCTGTCTCTATATGTTAGCCCTGCGACAGACTGGAGACCTGTCCAGGGTGTACCCCGCCTCTCACCCTATGGGATAGGCTACAGCACCCCACGTGACCCTGAAAAGGAGAAGTGGAAGCAGATGGATGGATGAATATTTTCTTTCAAAAACAGGAATCTGAGGAAGAACTCCAAACTGGCAGAAATGGTCCAGTCCAATCAAAGAGATCAGAGACCCACTACAGTGACATTTGTAGTAGCTACAATGATCTGAAGTGTGGAAAACTGAACTATTCCTTAAATACACAGGAGCTTGAGGGAATGATAAGCAAATGCGTCCAGGTGGAGTGGCCAACAGCTGACTGGAAAGCCCTTACCTGTCAAAAGACAGATTGAGAGAGAGCAAGAAACAAAGGAGGTGGAAGGCGGGCTGTGCCAGGCCATATCAGTGACATAATACTGATATGCACATGTGTCAGTCTATGACTCTCACCAAGCATTAGACATTTGGAGCAGGTTAGTGTACATTTGTTTCATAGAGCAACATCAAACATGTGCCTTGCCTTCTTCAGACATTACATGTATTTATCAAATATTCAAATATGTTGGTCACACCAGAGCCACGCTAGGGAAGATACACCAATTCTTATGAATCTCATTGTACAGAAAAGTGCTGCAATTCAAGCAGGCACACTCCTCAAGGAATGCAGATAAATGACCAAAGTAAATATTTTGTTCTCTTCCTGGCGGATGTTAATTTAAATAATGCTGAATATCTGAAACTTTCAAGATTAATGAACTATAATTAAAGATGATGCTGTTATACAATTAAAGTAACATTAAGGTTTAGCGGGGAGACGTTCTTTTTGTCAAGAAACTCTACAACAAAGATTTCACAGATGTCTTTTTATTTCTCAGACAGAAAGGAAATGAGTGTTTACAATCTCCTTAAAGACTTCTCCAAACATGGTAGAGACACAAATGGTGACCAAGGAACACAGGTCATTGACTTCCTCTTCCCCCACAGCTGTAGCTGAGCTTCTGTAGGCTAGTCAGTCTCAGGGCCTCCCTGCTTCCTGACCCTGGAAGCCAGGGAACTCTGGGCTTCCTTGTCTAAAAGAAAGTAGTCATGAACTGTGAAATATCTGCAAGGTATTAGTATTGCTCAGCCACAATGGCAGAGCCCAGCACACAATGCATGGAAGTTCTGCACAGTAGTGCAGGATGACATATCCGGTGTGGGCCAAAAAGAACACATCATCCTATTGTATACTATCATTGTGTGGATGGGTGGGCGCTCTCATTGGAAGAGAGGCAATGTGTGCTCTTTGGCTTTTTCTCCAACTGTCTTAATCCCTACGTTTTCATAGGGGCACTCTGGTTCAGACTTGGCCCATAGAACAGTTACAAAAAAAAAACATCTGACAAAAGCTGGCAAGAAACTTCCTCCCACTCGAGTCAGGCCATCATGGCAGCAACTTTTATGTATTTGTGTTTTGACAGTGAGCTCACCTGAATTTCATCTTATCTGCTCTTCTTCAAATATACCGTAAAGCAGATTCTTCCTATCTCTAGAGGAATGCTCTAATACAATTTCTTTTCCTTGGCACTGTGACAGTTTGGCCTTGGGTCAGGTGAAGATTCTCCTTAAGCAAATGCATAAGTAAACATTATTATACCACTAATTATTGTACTCTAAAGCTATCATAGCGCATGTTGGTCTGCAAGTCAGGGCCAATAGACAGGAAGCACAAAATTAAGTTATTAATGCTCTCTTTATACCATAAAGCTGTACTCGGGACAAAGGTTTGTAAACAGCTTGGATCTCGTTCAACAGGTACACTGATGTGTCAAATGAAAAGTGTGGGAAAGTCACACAAATGGTTTTCATGAAATGTTAGACATGCAATAACCTGCATGTGTAAACATGCACGCTGGTGTTGTTTTGAGCTTCCTGGATGGTTTTGTTTATGTTGTAATCTCCTTAGTGGAACTGGAAGTACATTATAAACTTCTCTATCTAACAACACAGTAGCTGTCGCCCACATGAAATCAACAACCTTGAGCAAGATGTTAAACAAGCTCAGGCTTGACTGAGGGGTCACTGGAGTTTGTTTTAAGCCAAATCCTGGCAAGAAGAAAAATACACAGTATTGCTTAGTGTGGCCTTTGCAGAATGCCTTCTACCATAATAAATGAGGAAATGCTTGTATTTGAAAGGCACAATGCTACTATTACAGTACTAATGTATGTAGCAGCATTAAAATGTGTTACAATGAAACTGCAACATAGATATATAGATATATAGATATAGATGTTATTGGCCATAGTTCTGACCTTTGTTTTCTGACCTGAGGGGTGGCAGGCTTGTGTTCACAGGGTCAGAACACTGTGCTGCTCCTCTAGTCAGTGTGGACAGACTGAGTGGGAGCCAAGCCAGAAGAGCAGCCGTGGTAGCCGGGACCTAAGCCAAACAACGTGGGCACGTATTTCAGCCGGATGCAGCAGGAAGCTCATTCACACCTTTTGACTCACATCTAAAGTGGGCAAAGTTCCCTTGTTACCTGACAAGTAGTCTGTTCAAAGTCATTGTAATGACACAGATGAATAGTTTTGTTGTCCATAGACAAGCAGTAATACTGTAACCAAAGACTGGACAGAGAGGTTTGATGAGCTGATGAGATTTCACATTTCATTTACTTTTATTTTTCAAAAACATCATTTTATCACTGCTTTAATGAGGTTAAATCTAATAAAGCTTAAGGGGTGCAGTAAGTGTTTTGAAAATAACCTTATTAGTCTTTCTAACAAGATGAAAGTTTATGCAGTTTTACAGGTTTCATCCATACTTACTGTTCATTCTTGACTTTGGAAAAAAGCAAAACCTTTGTCAGCATATTCAATTACTTCTTACAGTCTTTGAGTTTCTGCCTTTATATTCTTCCAACATGTGTAATGAATCTTGGCAATTCATCAATAACAGTATATTGATTTTTTGGCTCATTTTGATCTAACCTGAAGTTCTCTTTCAGGTGGCCTGTGACTGACAGGGACCGGCAAGCCCTGGCTGGGCTAGACCAGCTGTACTAACAGGAGGGATATTGATCCTCTCCCATCCCATGTTTTCCTTCCACTAAGACAATCTTCAAACAATGACCTCACTACTGTGGCAACACAAAAACAATCAAGAAGAGAGTCCAGGCTGAGGTAGGGACAGTGTAAGCTGAAGTCAAGGGCATCACAGAGCAAAGGGAGACTGCCATCACACGGGAAGCAATCATCAAACATTTATTGAAATATTTCAAGAGTTTTATGAAAACAAACTCTGGTTTGTGCTTTGCAAGGAGAGAAGAATCATGAAGCAGCCTCTGGTGACTGCACAATATTAAACAACTGTTTGTCTGTCTTGAAATGTGGCAGCTCATGAAGTGAATTTGAGTTGTGCCACTTCTCACTTTGCCAGATTGACCCCCTGAAAAACTGAGAAGTGAAAGTGCCCTGCTTCTTGTCTTTAACACTTTGGGCACTGTTAGCAGTTCTGATTTTTGTTCTGTTTTTTGGGGTTGTTTTTTAGGTTCTGCTGTTTGCATTTGTGGTCAGTCTTTGGCTTCGAATTGTACTATACTTACTACATATTTAGTCTTTTTCTCTTTTGTTTTGTTTTTTGTGTTTTTAATGCATAACCAAGCAGCTTATTGTAATACACTTTGGTAGGTTCACAGGTACAGCTATTATCATCCACAACATCATCATTATCGCTCACTTCTCTTTCTAGTGTGTTGCTGATGGATAACAGCTGTTGTTGAGATGTATTAATCATTAAAAGCTCACATTCTTTTGGCTGAATGATTTATTGGAGTTGTTATCACCAACACAAGGACATAAAACCATGGAAATTGGGGAAGTTTGTGGAAGGGTAGACAGCAACTGAACATCCATATCTAGCCACTAAAGACATACTGTCAAAAAAACCAAAATCATTTTCCCTCAGTTTCTGCCACCTCCAGCGTGATATATTATAAAACATATTTTCCCTCCCTTCCCTCTCCAGCTGTGAAAATATTTTCCCTGTCAAACATCTGTTGGAGGAATGTGAGGACAGAAAGGGGGCCCACTTCCTGTCAGTAAAGCTACAGAGTGGTAGACTCTCCTAGCCCCCCAGTGCATACACAGTTGCTGCCAACAGCTTCTCACAGTAGTTTCACGACCATCCAACCCCACAGGTGTCCTATCATCCTTATACTCATTTACAAACATAGTTTTCTGTGTGTAATAATACTGTACTGAACAGCAGTTTAAACCAGCTGGACCACAGTATAAGCGATGAAAATGAAGAACTCTTTGACCTGTAGGAGAAGAAGAAAAGTTTCCTAGTTCAGTGAGTTCGATTTTAACTTCTGTCAAAGTTGAACCGATGAACTGTTTTGTGAAAAAAGGTTCCCATAAAAAGTGAGGCAACCCAACTCTTCCCTTTCGTTCTATGGAGCTTGATAGACTTTTTTTAATTAACTGTTTTGATTTCCACAAACTCCTAGATCAATCTTATTTCAAGCTGCAGCTGTTTCGTGGAAGAAAAACGACTCAATGCCAAACTCTGCTCTTTCAGATAGGATGATGATATTTATGATACTTAATGTAAATTCCTGAGTTAAAAATAGTTTACAACTTTCCACAATTAACAAATGCTTTCAACAGTTTGGAGTATTCATTTTTCTTGCATTACATTTCATCAGCGAGTCTGTGGCTCAGGAGGTACAGCAGGTCATGCAGTAATCAGAAGGTTGGTTGTAAATGGCCTGTATTTGTATAGCGCTTTACCTGGTCCATATGTACCCTAAAGCACTTTACACTACATTCAGTCAGCCACCCACAAGTTACATTGTAGCCACAGCTGCCCTGGGGCACACTGACAGAGGCGAGGCTGCTGGACACTGGCACCACTGGGCCCTCTGACCCCACCAGTAGGCAACAGGTGAAGTGTCTTGCCCAAGGACACAACGACCGAGACTGTCCGAGCCGGGGCTCGAACCAGCAACCTTCTGATTACAAGACGAACGGCCAACTTTTGAGCCACGATCACCTACGGTTGCTTGAGTCTGCATGCCAAAGTATCCTTGGGCAAGATATTTAACACTGAGTTGCTTCATGTGTTTACTCGAGTCTGAATGGTAGATAGAAATAGATGTTAGATGAGGTGAAGTGCTTCCTTTCTTCTATATCAATTCTGTATATTGTTGTTGTTATCAGTGATATGGCCTTGTTTTCCAGCTTATACGTATTTAGTTTGCTCCATGCACGTTTTGCATTTATTTTGCCTTTATCTGAGTGCAGTTCAGATAAGGCTCTGCAGAAGTCCAT
The DNA here is from genome assembly GCF_057382275.1 of Copadichromis virginalis. Classification (NCBI taxonomy): domain Eukaryota; kingdom Metazoa; phylum Chordata; class Actinopteri; order Cichliformes; family Cichlidae; genus Copadichromis; species Copadichromis virginalis. The sequence continues at coordinate 30,492,796 of NC_140632.1, read as the reverse complement.
CATTCACTCAGAAGTCTTGCACTCAAGGCTTTTTGACCTTCCATCCGTTGTCTGGGTAACCTCCAAGGTCAGAGAGGCCAGGAAGCAGATGGGCAGCAGACTGAGATATCACCACGGGCTGTGGTTAGTTGTGATTGGCCACGTTCCTGTGTGGCTGGGATGATGAGATTGTGTTAGGAGGACAGAGAGTGAGGGGCCTGCTGTTTGGTTTTGGCTACACCGGGGCCTGACTGGAGCAGCTGGGCTGCTGCACAGCGTTCCCATTATTCATGTGAGGACCTGACTCGCAATCCTACATGGAACTGCCCTGTGTGTGCTGCACCAACTGCTTCTTACTGTTGCCTGTCAAGGGTACAGCAATGAAGAGGGTATGCAGAGTGGATAGGCAGGTTTCATGCTGGGAATCCTGAAAGACAACAGCAACACAGTGTGTATCTCTGAGTGTAGATCTGACACAACAGATACTTTTCATGTCAGGGCATTCAGTATGGAAACTGGCTGTAAAATTTTGTAGCTATGTGCAGGAGCTTCATCAATTACGACATCAGCACCTTAACAATTTCATCCAACGCAAGAAATGTCATTGACTAAGTGTCCAGAGCAACCCTGGCCCTAGCTGTGGATGTTGTTTGATAATCCTGTAACACCTATATTTTTCATCTTTTGTGAATTTGAAGGTTTTTGTCTTTATCAGAGGATCAGCTCTTTTATATTTTCAGACTTTTAAAGTTTTCTATTGTCGTGAGCTATATTAATGAAAAGCATGAAATTAGATCCATGTCCCAAGTATAAATACCAGCGCAGCTATTCACTGCATTTCAGACAATGTAAGTCCTTGCCCTAACCCAGGACATAAAGCAATTACCACGGATTTTAGTTTCTCCTTGGCAGTCACTTCAGTGCATACATACTCTCACAGTTACTTTCTACTTAATTTTGTCAATGAACAATCAAAAGAGCAATGAACTCCTTGACTTACGGCATCAAGTAGCTGTTTTACTGATTTACAACATGTCTATAACCTATTTGTTTCTAGGTATAATTCCATTGATTTGTAAAGTAAGGTATATTTCTGTATTGCCCCTGATACACAACAGTGCAGATCACAAAGCACAGACCCAGCTGCATCATTATATATTCCACAGACACTGATTACAGTTTTTGCCTCCTACACTTCCTTTCTGTGGAGCACCAGGACACTTAAGCCTCATTTGGTTGAAAAGCTTGTCCTGTCTTTGCCTTTCTTTTAATGAGAAAGTACCATTCAAATGTGGACAGTGAGCATATGGCATTAGATCTGGGCTAGTCATCACTGTCTGTTTCCTCTGCCCTCCTCTCAGGGTAATAACCTCCTTCCTTGCACGAGTTATGTGGGGGTGCAGTTTACCAGAGTACAGTTCTAAAATATTGTTATTACAAGACCACTCACTACAAGAACCGCTGGACCAAAAGGCTCGAATCTAATCTTAAGTGCAGTGTGATGATGATCTTCTGCGTTTCATCCATAGACTGCTATCATATTTGGAGGAGAGGAGTTCTAAATGATCAACTATAGCTCACAACTTTGAATGGCAACCTGCATCCGTAAACGTGTAGACACAAATTTAAATTCGATTCACAACAACAGTCGCCTCAAGGCACTTTATATTGTAAGGTAGACTCTACAATAATACATACAGAGAAAAACCCAACAATTATATGACCCCCTATGAGCACTTTGGTCACAGTGGGAAAGAAAAACTCCCTTTTAACAGGAAGAAACCTCCAGCATAACCAGGTTGGGGTGCTACAAACTTTGATCTAATCCAAAGTTTGTAGCACAAACTTCTTTGACAGTATGTAAGATGAAGCAAGTCGTGTTATTCGTCAGAGAATTCTATTAAATGCTTGAAAAGTCCCTACAATTGTCTGAGAGGTTGATTTCACAACTCAAATTAGCAGAAGTAAGTTCTGCCAGAGAACTACCAGCAATAGTGCCATTGTCAACATGCCTGATTTGGCATCCTTAACAAACTCAGGTAGAGGAACCAGCTTAAAGTGGTCAAAAGAGGAACCTCATTTTTTCACCCCAACGTTTGAACATGATGTCTAGCACCTCAAAGATACAGTGGTGTGAATATGTGTTGTCCTCTTCCTGATTTTCTTTATTTTTTGTCTGCTTGTCACACTTAAATGTTTTAGATCATGAAACGACTTTAAATGTTAGACAAAGATAACACAAGTAAAGACAAAATGCAGTTTCTGATCTCTCAGTCTGAAAGGTTATAAAGCAATTTCTAAAGCTGAGGGACTCCAACGAACCACAGTGAGAGCCATTATCCACAAATGGCAAAAACGCAGAACAGTGGTGAAGCTTCCCAGGAGTGGCTGGCCGACCAAAATTACCCCAAGGGCGCAGCGGCAACTCATTCAAGAGGTCACAAAAACAAAACCCAGAAAAACATTGAAAGAACGGCAGGTCTCACTTGTCTCACTAAAGTCATTTTCATAAGTCCACCATAAGAAAGAAATTGGACAAAAATATCTTGCATGAGCAAGTTTCTAGACGAAAACTACTGCTGAGCAAATGGAACATAAAGGCTCATCTCAGTTTCCTAGAAAACATCTTGATGATCTCCAAGACTTTTGGCAAAATTCTCTGTGAACTGAAGAGATAAAACTCTAACTTTTTGGAAGCATTTCAGAAAACATCATACCAACATTAAAATATGGTGTTGGCAGTGTGATGGTCCGGGGTTGCTTTGCTGCCTCAGCACCTGGAAGACTTGCTGTGGTAAATTTGAATTCTGCTGTCTACCAAGATATCCTGAAGGAGAATGTCTGGCCATCTGTTCATGACCTCAAGCTGAAGCCGACTTGGGTTCTGCAGCAAGACAATGAGCCAGTCCACTTCTGATTTGCTTAAGAAGAACAAAATGAAGACTTTGGAGTCGTCCTGACCTGAATCCAATTTAGATGCTGTGGCATGACCTTAAAAAGATAGTTCATGTTCAAAAACCCTCCACTGTGGCTAAATTACTATCCATCCATCCATCCATCCATCCATCTTCATCCGCTTTATCCAAGGCCGGGTCGCGGGGCAGCAGCCTAAGGCCCAGACCTCCCTCTCCCCAGCCACCTCATCCAGCTTATCCGGGGGAATACCAAGGCGTTCCCAGGCCAGCCGAGAGATATAATCTCTCCAGCGTGTCCTGGGTCTGCCCCGGGACCTCCTCCCGGTGGGACATGCCCGGAACACCTCACCCAGGAGGTTTCCAGGAGGCATGCTTGCCAGATGCCCGAACCACCTCAGCTGGCTCCTTTCGATGTGGAGCAGCAGTGGCTCTACTCTGAGCCCCTCTCGGATGGCCGAACTTCTCACCCTATCTCTAAGGGAGAGGCCAGCCACCCTTCGGAGGAAGCTCATTTCTGCTGCTTGTATCCGCGATCTCATTCTTTCGGTCACTACCCACAGCTCGTGGCCATAGGTGAGGGTAGGGACGTAGATCGACCGGTAAATTGAGAGCTTTGCTTTTATACTCAGCTCCCTCTTCACCACGACAGACCGGTGCAGCGTCCGCATTACTGCAGCTGCAGCCCCAATCCGTCTGTCGATCTCCGGCTCCCTTCTTCCATCACTCGCGAACAAGACCCCAACATACTTGAACTCCACTTGGGGCAGGAACTCATCCCCGACCCAGAGTGAGCACTCCACCCTTTTTCGGCTGAGAACCATAGCCTCAGATTTGGAGGTGCTGATCCTCATTCCCGCTGCTTCACACTCGGCTGCGAACCGTTCCAGTGCGAGCTGGAGGCCCTCACCCGATGAAGCCAACAGAACTACATCATCCGCAAAAATCAGAGATGAGATTCTGAGGCCACCAAAGTGAAAGCCCTCCGCCACTTGGCTGCGCCTAGAAATCCTGTCCATAAAAATTATGAATAGAACCAGAGACAAAGGGCAGCCCTGGCGGAGCCCATCACCCACCGGGAACAAGTCCGACTTATTGCCGGCAATGCGAACCAAGCTCTTGCAACGGTTGTATAGGGATTGAATGGCCCGTAGCAATGGGCCAGACACCCCATACTCCCACAACACCTCCCACAGGACACCCCGAGGGACACGGTCGAGTCCACAAAACACATGTAGACTGGTTGGGCAAACTCCCATGCACCCTCAAGTGTCCTTGAGAGGATAAAGAGCTGGTCCAGTGTTCCGCGACCAGGACGAAAACCGCATTGTTCCTCCTGTATCCGAGGTTCGACTAGCGGACGAACTCTCCTTTCCAGCACCCTGGCATAGACTTTCCCAGGGAGGCTGAGGAGTGTGATCCCCCTGTAGTTGGAACACACCCTCCGGTCTCCCTTCTTAAAGATGGGGACCACCACCCTGGTCTGCCAGTCCACAGGTACTGCCCCTGATCTCCACGCAACATTGCAGAGGCGTGTCAACCAGGACAGCCCTACAACGTCCAGAGCCTTCAGGAACTCGGGACGGACCTCATCAACACCAGGGGCTCTGCCACCAAGGAGTTGTTTAACTGCCTCAGTGACCTCGCCCCTGGAAATTGGCGGGTCATTCCCCTCATCCCCAGACTCTGCTTCCTCCTCGGAAGACGTGTCAGTGGGATTAAGGAGGTCCTCGAAGTATTCCTTCCACCGCCTGACAATTTTCTCAGTCGACGTCAGCAAAAGACTTTCAGACTGCCTCGAAGAGATTCTGGCAAACCGTCAGGCTAAATTACTACAATTCTGCAAAGATGAGTAGACCAGAATTCTTCCACGGAGCTGTGAGAGACGCATTGCCAGTTGTTGAAAACATTCGATTGCACTTGTTGCTGCTAAGGGTGGTCCAACCAGTTATTAGGTTTAAGGGGCAATCGTGTTTTCACAAAGCACCATGTAGGTTTGGATTTTTTACTTTTTTCTTTTTTTTTACCTTGAAGATGTTTAATAAACACGTTCATTTAAAAACTGCATTTTGTGTTTACTTGTGTTATCTTTGTCTAATATTTTAATTTGTTTGATAATCTGAAACTTTTAAGTGTGACAAACATACTAAAAAATATAGGAAGTCAGGAAGGGGGCAAACACTTTTTCACACCACTGTAGGTTAATATTCTTGTGCTTCAAAATAACAGAATAGCCTGGGATGGAGTTCATTTCTAGGCCAGAATTAATCTTTCAGTCAATCCATGAAGGGAGAACTTTTCTTTTAACATTAAATAATGATGCAATGTGCTATCAATAGATGTGGTCACTTAAGGATTTAGTTCAGCAGCGACCTCAGCTGAACTAAAAACTTGTTAGTGTGTGAATGCAGGTGGTAGTGTTTTCAAAGCAAGGGTGCCTTACTTTGGAATGAAACTCTTTGCTTCCTTAGTATGAGTCACATTACAATGCAGATTTAATATTTGTTCAGAGACTGAGGGGTTATAACCAGAAACACCTGTGTATATGCTGATCATGTCCCAGTGGATAGAAAACAGCCTGTACATCAGCTACTTTTACAGCACATTGTTTTCCAAAGTGTACAAAGAGAAACATTGGGAAGCTACCAAAAATGTCTTGGATGAATCACATCATTAATAATAGCAAATAAAACCCTTTTTTGTTCCTTAAAGATCTGCTCCATGATCAAACCTTTTACTTTTGAGTTTGCTGGACTGTTTCACTGTTGAGGCTCTTTCTTAACTTCATTTTTTAACATTGAAAAAAATGCAGGAGTACAAAATGTACCCGGTTCACTTAATCATTAAAATGTTAACCCACATTGGAATTTATCACACATGACCTTTTCTGTCAAATGGCTTATTACATGAATATGAATTAAATATATGATGGAGGGATTGATGTGTATGGATTTTCCAATTGGACCAGCAGAAAATGGAAAAATATGTCCAGTTTATGTTGAATTATAGTGTTATTGCAGTACTATTGTTGTACTCTGGTTCAAAATCAGCATTACATAGTTTGTCTAATCCAGCAAGCTTGTTTTTAATACTTCATCGAATAATAATTCCATAAATCCCTTTTCTGTGGGAAATTCTGAAAAGCATGTTACAGCATGTTTCCTCTTGATATCAGCACAGTGAAGTAAACTGTTTTATTCAGTTAGTATGAGTAGTGAAATTTTTTCCTAATTTAATATATGGCAGATATGTAATTTTGTTGCAGGTACTGTAGGCACCCACTGCAACTGCTGTAATTTTGTTAAATACAAATACAGCAAATACATGGATTGGACTCTGTTTTCTTTGTTAACTGCCATGATTTAACCACAGACAAGTGAAGTGATTGTTATCTAACGACAATGGTACATTTCAGCAGTATTTAAGTTGCCGTGTTGAAAGCAGGTAGCATAACAACCAAAGCTCCTTTGCGAAAGGATATGTTTTGATGTATCATAAGCAGATGCCTTCATTGCTGACACCCTGCCCTAACCAAACATCTGAATTACCTCACACCAACTGTACATATGCCACACTGAATTCCACTTAGTTGTATAAGCACAGTTAGAACATATTGCTAAACACAAAAGCAAAGTTTGTTATGTCACAGTTTAATCTAATAGTGTGTTCAAACTTAATGAGCTGTAAATGTTCCATTTGCTAGTATTATTACTAGCACTGATTCAAGTACTCAAAGAAGCTCAACACAGTATAGTAATATCTAGCTTTCAGGGAATGCCAAGCACTGAAAAAGTTGTCGATAAAGTGGAACTTTTCTTTCAGCTGGATTTTATTTGTGCAAAAAAAAAATCAGTGAGACAATATGGAACCTTTTATTTGGAGATTTGTTTAGTAGACACGAAACACTGCCTGTATTAAGGATAACTTACACAATAAAGCCCTGCTTTGAAAAAAACTGTCACAGATTTAACTCTGACAACTGTGAAGCTGGATTTAAAAGATAACAGCTTGTAGTGCAGGTCTTTAGAGCATGTTCAGTGCCATCTTGCACAAGTGCAGAATGTGACATCACTGGGTTGGTTAGTTGGTTAGTGCTACTAGACTTACATTAGTTGATCCTAGCTAACTATTGAAAGAAGCGATAACTCATTGGAAAACAAGAAACCTAATACTGAAAAGCAATCTAAAGGGTCACTTTTGTATTGTCCCTGACTGTAGAAATGAGTTTTATGTTTTAAAAAAAACTGAGGCTATACTGTGCATTTTCACTCTCTTTTTCTTTAGCAGTAAGTGGTTCTTCAATGTTAGCTAACTGTGTGTAAGAAAATTCACTTGTTAGCTGAAATGTTAGGGTCTGTAGCACTTTATAAATGAAGACTGTGTGGAGGAGACCCTTTTTGAGTCAGGTGGTTCACCGGACCAATATGCGCTAGGCGAGTGGCTCCAGCAGATCCCGGGAACAACATCGGAGATCTCTCTCCAGAAGAGTGCAGTCCTGGGAACAGCTAAGATACTGCGCAGGACCCTCAAGCTCCCAGGCCTCTGGTAGAGGACCCGAGCTTGAAGGATAAAACCGCCCGCAGGGGCGTGCTGGGTGTATACACACACACACACACACACACACACACACACACATATATATAAAAAAAAAAAAAACACCCAGCACGCCCCTGCGGGCGGTTTATCCTTCAAGCTCGGGTCCTCTACCAGAGGCCTGGGAGCTTGAGGGTCCTGCGCAGTATCTTAGCTGTTCCCAGGACTGCGCTCTTCTGGACAGAGATCTCCGATGTTGTTCCTGGGATCTGCTGGAGCCACTCGCCTAGCTTGGGAGTCACCGCACCTAGTGCTCCGATTACCACGGGGACCACCGTTACCTTCACCCTCCACATCCTCTCGAGCTCTTCTCTGAGCCCTTGGTATTTCTCCAGCTTCTCGTGTTCCTTCTTCCTGATATTGCTGTCATTCGGAACCGCTACATCGATCACTACGGCCATCTTCTTCTGTTTGTCTACCACCACTATGTCCGGTTGGTTAGCCACCACCATTTTGTCCGTCTGTATCTGGAAGTCCCACAGGATCTTAGCTCGGTCATTCTCCACCACCCTTGGGGGCATCTCCCATTTTGACCTCGGGACTTCCAGGTTATACTCGGCACAGATGTTCCTATACACTATGCCGGCCACTTGGTTATGGCGTTCCATGTATGCCTTGCCTGCTAGCATCTTGCACCCTGCTGTTATGTGCTGGATTGTCTCTGGGGCATCTTTACACAGCCTGCACCTGGGGTCTTGCCTGGTGTGATAGACCCCAGCCTCTATGGATCTTGTGCTCAGAGCTTGTTCTTGTGCTGCCATGATTAGTGCCTCTGTGCTGTCTTTCAGTCCAGCTTTGTCCAGCCACTGGTAGGATTTCTGGATATCAGCCACCTCCTCTATCTGCCGGTGGTACATACCGTGCAGGGGCCTGTCCTTCCATGATGGTTCCTCGTCTCCCTCCTCTTTCTTGGGTTTCTGCTGCCTGAGGTATTCACTGAGCACTCGGTCAGTTGGGGCCATCTTCCTAATGTATTCTTGGATGTTCGTTGTCTCATCCTGGACTGTGGTGCTGACACTCACCAGTCCCCGGCCCCCTTCCTTCCGCTTAGCGTACAGCCTCAGGGTGCTGGATTTGGGGTGAAACCCTCCATGCATGGTAAGGAGCTTTCTTGTCTTTATGTCAGTGGCTTCTATCTCCTCCTTTGGCCAGCCTATTACCCCAACAGGGTACCTGATCACGGGCAGGGCGTACGTGTTGATGGCCCGGATCTTGTTCTTACCATTCAGCTGACTCCTCAGGACTTGCCTGACCCTCTGCAGGTACTTGGTGGTTGCAGCTTGCATGAATAGGATGAGGGACCTATATATATATATATATATATATATATATATATACATATATATATATATATATATATATATATATATACATATATATATATATATATATATATATATATATATATGGCATAGTGGCAGTATGACAGTTATTATTTTACCTCCAGAGAGTAAAGCTGTTTCTCTGGTAGTTATTATAGCAAATATTGAAATATGGTGCTGCTTCAGGCGTAGTTTCAGGGCCTGTGTTTTGCAGTTTTTACACAAATTTGTAATATGTTTTTTAAACTCTGAATGTGGAGAATGAGAGCTGGATAGCTATTATTCATTTTGTATTCTGATCTAGGAATGCGTGTAACAATCAGCCCTCCTCTCCCATGTGAAATGCAGGAAACATAAACATCAGCAGTTTATCAGTTTGTTGCTTTTTGCGCACATAGTCTTTATTTTGCATGACTTATTCACATGTGTGCAGTTATATTGACGCATCTTTAGTTGCAAAGCTGGGGCTCATCATCATGATGTTTTTGGGTCTTTTAAACATCACTCTGTGATGACCTCCAGGCACAAGGTGTCTCTGTTTTGGATTTGGTGTGGTGGTTTGTAATGTGCTTTGTTCTTCAGGAGCTGATTGTGGTAATGGGCTGCATGAGCTTCACCTTGGCGCAGTGAGCCTGGCTATAAAATGTCCCTCTTTTCTGCAGTGGGCCTCTGGCTTCTCTCCGGTTCTCTAATTTGCTCTCCATCCTGATTTGGACACCAGTTTCCCAGACTACACCAACTCAGCTATAATATGTGCTTTTGAGCCATTCTGCTTTCTAAAAACTTTGCCACACACCCATGCATGCTTTGCACTATTGATTTGCTGACAAACATTCACTTTAATTATATCCTGCAAAATAAATCATTCTTTACTCGTTACTACCTCATCCAGTCTCCCTCTGTTTTGTTGCAGCCTATGAGCTGTGTTGTAACACCTCTTTCAGGCAATCCAGATTAGGTTGATCAAAGCTGAGCTTGTGCACTGGTAGCACACTCCCACAGATCTGTTCTCTTTATACAGAGCTACCTGCTGCCTTTATGCTATTAGAGCTGGCCCTTCTTTGCATTTCACCCTGTGGTGCCAAGTGCAGTAACAGTCTCTGCAGCAGCACCTTGCCTTCCAGCCTTCTCTGTAGCAGTCACTGACTAGTTCTTGGTACCTCTCCCTATTCTGCTCAAAGGTCTTCTCCATTCACTCTTCCCACAGCACAGTGAAAACATTCTTTGTTGCCTCTAACACCGTCATCATGTCAAGTGTGAGGGTGGTCTTGATGGCATGCTAGGGAGACTTAGGAATTGTCTGCCAAGGTCCACTGACAGCTGGCAGTCCTGTGCAGTGTTGAGAAACCCCAAAGGTGCCTGAGATGTTATTATTGGCTTCTCTCCTTCTCTGATGAAGCTGGTGGCTTTCTTTTTGTGTTTGACCTTTGGCAGTTGGTTATCATATTACAGATGCTCTCGGTGATGGTCTTAAACCACTGATAGCAGCCTTCTCCCAGGGCAACAGCTCAGAATATGCTTGAGGGTCCCTGTCTTCTGGCAAAGGGACAATGTAAGCCAAGCCTCAGCAGTGCTGGTAAGATGGCCCAGAAAGAGCATCATAGAGAATCTGAACCAAGACCCTGATGCAGTGTGGGTCTGTCTGCCATCAGGACTCCATGGCACAGTAATGCTGTCTCTGCTCTCTGATTCCTGCTGGTCATGACTGGCACTCCTGCCCTAGAAACTTTAGGGTTCAAATGCTTTTACCAGCATATACAGCCAAAGAAAACGGGATGACTAATATAGTGGTACCTGGCATGATTTCGACCTCCAATTTGTGTTGCTCTGATGTTATTGACCCTGCTGAAAGTCTCAATCTGAACTGACTGTAAAAAAAAAAGATGGCTCTTACTGTGTCTGGAACATGGTGCCTCTAACATCAGCTTGTGAGATATGCATTACTTTGCTAAGGTCCTGACCTATTTTGATTCTACAAGCAGTGCATTTGAATACAGATTAGGCAGGAGTGGCATTGAGGGATGTAGTTGTCATTAATCTCAGACAAGAGCTTGACAGGAGCTGAACACTGCAAATGGAAATGTCCATCTCTCTGAGTGAGCACTCCGTTTAAGACAAGCAGGTTAAATCATTCGCTCAGAACTTTGAAATGGACACTTTCTCCTGTGTGGGTTCAGTTTAAGTGGGTGGATATAAATTTACAACACAAGGAATGTTGGAATGCACTGTGATGAATCACATACAGAATTGTACTTGAAGATTGTCCATCTGGTTTCAACAGTCTAAATTTGTATTAAATGGATCCATGATTCTTTTTATACTCTGTCAATATCCAAGCAAGTAAGGATGAAGCAAGCTACTGCCAAAGTTGCAGTTCCCACTTGAGACTGGATCCAAAAGCAACTCTTCCCTATGTTAAAATGCCAAAGTTTACAGCAAAAATGGTATGAAAACTGTCACTGTGGACAATTTCATTCTTCTTGACAGCTGTAGAGGAATAAAAAAGGCACATGATATGTTTGCCAGCACAGTTGGCTACACCTCCTCCATTGTGATTGTGGTGTTGTTGCCATTTTAATTGCTTTTAATACAATTATCTGAAACACCATATGGCCTGCTGTCAGATGCAGACTGTCTTGGACACAAATAATTTTAGTTTGAATAGACTTTTATTCAGCACTCTAATTACTCTAATATACAGTCACGACAAACAGTTTAAGGCCACTTGAGAAATGGCAAAAAATCATATTTTGCATGGTTGGAACTTAACAAGTTACCAAGTAGAGCTTCCACATGCAACAAGAAGAAATGAGCATGAAATTTATTGAAAACAATGCTTAAACTGAAACAGGCTGTTTTAAAGCTGATCAAAAGTTTAGCATCATGTGCCTTTAAAAGGCCAAATCTATGCAAAAATGTGGATTCATTGTCATTTTCTGTCAGGTAGTCACACTAACATTGACGTTCTGATGGCCAAGGAAAAAAAACTTTCCCTTTTTTGCATAAGCAGGGTGTCACGCAATGCGCCATCGCTGCTGAGGTGGGACGCAGTAAGACGGTCATTTGGAATTTCTTAAATGATCCTGAGGATTATGGAACAAAAAAGTCAAGTGGAAGACCAAAAAAAATTTCAAAAAAATTTCACCATCCAATTGGCTGTCCGTCAAGACACTGGATGATCCTTCAATCAAATTAAGACCGTTACTGGTGCCGACTGCAGCATCAGACGGCATCAAAGACTGAAAGGCTTCAAAAACAAAAAATGTCTGCAAAGCTCTTGTCTCCTTGAACGGCACAGAACTGACCATTTGGACTTTGCAAGAGAGCACCAAACATGGGACATTGAAAGTTTTAAGAAAGTTTTGTTCTCTGATGAGAAAAAACTGATTCTTGATGGTCCTGATGGTTTCCAATGTTACTGGTATTTCATGATACTAGACAGAGCACCCAGATATATTAATATACATTATCACAGATAGAAAAAAGGAGATTAATATCTGGATCAATCTGCTTACATATTTTCAAGGATTAAGAAAAATTCCCTTGTGATTTGATCACATGGGAATTTTTGTATTGTTGAATCATCCAAAATCTCATCTAAACACTGATAATTTCTCTTTCTCTGTAGCACACCATCTTTCCAACCTTTCCCCTTTTCTTGAATTGTAAAGAACCCTCCTCCACATATCCAGAGTCGAAGGCCCAGATGAAAGTGTGGAGGAATACATTTGTTGTGAACCGACATAGATAAGGTTATCCATCTTTGTGCTTTAACAAAATCAGGTGTCTTGTAGGGATCAGACATTTGAAAGCAAATACAATACATAGTTCATCACTTTCAGCTGACACTTTTCCTTCTTTTGAGGAAGGTTTTCTTTTTTGTCTAAGGATCTATTTACCCTGTTCGAAACCCTGGGGGAAAATACAGTGCTTCTCTATTGACTGGCCTGGGCCATAATTGCTGTATAGCTACAGCTATAACACTCAATAAGGGAGCTTGGCCAGTACTACTGATTTGTGATCTGCCAGCTCTGCCACACAGGTCTTTCTTCTGTCTTAATTTTTTCAAGGGGAGGTTGGCAGGAGTCCTATCCGAGAGCAACTGGGAAACAAAAGAGGAAGACAGCCTCCTTCCTACATTCCAGGAGCACCCTGAGGACACGCAGCAGCTGGTTCCTGTGCTAAAATCTGAGAGCAACACTGCCCTCTAGAGTGTCTGTTGCTGAACCGGCAGCTTAACAGAAAAGTTCGGGAGACACAGTGGTAAACAAGGGGCCCGCTCTGTGTTGTGAGTTTGGTGATAGTGTTGGGCGATGAGAGCAGTGGGCCTGATGACAAATTAGACTGTTTATCTCAACCAGGGTCTGAGTCAGTGCTTTGTTTTCCCATCCCATCATCCCATTTCCCATGCTGTCAACCAACTGCATCTTTGTGTCTCTCTGTGGGCATAGAGGGCATGTGTATGTGTTTGCATGTCTGGCCAAAATCATTAGCATAGATCTTAGTGCTCTGAGGTTAATGATGACACCCAGGGAAATCATTTCAAACACAGTTCAGGGTTTCAAGCTTAGCTTTTTAGCTGATTATCTCAGACTGGGTGAAACCCAGTCTTCTTCCTGCTCTACATGTGTATTCTTGCTTCATCTTGTTTATCCCAGCTGTCGTAGGGTAGGAGGCAGGGTATACCCTGGACAAGTTCCCAGCCTTTTACATGGCTAACACAGAGAGATACACATAACCTTTCATAACCTATGTAAAATATAGAATCACCAATTAACCTAACTCCACCACCTGCAAGAGTACCACCGCACCGCGATGCTGCCCATGTTCTTGCCATATGACATTTAAGGTTTTATGTCTGGTTCTTGAGTAATGGGTTGCTGTTTTCAGAGCAGAAAGATGACTCTCAGAGCACTCTTGTTTTCTGGTTTTGACATGGACCTAGAGCACCGAGGTATTTTTCCACAGATGTAAGAAAAAAGAAATAAGAAAGCCATGTTGACCAGTCAGAACCAACATTCTGAATAAGACACAGGTTTTGTTTTCAGTGACCAAAAGCTGCATTTTCATGTGGACAAAGACCAATATCCAGTATGTATATACTAAATCCTATTATAGTTAGTGTCCATGCTGATAGCAGTAGATTCAACTCAGAAGTAGCTGTATATGATGCAAAGGGGAAAAAACATCTCAGAAATCATTCTGACTTATGCAGGCATATGTTTGATCAGAGCATCAGTCGTCTTCCATTAGAAAAACAGACTTAACAATTTGAGTTTAAACAGATGTTTATGAAACAGAGTATATGTTTATTTTGAACACACATTACTTTATAAAAGTTACTGTGGTGAACCTGCTAGCAAATAGTTGACAGGTTGCACAACAAGCTAGTACAGAGTTCAGTTGAAGTTTAGCTTCAGCTCTCCTGATGAGTAAAGCTTTTTCAGCATTTCTAACTTACTGCAAATGCTTTACTTTTTTGAAGTCTGGTGTGACCAGGATTACTTGATGAATATGAATATGAAACAAAGTCGCACTTCAGTCTCACATGTTAGCATTTTTTCAAAAACAGAGCTGGCCCACCATACATGCTTTATTGTTCTTTTCAACTCTAATTGAGACCACTAAATACCTTTCATATTCTATTCAATAAGAGTTGAAACCATTAATAGATCTCATAAACTAATGAGGACACTGTTTACTGAGGGAATGGATCAAGACAGCCAAGGGTTACTTTCCTATAGATGTCATGTATCCAGACTTCTGCTGCCATTTCTACACTGGCTTAATGTCCATCTTTTCTATACACTATATCAGTGGTACTGGTATCAGGTACATTGTGCCTGCGAGCACGTGGTAGCCCAACAAGATATCTTCTAAAAATACCACTAGTCACCATGGCGATCCCTCTAAAAATTGTAACTGTGTACAACAGCCATACATCACAGCTGACACTGTTTATCCAGGTAGCGTTTTGATGATTTTGTCCACAAAATAAAAGCTCCTGACACTACTGCCCATGTATACAACAATGAAGGGAGTTGAAATCTATCACATGGTAAAGAAGTTCTTTGTGGAGAAAAAGTGGGTGGGGCTGCTCGAGGATACTGAAATCAAATCACTTCATGCAAGTGGACATGAGAGCGTTGGTGAGAGTGCAACATTCAATTTGCATGCTGGACAGATTAAAATCCTAATGTTGCAAAATGACCTCCACCTCAAAGCCCATCACGGTGTACCACACTTTTGTTGCCTTATGGACACAGAATGAACAAAGGTGTATGCACAGCGGCTATGAATGTTGTCTACGTGTTTTGGTTCAACCTACCTCTGTGTATCATCCTTTTCTGACATAAATTTGATCAAGAGCAAACACAGGATATGCTTGTGAGTTAAAATGAAACCAGCATCTTTCTTTAACCCTACATGTAACCTATCGTGCCATTCAATTGTTTGTCCTACAAATGTAATAAAGTACAAAAGTGACATGAATTTAAGATTTAATAATGTTCTAAGAAATGTTACAGCAGTCATTTCTACAACATTATAATAGGTGTGATATCAAGCACAAGGCTACAAATCAATAACAGAGAGAAAAACACTGAAAAAGATAAAACTACAAAGGTTGAAAGCAATTGGTGTACTTTTTTTAGAACAACACTAAACAGAGAGAAGAAACAACTTGGTAACATGAACAATGACATAACATGGATAACAAATAGAGGGAAACAGGACAGAAGACAGGACAAAGCAAGATTCAGGAAACAGGATATAAGTGGAAATAAAACAACAGAAAAAGTAAAAGGTAAAAAAGTGTAAATAAAAATAATAACAATAAAATCACAATAACAATAAACAAACAAATTACAAAAAGTAAAAACTAGTAAAAACTAGCAGAGACTAACCTTTTTTAAAAACCGGGGAAACTTATGGAATTATGGATTAGACAAAGAGGAAACAGCACACACGGGAGAAATAATTAGACATGAAAACAAAAAACAAGAACAACATGAAAAAAGAAGAAAAGAAGAAAACTTCCGTGACACCACGAATAGAGGTCAAAAGACAAAAAGTAAAGCATAAAACAAACAAAAACTAAAGAGGCAGGATACATACAGAGACAAACCATAATGACCTGGGTAAAAAGATGAGGAAACACGAACTAGACAATGGGAAAACAAAAAAAAAGTGACTGCTTCAGTCTCAGCTGACTACAGGTTTCCCCAGTCTTAGAAATAGTACATTTGCATAATGACTAAAACTAGCTATTAGTACTATTAGCTGGTACTATTAGTACCATTCACAGAGTTGGGGAATGGCTGCTATCACAGGATTGTAAGATGGCGAAAGATGTACCCTTAGGCTCCCTTCCCAATTCAGAGATGTTCTTTCTCTTTTCACATAAAAAGCCTCTTTGACTCCCCACTCAAACCAGCGTTCCTCCCTGTTCAGGATGTGTACATCCTTATCATTGAAAGAGTGTCCACTGGCCTGTAGGTGTAAATAGACTCTAGGGTCCTGGCCTGACAAGGTAGATCTTCAGTGTTGTGCCATCTGCTTAGAGGTTCTTTGGTTTTCCCGATGTATAAATCATGGCAATCCTCCCGGCACATAACGGTGTACGCTATATTACTCTGTTTGTGCCAGGGACCCGATCCTTGTTCACAAAGTGACGACCAACCCATTGTTCATTCACTGGACTAGTTTCAGTCATTGTGCAAATGTACTGTTTCTAAGGTTGGAGAAACCTGCAGTCAGCTGAGACTGAAGAAGTCACTTGGATGAGTGACGAAACGTTTCTCCCACTGAAAACACTAAGTCCAGATGAACAGAATCAACTTTTTGGGATTTGCTGAACTGGATAATTGAGCATGCATCAAGACATATAAAATCACTTGAAAATGTATAGTTATCATTTTCATTTGAAAAAGTTTGAAATATTTAAAGCACTGTCAGATTTTTAAGTTGTGTTAAGAAAAGCACAATAAACAGACAAAGTGTACAAATGTGTTTGCAGTTGATGAAAAGCAGCTGACTCACCTGTGTTTCTTTCAGAAGCTCCAGGATGAAGGATGTTTATCGTCTCATACACCAGGTTCTTTGGAAACTTGTTAAGTGCAGCAGTTTGAGAAAAACTATATAGCAAATATTCAGAAGCTGTCTCAGTGTCACAGATGAGTGTGTAAGTGAAGTGTTTGATGATTCTGCTGTGTTCTGCAAACGTGGAACAGGCTCGACAAACCAAAGCAGCTGAAATCTGAACAGAGTCTGAGAGCAAATGAAACGGGAAAGGTTAAAAAGTTTCATGCGATGGAGTCTATATTTGTTCCCATGGAATAGAGTTTATGTGACACATCGCTTCTGTGCTTCCTTTCCAAGCTGTTAGACTACAATTACCTGGATGATTGAGAACCTACGGGGAAAAAATGAAGAAAAATAAACATGACGTAGATAAAAACATGAGGAAACAGGGTGTGCACAAGGATATTTGGCATGAGGACTGGACTTGGGGATCAAACAACCAAGCTTGGTAGATGACCTGCTCTACCTGCTGAGCTACACCCATCCCCAAGAAGAAAAGTGCATATAAAAAACACTCCATTTTACCTTCCACACCTACTATAACTACAGTAGTTTGTAGTATTATGACAAAGATTACACTGATACGCTTCTTTGGACTGCTACAGAACAGGTAGGTTTTTGTGTTAGGTTACATTAATGGTTAAATCCAGCTAAATCGTTGGCTAAATTCTGGCTGATCGGAGCTGGCTTGGCCCTGACTTATCGAAGAATTAAGAAAGCGGAACTGGCTGTTCAAACGCCCACAAGGCTGCCTGCTGGGATTGAAACGATGGAAAGAGGCGTGAGTTTCTCAAAATGGGCTCATTGAGTCAGCACGGATAAGATCTTGGAAAGGTTTACGGCTGCCGTGAATACGAATAAGATCTCTGAGTGCAGACTTGATTACATCTCGGAATGGCTCGCTCGGAATAACATCTCTGGGTGCAAATTGGATGGCATCTCGGGGAGGCACACTGTCGTGAGTTCTCAGAATCGGCTCTTTGAGCACAAGAATGACAACATCACAGAACGCAAGTATGGCGAAGCTCGCGGCTCTCCAACGGGAGATTGAGAGACCAGTGTTGGACTGTAGAACTGCTTTGAAATTCATATGAGCTGTTCGCACTAAAGTAAAAAGCACCATCACTTCATGCGGATACCCTTTCGGCGCCAGCTGCGGTCGCAAGGCTGGAGCCGAACAAAAACACCCTGATAACGACTGTGTTTAGTCTGTTCCTTCTCATTCCATGCAAGGCCACCTGGGTTGGCTGGAAGACTGTTTACTTAGCCTAGCAGGGCGAAGGACACTGTCTCAGCTGAACGCTGGACACGCACACACATACTTATACACTGATATGCACACACTCATCCCCCCTCCCTTTCCAAACGCCTTCGATGCTTGTTCCCTCCTGGGAACACAGCGGGTCTGAGCCCGCGCTGGAATGGTAGCGCTGGGCAGGATGGCTGTTGTGTTTGCTTCGGATTACTCCTCACCCCCCACCCGACCCTGTGGGTTGTCACGTGTTCCACAATGTTGTACTGTGGACATTTATGTGCTTTTTTGTGCAGAGTTTATTTGTTTCCTGTTCTCATGCTGTCCTCCCAGGAGCCCAGCATGAGTAGAGGTCTTTTTTTTCCCTCTTATACTTTCCCATTGTAGTGTATATTTCAGTTTTTTTGGGGGGAGTTTTCTGTAGCGCTACCGATCTCCAACCTGTATCCCCATGTGATGTCTGTGTTGTGTGTGTAAGGTCGGGGGGGTATTATTTCACTGCAGGGCACCCTGCACGTGGCGAATAAAGCCTTGATTGATTGATTGATTGATTGATTAAATCCACAAACACCAATGAATACAGGAATTATGTGCCTTTTTTCTAAGTGTTTTCCCCATGCTATACTCCTACATCTGATCGCAGGGCTTCCCCACCTGACAATTCTTATATTAATTCATGAGTATACTGTATATACAGTGGGGCAAAAAAGTATTTAGTCAGCCACCGATTGTGCAAGTTCCCCCACCTAAAATGATGACAGAGGTCAGTAATTTGCACCAGAGGTACACTTCAACTGTGAGAGACAGAATGTGAAAAAAAAAATCCATGAATCCACATGGTAGGATTTGTAAAGAATTTATTCGTAAATCAGGGTGGAAAATAAGTATTTGGTCAATAACAAAAATACAACTCAATACTTTGTAACATAACCTTTGTTGGCAATAACAGAGGTCAAACGTTTACTATAGGTCTTTACCAGGTTTGCACACACAGTAGCTGGTATTTTGGCCCATTCCTCCATGCAGATCTTCTCGAGAGCAGTGATGTTTTGGGGCTGTCGCCGAGCAACACGGACTTTCAACTCCCGCCACAGATTTTCTATGGGGTTGAGGTCTGGAGACTGGCTAGGCCACTCCAGGACTTTCAAATGCTTCTTACGGAGCCACTCCTTTGTTGCCCAGGCGGTGTGTTTTGGATCATTGTCATGTTGGAAGACCCAGCCTCGTTTCATCTTCAAAGTTCTCACTGATGGAAGGAGGTTTTGGCTCAAAATCTCACGATACATGGCCCCATTCATTCTGTCCTTAACACAGATCAGTCGTCCTGTCCCCTTGGCAGAAAAACAGCCCCATAGCATGATGTTTCCACCCCCATGCTTCACAGTAGGTATGGTGTTCTTGGGATGCAACTCAGTATTCTTCTTCCTCCAAACACGACGAGTTGAGTTTATACCAAAAAGTTCTACTTTGGTTTCATCTGACCACATGACATTCTCCCAATCCGCTGCTGTATCATCCATGTGCTCTCTGGCAAACTTCAGACGGGCCTGGACATGCACTGGCTTCAGCAGCGGAACACGTCTGGCACTGCGGGATTTGATTCCCTGCCGTTGTAGTGTGTTACTGATGGTGACCTTTGTTACTTTGGTCCCAGCTCTCTGCAGGTCATTCACCAGGTCCCCCCCGTGTGGTTCTGGGATCTTTGCTCACCGTTCTCATGATCATTGTGACCCCACGGGATGAGATCTTGCGTGGAGCCCCAGATCGTGGGAGATTATCAGTGGTCTTGTATGTCTTCCATTTTCTGATGATTGCTCCCACAGTTGATTTTTTCACACCAAGCTGCTTGCCTATTGTAGATTCACTCTTCCCAGTCTGGTGCAGGTCTACAATACTTTTCCTGGTGTCCTTCGAAAGCTCTTTGGTCTTGGCCATGGCGGAGTTTGGAGTCTGACTGTTTGAGGCTGTGGACAGGTGTCTTTTATACAGATGATGAGTTCAAACAGGTGCCATTCATACAGGTAACGAGTGGGGGACAGAAAAGCTTCTTACAGAAGACGTTACAGGTCTGTGAGAGCCAGAGATTTTCCTTGTTTGAGGTGACCAAATACTTATTTTCCACCCTAATTTACGTATAAATTCTTTACAAATCCTACCATGTGAATTCATGGATTTTTTTTTCACATTCTGTCTCTCACAGTTGAAGTGTACCTCTGGTGCAAATTACTGACCTCTGTCATCATTTTAAGTGGGGGAACTTGCACAATCGGTGGCTGACTAAATACTTTTTGCCCCACTGTATTATGGAAAGCAACGGAAAACATAAGTTCCAAGGTAAAGGTAAGACATAAATTCAGGAAGGATTTAATTCAGGAAGTTTGTATCAAAATAGGAGCCCACCTTATTACTCAGTACCCTTAAAGTTGCTCTCAGTTTGTAAAATGTTGGTGACCCCGGCACTAAAGGTTTAGTTATTGTAATTAATGTATTGATTTGGTGATGCTCATGTGATTTGACTGAAGGTGAGAGATGTTAGTCAGGTGAGAATCAGCTGAGAGTCAACATCTCTGTGCTATGTTAAGGAAAGTCTAAGGCACCTCAAAGCAGGCTGTGCAAACATGCATAACACTTGAATGCTTGACTGATCGAATAAGTCTTCTTTACAACATCGGCCACTTTCTTTTTTACTTGACCATATCCAGAGCAGAGGTACAAAGAGAACAACCAACAAGCCTTGGGTCTGTTATTTATGAATGTTAAAACATATAGTGTATTATTTAGTATTGTTATTGGGCTTACTGTATTCTTGGTTATAACTCTTACACGCATTTCAGACAACTAAAATCAGCTTAAGTGAAGTCTGACTGTGTCAAACAGTAATGAAGATGTCAGAGAGACTCAGCTCAGACTGCAGGTGTTTTCACTTGGCAGATCGAGCGGCCGGCTGGACTCACTGTGAGGCTCCCTTCTAAAGATAAATGAAAAGCAATTTGTTACTCCTGCCAGACTAGACACTGACAGCATCTGGTCAGTGTGTGAAACCATTTAGATAAAAATGAATTTGGTGACCCAGAATTTCTGCAGGCCTGGTTTTCCATGACGGGAGAGATGGATTAAGTTTGTGGTGCAGATACGGAGCAGGAAGGTGGAAATAAAATGAAGTCAATTTGAGTTTGTGCAGTGGCAGACAGGTTGATGGAGAGCTCGGTCTGTCTTAGGTGGAGATTGGTTTGTCTTTTAGGGCAATGTGTGATGCTGGACCCACTCAGAGACTGTGTTGTGGACAGTACGTAGATAGACTGAAGTGGAGTCTGCAGCTCTTTGATGTGTGGGGTCAGAGAGGTTAAGATAAAGAGGTTAGTGGAACCAGCTGTGAATGGGTTTTTTGGCCAGTCTTGTCTGAATGCATATAGAGTAAGCCAAACACATTCTACTATGTGATGGAAAAATCAGTATGCACAGGTCATTAGAAAAATATTAAAGAGCAAATCAATTGTCAATTTGTTGAGCAGTAAAAAAAATTTCAGTACAAATTTCAAAGTCACCTGATTGTTAGCTGGACGCACAGTTTTTAAAGAAAATAATGAAATGTGGCCCTTCCATCCATCCATCCATCTTCATCCGCTTTATCCGAGGCCGGGTCGCGGGGGCAGCAGCCTAAGCAAAGAGGCCCAGACCTCCCTCTCCCCAGCCACCTCCTCCAGCTTATCCGGGGGAATACCAAGGCGTTCCCAGGCCAGCCGAGAGATATAATCTCTCCAGCGTGTCCTGGGTCTGCCCCGGGGCCTCCTCCCGGTGGGACATGCCTGGAACACCTCACCCAGGAGGCGCCCAGGGGGCATCCTTGTCAGATGCCCGAACCACCTCAGCTGGCTCCTTTCGATGTGGAGCAGCAGCTGCTCTACTCTGAGCCCCTCCCGGATGGCCGAACTTCTCACCCTATCTCTAAGGGAGAGGCCAGCCACCCTTCGGAGGAAGCTCATTTCTGCCGCTTGTATCCGCGATCTCGTTCTTTCGGTCACTACCCACAGCTCGTGGCCATAGGTGAGGGTAGGGACGTAGATCGACCGGTAAATTGAGAGCTTCGCTTTTACACTCAGCTCCCTCTTCACCACGACGGACCGGTGCAGCGTCCGCATTACTGCAGCTGCAGCCCCAATCCGTCTGTCGATCTCCGGCTCCCTTCTCCCATCACTCGCGAGCAAGACCCCGAGATACTTGAACTCCTCCACTTGGGGCAGGAAATGTGGCCCTGTGCAATTCAAACTTTTATTTCCCTGCTGTGTTTTACACGTTTTATTTATCTGAGTTTATTTGACCAGGTGGCTGTTTTTAGAATAAGTAGACCTGAGCATCTTTGGGCTTGAAACTAAGGGGCTTAAAACTCTTCTTTAAAAGTCCTGTGTTTAAAAAAAGATCAGATTTGTGGTTAAAACAAACAACTATAGTTTTCATAGCTTTAATAATTAATTTGTCAGTTAAAATGATTAAAATGTAATGGCTCAAAGAAACAGTACTTCTGGTAGTCTGATGATAATGTCCTTTGCCATCTCATCAGGTTGTGTGTTTGGTGGTGTTTGGATGTGTGCATTGTTAAGTGAGGATGTATGATTCCTGCTTCTGGGTCTAAACTACTCTGAGTTTATTAAGGCTGTTGTGTTTTTAACATGTTTTGTATCTTGTTCTATTTAATCTGAACAAGCCCCTGTCTCGGTTTTTATTATCACTATTCATTTTAAAGCTCGGTTTTTAAAACCTTAAGATGTAACTACAGCCCACCACGTGTAGCAGTATATTGATGACTAACCTCAAATTGTGGATGGATGATCTTAGTTGTTCTCTTGACTGAAGTTTGGTCCATTTACAGCATTGTGCCATGCGATTGCATTTGTCCCTAACTTTTGGGAACCCTCACATTAACTTTTATTGAGTGGAAAAAAGTTAGCGTTCATCCTCTAGCTTCACTGTTTTTATATTATGCTAACCATAGCTGTGTAACTCTGTTAAACTTCATAAATTCTGTTTTCATGGATGCCTGCATGTTAAACTTTATTGTTACACGTGTAGAGCAGCCACACTGATCATTTTATTAAAGATGAAAGAATTTAGACAGTTTGTAACTCTCGGTGATGCCGCAGTATTCGTTTGACTTTGACTTTTGGGACCAAAGGCGGAGTTTGGCCAGTTGCTTAAAGACTTGAAAAGTTTTGAATGAATTCTCATAAAACTTCATAGGGGTGGAGAGTGCGGACATGTTAGAAATTTACTTACATCCACTAAGGTCTCCAAGGTTAACTTAATGATTTATCAGTTGAAAATTGACAGAAAGCTATATTCAGTTAAATTCAGTTCAATTGTATTTTTATATAGCACCGAATCACAATAACAGTTGCCTCAAGGCACTTTATATTATAAGGTAAAGACTCTACTGTATAAATATTCAAAATATGACACATTTTATTTTTAACATATATCCTAATTTCATGTAGAGCTTTTTGATACTATGTTTCCTACTGCCATTGTTAGTACTGACAACATATAAGCATATAGGAAGTGGTAAATAGGGATTCTAAATATATATATATATAGATATTGTAACTTTATGACTGTTATGTACATTAGAGCAACAGATTATAATTGTTTAAATATATAACTATTTTAATAGATGTACAATTTTTCTGATTTTTTTGTAAACAAAAGAAAAACCCTTCTGATCATAAAACTAACATTTAAATAAATTTACTAAACAGTAAAATGAATGCTTCACATGTACCATTTCCACATAAATACAAAATAATTGTGTTCAAAATTATGTCAAATTATGTACTTAATTAGTTGCCCAAGTGTATTTGTATAAAATAAAGACTTTTGTTCAGTCATGGATAAAAGATTTTAAAGGATAACAAGCACTAATATTACATTCATGATTTCCAAAAAGAATTTCTAATTTGGATTGGTGAGTCCACAGTTTTCCACTTCACAAAAGCGTCTTCGGGATAGTGGAGGCACCTGTGGTTCTGGTTTAGGTATCTTTTAACTTGCAGTGGCATTTTACATGCTAAGAGTTAAGATTTAACTAAGAGTTAAGATAATATATTATACTGGCCTGAGCTTCACTCAGCAAATCACTATGGCACTGCCAGTATTTTCACATGTGGTTTGCAGCAATCTTATCTGTCGGGTAGTTTCAGTTTTACATGAGTGAAGATTAAATCATTCAGTTTTCCCATTAAGTCAGACCTCTGCTCTACATTTTGGAAATCACTCTCTCACACCCCCTCCTCCTTCCATCTGTTTCTAATCAACGCTCTCTGTCAAAACTAAGATACACTTCCCTGAAGAGGCAACTCACACACAGGAAAGTCATGAAAGCAGTCTGCAAGCTAGACCTTGACTGCAGGATCCCACAGGAGTATTCTTTATCATAGTATATCAACACCTAGGTCCAGAATTTCAGAGAAATTAACATCTGTGGTTGTGTTCCAACTGAGTGTTCAAGGGAATCATGTCAGGCTGTTTGGCACTGACAAATACGTAACTAAAGATTTCAGTCATTGGTTGTACACTCAACAAAAATATAAACGCAACACCTTTGTTACTGCTCCCATTCCCCATGGGATGGACGTAGAGACCTAAAATTCATTCCAGATACACAATATAACCATCCCTCCCAAACAGTGGTCACAAATCAGTCCAAATGTGTGGTAGTGGGCACATCTGCTATATTGAGATAATCCATCCCACCTCACAGGTGTGCCACATCAGGATGCTGATCTGACATCATGAGTAGTGCACAGGTGTACCTCAGACTGCCCACAACAAAAGGCCACCCTGGAATGTGCAGTTTTGTCTCACAGCAAAATGCCACAGATGCCACAAGCAATGAGGGAGCGTGAAATTGGCATGCTGACAGCAGGAATGTCAACCAGATCTGTCGCCCGTGCATTGAATGTTCATTTCTCAACCATAAGCCGTCTCCACAGGCGTTTCAGAGAATATGGCAGCACATCCAACCGGCCTCACAACCGCAGACCTCGTGTAACCACACCAGCCCAGGACCTCCACATCCAGCAGGTTCACCTCCAAGATCGTCTGAGACCAGCCACCCAGACAGCTGCTGGAACAATTGGTTTGCACAACCAAACAATTTCTGCACAAACTGTCAGAAACCGTCTCAGGGACGCTCAACTGCATGCCCGTCGTCCTCATCGGGGTCTTGACCTGACTCCAGCTCATCGCCGTAACAGACTTGTGTGGGAAAATGCTCACATTCGATGGCGTCTGGCACGTTGGAGAGGTGTGCGCTTCACAGATGAATCATGGTTCACATTGTTCAGGGCAGATGGCAGCTGGGAATGCCCCAGTTCTTGCATGGCCAGCATACTCACCGGACATGTCACCCATTGAGCATGTTCGGGATGTGCTTGACCGGCGTATACGACAGCGTGTACCAGTTCCCACGAATATCCAACAACCTCGCACAGCCATTGAAGTGGAGTGGACCAACATTCCACAGGCCACAATTGACAATCTGATAGACTCCATGCGACGATGTGTTGCACTGCATGAGGCAAATGGTGGTCACACCAGATACTGACCGGTTCTGGGTCCCCAGACCCCCAATAGCGCAAAAAACTGCACATTCCAGGGTGGCCTTTTGTTGTGGGCAGTCTGAGGTACACCTGTGCACTACTCATGATGTCAGATCAGCATCCTGATGTGGCACACCTGTGAGGTGGGATGGATTATCTCAATATAGCAGATGTGCCCACTACCACACATTTGGACTGATTTGTGACCACTGTTTGGGAGGGATGGTTATATTGTGTATCTGGAATGAATTTTAGGTCTCTACGTCCATCCCATGGGGAATGGGAGCAGTAACAAAAGTGTTGCGTTTATATTTTTGTTGAGTGTAGTTGTGCTTCCATTGAAATGTGTCCAGTTTGATCAAGGACAGTAATATTAAGTACAATTAGGTAGAAAATTCGTTGGGCGGAGACACATCTATGGCTACGTTCACACTGCAGGTCTTAATGCTCAATTCAGATTTTTTTGATCAAATCCGATTTTTTTGTCTGCTTGTTCACACTACAAATAAAATGTGACAGCAAACGCGCTCTAGTGAACGCTCAAAGTGGCCCGCATGCGCAAAAGAAGATGTCACACATAACGCGCTCTGTTTAGACCCAGAGCAAACAATATTGTTTGACTGATGGCCCTTAATGTAAAGACTTCGGACTTTACGTTTCCCAATTTTTGCTTTAAGTTATTTTGTTATTTACATAATAATGTAAATAACCTAATAATTATCCTTATTGCTGTTTTAGAGGAGCGGTGCTTTAAAGGATTTGCAGATTTCTTTCAGATTGGCAGATTATACAGTACAAATAAAATGTTCACGCTTCTCCAACGTTTCTTCCCAACAGTTTCACTAACATCTACACGGGATGGCCAGGAAGCGTCCCAATGTCTTCTCGGGCGCTTCTCCGGCGCTGATAATTGGCGTCTGTCTTGTGTCAGTGACATAAAAGACGGATTTAATGCGACATGACCGTTCAAACAGCAGTCGCTTTCTAAAATGTATCGGATTCAGTACCACATACGAAAGTGACCCAGATCGGATTTGAAAATATCGGATTTGTGCCGTTCACACTGTCATACCATGATCGGATATGGGTCGCAGGGTCAAAAAAATCGGATTTGATGCGCTTTCGCCTGCAGTGTGAACGTAACCTATAGGTTTTCCTCTGTATACCGCCATGTTGCTTTTTGTACAAACTTGCAGCTTTGATTCAGATTTCACACATGCATAGAAGCCCATTTTCAGATACTCAAAATTACCTGGGAAAAACATAACACAACATAATTTTAAATACAAGGATTGTTTTTAATACTTGGATGAAAACCCCAATGACTGCCTGAAGTCTTGAACTCTTGAGATGCACTGCCAGGCCTTTACTGCAGCCAAATGCAGTTAGTCCTAGCTGGTTGGTCTGTTTGCATGTATTTTGTATTTAATAAAGACAAGATTGGGGTGAACACAGGTGACCAACTTGGCCATTAAAGAAGATCTTCTTTGAGAAACTCTTGATTTGCTTCTGGAGTATTTTTGGGTCGTTTGCACTGTGATGATCAATCCAGTCAGTTTTGAATCTGTGCAGAGTTAGCCATGTGCACTTCAGACTTCATCCTTTTTCTGCTATCAGCAGTTACATCATTCAAGCATAATTCCAGTTTAGTTGAATCAATTCAGCAAAATGCTCACAACACTGAGTCTTTCTCACACCGTTTGAATTCCTGGTGTGTAAAATAATGTACTTTTGTCAAAGCCACCAGTGCTTCTCAGTTACACTCGAGGGGTCAGCTGGCAGAGGTGTGCGACATGCCTGGTCATGACCTTAGTAAAATGGAGCTGTCCCTCCCAGCACATGATTTTTGAATGTCTAGAGTTGCTGTTACACAGTCTTGCCTAAACATAAAGGGAGTGCAGAATTATTAGGCAAGTTGTATTTTTGAGGAATAATTTTATTATTGAACAACAACCATGTTCTCAATGAACCCAAAAAACTCATTAATATCAAAGCTGAATGTTTTTGGAAGTAGTTTTTAGTTTGTTTTTAGTTTTAGCTATTTTAGGGGGATATCTGTGTGTGCAGGTGACTATTACTGTGCATAATTATTAGGCAACTTAACAAAAAACAAATATATACCCATTTCAATTATTTATTTTTACCAGTGAAACCAATATAACATCTCCACATTCACAAATATACATTTCTGACATTCAAAAACAAAACAAAAACAAATCAGCGACCAATATAGCCACCTTTCTTTGCAAGGACACTCAAAAGCCTGCCATCCATGGATTCTGTCAGTGTTTTGATCTGTTCACCATCAACATTGCGTGCAGCAGCAACCACAGCCTCCCAGACACTGTTTTCCCTCCTTGTAAATCTCACATTTGATGATGGACCACAGGTTCTCAATGGGGTTCAGATCAGGTGAACAAGGGGGCCATGTCATTAGTTTTTCTTCTTTTATACCCTTTCTTGCCAGCCACGCTGTGGAGTACTTGGACGCGTGTGGTGGAGCATTGTCCTGCATGAAAGTCATGTTTTTCTTGAAGGATGCAGACTTCTTCCTGTACCACTGCTTGAAGAAGGTGTCTTCCAGAAACTGGCAGTAGGACTGGGAGTTGAGCTTGACTCCATCCTCAACCCGAAAAGGCCCCACAAGCTCATCTTTGATGATACCAGCCCAAACCAGTACTCCACCTCCACCTTGCTGGCGTCTGAGTCGGACTGGAGCTCTAAGCCCTTTACCAATCCAGCCACGGGCCCATCCATCTGGCCCATCAAGATTCACTCTCATTTCATCAGTCCATAAAACCTTAAAAAAATCAGTCGTGAGATATTTCTTGGCCCAGTCTTGACGTTTCAGCTTGTGTGTCTTGTTCAGTGGTGGTCGTCTTTCAGCCTTTCTTACCTTGGCCATAGTCTCTGAGTATTGCACACCTTGTGCTTTTGGGCACTCCAGTGATGTTGCAACTCTGAAATATGGCCAAACTGGTGGCAAGTGGCATCTTGGCAGCTGCACGCTTGACTTTTCTCAGTTCATGGGCAGTTATTTTGCAACCCTGTTGACTATTTTGAATGAAACGCTTGATTGGTCGATGATCACGCTTCAGAAGCTTTGCAATTTTGAGACTGCTGCATCCCTCTGCAAGATATCTCACTATTTTTGACTTTTCTGAGCCTGTCAAGTCCTTCTTTTGACCCATTTTGCCAAAGGAAAGGACGTTGCCTAATAATTATGCACACCTGATATAGGGTGTTGATGTCATTAGACCACACCCCTTCTCATTACAGAGATGCACATCACCTAATATGCTTAATTGGTAGTAGGCTTTTGAGCCTATACAGCTTGGAGTAAGACAACATGCATAAAGAGGATGATGTGGACAAAATACTCATTTGCCTAATAATTCTGCACTCCCTGTAGTCAATTAGTTTTAGTACCTAAACCTAATCAGTGGGTAGAAGTCAAAGTACTTACCCAGTGAAAATCAGTAACAGGTTTTTCACTCCAGTGTAACTGCAGCGCTCCCACCATCTTATTCACAGGATCATACTGAGTCTTCAACACTCTGTTAAGCATGGTGTGTTTTTGTATTACAACTGAGATCGGAGGTCTTTGCTCTGATAGAGGTTACAGTTTTCTCTGTGTTCAGAGAGTAAGGAAACACCACAGGCAGGAGGCGCAGGTCTGACCCCTTGGACTTTTTGGCCTCTTAGGTGTCTGAAACTAAAAGCAGTGTGGAGAAGCATGTAGCAGGCTGCTTTCAGAGTCACTGCGAATTAATAATTCATTCTTTGTCTTTCTTTTTTGGGAGGGGAAAGAAGTTACTCAAATGTAACTTTGCAGGAAGTCAGTTAGAGAAATTGTGATGAATGCTCAAACTGCTCAAACATAAGGGTTTGTTTGTAAACCATTTGCAATGGTTTTATGTACAGCCAAAATAGTTCACAAGATCTCATTTGTAATTATTAGAATTGCTGTACTGCAGGACAGACATCAGAAATACATGTGTTTGCTGTCAGTAACTCCCTGTGGTTGTGGCAAAGCTTTACCGATTATATTAAGTCAAAGCAGTGCAGATGGATTTCTCCCTGTTGGTTTTGGCTCAGAGAGCGGTGTTACTCTGTGTTATACACTGTGCCACGCACACTGTATCCCTTGGCTGCCAGACCCAGCAGTGGCCTTTGATTACATGAATAGCCTTAGCTGAATAGGTTGGCAGAGAAGACCACCCAAAGGGACAACCTCGTTGCTTTGTGGAGAAGTTAAGAATGCAGTGCTGCTGCTGTGAAAACCTCCCCTATCACTGCCTATGACCCTGGCCCATGAGTGATCGTTGGTGTTTATACTGTGGCTGTGCTGAGAATACCAATGTGAAGCCGACCAAACATGGAGAGAGAGCCTCCACCCTCTTAGTGAGCTGGTGAAATAAACAGAATGTGGATGAAGTAACATTAACTTCAGCCTCCTGGTTGTTAGTGCAGTTCAAGGCTATTTACTTTTCATAGAAGTTTTATGAAGGCTGAAATTGCATTCAGAAAGTCCTCACTTAAGTACACATTTATTCTTAAGGCAGCAATTAACTCTGATATGGCATCACTGCTTTTTCAGGCAGGTAACACAATGCTAGGCAAAAAAAAGTGATTCAGAACTTCAGCTTTATTGCTGAACTACACAACCCTAGAACAAGATGCAACAATGCAACACAAAACCAAGGCATGACTAGAACTAAGAACTAGACCACACAGCGAGAGGGAAGACATGACAACATGACAAAGAATAGCAAAAGACTCAGTCAACATATACACAAGAGGTAATCAGAGCAGATGACACATCCAGGGAATATGGATAATCTAACTGATGGAACATGACGCATGGGAGGCAAGGGAATGTCAAAATAAAGGGAAAACACACAGAGGGATGAATGTGGGAACAGGAAGGAAACAACACATGGACCAGGACTACAAATGTATCATCTAGACAAGACAGGGAAAGCACACAGACACTAAGGAGAGACGCTGAAGACAGAACACAGAGACAAGACAAAGACAGACTGGATATGGATCATGTGAAATAACTGTAATACTTAAAATACTGTAGGAGTGAAAAGAATTCCGATTTTATGTCATTTTTCTGTTCAAAGGGGTAAACCTAGCCTGGCCTAACAAGCCTCTTAATGCTGTTGTTTTAATGCATCACTGCCAAACATAACTAGTGTTTATTGGTTACTTGAGACATGGTGCATAATGGGACATATTTGGAACTGCCTACAACACGATCTTTGTGGTGTTAAAAAAAAAAGTCTGTCTTGGGACCAGTGTGACTCGCAGAGTCATGAGTTATACCTACCCATCGGTTTGAATCTGAATCTAAAAATACCTTCCTCAGACTCTGACAATGCCTTCTTTGTGCTGGAAGTGTCATGCTAAGTCTCTTCCTGTTAACAGACTCACACTGTGTCTGCAAACTTTGCAGCTTTTGATGATCGAACCTTGCAAAACATAGAGAAGGCTCATGTCTGGGACTGTGAAGAGAAGATGGGCCAGAAAATCAGAGCAGCTTTTTCTTTTCGGCCTGCTGAGCGCAGAGTGAGTGTTGAAGCTTTAGACCCTCTGCCCACCCTGGCTGACCAGAGGGGAAGGGGAAGGGGAGGGGGAAACAACAGAAGGAGGGATCCCGTGTTGAAGGTGAAAAGGGTGCCAAAGTCCTGCAAATGGAGACAAGGGTTTAACACTCAGTCTGACTCTGACGGTTGAGTTGGGGATTGAACAGTTTGGATGGCCTAGCGTGCTCAGCAGACACAAACCCTCTGTGGCTCATTTCCCGCTCCCTCTGCTGTTCTGTCTCTCTCACTGTTTGTCTCGGTTTCCAGTCTTCCCATCTGTATGTGATTTAGGCACAGGCTCAGGGGAGAGGCAGGTCCACTAGGGGAGAGGAATCGGGGCAGAGAGAGAGAGAGAGAGAGAGAGAGAGAGAGAGGGAGGAAGGGAAGCAGTCAACACAAGTTTGTTTTACAGGACTCAGCTAGGGCCGGGATAAGGGGCAGTGGTGGATCTGGACATCGCAAGCTGTGGAAAAGCGAAGCCAGAGGGTGCAGCCGATCATAAGGAGCTGCCCAGGGACTTCCCTACAGCCAGTGGACACTGATTGAGACTTAAACGGAGGATCAGTGGGCAAATACAAATATGGCAGCAAAATCTCTGCCCTTCTGCTTTCTCTGCATCTTCTTATCGATTGCAAGAATAACTTCTGGGGAACAACAGCAGTCAGTTCTCAAAGTAAGACACATTTGGTTTTCCTTCTTTTTGGCTTGTATACTGTGAGTGTTATCAGTTTCTGACTTTCTATGAGTTATGATTGAGTACACAGGCTTTTGGGAAGCTGGAAATGATGTCTTGGGAGTTTGGGTTCTTTGCAAAGCTCTCTGAGGATACAGAAACTTCACAGTGGTCTTGCAGTGGGTTCGCATGTGTGTTTATACCATCAGAGGTACCCCAAGACAACAACTCTGATAGGCTTTGAGTTACTGTATGTGATTCAGGCACAGCCTGCTCCTCCTGCCCCTCCCTGACAGTTCTCTAATGGAAAGCAGCTACAAAATGTTGAGCAACAGCACGGGGAGGGGGCACAATATGCAGTAAGGGCATGGAAGCCATTAATGACTACTGGCACACACTCTACAGTTCCATTGGCAATAGCTTTAATACTTGTAAGCTCACACGCTTAACTTAAAAGTATTGAATTTACGATCATAATAAACTTAGACCGTGGGGAAAGATGCATGGAGATAAATAATGTGATAATGTGAAAGTCTGAGGTTGTTGCATGTGCATTTTCACATAATATAAAAACCCTGGCATGATCATACGGCACAACACTGGTCTTCTTTCTTCTTCTTTATGTTATAATACGACTCAGGCCGGTGTTTGTTTGTGAGTGCAGACAACAGCTGGTCTTCTAGCAAAGCAGTCAAAGATGTGTTTCTTTCCTTCAGTGTTCAAAGAATAACTTGCTATTAGATCCCGAAATCAAAGTTTGCTCCGAACCCACAAGTACTCAAATCTTTGACGGACTTCTAAAAGTCCATTTATGTATCTTCATTATAGGCTGTTCTGTTTATGATGACCCAGTGCCTGATGTAAGTACAATGACTGCATTGTCTTGTGCAGCTACTAGACCTCGAAAGTGGTTATGGTTAAGGGCAGTGTTTACGGACCTTGCTGAGCTTTGCTTTTCTTGTCTAAACAACAGAAAAAAATATAGCAAAGGTCTGACACAGGACAGTAGAGAGGAAACTGGACTTTGCTGGAGTCTCATCAGAGATGGTCTCAGTGAAAGAGTACTTGTCGTGAAGTCATTCTTCAGGAATAGAAACAGGGAGAAAAAGGCTTAAATATGCCAGTGAGAAAAGGCAGTGACAGGTTTTATCTAGTGGTGAATCCAAATGTAAAATTTTATGCTCATATCATCATCAGTATGTACAAAAGATGTGTGTCTTCAGCCATCTTTAAAACACGTTCAAGGCCCTATCATAGTTTGGGGCTGTATTTCAGCCAGTGGTGTTGGAAGACTTGTCAAAATTGATGGAATTATGAAATCAGAAAAGACTGGTAAAAGAAATTACAAGGAAAGAGGTCAAAGAGGGTTCAGACTTTATTTAAGAAAAAAGCTGATTATACCAAATACTGATTTTCAAGCTCGTTGGAATTGGACAAACGCTGTTTTTACATTCTGTACTGTAATTCCAAAAAATATATGCATGTTTTAAAACATCACAAGTATAAAAAAGTGATCGGTGGGTGGTTCAAGACTATTGTATAATACTGCAAATCACTGCAAAAATTAAGTTTTTGTGGTGCCTTGGTAGTGCTTGCAACACATTCTTAACATAATATAAATTTATAGTTAGAGATAAATCTAGCACTTTAAGCAAATAGGGATATTTATTAACTATAACTTAACATTGTGATAATAAATATGAGATCTGTATGAGCAAAGTCACTTATAGTCGGGATGAGATTCTCATGACCCAGGGTATATCCGGATGTTCAGAAGAGTTACAATGACTAAATCCACCGTCTGACCATCCCTTCAAGGTCAGTCTAAGTACAGCAGATAACTCCATTTGGGAGGCAAAGCGGAAATGACATTCAACCCTCAAGCATTAACATTTAATCCACTTATAGTGCCCTTGTGCTAGGAAAATCTCAAAAAGCAGGCAGAAGTACATATATTATAAGCAACACATCCACAATAAGAGCTCCGTGTACACACATGGCTGTACAAATTTCAACCTATATTATGGGACAGGGTGTTGATTTTAGGTGAGCTAATCTGTGGAGCCATAAATTGTTTTTTGCGTGTGATACCTGCCTTATGGTCCATCCTCAGAGCCTAGGTCAACACACAGATACTGATAAATACCTAAATGTCAGAGAGAGTGAATCATTGGAAAAGTTATCTTCAGTTAAAAAACAAATCGAGGTTATATAATATGCTGAATGTAAGCTTTGTCCTGCCCTCCCAGTGTAGGAGGGCCACAGAGATTGTTCACATTACTAAGCGTGCTCACAGCTGGCAGAGAGCTTCAGATGTTTGTGAATGTTATTAATGCTTTCAGGTTTAAGGGGTGTTTTTTTCAGGTTTAAGTTTCTATCAAGGCTATCAAATCTATTTCTATTTGGCATAATCAAAGGGAAATCTAATAACACAAACACTGTGAGGCCGCAGACTTTATTTGAAAGATGTAGTTTCTGAAATTATGCTTGTTTTAAATGTGGCTCATTTACCCTCTTTCATTTTTTTTTTTTTTTTAAAGAAGTGGCTGAGAGGCTATAGATTTCTTTTTAAGTTTGTTTGAGCAACATAAGCTTTCTTACAAATCAAAGTATGTTGAAACTGTAGTCAAAAGCAATATTCACCTAAAATACACCCAAATATTTTGCTGAGAGTAAAGTTGTAAGATTGATCTAAACTGTTTGTCACCAATTCTGTTCGTAATTGTTATGGTCCGAATTTCTACACTTAACCAAGTGGCAGAAATCCCAAAAAGTTTATTTTGTTCATCTGGACGTAGCGTTTTTTAAAGGGAGAAACGTTTCATCCCTCAGTGGCTTCATCTTGGCTTTATGCAGATGATGTTCTTCTATTAGCTTCATCAGGTGGTGCTGAGTGTGAAGCAGCAGGACGGAAAACGGTGGAGGGCCCACCCTGGTCAGGGAGAAGTGGCTATTCAAAGAGTGCCTTGCAGTCTTATTCAGGAACAAGGGGAGATTTGGCCATGTCAGCAGTGATGCAGATGCTGCACAAGTCAGTAATGGTGAAAAGAGAGCTGAGCTGTAAAAGCAAAGCTGTCGATTTACCGGTTGATTTACTTCCCCACCATAACCTATGGTCACAAGCTTTGGGTAGTGACTGGAAGAATAAGGTTGCAGACACAATAGAAATTAGCTTTCTCTGAAGCTTGGCTGGTCTCTGCCTTAGAAATTGGCTGAGTTTGGTGATTCTCAAGATAGACTGACAAGAGTCAGATGAGGTGGTTCAGGCATCAGATTAGGATGCCTCCTGAGTGAGGTATTCCAGGCATGTCCTACCAAAAGGAAGAGCAGACCCATGGCATGCTGGAGAGATCACGTCTATCAGCTACCCTGGGTGTGCTTCAGCATTTCCCCAGACAAGCTGCATGAGGTTGTGCGGAGAGGGAAGTTTGGTTATCAGTTTAATCTACTTCAGTCTTTATGCTGACCTAAGCTATCTGGTTACCACTGTTTTGTACTTCTTGGGGAAATGTCAGATTATCATGGCGAAGAAATTGAACTGACAAAAATCACTTGATATTGATGATTTGTATTCATATCAACTGTAAGAAATCTGTTTTAAGTATGAATGTGATTTGCATTTCTCTTCTGTCTTTCTGTTTATGGCCAGATAAACATAATGTATAATGTAACTGTTTGTTCTTCTGTTTAGGCTCTCTTGTAAAAAGACATAGTCCCTAACATTCAAGTCTAAAGATGTCCAAGTCCTAGCAGTATACCATCTGCTCTTCGGCCCTCAGCCCCCTTCCTCTATTCCCCTGTGTATATGAACTGCAGCTGTTTGACCCATCACAGACTGTCACACAGTTAATAGGTCTGAACTATTTCAGAAGACTTTAATGTGCTTTTACAAATGATAGATAATTGGGATCTTTGTGGTTTTCCCATAAACTTTAGGCTCATTAGTTCTAATAGCTTAAACTAACATTTGGGGCTATTTTTTTTTTTCCTTTGAGCACTGATCCCATTGCCACATTTAATAGGAGTATGTGTATACATGGAAGGTTTACACATAAGTGTTTACGTGATAATAATAGATGTCTCTGTGGATGCTTTTCCTGTAGACTCAGGGAAGCCTACAGGAAATGGATCAGCAAGAATAATAAGAGCTCCTGTTTGCAGGATGTTTCACATCAGCTTGCAACATAATAACGTCTTTGTGTCGCAGCCCATCTGTGAATAAATCAAAGGAGAGTATGAATCACATGTGGGTATACACTACTGTATGTCTTTGGAATGTTCCATCGTCTGGTTATTCTGAATGCAAAGCATCAATGTCCAGCAGAGTGAGTGGAACAAGGAGATCAAACTATGGTGGTCTTGCAGACTACTGCAAACAAAGTGCTACTGTACACCTCACTGAATGGTGCTGCTTCAGAAAATCAAAGATAGTCAGAGGGCCGAGCGTGTGCGTGACGCCTCTGAACTCTTGCATCACATTGTCGTCAGAAAGTCTGGTGAACAAACATCAGACAGGATGTAGTGTTTGGACTGATGTTCTGTAAAATGTCAGGATGCTGTACTTTTATCGTGTTGTGTGTTGAAACTGCTAAATTATCAACCATCGATTCAAATGCCGAGAAAGTGAGAGCCATGACTGAGAACCCTGGGTCAATAGCATTCTTATATGTTGATAGATAGCACAGGATATGTTAGCGATATTTATCTGTATTTGGTTCTATAATATTTTAATGGAACTGAACATCAAGCAGCTTCTTGGTGATTAAAGTTAAGCTGCATTTTAGCCACATGCTAAAGCAGCATAGTTTAAGAAACTGAGAGATGTTACATTTCAAATCAAGTCTCTTATTGTGGTCTATTTGTAAACTTAACTCTAACCCTAATCAGCTTTGTGCAGTCATCATTAGCGATGACATCAGTCCTAGCCCCAACGCTAAATGCTAAGGTCAGAGCTCAGTCCCTGAAGAAAATGCACCCGAACATTCTCCCTCTATCACTACTATCAGTCAACATTTTGCATTTAATGAATGAATATTGCACGTGGCACATGACATATACATCAGTTTACCATATAACTGAGTCCCGGTATAAAACTTAGTTATGTGGCAGATTCACTTGTATTAAGTTTTGCTTTACCCTGACAATAGACTAACAGATGGACTTAACCGCTGATGTTTCACACACTGTTTTTACACTTGGCTTCAATGTTAGTATTTTATTTTCTGTCATGTTATATTTTCGTTTGTTTTTTTGGAGCTGGAGGCGACTATATATATATATTCAAATTTTATTCATCAAAACTGAAGCACAAACTTCCTGTAGCTGCTGTACCACAAACTGTTTGTCAGATAATTCCATTATAAATGCTCCAAGTACAGTGACTCAAGGAGAAGCCTAAAGGGCAGCTCCCAGCCACATTTGCCTTTGCCAAGATCCACCAGTCAAGGAACCACAGTTTTAGCATTGTTATTCCACTTTTCATGGCCTGAGGATGTTGTTTAAACACAAGTTTAAACAACCAATCAACTTAACTTTGAGAGTTCCTCAGCTCTTACCTGCAGTTAGTGTGTCTACTTAACCCAACTAGAGTTTTCTACAAATTTTTACTTTACAGAAAACTGACATTTCTGTTCCCACTGCAGGTGTGTGGCAGGGGATTTTTCCTCAGTGAGCAAAGCGAATGCCTGCCATGTAACTGCAAGGGGCATGCTGACTACTGTGAAGACATCACTGGCATCTGTATAGTAAGTTGACTGCCTTTCACTCAGTAAGGTGCCCGGGTACACAAATGTTGTCGTAAACATAATATTTCCTCTCGCAGAACTGCAAATACCACAGCATGGGTGATTTCTGTGAAATGTGTGAAGATGGCTACATTCTGACTCCTGGCCTGGGTGGACGCCACACCTGCCAACCATGTGCCTGCCCCCTCCCCATCCCATCCAATAAGTAAGCTGCTCTGCTGTTGCTTGTGTTGCCACAAGACTGACAGACATCTCAAAAATATTTTCTTCTGTGTGTCCGCCCAGCTTTGCAGTGCACTGTGACAAAGGAGGTGCCACTCCACGGTGCAAGTGCCAAGAGGGCTACTCTGGAAATTACTGTGAGAGGTCTGTGCTGAGAAGGCCTTGAACAAGCAATCAGTAAATTATGTAAATCAATTATAACATAACTGCATTACCTGCGCATTCAATAAAAAGGTACACGTTACAGACTGAGCAGAGTTTCATGTCAATGAAACACATAAAATATATTTAGGTTCACAACATTCACACTTATTTTATCTTACTTACTTAATATTGGAATGGCCACAATATCTATACAGCATCTAACTCCAACTGCCATATATAGTACAAAACTTTTAAACACCACAACATTTATGAAAACATGAGATCTCTGTAAAGTGCAACATCACATACACTGTCATTTATATGCATAGGACTTATGCTCACACCCAAGATGAATAGATTTTGCTAGTAATTTGCTAAAGCTTACGGATCACTTCTAACTGGTTCATGAGAGCAGCCTTAGCTTTGTTTGTTTTGTTTTTTTTAAACAACGAGGAAGAAAGTCATGAGCTTTTGGATGATCTGATATCCTCGTGTTGGTGTTGTTCCCAGACCATCATGAAAATGTTGTTCCAGGTTCAACATTGCAAGTGACCAATCACATTGTTGTGACGTTATTCCTTTGCGCACCAAGCCATTCGTGCATTTATGAAATTCCAATGTTGCAAGGACAATATCAATTCTGCTTACTGTTTATTAAAGGGTTACTGTTAGTGTTAGGGTTAGGGTCAGGATCCGTTGATCGGCGGACAGAGGCGGTTTCTCGCAGCTTAAGTACAGTTTTTTGTTTTACGCCGGTTTTTCCCGAAGTTGCAAAAGTATGACGTCACAACATTCTGATTGGTCACTTGCAATGTTGATCCTGGAACAACATTTAGTATGATGATCTGGGAACAACACCAACACGAGGATATCAGATCGTGCTGAGCTTTTAGTTATGTGTTAACATTTAAAACTGAATAATGTCCAATTTAGGCATAAAGCTACAACAATCATTAGCTTTGCTTGTCTTGTAACAAAGGTCAAAAAGATTTTCCAAAAGTAGATTTTACTTTACTGTGTTAGACAGTGAGGCTCTCAGTCATCTGCAGTTTCTTCCATCCAGGTGTGCTCCCGGTTACTATGGCAGCCCAATGACGACTGGTAGTTCCTGTAAGAGGTGCGACTGCAATGGTAACACTGACCCCAACCTGATTTTCAACGAGTGTCACAATGTGACGGGCCACTGCCAGCACTGCTGGGGAAACACTGCCGGTGCCAACTGTGAGAGGTGCACCCCAGGGTTCTATGGCGATGCCATCAGTGCCAAGGACTGCAGAGGTGGGGATAATGGGTGAATACCCATACTTTGGGGGGTATTTCCTATGGGATAGCTAATGTTTGATGCATGAAAGCATTGTTCCTCAATGTTTTATGGCAGTTCTCACACGATACCCCAACAATGTAATTTGTGTATCTTAAGCCAGTCGCATAGATGGGTGTGTAATGTAATGATGGGAGATTAATGAAGTTTGTTGATGCAGTTGTTCTGGCTGGCTGTTCAACATTCTTGTCATAAACTCAGTGACAGTAGTCAGGCATTCCAGCAGCTCATTGCAGACTGCACACACTGACCTGCACTATTGTGTCACACTGTCCTGAAGTCGCCATAGAGTACTTCACAGGAGGACTATTTTGTACAACTTATTTACTCAGTTTAACCATAGCTGCTTAAAAGAGATGACAAAAGGTGACAAAAGTGCAGTTTTTAGCCCCACACAACCTTGAAGTTGCTCTGTTGCAAAGACACATGGTCTCAATTCCATATCAAGGATTATCGTATGCCTTTAGAGGCCCTGCAAGTCCAAAAATAACCCTTTCCACCATACTCGTGACATAATTTGACCTCTGGTGTTCTCATCACTCCATACATCCCATGTCTTTTCTAGAGTGCGAGTGTGACAAATGTGGCACCTCTTCATGCGATGACAGGACAGGAGTGTGTCACTGCAAGCCGGGAGTCACTGGACGGCTGTGCGACCAGTGTGAGGTGAGACACAGCACGTGAGCTTCTTTATTGCAACTCTTATTTCTTCTTTATTAATAAAAAATATGTCCCTTTGTGTACAATTAGGCACTGACAACTAGGCTTAGGCAAGTTCCTCGGTTAGGTAAGAATAATAATAAAAGATCGTGGTTTGGCTTGGCTACCATTGTAACACCTTCCAACTTTCTCTGACATCAAACAAACTTTCTGTCAAAATAGACAAGTTATAAATTGATCCTCCCAGACAAACAGAAAGCCTTTTTCCGACTATTCCATATTCTGTTATGAGACTGGGATGGAGTGGCTACAGGGCAGGACCAGCCTTACATCACTCAGCCACTGCCCAGGATAAAACTTCATAGAACATACGAGGAGCAGACTCAAGAAGGCAGTTCAAACATATAATAAATAAGCTAAGATTCTTTAGAAGAAAAAGGCAATATAAAAGCCAAAATAGGTCTAGTTTATTTTTTGTGAATTTATGTATGCGTGTGTCGATGAAAAGATGAAGTCGATGCATGAGTTCAAGCAAAAACACAAAAAGCTGCAGTTACGAAATGTCTGCAAGGGTCATTGTGAGGTTAAGGGAAAAGTACTGAAAACAGGGCAACTGTTACATGAAGCATGAAAGCTGCAGATGAAAGCAGCTGAACTCTCAAGTGAGAACATAAAAAAGATGGAAGCAGTTACAGCTGAATGATTTGCCTACATTTTTTTTCTAAGATCTACAGTAGTTACTGCGAACTGTATTTTGACCCTTACAATGACATCAGAGCACAGCATTTATCTCTTATATTATGCACAGAGCCTGCTTCAAAATGAACTGGAAGAGCCCAATAACTGGAGTCCAACACTGTTTTTCACTCTTGTAATCTAGGAAGGCTACTCGGGTTTCTCCAGCTGTCAGGGCTGCCGGAGGTGCGACTGTGGGCCAGCTTCCCTCCGGTCCACCTGCCATCCTCTCACCCACAGCTGTCCATGTCGCCCGGGGGCTGGAGGACGTTACTGCGAGCGCTGTCTCCCAGGATACTGGAATTATAGCCCCTCTGGCTGCCAGAGTAAGTTATCTGCCTGTACACAGTAGGGCAGATAACTTGACATAATCAGCATTTGTTAAAAACATTCAGTGTAGATTCCCAGAGGAAAAGACTGCACTGAACGCTCATGTTCCCACACCCACTGTTGTTTTAATGTTCATTGGATGTGGTAAAAGTACAAATTCTTCGCTTAAGTAGAAATAAAAATTGTTTTTAAAAACACTCTGGTAAAAATTTGAAATATAATAATATTTTTAAAAAATACCAATTTAACTGAATATAAACTTTTCAGATTTTTTGATATTGCTGAGCTGTTAAGAGCGTTGCGTTTTTCAGTTTTACTTTTCAACAGCCACCTCGACGCTCAAGGAAAAACTCCCTTTTAACAAAAAACCTTCGGTAGAACCAGACCCAACTGCTGTGGCCGGTTTCAATTTTAAAAGGCTAATTAAAAGTCTACACTGGGACCTGATCCCATGTGAGAGGGGACTGACATCATTAATTAGATGTGTTTTTTCTGCCTTTTTAATCTGTTGTGTAGGTGCTGGACATAATAATAGAAATGTCTTTTATGTATTCCCCTCAAATGTCTTAAACCTAATAGTAATTAGGCTTTTCGGAAAAAGTAAGGAATCCAAAGTAAAGTAAAGCACAGACGTCCGAGATTCAATGCAGAGACAGTAACAGTAAGTGTTTTACTTTCTTACTTTTGACCTCGGGTGTTAATGATGTCAGAGGAACATCTGCTGGAAGCTTTGATAGTCTCTGTGGCCAGTGACTATCACTGTGAGAGTTGGATGACATCAACGCCCAATTCCAAATCTATATACATACACAGCTGCTTAAATAAGGAGTCACACACTAAAGAAACCACAAGACAGATGTGCAGGCCTCAAGCCAAGTGAACATCTGCAGATTTTAATGTCTTGTTTCCAGCTGGTGAAAATTTTAAACTGAATGAAGTGTCTGTTTTTGTTGGGGTTTTTTAATAGAGTGTGACTGTGAGAGTGGCTTCTGTGATATGCATACAGGAGGATGCCTGGCAGAGTCTTCAACGGTCAACCTGTGCAACATCAGTAAGTGCAACAAACAACAGCGGCAGAAATTCACTAACTAAAGGAAAATTATGTGAACAGCTCTGATCCAAGTTGGGTTTTTCGTTCTTTTTCCTGACTTTAGCTTGTGATCAGTGTATCTGGCATCTGATTAAAGACATGGAGCACTCCAATAAGACACTGGACCAGCTAAAAGTTGGAGTGTTGAACATTACCACAGGTGCTGCTGCTAACGATAGAGTGAAATACTACAACTATACTGCTCATCAACTGCAGGTACATGCACATTTATATGTATTACTGCTATAAAGGTAAAATGAAACTGCACTAGTAAAACCTTTTTATACATATAATGTGCAAAAGTTTATGTGTGCTGGGAGGTACATTGCTCATACTGATGAATCTAAGAATTGTCATGTAGCTTGACAGTTGCCGCACAAATGTATGAAGCATTTTAGCTTCAGTAGCATCACTGTTTAAGCTCATTGTTTTGGTTTTTGACCTCACAACTTTG
Organism: Copadichromis virginalis; assembly: GCF_057382275.1. NCBI lineage: Eukaryota > Metazoa > Chordata > Actinopteri > Cichliformes > Cichlidae > Copadichromis > Copadichromis virginalis. The sequence continues at coordinate 30,450,097 of NC_140632.1, read as the reverse complement.
ATTTGACTTTTCAATATCAATTTCATTTATATATCGCCACATCACAACAATATTGTAAGGTAAAGACCCTACAATAATACAATTTGCATAGCACCAAATTAGCAAGAATTAGCAACTACACCCACAACATTCAGTTTCTGTTCATAGTTTACCTTCCAATTAATTCTGATAGTTCGGCTTTATTTTTGCACAAACATATTACAATGTTAGCTCTATGATAGTTGTAGCTTCCTTTACATTTTTAGCTTTAAACGTGTGGAATGTAAGACATTTCTACAGAGACAGACAGAAATGCTGCTATTTAAATTCTGATGCATGAATTCCTGCAGTGAGTTTTCATTATTTCTACTTCACTCCTGTCTTCCTTTCAGAGTGGGTATCGAGTTTGGAGAAACAAGTCGTCTGTAATGCAGGCCCAGACTGAGGAGCTGAAAGAGGCCACAGATGTTGTGGTACTGGACATCAGAGAGCTAGGGAAATCGGTGAGCACCATCAAACCTTTAGATGTTTAAAGCTAGTGTTTGTGTGTCTGCAGTCTAGCTATTTTTTCACTTACAATAATGTAGAAATTATATTACTCAATATCAACTTGCAGGTCATACTTTCCCGACGCATATTTTTATGCTTTTATAAATAATAACCTGTCACAGCATTTAAGATGCTACATTTATTTACATTTATTAAAATGTTTGATTTTAGGCTTTGACTTATCTCTTTATTTGTGGCTTTTCAGGAAAGTGTGGTGAACATTCTGTGGAACATGTTGGATAATGACACACTGGAGACCTTCACACTCGCTGAACAGCTCAGCATAAATCTGACTGATCTAAACATACGCATTGAAGGTATCAAACAACTCTCAAACGCAAAAGCCTGTTTTGTTGCTGTGTCCGGTGAATTAAATAGTGAAACTGTGTGCTATGTCTAAATGTATTTTACCTAGCTTAACTGGGTTTTGATGTTACACGTTCATACAGAGATGATCCACGATTGGGAGGTGTACAGTATCCAGCAGGAAGTGGATCCTGAGGTGGTGAGAAAGAGCTCAGCGGACGCTGAGGAAATAGTGGCTTTGATGAGGAAAATAGACCTTTCTCCAGGAGAACCAATCGCCACTGGCGAGTCCACAGAGGCCCATGACTGTAAGACACACAACAGTTACACAGCAAACACCTGCGCATGATTACATCACTATATCCCTATTACACTGTAGTGAGCAAGGGTTGGAGATGCAACATTATATGAACATTATTTTGATATTCAAAGCATGCACATTTTTTGTAAACATGCACATGTGCAAAACAGGCTGGTAGCATCAAGTTGAATGGTGGCAACCTTTTAAGGTATCGGGTTGGGTTCATACCTACCCCCTATAGCCCAATGGAATCATACCACAGCAGAACTGTAAGGCCAAACATGCATGTAAAAGACTGGTTCAGTGGTTCAGTCATGACCTGGTAGATGTTAAAAGGTTAAAAGAATACATTTTCTGCATCAGATAATGCATACAAATGTATGTAGCAGGTCGCTTTGAGTGCTCAGAGTAAAAATGAGCTAGATAAGAATCAGTCCATTTACCATTTATAATATAACTGCTGTGGATGAAAAGACTCACAAGTTCTACAAAAACAGCACCCTGAGTCACTCCAATGTGTTAGCAGTGGTGATAAAATTTCAGCTAATGTTTCTGGTCATGTTTGCAGTGCTGGGCCGCATTCGGCAGTTGGAAAAGAAGCTGATGATCACAAACAGCCGCCTCCCGTCTGTCCAAGAGGTCTTGTCCCGCTTTTCCGGCAGACTGTCAGAAGCTCAAGGCTTTCTTGCAAAAGCAGACAGCAATGTGCACGAGGCGGAGAATAAGAACCGAGCTAGTGTCCTCAAATTCCAGAGGCATGAGGTAATTTCCCGTGACCCCCCTCAGCTCTTACAGCGCCCTACTTCCCTCTCCCATCTACACTATGTTTGATTCTCTGTTAGTTTTTACTTCTATAGAATGGCTTATTTCTTCCTTTTTTCAACTCAGAATACTTCAAACAGTGTTGAGTTGTGATTTTTCACACTAGTACCTGGCATTTAAAGACAGAAGTACAGCGTGTTCTTAGTCCGAAATGCACAGTTGCAAAAGAGCAGAGAGAGAAGGAGATCTGGTTGTACTTTGCCGGTCATGTCAGAGAACTCTATTACTGTGGTATTTAGGTGATGAGAACAGAAACTTAAAACCATCTGTGGGAGTTACATTAGAAGGGGGCCTGCACAGGGGAAAAAGCAACATTGCAATGCAAGTGTTTTTCCCACGATAATATTCACAGCCTACCCACACAAACATGACTGACTTTCTCATGATGCACCCAGCCAAGTCTTATCCCAAGAGGGGAAAAAAACAAAACACTTCTCTGCAAAAACACTAAGATGCACATAATGTACATGTTGAATAGACCGAGAGCAGGGGTGTTTTTTTTAAACATCTGGGAAGTTCCTTTTAACTCCCTTTTAACAGGAAGAAACCTCCAGCAGGCTCAGGGAAGGCCAGCCATCTGCCCTGAGAGGTTGGATAGTAGGAGAGGAAAAGGTCATAAAAATAAAAAATATGTACATAATTAACAAAACTATGTTATAGTTATAGTTAAAATACCATTTGGAAATTCCAGAATTTTGTTCTATTCGGATTACACTATCTAGAGATATTTCCACAATACAACTTGTTGTGTTTGTTCAATCCAGCATGAAAGTTGATTTAAAATATAATTTCCTTCCTTTTTGTGACTAAGAATTTCATGTTAAAAAAATATTAAAAGTTTTCTTTTGCATTTTTATGAAATATAACCATATGTATTCAGACATTGTCACTAGTTGCCTTTTGCAATGTGAAGTTAGTTAGCAAGTGTATGCTCAAATTTTTTTTTTAACTAGTGAATACTCCATAAAACTTCTAGGCAATTTAGAGACGGTTGAGCAGAAAATGTAAAGATTTGCTGACTTGAGATGGAATGGCCCAATATCTCTCCTCTTCAGACCAGATACTGAGGGATTTCTATGAGTCCTAAAATTAATTTTAAAGCTTAATTGGTCAGAACAAAGGACATAACCTTTAAACATTTTTTTATCTAGCTATAGCACAGTTTTTGTTTTTATAATAGAGTCAAAATTTTAATTAGTCGACATAAAAACATCTGGTCATAATCGAAATCCAGGGATGCAGCAGAGCAGCTCCTGTTGGACTCTGCATTTGGTTACTTGTGAGCATGCGTGTTATCAGGAGTGGGGATCTCCATGATCAGGGTGTCTGCCATGAATAGCTTCCTAGCCAAACACAGAGCCTCTCCTAATCCAGGGCTCTACCTAGCCTCAGCAGACTGGTCGACACCAGTATGTGGCTGTATGCTGCTGGCTGACCACAGCCAATCAGATGATGTCATCCCTGTACAATACTCAGTCATGCAGTCAAATTAAAAGTGGGGTGTGGATGCTGAATCTATTATCTGTAACATACATGCCTAACATACTGCTTGAATGGAACAGCATAAATATTATGATTCCACTAAATAAGACTATTTATTAAATAGTATAGCTATTAACTATGTGACATTTAAAATTACTTGCAACAAAAATATACGCAAGCACGAATACTTCTACGCTGCATATGAAAGATTAACATTGCTTCCAAAGTAAAGCCAGTGATGAAGTGTTTTAGCCCTTTAGTCTTTTTAAAGCAGTTATTTCAAAAATGCATCAGACTCAAAACTTGACGTAAAGTCTTTGGGAATATCATTGATTTTTGACCTCTATAACCACTTTAACATTTGTTTAGTCTTTAAACAGGACTAAACAGGAAAATCTTTAGAATCCTATTCAATGATAATCACATATTGGCACTTATTAGCAGTGTTTTCTTCAGAATCTGCAGGAAAGCCTAGAACACGGGTCAGCAACCTTTAAGACACAAAGAGCCATTTGGACCCGGTTTCCACGCAAAAGAAAACACCGGGAGCCGCAAATACTTTTTGACATCTAAAATGAAGATAACACTGTATATATTGTTTTTTACCTTGATGCTTTGTGTGAACAACTAAGGTGTGTTGCTTATAAAATCCATGAAGTGCTACAGAGAAAATTACATTTTATTTATGTAATTAACACATTTTGAACTCTTAAAGAAACATAACAAAAGGACAGACACCAACCTGAACTAAAATGATCCATGTAGCAAACAGAAACTGTTGTGAGCCGCCACCCTTATATCGCCTTTGGGCTTTTGAAGCCTTGATCTGTCTTTTAAAGAAATAATTGGAAAAAAATGCACTATGCTGCTAAAAAATGAAAAATAGATCTTTGCAAAATTCTGCCTAAATATGTATTTTACCAGGTTAATGTGTGTGGCGGGGCGTGGTCTGCAGCACTGCTGCAGGGGAGGCAGACGCACCTGAGCAGCACCCGTAATCACGCCTCGCCGCATTAACGTCTGTGCCATCTATGCTGTTGTTGGTATGTGTCGGGCTGTGAGCTGAAAAGCTACAGCCGGCTGTATACGTACAGCAATCGTGTGTGAAAAGCATGTTCATGGAAACATCGTCGGGTCTGCCGTGATATGTTTACAATGGGACTTCTGCTCCTAAGCCTCTGCGCACAGCGTCTGCAACTCGGGGCTGTACGAAGTCACTTTCATCTTTACGCAGGACTGTAAGCTGTCATCTGTGAGGCGCGAGCGGTGTTTGTTTTTAACATAGTTCACGGTGGAGAATAGCTGCTGACATAATGTGGATCCGAAGATCCATAACTGGCCTACCTGGGGTTGAAAGTCTCTATAAATGCATGTCGTTTCAGTGGGTACACCGACTTCTGCGAGTGTGACGCTTATTTTGATCAATGAAAAAATAATAAAATATAATTTTATTTTTATATTTCAATGTCACAATAATCTTCCAATTTAGAACTACAAGTTAAAAAAAAATAACTAACATAAATAAAATACACTTCAGCTAAATGCTTCTAATTTATTTTCCCAAACCGCACGGAGCCGCACTATAAGGACTAAAGAGCCGCATGCGGCTCCGGAGCCGCAGGTTGCCGACCCCTGGCCTAGAATTTTGACATGTTAAGAATATCTAACAAACAAACCCCCCAAGAAGTACTGGACTCTGGTTAAAAAAAAAAAAAAAATGGTGCTCTCTTTCTTTCCCTGCATCCTAGGTGAAGTTGCAGAGGCTAATGGAGAACCATGACACTGTCAACGACACTTTGGAAGCAGCCAGAGACTTTATCGCCCAATCAGAGAGAACTGTGGCTGAGGTGGACACTTTGGGAAAGGTGAGGCAAATTACGGTCTGATGAGACTAAAAATATCTCAGGCCCTACTTTTATAATGATGGTCAGGTTTCTTCATGGCCTACTGAACAAAGGCTATGTATCATACCAAGGTAGCATAATCTAATTATGGGGTTGTAATATCCCAATATCCCAAGGATTAAATTGAATTCATTCCAGAAATGATTGCTAAGACTTGACCTGGTCTGTGTTACATTGCACTGCTGGGCAATTTGATTTGGAAGCAATTTATGGATTGCTGGAAAGAAAATTGAATAAGCAGCATTCTCAAAGTGCTTTCCTGTTTTAGTCAAGTAGCTCTGTATTAAGTTACTCTGGAGGGAATTACAATAATCTGAAAGTAACAATGTTAGCAAGTGTGTGTGCGTGCGTGCGTGCGTGCGTGCGTGCGTGTGTGTGTGTGTGTGTGTGTGTGTGTGCATATTGTAGCTTTTTGGACTTGAAATAATCTCAAGCTAAAAAATCTTTTCTGATATTGTTACCTACAGTAGTTACAAGCTAAACAGAGATTACTGAATGTTACAGGCTGGAACATGAAAGCACGTCTCGAGGTAATTGAGGTGTGTGTGTGTGTCTGTGTGTGTGTGTGTGTGTGTGTGCGTGTGCGTGCGCATCTGTGTGCAGAACGTGACTGAGTACCATGCAGCAATCGATGGTGCCAGCCAAAAGCTGACAGAGAAGACGGAGCGCCTCTCACTGGTTGACAGAGATCTGGTTCAGAAGGCTGACAGACATGCTGAGGGGCTGGAGAGACAAGCCAATGAGCTGGAAGAGTGAGACATCCATCTGAAATAAACCTGTGTAGCACACAGTTGCACATAGTAGCTTTTAGTAGACTTTTGCCCGGATAGGAACCATTTATTAAACTTATTAAACATTTCATGCTTCATATAGTATTTATTTGTGACCTATGAAGTTTTTCCTAATTTCTATCATATATAAAATGTTAGAATAATACAGTTTCTTTGCATGTTTTTGGTAACAATGATAAACATATGGAATACACACTTAGTTGTTAAGTGATGTCATATATGCATTGTGGAGGAGGAATCAGCTGGCTCTCCAGAGAGTGGACAGATTCTGATGCTGCTGTCTTGCAGTGCAACTAGTGACAGCAGTCCGTGTTCTGCTCTGCAGTTTCACTGAGCTTGAGGTCGCAGATTATGAACACTTGAGTTGAATCACACTGTCTCCCCCAGGGACCTGAGAAAGAGTGACGCCAATGGCTTTGTACAGAGGGCTATAACTGCTGCCAACGTCTACAACAACATAGTGAAATACGTTGACGATGCCAACATCACCTCACTCACCACCTTCAACTTATCCGAAAGAGCTGAAGATGTATGTCAGATCATGCAGTTTTAAGGCATTCGTTTACTGCATTCAACTTTCTATCAGTCCTTGTTATTTTTCTTCATACATCTGTCTTTTAGGCCACCAGTGGGATCAATGCGCAGCTTGAATACCTCATAACACAGAGTGACAATGTTTTCAAGGAATCTGTCACACTGCATTCAGAGCAAATTGGTATGGAGCTCAACAGAATTATATATTGCGGACATATTAGTCATATTTCAGCTTTATACTGTTCATAGTATTTTTGTTGTCTAATACATTTTTCTGTAACAGAGCTAAAACATGAGGTGACTGACAAGCTAAAATACATTGAGGAGACCAAAGAGACCATGGAAAACAACGTGAAAAAACTTTCAGAAATTGTGCAGGACATCAGTGAACTCCAAACAGGTAAGAATATACTTTTCTTATACGTTTCAGAAGGAGGCCCGTGGCGTGTTTAAACTATAGTTTATCGCACAGACTGGAACAGTTGGAATAGCTAACAGGGCAGACCTTGCTAGGTTTTCCAATTGAATGTGTGATTAAAAAAAAAAAAAGAAAGAAAGAAAGAAATAACACACACACAAAAAAAATTTTTTTGTTCTTTTACTTGAGTGGTTTGGTCCTAAAGTCAGCCAATGTATAAAGTCAGCCGATGTATAAAGTCAGCCGATGAATAAATCCCCCAGGGGTTTTATATAGTTAAAATTTAAAAAGTAGCTTTCTTTGAAAATCAGAGATGTAGGCCTTACAGAACTACAGGAGCAATAGAGGATATTCACAGTTAGCTTGATCTGCTGAAATTCAGCTAAAATGGTCAGACCTTTTATTCTAAAATCCAGTCTGACTTGAATAAAGTTGCCACTTTGATGAAACTGTGAAATGGTGAAACTCAAGCTTGCATATACACACGGGTGCGGGCTTGACCGATACACTCTGCTACTTAAACAAATAGCACTATACCACTTTCAGGAATGCATACTAGGAACAATATGTGCAGATTTTGATATTAAACTACTTTAACTACAGCCTTCTCAAATAAACTATGACAACATCGTGATCTGTTGTCCGCTAGCATAAAAACCTAGCATATGGCCCACTTTGTCCAAAGGATAATCTTCTCTTCTTCCATCCAAAAATTCTGCATTTAGGTTTGTGCAGTTTCCTAGTCTGTGTGCATGGTTTAGTAACTCATTTACTCAACAATTTCTGTTCCCCTATTTTAAAAATACGTACGGACAGCCTCACTTCACAGATATGTCTTCTCTGTTTTGGCCATAGCAATTTTTTTCCCATAGTTTGGCAATACGGACCCAAATTAGTTCTTTACCTTAAAGTTTCTGCATTATCAGGACTAAGGAGGACATTGGCAGAAATCTCCATCAACTGAATGCTTTAGTTGCTAAACATGCGAATTTGCAGTTTGTTATAAATGTGCACTAATTTTCAGACAGAACACCACAACGTCTGGAGTTTACCTCAGAAGTGGCTTCAGAGACTCTGAATCGCTCAGTGGAAGTTCTTCAATCTATCACCCCCATTAGCAGCAAAGTAGAGGAGTGGAACAACAACATGAAAAATAACGAATACTCCACAGCTGCCTATGAACAGGCTGTTGCCTCTGCAGGGGCAGCAGGTATATATCAAAATTACTACATTTTATGAGATTTGTATTTAATGAGTAGAACACACTATACTGGTTTTCATGTTAGCTATTGTTATTCCTATCGGCTTTTTTGACTTACAGTTCCTTCGCAACCACATTTAAAGTTGATTTTTCTTCATTATTTTTTTGGCAGTGGAGAACCTGAATTTGCTTGTTCCTACCCTGCTGGACAAGCTGAAGGTTGTTGAGGATAAGAAGCCTGTCAACAACGTGACCACCAACATCATGAGGATCAGAGAGCTCATAGCCCAGGCCCGGAGTGTGGCCAAGAAAGTTCGTTCAGTCCTTTTGACACACTTAGTAATGATATCCCAATTTAGTCATTACCACTAGAGCAAAGGATGACTGACTTCCATGTGCAATCATTTTATATTTGATGACATGGCTCTGTTGTTGCACCCCTCCTACCCTTTCATTTTGAGCCATAGAAGAAAAGACAAAAGAGGGAGAACAGCAACATCACACTGATTCAGTTAGGTAAATTATATAAGGATCAGCTGGACTGGAAGTGGATTTCAAAGTGGCTTGCAGCAGCTGTGGCTAGTATAAAGTTGCTTAAAATCATGCCATATGGTGCAGTCAATTGTAAAAAGCTTTCAATTAAAAAAATTGTTTTGCTGGACTAAAAGAAGGGGGGGAGTGAAGTTATTAAATAAAAATGGTAAAATAGTAAATATAGCAATACAACACAAAAGCAGAAAGCAGAACCACAAACTGTACCTACGGACTAAATAAAGCTAACAAAATATTAATAAGAGAATATAAAAGATGATGATATATGATCATGATAATTAAAGAGCATTGAGGTTAGCTTTAGCTAGCCTGTAACTAAGGCCCAATCAAACAAAATGTTGTTATACCACAATATTTAGAGGAATTGATATTAGTTAATAAGAACAACCCAAGTTCCTTGCACCTTAAACATTTGTGTGTGCATAAATTAAAACATTGACAAAACTGGCAAATATTTGACTCTGTAGACTTCCCATGAGAAATTATTTGGGCTTGTTGTACAGCCAGAGGAGCAGGGCACCTTAGTCATCGAGCTGACCATGAGTTGACCACGAGTTGACATCCAGTTGACCATGAACTTTTCTGTATGCCACTGTATTCTGGAGTCAGATGTGAGGCTGCCTGTCCAATAGCTAAAACTTGGCAGAGACTCAGTCATGAAACAGGACAATGATTGCATCACACAACAAATCTACAACAGCTAAAAAAGAAAAGAATCAGTGTTGCAATGACTCAAAGTCCAGACCTCAACCCAGTTGAAATGCTGTGGTCAGACCTTAAGTGAACTGTGTATAGATGCAAACGTCGGTCAACTGAGGGAACATTGTAAAAAGAAAAAAAAGAGTGGGCTTAAATTCTATACGATAATAATCTATTGAATCATTAGGTATACATAGTTTTCACACATGGCCTGCCTGCATTTGTATAGCGCTTTTCTAGTCCATAGGACCCCAAAGCGCTTTACACTACATTCAGTCATTCACCAATTCACACACTGGCGATGGCAAGCTACATTGTAGCCACAGCTGCCCTGGGGCGCACTGACAGAGGCGAGGCTGCCGGACACAGGCGCCACCGGGCCCTCTGACCACCACCAGTAGGCAAACATGGGGTTAGTATCTTGCCCAAGGATATTTGACATGCAGCCCGGAGGCAGCCTGGGATCGAACCACCGACCTTCTGATTAGTGGCTGACCTGCTCTGCCACCTGAGCTACAGCCACCCATGGTTTCTGTATTTCTGCTTATTTTTTTGTTTTTCTTTAAAATTTTAGAAATGAAATTTCTTCTTACCATGTCTACACAGGTGACCCCTACAAAAAGAAAAGAAAAGTAAAAACTGTCCACACACCCGACGTGTTAGCTTTGTTCTCATTTTAAATTCTGAAGTAGTATTTCAGCATCCCCTCTTGACTATCAAAATTCTTCCCTATAATTTTTCTACTTAATAAAACCCTTCTACTCCATTCCACTACTCCAGTTAAAATTTTCACACCAGTCATTATGAAGCTGTAAACCTTTTTAAATTCACGTTCTGCTATCAGATATCAAGATGATAATTGCTAAACAAAGAAAACTCAGTTTCCTTTATTTTCTGCCCCAGGTCCAGGTCTCCATGAAATTTAACGGACAGTCCTCAGTGGAGGTTCATCCTCACAGCAATTTGGAAGAACTGAAGACAATGACATCCATCAGTTTATTCATGAGGGTGGACCCTGACAAGGATCCCATAGAGGACCGAATCATCCTATACTTGGGAGACAGAAATGTGAGGAATCCAGGCAGAATAAATTTTGTTCCTTTCTCTTTCTGGGTCATCAGTTGTGATAAAATAAATGCCAACTTTCAAAGATGAAAAGGAGCTTGTGTGCATGAATAGCATGTTGTGATCATGAGAACAGAAATGACTTTGAATGGCTTTGAAAGCACCCATTTGCCCCCTTCAAAAGATGTCCAAGAGACGCCTGAGACAATGGTGCATCTGTGTGCCTTCAAAGTTCATTTACATAAATACTGTTTTCCCCTGCCTGCCAGGGTATAGAAACAGTACAGCATACCCAATGTGGGGCCTCTTTGTTCTCTTTAACAGCGCTTCACCTTGGTGATTTTACCATCACTGTAATCTATGCAGTGATGTTTTTCACTGTGGAATAATAGGCCCAGCAGTAGTTGGTCACAAATGATGCATAGTTAAGCTTTTGAAACCACTCTACACTGAAATAAAGTAACACCACACAGTTGGAAACTCGTACCACCATTATAACATGCTGAAGTGTTTTAAAATGACACAGTGAAAGCCTTGGTAGTAAAATGAACACTCTGTTTTCTGCTGCTCCTGCTTTCAGGGTGTAAAAGACTACATGGGCTTGGCCACCAAGAATGACATCCTGGTGTTTGTCTATAAACTTGGAGGTGAAGACATTGAGATCCCATTGAGTTCAAAGCCTGTCAGCCAATGGCCGGCAGTCTTCAACTACGTCAAAATAGAGAGGTAAATGAGCTTTAACCTCTTAACATCCATATGATCAGTGGCAGCATATCTATAGTTAAGGTTGGGGTAGGCTGGGTTTTGGGTTATCATTTGCCCCCCTTTTTTTTTTAGAATTTTTATGTCTTTGAAACACTCAAATTTATGTGGCTAAAAGAAAAAAGCAACCCTAATCTTTAACCAAAAGTGATTGCCATTTTAATTGTGCTAGGCATTATTTGAAAATCATACATACAGATTTTTTGTAACACACAAAAGTGACTGAAAACTCTAAAGCCTAAATCGTCATCAGAGGTGACCCTAACCCCAGTACTAGCCCTGATTATAATCCTAGGCAACTGAAGTATGTAATAAAATATAGGGTTAGGATCCAGTTTGGGCTAGATTCAACACCTGAAAGGCCTAACTAAAATTTATATACATATATCACATGAAGTTTCTGAACAGTAGCAGCACTATGGGGCCATTTATATCCAAATATTTAAAGTCCAGGAAAAATGTCCCATATGCTAGAGCACCTTCTGGCTTCACACTCACTCAAGAAGGTGAGCGTGATAGAGTCATAGAATGATACATATTGTTGGGCTATATTTAAAATCTTTGCTATATAAGTTACTAATACGCTGATCTTGACAAGGAACTGAAAATTTGTTCTTGGTCTCAGTGGTTTCCTTTCTCCTCAAAACACAAGGGAAATCCTGCTAACACACATGACAGTTAGTGTGGTTAACTTTTCTTGTGCATTAGCAAATTTTGAGAAAGCTAAGCAGGTAGCATTCATGAAGTTCAAGCTAGGAGGAGGTCACAGTGGTAACTTGCAGATCTTTGCTTGCAGACTGGGCAGGCATGGAAAAGTCTTCCTAACAGTCCCAAGTCAGAGCTCCACTGATGAACAGAAGTTCATCCAGAAAGGTGAAGCTCCAGGCACTGAATCCCTGTTTGACATTGACCCCCAAGATCTAGTGTTTTTTGTTGGGGGTGTCCCTCCAGATGTCAAGGTAATGTAAATTACAACATTTCTTCAATATAAAGAAATCTTTCTTTCTTTTAGAAATCTGACATGTGACTGTTTCTTTGTTACAAACCAGCTTCCACCTCCTTTGATCCTTGCACCTTTCGTGGGATGTATTGAATTGTCATCGATGAACAACGATGTCATCAGTCTTTACAATTTCAAACAGACTCACAAAATAAATGTAACCACATCTCCACCGTGTCCCAGGTAAACTTTTGCATGGCTAAATGTATGTGTCAAAGGGTCTCAATGGCAAAAAAATACAAATTCAACAAGCATTGACCACCCACTGTATAATTTAAACACAACTTACCTGAACATTGCTACAGAAATCTGACATTTTTTTTGACATCTCAAACATTAAGTTCATATTTAGCCTGTCTGATTTTCAAGGGATGTATCTTAACTTAATTTGTCACATAGATGGTTTGAAATTGTCAAAGGTACCAAATCATGTTTCCAACTCTGCTCTCAGGTACAAGTTGGCATTTTCACAGAGTCGCATTGCAAGCTACCTATTTGATGGAAAAGGCTACGCACTCATCAGTAATATTGAGAGGAGGGGGACGTTTAATGCTGTCACAAGATTTGATATTTCAGTACGAACTATTGCAAGTGATGGTGTACTTTTCCTCATGGTCAATGAGGTAAGTCATCTGGAAAACTTACAAGAGTCTCACATCTCGAAAGCTTTTAGTTTTTCTTACCCATGTGCTACCAGTCTGTAAAGCAGCATTTCTATTCTCATAAAAAAAACCCTGTAATAATGATCATCAGTAACTGGTTTATGACAACTGTATAAGGCCAATATAAATATGTTTCATTTCTGTTTTTTCAGGATAAATTCTTTCTTTTGGAATTAAAGAATGGCATCCTGCGTCTAATGTATGACTTTGGCTTCAGCAATGGGCCAAAGCTTTTAGAGAACAACTTAGCAAAGCTGCAAATAAATGATGCAAAATACCACGAGGTAGCTTTTTGTGTCTTTATTAAAACTCTTAAATAATCCCAAGTTAAAAATGCGAATGTCTTACAATAACTGTCTGTGGTGGGACATTTCCTCAGGTGTCAGTGATCTACCATCAGTCAAAAAAGGTTATACTGTTGGTGGATAAGAGTCATGTTAAGTCCATGGAGAACCCAAAAACCACCCTGCCCTTCGCAGATATTTACATAGGTGGAGCTCCCTCCAGCATCCTGAAATCCAGGTGAGCTAAACATACATGCAAACAAACAATAATAGTATTTATCATTTAAGTCCCAAGATATAGCCATCCAGCTAACTATAAATTACTCCAAATGGAAATAGCTCTATTCTTTATAATCTATATTCTTATTGTTAACAACTTTTTGTAGAATATGTAAAGTTAATACATCATTTAAAATTTGAGTTATTTCATCACATGGCCAGAAAGTTGCTTTCCGTCTCCAACAATAACTGCATAATATGTCATTTTAAATAAGTGGTTAGTTTTTCTCAGTTGCTTCTGGAGACTGCACCTTCCTCTCTAACAGCAGAACTTTTGGAGTACGGTAGATAGTTTTCTTTTTTAACTTCCTGACTTTGTTTCTTGCAGCTTTAAATTTGAAATATATGTGTTCCCACAGGCCAGAGCTGTCCTCTGTGGTTGGCCTGAAGGGCTGTGTGAAAGGATTCCAGTTCCAGAGAAAAGACTTCAACCTGCTGGAAGAACCTGGCACCATTGGTATTAGCAGCGGCTGCCCAGAGGAGTCCTTTGTAAGTTGTGCATCTACCACGTCACATCTTAAGTGATAATGCAATGTGTCCCTCTGAAACCAATACCAAATATAGTAAACATCTGCACAGACAAGAGACAGTGTAGTCCAGCAGCTTTAGCCCATATTGCCACTGCTAGGTCACTGAAATGTGTTTTCGTCTTGACAGATGTCGCGCAAAGCTTATTTCTCTGGAAAGAGTTACCTCGGTTCCACAGCAAAGATTTCACCGTTTGACAACTTTGAGGGCGGACTCAACTTCAGAACACTGCAGCCCAGCGGACTCTTGTTCTACCACAATGAAGGGGTAAACACACCTACATGTACATACATGTTTACTGCGTGTTAGGACATGCATTTTCAAATGCAAAACGAATGCTTTTGCAATGTTAAAGCAACGTTGTCTTGCTTAAAAAAAATTTATTTTGCTTCAGTCTGACGAGTTCAGTATCTCCCTGGAGAATGGCGCAGTGGTCCTAAACAACAGAGGCGTAAAGGTCAAATCACACAAGAAACAATACAATGATGGAAGGTCGCACTTCTTACTGGCTTCAGTGAACAATCAGAAGTAAGTATTTAACTTCACTGTTGGCAGCTGCTTCTGGTGCACATCTGTGTTAGTCTTTGAGGCTCCACATCCTGTTTCCTCTCGATTATATACATTTAAATAAAGTCTCAAAAGAAGAATGAATGCACTGGTTGAACCTTCATATAGGAACTTAACCACGTTAATGGTGGGTTTTGTTTGTTTGTTTTTCTACTCAGTAATATTACACAATTACATTTAGATCATAGTTTTTGTCATACAAAAATTATTTTTATCTCAATATTTTAAATTGCTAGGTTCTGAAAGACGTCAGAATGCTTTGGTATCAGATCCATTATGTATGCTTTACAGCATCACTGAGAAATATCTTAGTCACAGCTTGTTGCAGTTTAATCCAAACCACATTTTTTTCCAAACAAATAGCAAATGTGAATGCAAAAACACAACTAACCAGTAAAAGAATGACACCACAGCCACTACATCCACCAGCTAATATGTGCTTTACAATAAGTATTCTAAACATGATCAATGGACATCATCTGGATTACTGTAAAGTTGCAAATGCATTTGTCATTTAGTAAACATTATTAATTATCACATTATATCAATTTACTTGTTTATTGATAGTAGTTAGTCAAAAATGTTAAATATGAGGATATTAGAGCTAAAAAGACCGAAAGCACACATATGTAACATTTCAGCAGACATTATATATCTTCAACAATTACAGCATGTGGTACACTGCATGTGGCATAGACAATATCTTGCAGGAAAATAACAACTTTGGGCAATGCAACAACAAATAAGAACAGCAGCACGAGAATAAGACAACACGTTAGTGCAGTGCATGATGCCTGCATCTCTGATAAGATCTGGTGATCCTTTTATAAACATGGGTCACATACGCCCCTGCACCCAAAGGGGCGCATCAACAACTAAAGAAAATCTTCTGAGGGGCTTCAACTCCTTACTTCAGGTACTCATTGCTGGTGGATGACGAAGACAAGCAGTTCAAGAAGCGGCCGACATCAGCCGCGGGATCGTCATACGATTCTGAGGAGAAGACTTTCTACTATGGAGGATCTCCAAGCAGCACTTCCAAGAATTTCACGGGCTGCATCAGCTATGCCTACATCAACAGGTAAGTCACCCCCTCTCTCCAGTAAAAGAGGGGGTATTATGTTATTTCAAGTTAAACTGTGAGGAGATGGAGATTGCTGCTAAAAAGATGAAAAATTTAGCAAATATAAAAATGCCAAGAAAAATGCATGTTACAATATTTAGCAGCATTAAAAAACATGTTTACAGTTTGGTTAAACCGTATAGCGGGCCCTGTAGGTAATTCTACCATGGTGAAAGCAGTAGTGTTGCAGAGTGTTCATTTAGCTCACTCGGTTGAGTAAGTGACAAATATATTGTGAGGTTAATGCAGACACCTGGTTTGAATCTGCCCTGAGACCAGTCATTGTGTGTCTTCCACTGTCCTAGTGAAGTAAATGTTAAAAAGCCATTTCATAGCTAGATAGATAAATCAGTGTTTCCCAACCTTTTGGAGCCACAACACGTATTTCACATTAGAAAAATCACACGACACACCACCAAACAAAAATGTCACAAAAAGCATAATGATAGTTTTTCCCCACGCACCAGGCATAGCAGAATCGGCTCAGTTTGTCACCAGTATACCTTTTTTTGATTTTCGAACGCTGTGTACCACATAAAATCGTTTCGAGGTCAGTAAACACAACCAGAATTCATACAAAAGGCACACGGGATTATAAAGGGCACTGTCGATTTTCAGAAAACTCAAAGGATTGATTTTAAGTGCACTGTATTTTCCAAAAACACACGGTAATGACAACGGCCTGCTAGCATGCTCTACCAAAAATAGTGCTTTGTTGTGGATCTGACGAACGAAAGCTAAACCAGTTCCACACCACTGAAGTTGCAGCATTTTTACAAACCACTTCTGGTTCATCCGTTTCATTCAACGATCTGCTTTCGCCCTTCTCATTCTCCGTCGCCGCCGCCATTCTTTTTCCGCCATGTGCGTATGAAAACAAAGGCACTGCGCATGCGCGTTTTACCCAAATTCTATCGCAATATTTCACTTTCTTATCGTTGCCCAACATTATACCGGTATAACCGTGAACGGTATGATATGGCCCAGCAAAACATCAATCATATGACCCCATATGTGCAAGCACTTTAGCGACAGTGGGAAGGAAAAAATCTCTTTTAACAGGGAGAAACCTCCAACAGAAACAGGCTCAGGGAGGGGCGGCCATCTGCCGCAGCCAGTTGAGGTGAGAGAAGGAAGACAGGATAAAGACATGAGTGAAAACTGATGTTTCATTTGTTACGTGGCACTAATTGGAAGGTATGTGTATTGGAGAATTGATAGCATTAGCTGGCAACTTAGTAATTCCTCCTGTCATCCATATAAATTATATTCACTTCTGGCTATTCCAAATAATAACAAAAAAACCCAAAAACAACTCACAATATTTTGGGAGCCAAAACACTTGCTGAAACCAAAGGTGACATTATGGTTAGTGCTTTCATCTTTTATATACAGTCTATTCAATGAATAATGTGTTGAGAGTGTTTGACACTTCTGCCGTGTCACTGTAGACTAGACCGGGACATTGAGCCTGAAGACTTTAAGAGATACCCAGAGAAGGTCCAGATTTCCCTGGAGGGCTGTCCTGTACAGCGACCCCCGGCTGCACTGCTGTTAAGGCACAGGGCTAACACTTCTGGAACCAAACAGTCACAAA
This sequence comes from Copadichromis virginalis, assembly GCF_057382275.1. Lineage (NCBI taxonomy): Eukaryota > Metazoa > Chordata > Actinopteri > Cichliformes > Cichlidae > Copadichromis > Copadichromis virginalis. The sequence goes on along the minus strand of NC_140632.1, from coordinate 30,432,692 downwards.
AGGTGAAGTGAAAATAGCACATACAGCAGACCTTAGTTAAATATGAATGTGTTCTACAAACATTTTTGGGCTGACTGATAACCTGATATTTAATAAATGTTCTCATAGGTCACCAGAGATAAATCTAGCCTCCCCCCAGTGCTGACTGAGCTAGGAAGTGATGACCAGGAATCAGCAGAGCCAAACATCAAGTCCTGCTTTCTTTCCTCAAGTCCCAAATCGATTCACCACGCCTTCCGGTTCAGCAGCATTGCCAACAGCAGGCAGCACTACACAGACTTCCCAGACTCCCTTTCTCAGAGGTAGATCAAGACAAGAACTTTAACCTCAGTGTCATGTCTGCTTAAAGCTGCACATATTCTTGTGTCTCCATGTGTGATTAAATTCATCTTTGTTCTTCCAGGTCCCACTTCTCCTTGTCAATGAAGACCCACTCATCTTTTGGCCTCATCTTTTATGTATCTGATGCCCAAGAGGACAATTTCATGGCACTCTTTCTGGCCCATGGGAAACTTGTGTACACTTTTAGTGTAGGAGACCAAAAAGTTAAAATCAAAAGTGAAGACAAATACAATGATGGTGCCTGGCACAGTGTAAGTTCATGAATTTGTTCCATAACTGAATTTTATATTTATGCCAGCATGAGTGTTTGTTTATGTAAGAGACAACCTTTTCTCATCCCAAAGGTTATTTTTATCCGTGATGGAAATGTGGGGCGGTTAATAGTTGATGGGCTCACAATGCTGGAAGACAGCGTTCAGGGAAACAACGTCTCCTGGCACATCAGCAGCCCCCTCTATGTCGGAGGAGTTCCTGCAGGGAGAGCCCAGAAGAATATTCAGGTACAAGTCAAAATCTGCCATGTGAAAAACATTAAACAGCAGAAAAAAATGGGACAACTGGAATCTTATAGAAGACTTTATTTATAGCCCTATGTTTGTCCGGAAAATGTGTGGACATCCAGCCCTGTCTGTTCCCACAGACAAGAGGAAACCACTATTGTGACCCTAAGAAAGAAGGTTTCCTCTCAGTTTTGAGTATTGGAGCTGATATAGCGGAGCCCTTCTCCTTCCTATTAATCCCACTGTTCAAAAATTGGCTGCTTTTCAGATGTGGGCGGAGCACAAGGCACTCAGAGATCGCTCCTGATGAATAAGAATGACTTTAGCTAACAGTTTAAAATAATAATTGCTGCATTCTTCTGATGTACTAGCTCCATTTCACTGTAAGCTGATAAAATGTAAAAGTGTGAGATGATAATTCTCTATGGGGTGTGACCCTAAAAGCAATGTCTTGTACATTACATGCACTGGGGGCCGGGATAGCTCGGTAGGTAGAGTGGTGGCCCCATGATCAGAAGGTTGGGGGTTCGATTCCCCTGAACAGCTACCCTGAGGTACCCCTGAGCAAGGCATCATCCCTACACACTGCTCCCCGGGCGCCCAATGACTGCCCACTGCTTCTCTGAGTGAATGGGTTAAATGCAGAGAGGAGTTTCCCCACGGAGATCAATAAAATACACTTTCTTCTTTCTTGCATAAAGTCACCAAATGACTCAGTCTTACTATGAAAACATTGCTTAATGCGGCCTTAAAGACAGCTTATATGACAACTACTATGGTCAAATGTGGGGATTACTGTTGAATGCTGAAATTACATAAGATAAGCTTATAAGGGAAGAGTCATAAAGTTATCAAACAGACCACTAAGATTTCACAGCTACATTCACTTAAACTTTGCTTAGCATTAGCCGTCATTAGCCATACAGAGCCACTAGTCATACCAGACCAAATAGGGCTATAGCTGCAGGGTCCTCAAATATTCTGTAGTGATCAGGAGTTTGTTGTGTTGCTTGTAAGTAGAGCTCTACTCTACCATTATAGGTTGTCTACTGAAAGGTCAGTGGCTCGGTCCCCAGCTCCTCCACCCTACATGTTGAAGTATTCCTGAGCAAGACAGAAGAAACTGAACCCAATGCATTCATTGGGGTGTGAAAGTGTGCATGAATGTTAGACAGAGCACTTAGAGTAAAAGTACTGTGTTGATGTGTATGTGACTGAGGCTTGTAGTAGAAAGCACTTTCAGTACTTAGTACATTAGAGTAAAAATCAGTATATGAGAACTACTGTGGATAAGTGAATGTGTTATTTAGTAGTTCTTTAAAATATTCTGTGATGCCTTTTTAGGTTTGTTTCTGTGTGGATTATCGTAATTAATCATTCTTTTTGTTATCTTTCATCTTCAGAGAAACTCTGCATACAGCTTTACTGGCTGTATAAAGAACCTTCAGCTTGATAGAAAGCAGCTCTCCTCTGTGGCAGACACATTTGGGGTCACTCCATGCTTTGATGGAGTCTCTGAGGGAGGAACATACTTCTCAGAAGAAGGAGGATACATTGTCCTGGGTGTGTTTCTAGCAATTTAATATCTGTGTTATTTTTCTGTAACCTAGAAATATGTTGTATGCAGAGTTTTGTGCAATCTTTCTCACAGTGAGTAACACCACATATATTTTTCCACTATCTGCAACTGTTTGCAAACTGAGCATCTGTTAACTTACACAGTTCATTAGCCTCACAAGGCCCACAGTCTCTTTCGTGTTCATGAGGAGAGTGTGGCTGGCTGAGGGAACTCGATAGCCTAAGTGCAGCTGTGGTAAAAATGTGTGAGTGTTAAAGAAGCACGAAAGAGGAAAAGGCAAAGCTGAAAGCCCTAAGAAACTCAGGACTCAAATGATTTCACACTCGCACCCACCTCAGAATAACTGATGAACGTAGCTAAAGGGTTATGGGGCCATAATAAATAAGAATAACTCAGACCTCACGTCATCTTCCTCCTAATTCAGACGATTCTTTCAACCTGGGACCGAGGTTTGAGCTGGTGATGGAGGTGCGCCCTCGTGTGGCATCAGGGGTGCTACTACATGTGCACTCAGCAGATGACTATTTCACTGTGTACATTCATCAAGGAGCGGTACGTTTTTACACAAAATACACACATTCGTGTTGGTTCAAATGAAGTTTTTTCATTCAAAAGAACTGCCGTCTTCTAGACAGATTATAGCATTAGTGTTTTTGCAGGTGGTGGTTCTTGTAAATGATGGGACTCGTGAGTTCTTCACAAAGGTGTCACCAAAACAGGGAGTGTGTTCGGGGAGTTGGCACAAAATTACCGGTAAGAATTCCTTTGTGATCACACTGTAGGTTTATTATTCAGAATTGATGTGTTCTGTGGCAGCACTGTTAATGTCACACTAACATCACTCTCTGAAAAATAATCTGACATTGTATATTGTATGTGCAATGTTACGTCTTCCACGTCTGAAAAAGGAATAAACACACAAATGCCTTAATCCAGCATTCTATTTAAAGACCACCAGGGGGCGAGGCCTGTGGTTTCAAAAAGACTGACTGAAAATAGCTTTCTGTGTCAAGGAATGAGTTAATGGGCTCAGTCACTCTTTTTGTGTCCATCCATCCATTCGCTTCCGCTTATCCTTTTCAGGGTTGTGGGGGGTGAGAGGCAAAACCGCCTTTTTGTGTCATAATAAAAAAAAAAATGTTTTTTTATTTTTTTTATTTTTTTACAGTAGCTAGTCAAGTTTAATGTTTAATGAAAGCGTTCTGTAATGTTTGGTTTCAGTGATACGGGATGCCAACGTTGTCCAGCTGGATGTGGATTCTGAGATCAACCATGTGGTGGGACCTCTGAGCCCCAGCTCCACAGATAGCAGAAAGCCTGTATTTATTGGTGGCACTCCAGGTGAGCTGGTGACAATTGCTCCTCCTGATTTTGTCCTGTCGGTATAAAGCTGTTAATAATGCCTTCTACCTCCTCTCAGATGGTTTCCTTCCAGAAAGTGCTGCTACCAGGAAGGCCTTTGTGGGCTGCATGAGAAACCTGACAATCAACAACAGCCAAGTAAACTTCAGCAAAGCGGTCCTGGTCAGTGGAGCTGTCAGTGTTGGAACCTGTCCAGCAACATAAGATTTCTGTGATCTCTAGCTCAGCAAAGCAATGACCAAATGCATGGTAGAAACCCCATATCATCAGTCTTTTTCCTTTCTGACACGTTTGTGTGTTTTTTGTGTAGAAGTTGTCGGTTTTTGTTTTTCACTCCCACCAAGAGTATGACCAAAACGTCCATTCAATCAAAGCAAACACCCGTTATAAATAAACAAATCAGATTGATTCCTCCAGTCCACAGTGTGAAGCACACAGGCACACTAACATTACTGTGTTACTGTATGTTCCTTTACTCCACTTCATAATCTTGATGGCACATGTTTTTTGTATAAGTTCATTTTCAAAGCTTTCCTTTTGTACTGTTTTATTTCTGATAATAAATAACATTTTACCTCCACTGAAACTTTTTTACATGTGTGTTCTCCTATAGTGCACTTGTTCATTTCACCAAAATCAGCTGAGACTGACTTAACAACCTCGTATATGCATGCAATATTGCACAGATATACTCAGTAAATTAAAAATGGTCAGAACACAGGAGTGTTTTCTTTTGGTTTTTCCCACAGTCCAGTGACATGTACATCCAAAGTGTCCACCCAATGACTCAGATGAAAATTAAACAACTGTCACAATCTTGTTAAAGGTAGTTAACTTGTTTGCAGTCAGTTTAATCATCCACTAGATGGCGACACACACACATACACAACAATCCAAGCGGATCAGCAGTCTAATGGCTGTTTAGTTAGCAGTTGGATGGTGTACCTATCAAAGCGGCCAATAAGTATATGTCCTATGTGGGCGTGGAAATTAGAGCATGCTCGTGATGTAAGATGAAAAGTCATAATAAGTGTTCAGTAACTGTTTTTTGTTTGTTTTTTTCTTTAAAAATGTTTTTATTATGTTTTTACTCAGAAGCACACCATTTTCAGGGGGTAAAATATTTCACGACAGTTAAGACAGAAGGTGAAATAACTGGGAAGCCTAATCACAGACAAGCAATAAATACCAAGGCAAAACACTGGAAAACTGGTTGAAAACTCTTCGTTTTCTAATTGTTTTAATTTTGGAAAAACATATACCTACCTTAATTTGGCACCCACGCTGAGACACAAAATTCAACCATAATGTAACATCACTGACAAAATATAGTTTACAGTCTTAAATGCTTTTATTCTGCTTTTAAAAACCAGTATCTCATACCATCCTTTATTTTAACTTTATTAATGGGAGTTAAACTACAGAAGAGATTTTAATCATTTAATGTGTGGTTTCTACAAAACTGCTATATTATATTACTACAAACCTCCTGTTTTTTCTTTTTAAAAATGTCTTTATTGTTTGTTTTTGTTCGTCACACACACTTTTTTGGGGAGTGGGGGGGGGGTCAGTGGCTGAAACGTACGTTCCGTTTCCATGGAAATGACGTCATCAATGCTCGACCAAACATAGCTAAGGCGCGAGGAAGAAGAGGTGTTCAAAAGTCTTGTGAAGATCTTATTGATGGATAACATAAACGGAACAGTCATTATGGATTAGCTTCGCACTTTTACAACGTGTATGGGGTGTTGTTGACATGACACAGTCCGTTGTGGTCCAAGGTGAGTGAAACTCAGCGCGGTAAATGACAGGTAGGAGGCTAGCTTAGCCCCCAGGTCGGTGTTTATGTCAAGTAGTTCCGTTTTATGTGACGTAGCTACATACCTTTAACAAATGAAATCTGTATTACTACTAATTGTGTTTTTTAAGTTAAACTGAAATTCCGTTCTGCAGTTGGACAGTGCGGCAACCAGGTTGGCTGCAGGTTTTGGGATCTTGCTTTGCGAGAGCATGCCCATGTCAATAAAGTAAGTGCAATTACATACACAGCACAGCACAACGAAGGTATCCGACGAATAATAATGAAGTCTGACTTGTTACGACAGGAAAAGCACATGTTTGTCTTTCTAATGTTCTGGTGACCCAGACTATACAACCAAAAACCCGTAGACACAGCATCTCTGGGTGAAACACAGCCGCTTTTAACGTTTTTATAATTACACCTGTGCTTTTGAGCTGGATAAGACAATACGTTACAGAGCTCAGATCATCTCAAGCTGGTTTCTTGAACACGAAAGGGGGTTACTGTACTCAAATGGCTACCAGAGCCACCATCCCTCAATCCAGTAGAGCACCTTTGGGATCATGTCAAGGCATTGTAGTAAAAGTACAAAATAGCAAAATGTAATTCAAGTACAAGTAACTTTAGTTAGTGTAGGAAAACCTTTAAAGTTGAGCATATTTAATCAACTCAGAGGAGAAACTCATTCAAAAAGCTGGGAGCAACAAACACCTTCAACTGTTAGCATTTCTTAAACTGCAGCAAAAGTGTCATTAACCTCTGGCACATGCACCTCCAACAACCAAGGTGGGAAAACTGTCTGCTTTCCTCAGTCTGTGATGTTTGTCCATGTGTTAAGGGGGGGCTTGGAGGCTTTCCTTAATTTAATAAGGATTTGAGAGGTTGAAAAGGGCCAAATTGTGATGGCTAGACAACTGGTTGAGGTGTGGGTGCATGTGCATCACCTAGTGGGGGAACACATAACACCAGGATGCACTATGAGAAGGTGAGCTGGTGGAGGCGGTGGGATGCTTTGTGCAATCTTCTGCTTGGGAACCTTGAGTCCTGCCATACATATGGATGTTACTTTAACATGTAGCACCTACCCAAGCATTGTTGCAGACCATGTACACCCTTTCATGGAAACAGTACTCCATGATGGTTGTGGCCTCTGTCAGCAGGATAATGCACCCTGTCACAAAGCAAAACTTCAAGAATGGTTTGAGGAGCACAACAATGACTTTGAGGCATTTTTTACCCCTCCAAATTCTCCAGATATCAATCTAGTCGATCATCTGTGGGATGTGCTGGACAAATAAGTCCAATCCACTGGAGGCCCCACCTCTTACAGGACTTAAAGGATCTGTTGCTAACATCTTGGTGCCGATACCACAGCAAACCTTCAGGGGGCTAGTGGAGTCAATGCCTCGATGGGTAAGGTTTGTTTTGGAAGCAAAAATGGGACTGAGACAATATTAGGCAGGTGGTCATAATGTTATGTCTGACTATTATCAGCAAATGTACATTTCTATTAGCATTATTCTAATTATTTTACACTGTATAAATTGGGACTCACCAGCTGTTAGTAGTGAACAGACCCAAACCAACTGTCTCCTCCCTGTCTCGCCACCATTTTCTGTTATACTTGTCATTGCAGAGTGAAAGATTTTGTGTTTGCTTATCTTTAGTTGGTAACTTATAGGGGTGGGGGGGGGAAATCGATACTATGTAGTATCGTGATATTTTGTTTGCTAATAATGTATCGATACAGGGACAGCAGAAATCGATATTTTGTTACCAAAAAAGTTTGTGGACTGGAACTCTGACTTCAGAGCATGTTGATCCTTTTTCTGAGCAAGAATCCTGACATTCCTTCACTGTCCAAATGTGTTTAACTTGTTTTTTGGCAGCAATAAACATGACAGTTTACTTATTTTAATTTAAGACATGTTTTATTTTAATTAAGTTTAAAACTTTTTTATTTAATGTAAAATGTTTTGTTTTAATTTACTTTCAAGTTCTTCAGTTGCTGAATGGGCTGCATAGTTTTCATAAATTGCATAGTTCAGAATAGCTATAATTGTACCAGATGGTTGCATTCAGTTAAGTTGGACTAGACTGTAATACAAACCGTTCAGTTTGTCAACAATAAAACTGACTGAAATGAGAGAAAGACTGAGTGCGAGACTTTGATATTAGATAAAATGAATATTGATAAAGTTTACCTTTATGTACAGAATCTGAATATCGCAAAATATTTTAAAAAATTGCAATAATATCGTATCGTGCGTTAAGTATTTTGATAAGATCGTATCGTGGGATGTATGGTGATTCCCACCTCTAGTAACTTAGTCCACAGTAAGTGTTGATTATGTGCTTGAATCAGAATCAGAATCAGAAAGGGGTTTATTGCCAAATGTTGAGCAGGTTTACAACATTAGGAAATTGCTGCAGTGCTTCAGTGCAAACATAGTGTCATAAATAGCACTTAAGTAGTGTCATAAATAGCACTTAAATAGACATGAAAAAATAAAAGTAGGGATAAGAATTAAAAGTGCTACGTAGAAAGATATGTGCATGAGCTATACATGAGATATATACATGAGAATAAGAATTAAGAGTGCTACGTAGAAAGATATATACATGAGTGCAGGTGGTGATCAGTGCCAAACATGGAATGATGCAGTGACACAGCGTAGGGTCATGTGTTAGTGGTGGGAACAGTCATATGGTTATTGTTCATGTGTCCAACAGCAGAGGGGAAGAAACTGTTCTTATGGCGAGAGGTTCTGGTGCGAATGGACCGGAGCCTCCTGCCTGAGGGGAGCAGGTCAAACAGACTGTGTCCAGGGTGAGAAGGGTCAGCTGAGATCCGAGCTGCACGCCGCAATGTCCTGGAGGTGTACAGGTCCTGCAGAGATGGGAGTCTGCAGCCAATCACCTTCTCAGCAGAGCGCACAACACGCTGCAGTCTCTGTTTGTCCCTGATAGTGGCTCCAGCGTACCACACGGTGATGGAGGAGGTGAGGATGGACTCGATGATTGCAGTGTAGAACTGCATCATCGTCCGTGTTGGCAGGTTGAATTTCTTCAGCTGCCTCGGGAAGTACATCCTCTGCTGGGCTTTCTTGATGACGGAGGTGATGGTGGGCTCCCACTTCAGGTCCTGGGTGATGGTGGTACCCAGGAAGCGGAATGAGTCCACAGAGGTGATGGGGGTGTCAGTCAGGATGATGGGGGGGAGTGGGGCTGTGTGCTTCCTGAAGTCCACAATAATCTCCACTGTCTTCTGGGCATTCAGCACCAGGTTGTTGTGGCTGCACCAGGACACCAGACGTTCAACCTCCCTCCTGTAGGCAGACTCATCCCCGTCCGAGATGAGCCCAATAACGGTGGTGTCATCTGCAAACTTGATTAGCTTGACAGACTGGTGGGTGGAGGTGCAGCAGTTGGTGTACAGGGAGAAGAGCAGAGGAGAAAGAACACAGCCCTGAGGGGAGCCGGTGCTGATGGTCCGGGAGTCCGAGACATTCTTTCCCAGCCTCACATGCTGCTTCCTGTCCGTCAGGAAGTCAGTGATCCACCGGCAGATGGGATCAGGCACATTCATCTGGGAAAGCTTGTCTCGGAGATGGTCTGGAAGGATGGTGTTGAAGGCAGAGCTGAAGTCCACAAACAGGATCCTGGCGTAGGTTCCTGGGGAGTCCAGATGCTGCAGGATGAAGTGTAGGGCCATGTTGATGGCGTCGTCTACAGACCTGTTGGCTCTATATGCAAACTGCAGGGGGTCCAGGAGGGGGGCCGTGAGGGTCCTGAGATGGGAGAGAACTAGGCGCTCAAAAGACTTCATGACCACAGATGTCAGAGCCACGGGTCTGTAGTCATTTAGTCCAGTGATCCTAGGTTTCTTGGGGACAGGGATTATGGTGGAGGACTTGAAGCAGGCAGGCACATGACATGCCTGCAGTGAGGAGTTGAAAATGCCAGAAAACACTGGGGCCAGCTCGAATGTATCTATGTTGAGGAATTATAATGTATAGTGGGGTATTTTGCTTTAATAATCAGTGTGGGTGTTATTTGTTTCTCATCTTGGTGTAAATTTATAATTACCAGACTTTCCAGCCACATTGTCATGTCATTTTTAAATTGCATTCCAAACTGACTGTGACAGAAAAACAGCAGATAAGTGTCAAACACTATTGTATAATACACATTGTAATTTTCTTCTCTGACTTGTGTTGTTGCGTTAAATCAATTCCAGCTCTGTTTGTCTGCTTTGTGCAGTCTGTTTGAGATGATGTGAGAGCTGTCAGTTGACGCCTCAGCAGACACGCCCTAAGTGATTCAGAGAATGCTTCTCTTTTTTTTTTTAATGATTAGAAAACCTCATTTTTCAGCGCTGTATTTCAGCTGGGTAGTTAATAACTCATTTCTTTAGTGTGACAGAGAGATATTTACCTCAGCTTTATCCAAGTTGTAATCATTTTGGTTTCCAGTTTAAATGTTAGCTGCCTTCTGTAGTTCATAAGCTTTAGGGATGTTGGTCTTAAGCACTAGAAACAATTTAATTTAATTTCCAAAAATGAAATCCTGATTTCACATGAATTTTATCATGGTAAAACTGAAAGTGTTCCAGTGATATGTGCAGTAATTCTTAGGGTTTAGGTAAAATGCATCAACTATGTAGAAACTACTGATTCACCATTTCACCAGATACCCAGGCCTAGTCTACTATAATCTTATGTTTAAGTGAATGAAAAATGTAGATGCAGCTGGTATAAACAAAAACAAAGCAAAATCAGGAAGAGTTCAAATACTTGTTCACAGCACTGTAGATTTAAGTGACCAAGAAAAACTTTCAGTAAATTTTTTAACATCTTATCTATGATAATCAGGGAAGTCATTATGTTTTCTCACTAAACCTTTGTTCTAAGGGATGTCTGTTTTCTGTGTGCCCTGTTTTGTCCTGTAAGAAACAGACATGACTCTCACAGCTCCTAAATCTTTTTTTTTTTTCCTTCATCCTCAGAGGGGATTGTACGATGAAGCCCTCAATAGCTTTTTCCGAAATGTGGATTCCAGGTATGTTAAACCTGCTTTCCTCCAGTTGTTCATTGACATATAAGTTTTCCAAATGTATTGCTTTTTTTTTTTTTTTTACCCTTTTTTTTTTAAATCACTGACTGTCCTTTTCCAGGAAAAGTGACGGGGCTGCATTTGCTGTTGGTGGGAGAATCCAACACCTGAAGGCCAGGGTAAGTTCTAGAAGGACTCTCGAGTCCCTAATTTTTAGTTATTGTGTCAAAACTGGATAAAAATTAAGCAAATAAGAAGTTAGAACTTCAGAAATTTCAGAGTTGGTAATAATAAAAATAGATGTTAGCCTATGTGTGCAAACATTTTAACCTATGAAACATTCACAATAGCAGTGCAGGCATAGTCAAGTGTCTTTTACATGCAAAGCATAAGGCTTTGAATGTTGCTAGTATGGACTGATACTGAAGGTAAATTCTTTGTGAACATCTCTTGGTCAACTGTATCAAATGCAAATTAATTCCATATCTGATTCTCTCAGTCATTGAGTTTGGCTGTAGCTTTTGCTGTGCCAGAGGTGCCACGTCTTTCTGTTTCCATTAAATAAGCCTTCTACTAGAAATGAGAAAAGGGCTGCCGCATCTCAAATTTCACCCTTTGGGGTTAACTTTGGCCCAAAGAAAAATGATAAACGGCTTTAACATGGATAATAATAAGCTTAAGACTGATTGATGATGCGTATTCTTTTCACATTTTATTTTGGAGTCGAGCTTACTGAAAGGTTCAGCATTCATTGGGTGAATTATGAAATGACTGGGGTAAAAGGAATGTGCTCAGTATATGATAGCATTGAAATGTATGAGCGGGCCTCATTTTCACATATTTGAATCCACAGGCGGTCCTGGTGGACATGGAAGAGGGTGTGGTCAACCAGATCCTGCAGGGCCCGTTAAGAGAAGTGTTTGATAGCACGCAACTACTCACAGACGTGTCAGGTTCAGGCAACAACTGGTAAGAGACAGACAAGCCTCAGGATGCCACCGAGCTCACGTGGACTTTACCAACTGTTGCACACCATAATTTAAATCCTGCTGGAGTTGTGTTACAGCTCACGTGCTGTTACACTATATGCAGTTCTAGTGGTATTCAGGGAATAGTCTTTGAAGAGATTGCAAAGAAAGTATTTTTTGGTAATTGTCTGAAAGAATTAAACATGTTTTCTTAATAATCCACTATATGTTGAATTTTGTATAATCTGAAAGAGGAACACGGGTGGCTTAACTGTTGTTTTTTCAGTTTTCACATTCTCAATTGTGCAGAGTATAATTTAGGGAAAAGATCAGCCTGATGTGAGTAGTTTCTCTGTATGGTTTCCCTGGTCTACCTACCTGAAATTGTAGGTAGACCAGGTCTCCATGCATTATTGTGAAATACAACTATGTACTATCTTTTTATCTAGTGTGTGCTCCAATGTGGGACTTTACAGGACCTCTTACAATTTTTTTTTCATATGTTAATGAGCCAATAGTCTATATTTTTCAAAAAAGTATATATCTCTTGTAAAGTATTTAATATATGACTCTAAGATTTCACAGATTCACAGATTGGAAATGGTCAAGCAGAAGGCCCACAGTGATATCAGATGCTATGGAATGTTATGGGATGTTAACAGGAAGTCTACTTGACACAGAGTTATATTAGCACACGCTTTTAATTTCTTCAAATAATCTTTATCTTCTGTAAATTTTTCTCAGCTGCCGGTGGCTTATTTTCTGTCTGCACAAAAAAGTGCAACTTGTTTACAGTGTAGCATTGCCTGTGAATGAACCACCAATGGATTATGTAGTCAATCCATGACGCCTGTGGTAAATCCTGTACTTGGCATGCCACAACAATTTGAGACTGTCAGTCTGATTCCCACAGTTTGTTGCTTAGAGGCGAGAAAGCCTTTACACTGCACGGCAATCTTTTTATTGGCCCACATAATTATACCCTATGTTTAAAATTCCAATATTGTTTTTACCATGAATGACTTTTGCACTAAACTCTTTTATATGTCCTACAACACGTATAACGTAGGGAGAGTTGAACTTTGACTCTTTTATCTTGCATAGTTTGTCGTAATGAAAAAAACACAAGAGCAACATGGGATGCTCCAGGACATCCTGACAGCCCCTTCAGTTGCTTTTGTCTGTTACCTTTCCTTTCCATGAACACACTAGCTACTGACAACTTCCTAACACATCATGCATGCTGTGGGAGCAACGGGCAGTCTGTCATGTTGATCACTCAATATAATTGCTTAATCTGACATAGTGATCATCATAAAAGATGAAAGTAATATGAAATCTGTCCTGAGCATTAAAAATTATACTTATCATTAATGTTCAATTTTTGGCATTATCTTATGATTAGGGGGGAAAAACCAAGGTATCGTTTTGTGCTTGTCATTCAGGGCAGTTGGAAACATGACGTACGGCTCGGCCTACAGGGAGAAGATAGTGGATAAGCTCAGGAAGGCAGCAGAGCAATGTGACTGTCTGCAGTGCTTCTTTCTCATTCACTCTATGGGAGGAGGTAAGGCTCTGATTCAAGGGCATCCTTTCATTCATGCTTCACAGTCCAGTACTCCAAGCTTTACTTCAATTAATTCATGTTAGATTTGTAGTGACAAAAAAAATGAATAAAGCCAATAAGAATACATTTGTGCATGATTTCATTTCACTTACTTAATTTTTGTATCTTTGTTGTCACGCACGTCACTTCTTTACTTTTAGACCTGTGTGAAGGCTGTAAGAGTAGTTAGCTGAAATAAAATAGAAACTAGAATTTAGAGAAAAAACTTATTGAAATAATATATTCAAATATTCATCCATCCATTTTATTTGTCTTATCTGTGACTGGGTTATGGGGGCAGCAGACAAACCCAGTCCTCCCACTCCAGCTTATTCAGACCAGCCAACAGATATAATCTCTCTAGTGTCTCCTGGGTCTACCCCAGGGGCCTCGTCCACATTTCTAAGCTGGAGGCCATTCCCTGATGAAGCAACAGGACCATTTTGCAAAATGCAGAGATCAAATTCTGAGGCCGTTTGCTCAAAACCTAGACCCTCCTGGGGAGGCTGAGGAGTGCAATCCCCCTATAGTTGGAGCACACCTTCTGCTCCCCCTTCTTGAATATGGGAAACACCACTGCAGACTGCCAGTCCAGTTGCATTACCTCAATCTCCATGCAGAGGTGTGTTAAGTAGATATCCCCGCAACATGATGATTATGACATTCCTGAGCCTTCAGGAATTTTATCAACATCATCTAGTCCAAGGACTCTGCCACCGATAGTTGTTTAACTACCTCAGTGACCTTGTCCCCAGACTTGCCTCCTCTATAGAAGGCATGCCAGTGGGGTTAAGTGGGTCTTTAAAGTATTCCTTCCACTGCCTGACTATATACTCAGTTGAAGTCCGCAGTACTACACCCGCAGAGTAGAGCACTGCTTTCCTGACGATTTTCCAGAAACACTTTGAGGCAGACCGAAAGTCTTTGTCCAAGGCTTCACTGGACTCCTCCCACAACCTAAGCTTTTGCTTCACCCACCGCCCAAGCTATATTCTGCTTGGCCTGCCAGTACCAATCAGCTGCCTCTGAGGTCCCACAGGCTAACCAAACCCGATAGGTCTCCTCCAGCTTGATCGGTCCCTTCATCTTCAGTGTCCACGATCTGACTCAGGGATTACCAGGGATTGCAGCTCTACTGTTATACGTCAAAGTGTTACCTTAATTTTTCAAGCAGTGTAGAAATAAGATTTCAATTGTCATGTCAGTAAATTAAGGATTTTTCTGTAGACAGCTGATAATTAATTAGTTACTGACTATGGATTTAAGGTACTGGCTCTGGCCTGGGAACCAGAGTGCTCAGCTTGCTGGAGGAGGAGTTCCCTGAGGTGTGTCGCGTTGTCACCTCCATCTATCCATCTGGGGAAGATGACGTAATCACCTCACCATACAACAGTGTCCTTGCCATGAACAAGCTCACAGAGCACGCTGATTGTGTCCTGCTAGTGGAAAACCAGGTTTGTGGATTCAGAAATGCCTCCCCTCTCTCCCTGCAAATGTCTGTGCAACGCACATAAATGAAAACTGTCAAACTGAATGTGATTTCTTCTTTTCCCTCATTTCTCCCCTTCCAGTCATTGGTTGACATTGTGAACAAGATTAAAGTTATGTCCCATGGTACAAAGCCTGGTTTAAATATCAAGAGAAACAGCGCAGTCACCTCTGGACAGGAAGGCCTCAGTGGGGCAGAAAAACCCTTTGATGCTATGAATAACATTGTGGCTAACCTGTTGCTCAATATTACCAGGTATAGTATTACTGTTTGCTCATATACAGTAGAAGCCCGTGTGCTAAGGAAAAACATTAACACCCTTTTGACCATTTTTTCTAGTCCATAAGATTGCCATAATAAATGCATTAGTATCCATTCTCTTCATAATAACAGTCAGTAAAGCCAGTTTGGGCTTTCATCTGCAGTCTCCTGTCTGTTTTAATTTTGGCCCTTTGAGTCAGCCAAAGTTGGAGCATAAGACACTAACCAGAGATGTCAAAGCATTTCAGGTGTTTATCGCGTGATGCTATCTTATCATTAAAAGCTTCTGTGAGAGTCCTGCAAGGGCTTGAGAGTCAACCTGGAGATTTGGTACTGTCACACAAGTCAACTTAGGAAGTTATTTATGAATAAAAGTATTTTGATCTTTTGCACAGTGCTATGTATCAAGAAGATATTCTAGATTTGCTTCTTTTAGTTATCCCTAATTAGTGGAACTTAACGTTATTATGCAGTCAAATTGAGCATGTCATTATAACTTTTTTATTTGCAGCTCAGCCCGGTTTGAGGGCTCCCTCAACATGGATCTGAATGAGATTGCGATGAACCTGGTGCCCTTTCCTCGTTTACACTACCTGGTGCCCAGTCTCACACCCCTCTACACATTAGCAGATATTAATGTGCCCACAAGGAGGTAAGCCTTGTGCCCATCGGTGCAGTTATTTTTACCTGACAGTTGTTGTGTGTCCTGCAGAGCTCCTCCTCACATGAACCCCTCCATTGATGACTTGACCATTTAGAAGTGGTTTCGGTTGGTTTACACCGTAACTTAAACTGTCATTTGTAACATGATGATGAAACAGCACCAGTCAAGCAGGACTGACTCACGATTTCCTACAGATGGGGTGGCTGATATGGTTAGTGGCATAATTTAGATTCAAATATTTTCCTGATATGAATCATGTGAAAGAGTATAGGCTGAAGCTTGCAGCTTACATAACTCCTGTCCCCGACACCATTCTAGACATAAGGAACACAACCACATCCTTAACATCTGGTTTAAACACAAAATCACTATGAAAACAGAGAGAAATGATTGACCGTTTGCCCCAAATTCAGATGAACACTAAACATGACATTTTTAAATGGTTTCAGTGTGCTGCACATTTCAGTTTTGTCAGGACAATAGTTCCAAACTCCTGTAAGAAATACACAATAACATCATTGGTTTTGTGTTCATCCTTCATTCATATCCACACCTTGTGCATATTCGGTGGTAATTGCCTATTATATTCTTTGTACTTAATTGAAATTATGTTATGCTACTAAATTTTTGAATTCAGGGTATTTAATTGAATAAATAATGGATTTTTTTGTTGTTATTTTTTTTATTCATAGAGTTTGCAATATTATGCAAAGTCAAAAAATAGAATATATTTCAACATTTTGGTTTTTATAATTTCTATGCAATTTCCATTTCAGTGGTTTTATCCAAATAAGCCATACTTGGTTAGTCTTTTTTTTTTTGTAATTGTACTGTCATGACCTTTAACATTTACCAGGTAACAGAGGCCTGTAGAATCTCAGTTGTAGCTCTTGGGTCTTTTGGATTTCCTCTGAGCATTGCATGGTGTGACCTTGGGAAGAATTGTGGTGTTCTTTACACACTCCTAAATGCTTCAGTTTACCAATGAGTGGCAAACTGCCCAAATGTCTGCTTTTACAGTGGTAGAGTGAAAAAAGTGAAACTTGCTCATGATCAATTAATTATCTCCTATAAAAGCTTTCTTTTTAAAATGATTCTATGAATGACCTGCTTAGTCTATGATTTTCAACCCAAAGTACAAACACCCCACAGGTTAGTGTCCAAGTGACAGATTAGCTTGTCTGGTCACAAAAAAATTGGAAAAGTAAAGAACCGAATGCCTCAAGTTTGAGCAGAAAAGTTATCAGTTAGGTAAAAGTAATAGATCAGATGTAGAATTAAACTGCCAAATAATAAACATATATTGTCTAATATTTACATTTGTTTGATGGATATTTAATTGTGACAAACATACAAGAAATACAAAATCAGGAAGGAGGCAAACACCTTTTAACACTTCTGTTAATATAAGCAGTGATGCAGAAGTGGGGAAACAGCTGGAAAATAGAGGCGTAGCTAAGAGTTGTGAATGGTTTAAATAATAATCCAGTACTTAATGATTAATAGTTGAGAAATTCTGCTGATCATTACTGAAAAATAGTATTAAAGTAAGATCCAGTTCAAATAGGTTTAACACTTTACATTCGACCTTGAGTTTGTATTAAATATAAAGCTTTTTTTTTTTAATGAACTCACCTGATCTGAATAACCAAGTTACTAAAAACTCAGAATAACACTTTTCTTCCTAGTTAAACAGAAGCGTAAGAGTTTAAAACACCACAAAGCCCCAGCTTTCTTTTTATTATGTGAAAAAGCGGCAAGTTCAATTTTAGCTTTCCAGACGTAGGATTTAAAAAAAAAAAAAAAAAAAAAAAAAAAAACACCAATCTGCCTACCTCCTCCCAGCAACAGCTGCCACAAAAGTGGCCTTGTGTGGGCCACAGAGACCTTCTCTCCTCCTATGAAGATGCTTATTGGTCAAAAAGAGTGGTGGTTTTACTGGATAACTCCCAGCAGTAAATAAATGTGACTGTATGAATGCAGGGCATGGTGTTGCTTAAAAATATCTCGCCTGCTCTTTGGGACTTCCCTACATAAATAAAGGTGCAAACATTCTTCTATGCCAAACACTGCCGTCTTGGTTCCCAGTCTTTTTGAACTTCTGATAAAAATCTTCAAGGCATGTTCAGTTAAAATCGGGTTCATTGAGGCTGGAAGAAAAAGCAATAAAAGGAATATTTAACATGATTTGATGCACATTCATTTCTTGTAAAGTTGATCAACTGATACAAGCATTTCTTTTCTTCTCCTGTCTTCCAACCGTGCGCTCTAGACTGGATCAGATGTTCAGCGATGCCTTCAGTAAAGACCACCAGCTAATACAAGCTGACCCAAAGCACAGCCTGTACCTGGCTTGTGCCCTCATGGTCAGGGGTAACGTGCAGGTTTCTGATGTCCGCAGGAACATCGAGAGGTCAGAGGAAAATCCTTTATTTCTGTATATAATTCTAGACCAAAAGATGTAACGATTTCATGCAACCATTCCAACGTACCCAGTGATCCACACACTCACCTTTTCCCATAGTATACCCATTGAGCACTAGCAGTAAGTCATGATTACTGCATTCAGCCACAAGCTCTTACTATATTCTCCTCTAACCACTGCTCTCACAGAACTCCTTTTCAGTTGGCACACACATTTTGTACTGTGACTGTTGTGTTAAAATTGTTGGCAAAAGAGGTAGGAGGAGGAAGGAAGTACAAATATATATATATATATATATATATATATATATATATATATATATATATATATATATATATATATATATATATATATATATACACTTAATGTACAAACAGGACTAAGTATCTTAACTATAAGGATACTTGTAGATGTTGGTAGTCCTCTAATCTGCAAGTGAAGTTTTTTTTTTTGTTTGTTTTGTTTTTGTTTTTTTTTACCGTTTCATTTCCAGTTGTTTGATTGTTGTTAAAGCTAGTGAAGTAAATGTGCTTGGTTTCTGGATTTAAAGTCATAGCTCCTAGCTAGGGAACTGTTCACATATTGATTTCAGGATAAAGTACAGTTTAAAGTACAGTAAACTGAGACTAAACAAAGTCTTTTGGTTGTCATGTGAAGCTCACATGTTAAACATTACATATACAGTTATTTTCCCCTCTCTCCTGGCTTTAGACTGAGACCATCACTGCCCTTTGTCTCATGGAACCAGGAAGGCTGGAAGACGAGTCTGTGTTCAGTGCCTCCCGTGGGACACTCCCATTCCCTGTTAGCTCTGGCCAACAACACCTGCGTGAAGCCCACGTTCATGGAGCTCAGGGAACGCTTTACCAAGCTCTACAGGAAGAAGGTGCGTCTCAAGCTGTCTTTGTGAGGACATTCTTTGATAGTAATGCATTCCCAGATCTAATAACTTAAATTTTACTATTACAAACCTATAGTCTACTCTTATCCTAAACCTAATTCTAGCTTAAACCCTAAACCTTTTAACCCATCTGTAAAATGTAGCTACAAAAGATAACTTGGCATATAGTCTACCTGCACTGGTTTAAGTTTAGAGGCATACATGGATTTCAAAATGTGTATTTTCTTTTATTTAATTCAATATGTGGTGCAGGTACAGCCACAGAAAACAAAGCAGTTTGTCTTCAGGTGAAATGATATCTCAGGTTTATTCTTCAAGCTTATTGGCAAATGCATATCAGCCTCTAAATCTGACAAACACATCAGTCAGACTCAGTTTAATGTTTTGTTTTTTTCATTTTAGGCTCACTTACACCACTACCTGCATGTAGAAGGGATGGAACAGAGCTTCTTCTCAGAGGCCATTGCCTCTCTCAACTCACTGATTGAAGAATATCATCATCTGGATGCCACCAAGGCCAGACTCACGCCTGATGCACCCAGACTCTCCATCGCCAGATGAAGGTCTGCTGTGCTGTGAATCTGGGAATCAAACTCACAGAACTGAAGCTTTTACATATCAACGTTATCTAATGTATGGCATGGTCAAAGTGTTCCAAACAGCACTTAAAGAGAACATCAGTTTAATCTACTCTAAAGCTTCTATTTGCTTTTCCAAGCTCCCTGATTGTTCTGTTATGAGGTAATGTTAAAGCTAGTACACTGGCCATATTCCTTGTTGTTAGTGCACATACCTGTCCTGAAGAGTGCTCCATAAAACTTTGTTTTGTTTTTTTAATGATCTGTTGTTCTTCTTTCTCAAAATTAGTTTTGTTTTTGTCCTTTTGGAGGTGCAAAACTGTTACTAAGGGAGAATTAAAGTGTATGTGTGTTTCAGTCCTTAGTTTCTCACAGCGGGGCTTGCACCACTCTGCGTCTCTGACGTTTGGGGTCCTTAGAGTAAACGCAGGTCAGAAAACATGTCGCCCGGATCGTTGCACTTCCTCTGACACACACAGGACGTTATCCACTGCATCTTCCACTGTGTGTTGGAGCCTCCTTTGCAGGTGAAGTTGACCTTGATCATGCGTGACTTGTTGGGGACACAGCAGCGCTTGTCTGTACACACACCGCAGTATGTGGGCTTAAACTTCTTGTTGCTGGTACAGCCAGAGAGAGTCAACTTCTCTGCTTTCTTTGCCTGGAATTTGGGTCGGCACGTCTTTCCCTTTGGCACCTAGAAGTGGGAATAGCAATTGGTGTCTTTCTTTTTAAGAGTTTGAGAAAAAAAACTTTAAAAATTAAATGAAAATATTAAAGATTCAGACAGATTAAAGCTAAAGATGCCACCTTGACACTCCTGAGCACGCTTTTCTCACACGGTTGCAGCAAGCACAGGCGGCGGTCTTTCCTCATCTCACACTTGCTGTTATCGTTGTTGACACGTACAGAGATGCCCAGGCCACAGGTCTTGGAGCAGGGACTCCAGTGGGTGGTCTGGATTAGGCAGTTCCTCTTCCAGGCTAAAGGAGGGTCCCTGTAACCTTTCAGTGTTACAGTTAAAGGGTACTGTGTCAAGCAAAGCACAGATCAGAATCATTCCAACAAGCTGCTGTGTCTCCATCAGAGATGGGCAGTAATCTATTAAAAGTAATGCATTTCTGTAATCTGATTACTTTTCAAGTAACAAGTAAAGTAAGGGATTACTGTTACTATACCATAAGCATGCTGCGTTACTGATTTTGTTTGTTAATGTCTCATGACAATAGTGGATAATATCGAGATATTATCCACTGTTGATCTGCGGCAGAGAGTACATCCATGCAGTGTTTAAGGCTTGGAATTACTGACATTACTTCTAGTTTGATTCTGTAAAAAGTGACATAAACATTAGCGTCCGCCGTGCACTCTACGTGGGAAGAAAACTTCTTTCTACAGTGAAAAATTAAACTTCAAATTATTTATTTCTTGCTGTGTTTTTCTTGCATCTATTTGAAAGAGTGAGAGTAAACGCAAAAATTATTTTATTTTAAATGCTGGAATATGCAGAACATAGGTTTAAATGTTAAACAAATTTCTTCAACTCAGAGAATGTTGCATATAATTTAATTTTTGCTTAATGCAATGTGTATAAAGTTAAAAGATTAAAACTAATAAAACAAGTTTGAAAAAGAGACTTTTTGATTTGATTCAATTTTATATGATGGATTATGCAGGAAAAAAAATTTGAATTGGCTGAAAGGTCTATTGCATTATTACATATGTATCATGTTTTTAAAAAGTAAATAATAAAGTAACTAATTACTTTTGAAAATAAGTAATCCGTAAAGTAACAGGATTACTTTGTGGAGAAGTAATCAGTAATTAGTAACAAATTACTATTTTCAAGTAACTTGACTAATACTGGTTGTGATTAGGTGCTATAGAGCCTTATGGGAGCAGTCCCATTAATCAATTTTGAATTCATTATGATATGAAATTGCTACTACATAGAAAAGGACAAAAAAATTAAAAGATCTGCATAGAAATGTAACACAAAAGAATCTGAAACACTGTAAACATACCAGCTCACTACACAAACTCAGGCATTCTTTTACATGTAGCTATCTTTACATATTTTTTTTTTTTTTTTTTTTCATTATTACCGGAGCCGTCCACTAGCACCAACACTTCTCGAACCACAACCAGATCAGACCCACAAACACCAAAATAAAAGCTTCTTTTGTTATTAGATCACCCTCAGAACTTTCCCATCTCGTTAGTGCATTTTTGTGACTATAGCATCATGCTCGTTTGCACCACTTAGTAAGCTTGTCGTGTCTTTTCTTGACATTTTTAATCAAAATTAAAATGTTTCAACCAAATCTCAACAACAGGGACGATGAGTTTTTGCTGGGTGGGAAAGTGCTTTGTTTTTTCACAGTGGCAAATCACTGTATGTGACTCAGATAGATCATGTGATAGATCTGGTTCAGCTACATGCCACGCCAATTAAATAAGCTTTGCCGTACATCAAAGTGACATTTTTATGGCTTTTAATAAAAACCAACTTGTTTCTCTTCCTTTTCCTCCTCTAACTGGAATCATATGTGTCAGACAGTTTAACCTTCCTGCCTTCTTGGGACCTTTTTGTGCCACTGCTATGTGTTAAATGGCTGCCATTTCCACTGTGTTCAGTGGAATATAACCAAACTTGCCACAGGATAGTTTTTACCTGTCAATGTTAATATTCCAGTGTGAATTCCTTAAATCAGCCTAAAATGGCTGAGCAGCAGAAATCCCCACACCCATCACCCTGGGGACCATTTTCTGCCCATTGACTTCCATTATAAACGCTATTTTTCAACCCCAAATTATCATCATATGATTTTATTTTTTCTTCTTTTCTTGGATGTCAATGAAGACTCAGGGCCTTGAAGTTTTAATTTTTAAATTGCAAAAAAAATGCAAAAAAAATAATGGCAGGTCAAAATGTATGTTGGTGCCAATCTTTGGTCCATCTAAAGGCCTACTTATAATGACAATCACATATTACTTCAACTGGTTTTTTGTGGAAATATTTAGTTTCGTTTTTTGGTTTTTGGGGCTTATAACACAGGGCGCTCATGTAATAACACTGGGATTTGAAGGGTTAAAACAACGAAAATATAATTAAAACTTTACATGAATATTTCAGGGAGAAGTAGTTTTACAAGGTTGGCTAATTTAAAGTGGAATAAAATATGGATATATGGTCTTTTTATGGCGTGGCTGAGAATGGTCCCTAGGGTGATGGGTGTGAGTTTTTTAAAGGATGGCAGGAGGGTTAACCACAGGCAGTCACACCTCACACTGACAGTACTGAGTAATGAGGCTCCCCCTTCCCTTCCAGCTACCTAACAGCAATTAGCATTCCAGGCAAGACAGTCTGGCTCTTCTCCATGAATTCATTCTCTAAACACACACCTGACATGTAGGTAGTGTCCTGCTGGTGCTTGTTTGGGCTCTGGCCACTGCGAAGGCCAGCTGGCGTGTTGCTGATCAGTGGTGCAGAGCCTAAGAGACCAGCAGGCTTCTGGATGAAAGCAGGGGTACAGCCGATGGCTCCAGCGATGCATGTACACTTGTAGAGGGGGCTGGACTGGAAGGATTCTCCATTCTCATAGTGGACCCCATTCAGGTCACAGCCTACCGCCATCATGTCTGAAGGAATGAGAAGAAACATGCTGGTGCAAATCTCAAACTCTGATTATGGTGGATCTTAAGACTGTAAGTGCAAATTAGCTTTTTTAAAATGGCATATTCCTTTATGCTGGCATTGATTCCCAGCCTAGCACGCAATTTGCACATTTCGAATGATGACATGGAATGTAAAAACATGTTTTTGCCAGTGGTTTTTGACTCACGTAGGTGGAATTGTTGATTGGAGTTTAAGTTTCCCACTGAGGTTTGTAAAAGCCCCTTCAGGCTTCTTCACACTTGCATATTTTTTTTAAAATGCTTTCCCGTTGAACCGGTTTAGAGCGGCCTCCTCTGAAGCCACTGTGTGGCTTTATGCAAACACTAAAAAAACTAATTTAAACATACAACTTTTATGGTCTTTCCAAATGTTGTTTGGCTCATGGTAGAGTAATTGTGATTTGCACTGCTTTAAAATATGCCATTCACAATATATCCATAATTCTGTTACTGTTGCAACACACGTAACCCTGCGACAGCAGCCCCCTGGGGCTGAATCCTCAAATATCCTCTTGACGCTGAATCCAAAAGTGAGGCGAGCCCCATAGACTACTGTTTAAAACCAAAAAAATAACAAAAACATGTTTATAAGTTGGTACAGAAAGGTGTTTTGGTCTCAGTAGCTAATATTTCCCTTCATAAATTTTCAATAACTAAACTTTTGAGCTGTATTAAAGCTTAAAGTGAGAGGTGAGGTTAGTTTGATCATGATTATTATAGGCTGTTGTGTGCTACAGACCATTCTCTCAGGAAGTCTTTAGTTTTTGGATAATAAAATTCAAATATTTTGTTGGTTTGTCAGCATTAATTAGCAGCTACGGTGCAGCTATATTTATCAGCTGCATTAGTTAAAAATAATCCAGTCTGCACTTGTGCGGTTATGGATGCAGCTTAGCATTAGCTTATAACTTAACCTGTGGTCTAAAAGTATATCCATCCATTACAGTTGCTCTGCAAAGAATGAAGATGGCCATGTCTATGAAGCTAAAGTCAAGGCTTCAAAATACTAAAACGCAAACCAGTGGGTGATGTTACTATAGCCATGTCCAACTTTTACAATGTTTGACCACCTGCCAACAGCCAGCATCACACTGCCATAGTTGTAGGAAGTAAAGCAGCATGTACCCCTGTAATCAGAGCTGGACTGGTAATCTGGCACAATGGCCCTATTCCCGGTGGGCCGAAGCGCCGATCTGAAAGGCTGCTGCACACTGGTCATACAAGCACTGACAGCAGCCCATTCATTCATATTTATTACAAATCTTTTTACGAGCTTGTAAAGGTTTATAATAATAATAATGGATTGCATTGCTGGGCTCGAACCAGCAACCTTCCGATTATAAGACGAACTACCAACTCTTGAGCCACGATCACCCCACGAGGAAGATGAAACAAACGTGGTAAGATGGAGGGACATAATAACGAAGGATCCGAGTAAAATGAGTGGCTGCTTTGACCATGAGTCACTGCTGCAGTGCAACTAAGGAAGCCTGATTAAAACCTGTGTTGGGCCCCTTGACTCTTTATTGCAACCCTGCCTGCAATCAAGTAAAAGACCAGGTCCACTCACATGCACACACTCCAACCTCGTATCTTGGCTTGTCTGCGGAGAAGTCACAGTACATGCCCTTGTGTGGGTCGCACACGTCCCTCTCGTTGCACGGCTCTCCAATTTGTCGGGCGCAGCTCTTACAGCAGCCGCACCCATCCAGGACAGAGCTGACACCAGGGGCACAGTAAGGTCTCTGCCGACACTTGCAGGGCCACTGGCAGAATTGGCGTCTCTCTGTCGTAGCCCGTCCACCCTGAGGAGCTTGCAGCTGCCCATTGTTCTGCGCCCTGCTGAAGCACTGAGGGGAAAACAGCCAGAAAGAGTCAAATTTTTGAATTGGCAGTACTATTTTTATTTTATTATTATGATGGAGATGATAGGGGAAATGTACAGTAAAAAACGCTGCTCCTCGAACCAGTAGCTTTTTTTAAATAAATTGACAGTTCAAATAATAAAATGTTTACATGTACCAGTAACGTCTATCTGCTTCCTGTCTACATTCACACCCATCTTTCTGGACCCTCCTTGTCCAACCAGGTTTAGTTACTCTGGAAAATGTTAAAGTAGAACTCTTTAGTGTTCAGTGCAGACACTCTAATGGGAGACTAAAGGAACAAGATGCCTTTGCATTTTACTGTAGTGCTTTTTACCAGCCAAGGTCAATATTTTGTGTCAGATATCTTTTAGCCCAGCTTGAGGGAGATGAAAGTGAGGAGACAGATGATGCCTCAAAGGTGCTTTTAGTTTTTCCCCTGGACTGGAAAAATGATCTCATTGCCACAGGAGTAGTAACTCCATGATAGGCCCTGGGGCGTTTTTTTTCCTGGGGTCCCTTACTGCCACGTTGTACTAGAGCAGACATAAAATCTCACTCTGTCTTTCGTTCTCTCTCTTATACACACACACCACAGCAGGCCGGTCCACATGTTTGATTTGGCAGTTTTACGCTGGATAATAGTTATTTGAGTTATTTGAATATACTTGTTCTAAAAAGTACATGTTTTCTAAATTTCTCTAAAGCTGCTAACAGGATATGACTTTATGGTGCAGTGAGTGCATGTACCCCTTATTTAGAGTGGTGCACATGTCTTTTGGTCAGTGCCACCATCTCCAAACCATATATCATAGCAGGTCTCCCTGCTGTCTTGTAACCCTTGCCTTTCCCTCTCACTGCTATCTTTAAGTATTAAGTGTGTAACAAATCACACTTAACACCCGTCTCCACCCACCCTACTCCACCCTGCCGGTTTCTCTTCTTCATCTCTCTTGTGTCCATTGCTTTGGATGGTTGACTTCAGGTATTTAAACCTATCTATCTTTATTGTCTGTGTCTAAAAACCACGAGTAAAATCCTAACTGCAGTGGCTTTACTCAGATCCATGTGTTAGCTTTAGCTAAAACACATTTAGCCACTTAATTTCTGATCATCTTTAATAATTATCAGAAAAGATTGAAATTTGTTCTCTCTCTCACACACACACACTTTCAGGTTTGAGGCTTAGACATGTCTAATACCCATCATACTTCTAGTTTAGCATTGTCATTGTAACTGTGCAGGGACAGTCTGGTTAAGGGGAACTCGGCTCCTCCCAGTCTTTCTTGCTTTGTATTTTTCACTGCTAAGTGCAAAACAAAACAAAAATTCAAAATAGAAACAAAAATCTATAAGAAACCTTTCAACAAAGCATGACAGCCAAAAAATTCAACATCTAACATAGTGACACACTGCACAGAGCTCAGAGCAGTGAGAGGCCAAAATGTCTTAGATATTTCAATATATTCCAGTCCTTGAATGTCCATGTTTACCTGATGGTATTTGCTGTGATGAAATCCAGCCATGGCACCACTTGTGCTCCAAATACCCCTGGTCTCTCAGAGCTTCCAAGGGTTACTGAGGGTTATGGCAAAAATCTGAAGCCTGTCTGCCAGGTTTGCTGAATGAGCTCATTTCATGGTGTGAAAATGAGTCCACGGGAGCTTGAACTGCAAAGGCTTCCCAATTTTGTCATCTTTTCTTACTTCACGCTTCTAAAATAAGCCCTACACTAAAGCCAGTAAACTACTAAAGCCTACATACAAATAATACTATCAAACAGTCAATTCTGAACGGGGTGTTTTGGTATTCACTTGCAGTCAGGTATCCCAGCTGACTGCTTTCCTCTGGATTTATATATAGCAGTTTCTGAGTGGCATCGAGTGTTGTCTTATCTGCAGTCTGAGGGAAAAAAAGGTGAAAGGGTAGTGCTCTTCTTACCTGTTGAGCAAAGATGAGCAGGAGGGAATGGCAGAGAAGCAGTAGCATCTCTCAAGTGGTCAAGGTTTGTGTGAGATCCAGGAGAGAGATGGGGTGACGAGGGAGCAGGAAGGTGGGATTGAGGGAGGGAGACTGGGTGCTGGAAGAGGGAGAGGATTGGAATGGGGTGGGGTAGGGAGAGATTGCGAGAGCTGACCTGACTGGGGAAGGCCACAAAGCACCCTTCTGTCCCTCCTCAAACACACCTTTCCCCCCATTTCACTGATCCAGAGGGGAAGTATTTGATGCTGGGTCGCTCCACAGCCTTCAGAACCTGCCTACTTCCATAGTCTTAGCCTTAGCCTTACTCACACCTGAATGAAAATACGGGTTAAATCTTTAAACCGTGTGTGTTATAAGCTACTATTGTACATAACATCTTAACAAACCTACTTTCATGTTTAAAAGTCTTCTCAGTTGACACATTCACTTTGTGCCGTTTATTTAATGCGGTGCTGAAGCTGCGTGCTTCACCTAATGTGGACTGACATCTATTTGAGTTCACATTCCATTATTATTTACACTGAGTATAAAGGCTCCTCTCATAGCTAGCTCTCCACCTACATTCTCTTAAAACCAGCAGTCCTTTGAGATTTCATATGGAAACACTGATAATACTCGTATTGCTGCTACTGCGTGCTGTACTACCAGTACTGCCAACAATGAGAGGCCAGAATGTCATCAGATTGTTATCAACTTTAAAAACTAGTCGCAATGTAACTATATATATTCTATAACTACAAGTAATCAACGTGTTGCTATAAAATCTTGTAGAGATATTAATGGTCTCTTTTACTGATACCGCAGGGGAAATCATTCCTGAATCCTCTGTTGGATTGTCTGAAAGCAATTTATAACTTTTATGTCATTTTCTCTGGATATTCTGTCTCTCTTAATTTAAATGAAACTGCCATAACAATTGGAGACTGCTCATTTCTTTGTAGGTAAATAAACATCAGTTTGGAGGAGGTCTGGACCCAGCAGTGAGATTTTAATCCCCCCCCCCCCCCCCCCCCCCCCCCAATAGCACCTTTACACTCAGTTGTGCACTGTGCACTCAAAGTAATGTTCCGGTCAAAAGTTTTTGAACAGCCCAATTTTTCCAGTGTTTTATTGAAAATGATGGAGTTTGATGTCTAATTGCAGTCTGAAATGACATTAAATAAGCAATTTGAGTAAAGAATAAAAATCGTGAAATTATAGACCAAAATGTATTCTAAACTTGTGACTCATCAAAGTAGCCACCTTTGGCGGGTATGACAGCTGATCACACATGGCATTCTTTCTAGCATTTTTTCAACATGCTAGTTGATGCCACACACTGTGGAACCATCCTTTCACCTACTTGAAAGCGTACAAAGATCCTGCCTGCAAAGATCATTAAAAATCGAAGATTTCCAATTTTGATTCACCAGTCCATAATACCTTCTTCCAGTATTCAGTAGCCCAATGATGGTGTTTCATGCAGTACAATACTGTTCAACCGATTCTAACGAGATTATGGTACCACAATGTCTTCCAACAATGCTTTTATGCAGACAGAGGGGGTTGTAACCAATCCAGGAAAGTTGAAACACCTGTAGGAATTAGTAGAACCAGCTTTCAAGGCTTCATCAACCTCCATTGCTGCAGAACAGCTTTAAATTGGATTTTGTAGTAGTCTGAAGTGAATGAATCTTAATAGTGATGGTGATTCGCTAGTGTTTATGTGTAGCACCATAGTGGGACTGGCATTACTAGGGTTACTGACCAAAACCATGGCTAGAGCCTTTATTCAACTGCATACTTCCATATGCTAATGTTTAGTACATAAGCCTCTTTACAATATCATGCACTCTGTGAGTATCTGGCTATTGTACTTGCAATCATGGGAGGATTATCACGACTACACACTTTGGATACAAACGTTCTACACACCTACGCATTCAAAGTTTTGTAGCACATTACTTTGAGATTATACTTCTTCTGCTATTCTTTTACATTCTGTGCAAGCTTTAAAATCACCTACCTAAAGCAAAGTTCATTCTGGTATTCTTTAAAGCAAAGTCATTAACAGGAGGCCTTAAATTGTCTTAATATTCCTCAACCCTGGACCACAGGTGACATCAGAGGGTTCAGCAAGTGTCTCTCTCTCTGCCGGCTAAGCCACCATCCTGCCTTGAACTTGGACCCACTAATACAATTCAATTTGCCAACCGGCCAAATGTAATCTATGCTGTCTGTGCTTTCCATATGTTGTTAGCCAGATACATGTGATTATATAACCCGGGTCAGTATTAAGTGTAATTTAACTTTGAAAATAAATAAATAAATGAAAATATGAAGGGTAACAGCCCCTACTGGTTCCAAGGGATGTGCCCCCATGGCCTAGTAATTCACCCATGTTCATAACACTCAAAAGGAGTAGAGGAATATGTACAAAACAAGAAAGGCACACACTGGAGAACAAAGTGCTAGGAAGCAGTGAAAAAGGACTTGTCTGGGTATAGAGAGTATAGAGTGCCACTCATGCCACTGTGTGAGTGGCATGAGTGGCAATAGCTTCCAGGGTTGGCAAAGGTCAGCCAATGAGTTTTTGAGCTAATTACCATCTGAGCACCCTTCCTGTTCACAGTTGTGGCCCCTGCAAACACCCAGGCAGTGGTAAAAGGCCAGCAGCAGCTTCTGGCCAAGGTTTATTCTTCCTCAGGACACAGAGGAAGTGCAGCTGTTACTAGGCCTTCTTTACCAGTGTGATGGTGTTGTGGGTCCAGGTGAAATCACCTGAGATTTGGGTGCGCAGAAACCTGAAGGTGGAGACAGATTCCACCAGGCTGATTGAGGTTGGTTGGTTGGTAAGGAAATCTTTGATCCAGGAGCAGGTGGCAGGGGGGATCTGAAGGTGGTCCAGTATGGTGGCCAGGATATCTGGTATTATGATGTTGAAAACTGAGTGTAATCCTCTGATATCTTAAAATATAATTTTAGAGGATCTTAAATTTAGTTGGGGTATTTGGGTCTGGTGGATTTATTTTTGTTGTTGTGGTGTTAATGTGTTGGATCAGCATTGCCGTTCATTCACATTTCTTTAGTTTAGACATGTTCAAGTTGTCATTATCTACCACAGTAATGTAGTTACATTCTTATCAACAGCAAAGGAACACCTTCTCACAGTGGAAAAGTGTGAAAAGCTTTTTGATCCGGCAACGTTTTTTATACACCATAAGAGCACTAAAACATGTTAGTTTCCATCATGATTCAATGATGAATAGTTAACCCTACAGTAATTAGAACATACATATGCATAGATAAAAAAAAATATTTAGTCATAACATTTGTTTTTCTTTTGGGGGTTTTTTTGGTTGTGTTTTTCCCTCCTCATCACAAATGATCTGTCTTTGATTAGTGTTGAGTTTTATTTAAGCCACATGGTAAACAGGCTGATTTTCAAAACCTAAGCATTTCAGTTCTGTCACAGTTTGGCATTACAGTTTTTCCTTTCAGGAGCTTTCCAATTTGGCTTCAAATAAACAGATATTCTATGAAAAAGCTGTAAATTAATTTTAAGTGGGTTGCTACTTGCGTGTTGACCTTTAAAATGTGAAATTATATTTTCATTGGCAATCAACATACTTCAACAACACATCATCCATACACACAAAAAACTGCTTTATACAAAATATACAAATATCCTTTGGCTTCTTTGTGGGGTGCATGGTAGGAGTTACACATGGGTTTAAACTGGGGGTGGGATTACACTCGGGATCAGCTCTGAACTGCTTCTTGTTAAAGATGTTGTTATAGATGTTAAATAATTAGCATCAATGCTTTCTGATTTTACATACATTTTACATAGAAAACAATGAGAAAATGAGAAAAAGGGGAATGCGGATGGAGGAAAGATAGAGAATCAAGACGCCCAGAGGATTAGTAAGAAGGACGTGGGGGCAGCTATGAAAAGGGTGATGAATGAAAAAGGCAGTTAGTCCAGATATACCTGTTGAGATATGGAGACTGGCTAACACAACATTGGAAAATGAGAGGATATCTCAGGAATGGAGAAGACATGTACTGATACATGGAGGTATGCTCTGGCGAGAAGAGGAATGAAACTGTTGAGGGTATGATAGATGTTTAAGAATGAGAGCGAGACAGATGAAAAGGTGAATACTGAAATTGGTAGAGTTTAAATATTTGGGGTCGACCATTCAAAGCAGAAACATTTAATTAGACACACTGCCCACACTGACTACAGAAAAGCTCCAGTATTGAAAATATATTGATTCTTTGCAGCTTTGTACAGTTCCATTTGTTTCCATGTAACCACAAGATGGTGCTGCAATGTGGAATGAGTGGCAGTGCAGGTGGCACAGAAATGAACACTGTTAGAAGCTCTTGAAAAATTAAAGTTGTTTACGCTACTTTTTCCTTCTGTGAAAGTGACGAGTAGCATTTATGTAATAGTGCCGGAGTTGTATTTCCTGCTTAGAATTCAGTAGCAGGGCTTGTACTGAGTTGCCTCTGGTCTTTTTCGATCATTATGTGTAACTACTCCTCTATTCTTCCTGAAGTAATTTCTTGTCCTTCCCACTGACAGTGTCGGGAGCCCCACGCCTAATCAAAGAATGCCAGTCTTCTCAGATTACCCCTGGGAGCTCTGTTCCAGTTTGCATATAAGTTACTATGCATGAGGATTCCTCGGAGAAATAATCGAGGTTCTTTAAACTATATTATCAGCAGCACAAACCAAGAGATGACTGGATGTGTTTGGGAAGTGGTGAGCTAGTGATGGAGTAGCATAAAAAAGCAGCTCTAATTCCTCCTCAATAGTGCTCTGAAATGGGTAATGCTTCTTTGCCTCACCACCAAAGACACCCTCCCCCCCAGTTTCAGTCACACTGACAACAAGTTGAACTAGTCTGACAACTGAAATACAGGAAACTGAGGAGCCATGTGATGCCTTTGGGTTTTCTCATAAACAAACAGAACTTTTTTTGATCCGCATTTATTGCTGCAAGAAATGCTGGGCAAATAATTCAGCTGAATCAAGTTGTTTGTCAACTGGGAGAGACAGCCACAAATTCTTGGTAAAAAGTCAAAACGGGTTACCTAATTTATTCTTATGAAACTTTTTGAGGAGGGGCGGAGAGTCAAAAGGCAAGCAGCCCACTACACAGCAGCTCCTCCCACAGTGAGGAACCTCCTCCCTCCTGTTTTGGTTCACTCCCATCACTCGGAGGTTAGATCACCCTCAGAGAGCTGCACACTTTCCTACAGATAGCCACAGGTTGCTGTTTAGAGTGCGGCGCAGCACAGGTGTGACTGCATATGAATGAGAGTGACTCTGCCTGTTAATCATCAGCCTGGCACAGGCATAAATTCCAGCCTTTTTTTCTTAGACATTTGACTGAAGCTTTGTCTGCTTGTGCATGTATTCCAGCTTCATTTTAGGAGCTCTTTTGGACTTTCTGAATTAGATCCGATTAGTTATAATAAGGCAGATTTTAACTGTGCATTCACCAACAGTCAGCACAATGAATTTTGATGAAATCCTCTCTGTTATCGGAGGCTTTGGGAAGTTCCAGAAGATCTTATATGTGTGGATCTGTCTACCTCAGATCTTTCTGGCATTCCACATGCTGGTTTCAGTCTTCACCGGGGCAGTCCCTCCTCATTTATGCCGCTTTCCCGGGCTCTCAGCGGGGACTCCAGCCTCTTCAAACTTCAGCCTTCTAACCACCCGTGATGGACAACTTGACCTGTCCTGCACCGTCCCTTTAAACCACAGCAGTGCTGAATCTCTTGGCAATGGACATCCTACCCGGAGGAGCTGCCCGGACGGCTGGGAGTACAGCACAGAGACATTTCAAAACACTATAGTAACTGAGGTGAGTGTAAATCCAGCAGCCTCTTGGATAAACCCAGATGTGTTCAGCATGGAGATACGGAATGTGGAGAGACTTAACACTTTTATTACAATGGCCTCTGGTGACATTTGAGACAGGGGTGAATGGGGTTACAGTTGAGAGCTGGACTCATGCAGGGCAGGGCCCTCTAGGCATCCCTACATACTTGGATAATGTTTTTGAAACATACACGTGAGGGGCGGGGAGCAGCAGCAGTTACATGACCAAAATGATGTAACTGGACAGGGCACTGTAACTACATGTAAGACACAATTCATCTCCAGTAAATACAGTAACTAAGGAGAAAATTATGAGTTAAGTGCAGTTGATTTAGGACAATCGACTCATCATTCGATTAGAAGATGTATGTCGGCCTGGAGCATTTTAGCTTTTTATGCTATAAAGGACCTCACTGATCTGTAATGTTAGTTCTAAAACCAAAGAGCACTTTGCTAGAGCGTCCTACAAACGCTCTAGCACCTTTTGTCGAGACAAAGTTAATGAAGTTTATGAAAGGCTGCAGAGTTCTCTCTACCACAGATATCCAGTTGGAGACACTGAACAAGAGAGACACAGAACTTAAAGAATCCACCCATCCATTTTTTCCTGTTACCCAACTCAGAATCACGGTCGGCCTGGAGCCTATCCTACCTGCCATAGAGGGAGCGGAGGGGTACACCCTTGACATATTAACTGCTCGTCGCAGGGCTAACACAGAGAAACAAACAACCACTCACACTTACGTTCACACCTACTGCCAATTTACAATCACGAATTAAGCTAACCCCACTAGCTGCATGTCTTTGGACTCTGTGTGGACAAAACATGCAAACGCGAGGGCGACATCCATACTTCACACTGAAACACTTCAACCAGATGTCAGATTTGAACCTAGGGCTTCTTGCTGTGACCTTTCTGCATCACTGTGCTGCCCAACTTAAAGATTCCTGAATTCAAATTTACGGGAGAGTGCCACAACCAATGGCGTGTCCAGCGGGGTGGCCTGGGGGGGCACAGGCCACCCCCCAAACCAGACTGGCCACCCCAGGTGCCACCCCAAAGGCAAAACAATAAAATTCAATCAAATATCAAATGTCCGATTATGTTTTCACGGTGACGCTCAGATATCCGAGTGTAAGTGAATGCAGCATCGCTTCTGCGCTATGCGCATCACGTTAGCAAAGGTAGGAGAGCCAAGCGCGAAAGATGGCACTGCAGGAAACAATTTTTCGGTGAAAGAAAATGAGGACAGAATAAATGTCCCGGTAAGTAATATCAAGTTTGTTGAGTTTAGTAAACTTCGGTGAAATTAGAATACCAAGGAAAAAAATAACACTTAAAGAATTATTGCAGCTGTGGAATATTTCAGACAGTATGCTACTGAGGGCAGCTAACATAAGAGTTATGCGTTATAAGATATAATCTAAGTCGTAACATTGCTGTATGGAGCTGCAGATTTGGTTGCAGGTTAACATAGCTGGACTGGCCATCGGGCATACCGGGCATATCCCCAGTGACTTATTTTTTTTTTTTTTTTGTAATGGCATGAACAATGAGAGGTGGTGGATTGGCCAGATGCAGGTCGATGTGTAGAAATAACTCCGTTGTTTGGTGGTGGCTATGACGGGGCTTCCACAGAGGCAACAGGTGGATGAGGGAAGGGGAGGCAGGAGGAGAGACCCGAAGCAGCCACCAGTCCGAGTGTCAGGTGAA
Source organism: Copadichromis virginalis (assembly GCF_057382275.1). Taxonomy (NCBI): domain Eukaryota; kingdom Metazoa; phylum Chordata; class Actinopteri; order Cichliformes; family Cichlidae; genus Copadichromis; species Copadichromis virginalis. The sequence goes on along the minus strand of NC_140632.1, from coordinate 30,398,040 downwards.
CTGAACTTCAGGTAAGAAGTTATGACCTGCAGTCTATCTGGGTCAGATATAAACCAAGTTTAGGTGGAGTTTATTTTCATGTTGCTGACTTTTTACTGTCAGTTGCAATAACTCATACTGCGTTCTAGCCAGTTTGACGGAGTTTTTATACAGCTGGGTGGGTGCTATGATGTTACTGATAGTGAACTTTATTTTATTCGTAAGGTTAGTAGAGTTGCCAACGGCTCCTTAAAAAAATGGAATGGTCCCTCATTCAGAGAAAATATTACACGTTTCGTATTGAGCTGAGAAGAGACGCAGTTTGTCCCGGACTTTAGCTAGAATGGAAAAAAGACACAAAGCTGGATTTATTCTGTCTTTATGCTGCACAGCTGCCTCTTCTCTCATTCTCTCCCCCTCCCTCTCCTGTTGCTACTTCAATCATGAAACTGATCAATGATCAGCTGATCGGCTTTTCTCTCTTGTTTATCGCCCACTTTGCGCCAGAAAGAGGAAACCAGCAGATGTTGCGCTAAACAACAGCAGCACGTTTAAGCTTGATCGGCTGTTGTTAGAATGTATTTAATATTAATTTCTAGTATCAGCTGATGTTTGCTGGAGCCACAGCTGTAAAGCTGCTGGTCATGATGTCTGTTTAGATATGTGGTGAGAGGGAAACATGAAGATGAAACCAGGAGATGTCCTTACTGAACCATCAGAGCTGAACAGGTGATGGAGAAACAGGTTTACCTTTTAGGTGACATGAACGAGTTGAAGTTATGAACTGTTTCTGAGAGACAAATAACACCAGGATCCTTTTTTATGTAGCAGACAGCTGGTAACTGTGCAGGGGCGGGTCTAGCAAAGTTTTGCCAGGGGGCCAGGTAGGGCATTAACAGGGAAAGGTGGGCACAAAGAAATACTTTTCTTTCTTATTCTCATTTAAAATACCTAGTTTTTATTAAATAATTATCTAAATCTTACAACCAAAGTTTTTATCTGACGTAAAATGTATAGAAATCATACATATACCAACAAGACTGTACATCACTGTCACAACAGGGTTTGTTTTCAGTCAAAGTCTTTATGGCTTTACTACCTGGTGGGTCGGTCTGTAGTAAAAATGCCCAATTTTTTTGTCCCAGTCCAGCCCTGCAGGTTAATACTGGCAGTGTCACCATGCCAGCTGACTGTATTTTATCATCAGCCAGTGCTGTTCTTTATCAATATTACCAAAGTTACGATAAGGCAGCATAGAAAGTATTTACTTGCTTTCAGGTTTCATTCAAATGTTAGTCTTTTCAGTTGTTTCTCCACTTTTTTCCTGTTTCAAAATCAAACACCAGTTTGTGAGAAGATTATCTTCTTTTTTTAACAGGCAGATAAAGTTTTGCATTGGCTAATTTGTCAATTGTTTGTTACAAATGTTCGTATTTTAATTTTCAAAAATGTTTTTGCCCAAAACATATGTGCACTATATGTCAGTAAAAATACTATGCAAATATTGCCGTCCTTGACTGCTGAGTAAACACTGACAAAGCACTGATTGTATCTCTTGTACTTTATCAACGCAGTATCTAAAAACTTTGCACCGTAGTGGTTAAAATCTCATTCTAATAAGAGTTAAAAGTGCATTTGGTTATTAGGTTTATAGGATTATTGAATTATGGTTAAGGGTTGGTAGAATTTTTTTTTAAAACATTATCTGCCAATTAAATCTGCCACCCTTCTCCAAATCTGTGCCCCTACCTGGCCCCCCCAACAAAAATTTTCTAGACACGCCACTGGCCACAACACCAAAGATAGTGATTCTCTACATGAACTGTTTCTCTCTGGGTGACCACTGAAATTATAGTCAGGTGACACAAGGCTTTAACAAAGTGCAGTTTTCCTTACATATCCCTATGTGATCAAGCTCTCTCAAGGTCCAAGAGTAAAAAATAATGTTTTAAATGACTCCCGAGTTCTTAAAAAAATGTGAAAAATTCATGTTAGTGCCAACACTATCATTAGACCTTATTCTGTGAGGGACATAAACGTCTCCTGCTATCTCGCCAAATTTCATGATGATCACATCCAATCTTTCTGAGATATCATGTCCTTGAGTAAAGGGTTTGTCTAGGGTGACTGTGGGGATCAATTTGTATTCTAGCTGTTTAAAATCACAGAATTGTCTCCAATCCCTTTCAAAGTAAAGCATTTGTACCAATGTGCCACTCACTGCGCCTGTTTTCCACTGTTTAAGAGTTTTCATGAAACATCTTGCTTTTCTTCCTCCTAGTGGGACCTGGTGTGCGATAATGCCAGCCTGAACAATGTGGGCTCATCTATCTACATGTTTGGCCTTCTTGTTGGAGCGGTTGTGTTTGGACACTTGGCTGATAAGTAAGTTAAACATAGCATACCCATTTCAGAGCTCTATTGATCTGAATACAAAGTACTTTACTCTTTTAGGAGTTTGTAGTGGTAGAATTTTTTGAGTGTCATTTACTGGAATGACTAACTTCTGAAATCTTTTGTCGCAGATACGGTCGCAGGATAATTATCCTTGTCAACCTAGCTAGCCAGGCTATCTTTGGAGTCGCTGCTGCTTTCGCACCTAATTTCTACATCTACACTGCCCTTCGCTTTATGGTTGGAACATCCATCTCTGGTGTTATCATGAATGCCTTTGTCCTTGGTCAGTGTCCTGCAGTGGTTACACGAAAACAGAAGTTAAACAAGATGCTAAATGTCTTCACTGTTGAAGTGTCAATAGTGCAGATAAAAATTCTGATCAGCACGATATGTGTATTATCCTTTGACCAAGATCATCAACTTATATGAATTGTTGTTGTTCAAAGGAATTAAAAGGAAGTAATTCAAAGAAAAGTTTTCTCACATTACAAAAACATGTTACGTTACCTATACTTGGTTGGATTGGTGTGGTTTTACGTACAGTTTTTGCTTCTCCTTCTTTACTTTGAAGATAAATGAATGTGGTGCACAGTGCTTACAAGATTACAAAGCATGGCATTATAAACCTAAACTAAAACCTGCATTTATACTTACCATTAGATGTTATGAAGGGAGAAAATAGTTTCTTCTCTCATAATTTAACAAGAATGAACACTTGGGCTCAACCACAGTTTTAATGGTGGCACTCCACCATTTTGGCACATGCAGGTTAAATTTGTAAAAAAAAAAAAAGTACTAGAGTATGTGTACAGTGACATTTCTAAAATAGAAAGTAGTTTTAATCAAAGACTTGACTGATGTTTTTACTTATTTATTTTTGGTATATCTTTCATATAGTATTTTGTATTGTGTGTCAAGCTTTGTGTATTAATATGTTCTTACTGCACAGGCACAGAATGGACCGGATCAAAACAGAGGATGTTGGCGGGTATAATCACAGACTACTTCTTTGGCTTTGGCTACATTTTTCTGGCCGGTGTGGCGTATCTCATAAGAGACTGGCGTAAACTGCAGTTGGCTATATCCGCACCTGGCTTCCTCTTTATTTTCTACATCTGGTGAGTGTGGAGCAGCCCAGCCTAGAATTTTGACTAGTTTCCAATAATGATTTGGTAAAAGTATCAGAAAGCAAAGAAAGAAGGGAACTAATCAACAACAGACTGAGTTTTTGAACACTGTGGTTCAGAAAATAAAACTACAGCCAATGCTCACTGTTGTGATTTATATGAAATTCCTCACAAGCCAGTGTGGTCTTACAGAAAAACACGCTGACCTACTTTTGAATTCTTCTTGTTTGTCCCTTACTTTAATACTTTAATACTACAGTCAATAATAGCTGAATTCTACTAAGATGTTTGAGAATTAGGTGATGCGACAAGTCATAGCTTCCAATTAAGGCATCGAGAGTCAAGTATGTGTGTAAAGAACAACTATCTGTAATATATTTTTTAGGGTTTTGCCAAAGTCTGCTCGCTGGTTAATGGCCAATGACAGGACAGAAGAAGCATGGAAACTGATCCAGAAGGCAGCGCAGATAAACGGGAAGCCCCTCATTAAAGACCTGGAGATGTGTCAGGTACAGGTTAATTCTGTCTCTTACACATGAGCTTTTTTTTCTACAGCTGTCATTGTAGAATACAGCAAACACTCGAAACTGACATTGAGTGTTGTGCTGACAGATGTCTGATGGTGGGCCACTAAGCCTACTAATACTAGTCTACTGCTACTACTCATGGTCTTACTGCACACTAAGGTCTCTATGTCAACTCATTGAAAAATTTAAGAGACCATAAAAATTTAGTTTGTTCATCAAAGATCTAAAAAGCTTTTTTTTTCCTATCACCAAATTTTAGGATTAGCCTATGTGACATAGATCTCAGAAGATTTCAAGATTTAAAAAAACAAAACAAAAAACAGTTTGTCACATTCTAAATATTTAGATACGTCTAAAGCTGAGATTATTCTGTTACTGGACTCTTGGTTCTTCATATTGGTTAGACACTGCATTTGTCTTTTTGGTCTCCCTAACATGCACAGTACTGCAAATAAACTGATGATGTCTGGAATCCTATCAAATTTAACAGTACCATCAGGGAGGCATCACTAAAACCTTGAAAGTTCGAAAATGTTGAAAAAACGAATACATAGCAAATTTAGGAACCACCGAAAGGAAGTGAGAAAACATGTTTTTTTCATTTTGGTGATAGACTCTTAAAAAAATAAGTTTCTCTTCCTGTCGTGAGCTGAAATTATGGAACTTGCCATTTCATGTTGCTGACTAAGCAGTTCTTAGTATCCTTAGTAACACATGTAGCACTGGCCTGATTAACAGTCCCATCAAATTAAGTAGCTTCATTAAGTAGCTGTCCTACATGAGTGCTTAGATGATCATTATAGATTTCCAGATATTCATTTCAGCTTTAAGTAAACACCTAACACAAAAATTGCCAAATTCAGTGAGCAACAGCTGCAAAACTGTTTTGCCAAAGCGAACAGTCTTGGGCCTTACAGATGAGAGACACGTGAAAAAATTTCCAAATGCAATTAAATCTGTCTCTCTCTCACTATTCTGGAGTGAGCTTTGGCAAACTACAGCAAATGTTATTTTTTTATATGAGCCTTATGACAACAAAGAAAATGGTATTATTAACTGTCACAGTGTGCGGATGCAGACTGTGTGGAGTGAAGAGGAGGGCCCAAATGCAGACACGCAAAAACAAAACTTGATTCTAACAGAAAACATGCCGTTTATTATGGCATTATTGAGCAGTACAAAAAATAAAAGGGCAAAAATAATTTGAAGCTAAGCAATAACCTAAAACTGGGGAAAACTTGAACGAAAACATGAAGCATCCTAAACATGAAAAAACCTGGCGAGGACAAAATAAACATGCAAAAAACCTTAAACCTGACAACTTGGCATGAATCCACAAAGACCTGGAAATATGGCATAATGCGGCAGGACAGCAGACGATCGGACAACGAATGAATGAAGACTCAAAGATCAAATGAATGAATGAAATGACCTGGGATCATGGCATTAACTTAGTTTTAAAAAACACTTCCCTGGTGGAAGAGATAAAGTCTTTGTGGTTGGTTGCTAGCCGATGTTCAGTTGCTGTTTGCCCCTGTAATGTATTTACTACTCTGTCATTTGTAAGTCACCAGTATCCTGCAAGGAGCCACTGCTGAAAAAGGTTATCTCGCCTACCTGCCCAATTCGCATCAATAAGTGGTTATTTTCCCATCTTCACCGGAAGTTGCTGAAACTCATTGACTCTGTGTGATCTCGTTACTCCCTGTGTGAACAAGACTTAAATGGTGCTCCTCTGATGCTGATAAAAGAGGACGAAGGTGCCAAGTTGTCCCCACTAACTTGTCACTGAATGTGGATGTAGCCACTTTAAAATCACCCACTGCTTTTTGCACTTTGTTTTTTGAAGCCTGAATAATACTGTTTTGGAGGATTAATTGACAAGGGGGTAAAGTGCTCAGCTATCAGTTTGGTTAAACTCTACAGCATTATTTAGTGCTAGGAAGCTTAATAATACTTCCAAGTCTAGAAAAAAAAAGAGGGTTTTTTTGGTTCTGCATAGTACACTGCACAGACATGATGCCCTTAAGGTTCTTTATTAAAGTTGCAGTAGGCTCTTGAAAGTGTACATTTTCCTGGAGTCAGATTAGAAAAAAAATAAAACTACAGATTTTGAAGGTGTTTTGTTTTCATCTTTTTTCCTTAATGGTAGTCTAAAAACTAGCCAGTTTGGCTAGTAAATGTGCTCTTTGGCCCTGAGATTAATGGGGTGTCTATAATGCAGGGCATTTCAAGAGCTTTTAAATTCCCCATTTTGCATGTGTTTGGTCAAACGAATATGGAAGCCCGTTTCCGCCACCAAAAAAAACCCTAAAAACACGTATCCATAACTCGAAATTTCGAGTTATTTTCTTGAAATTTCGACTTACTAATTCGAAATTTTAACTTGTTAACTCTAAATTTCGAGAAAATAACTCTAAATTTCGAGTTATGGATCCTTTGTTTGTTTGTTTTTTGTGGCAGAAATGGGCTTCCATAAACATATATACACTAATATGAACTTTAGAAATATCTGGCTTGTAGAGAGAAGTCTGCCTCTGAAGTTACCCAGTTTAACATCTATGCATCTTGTGGCGCTTTTCTTCATCTTTTGTTAGAACTGAATTTGTCCTATAGAATATGCAAAATATAGTCATTACTTACACCTCACAGGTTTTAAAAGAAAACTTGCAAACAGAATCTCTTTTTTGTTTGCTCACTCTCATCTGCGGTTTCAGCAAAAAACATATGGAAAACTACAAAAACCACAGGCGTCTGGTCCATGAAATATCTCTGACTTTATTGAATGTGCAGTAAATCCTTGTGTCCCGATGGCAGTCTAAGGTTTATGTGAACCAGCTGCTTGGATGGTCATATAACCGCACATTTCCCATTTTTTTCATGTTACAATGCAAGAAATCACTGACTAAAATTTCAAGCCCTGCTCATGGTCTCAGACACTCACAGGTTTTGTCAAAAGTCTGTGTGAATCAATTTCAGACAAGCACACATACAGCGTCATCTGTCAGCAGGAGCCAGCCGTCTTTCACCATTACTGGAAAAGTGCACAGGCTCAGTAAAAATAAAACACAAATCAACTACTGGATTTGCACAGAAGCTCATCTCAATGTATTTTTACACCTTGTGCATTTCTTTTTTTATTCAGTGCTACTAAATATAACTGTTTCCACACACACAGCTCTGCTAACGTGCTGCTCATGCTACGCTCTTTATACAGACGTGGCTTTCCACTCAGCTGTAGTGTTGTAGGTAGGAAGGTAATTAAACACAGCTTAGAGCAGATATCATTAAAGCACTAGAAGCAAAGATAAATAATGTTTCATTACAAATGAATGTCAAGGATAGTTTTTATTAGCAGTGAGAATATTCCCTCTATGACACTGCTATTCTATTTTTATCCTCCTCTGTTATTCAGGAGCCACTACTTATTTTCATGTGTTTTTTGATAAGTGGGTATCATTTAAACATGCAAACTATTCAAACAGAACTACTGAACATATTTTGCACCCTCAACCACAGACACTGATACCTATTGTCTTGCTTGTTTCACAGCAGGTCTGTAAAACCGAAGAGAAAACTGTAGCGAAGAACAAACACTCGTTCCTTGACCTTGTTCGAACACCAAGAATGAGGAAGCACTCTCTGATTGTCTTTTATCTGTGGTGAGTATAAGCACATGTTTTTTTCAGTCAGAGTCAGACTGAGCACAAGACTGCTCCTGAGGGTTCACGCTTATCATCCACATCCCCACCTCTGCATGTCGGCCTTCAGTCCTGTCTAAGGGGACCTTTTAAACTCTCAACAGGGGCTGAAGAGTCTGTCTGAAACATGGATTTGGGAATGCAATAAGGACAAATTAGTGCTATAAGCTCAATCAAATTTCAAACAACAGAAAAAATGACCATGGGAAAAACAAATGAGTAAGCTTGTCTTGCTTCTAAATACTTGAGTCTTATTTATCCAGGAAAAATGTAACATCTGAACAAAATCTCCATGTAAGACCTATTTGAATTTGAACCCAAAACAAACAAATAAATCAAACTTATTTGATATACTTCATAACATGGCTGAATATTAGCACTTAGCTCATGCTAATGCCAGCTAGCTAATTTAGGTAAATCTATTTCTGGGACATAAAATGAAATTTTGGCTAGCAAAAAAATACTGGGCTTAAAATAGACTTACAGTAGAAAGAGAACAGCTGAAGTAGCAGTCAGGCACCTAAATATTTAAGGTCGAACTGTGAGCTTATCAGCTAACAGTAGTGTTGGCTTGCTAATCTATATGTAATGCACTTTGATAGCATCTCTGGCACATCTTTGCTAACTGATGTCACACAGGTTGCGAAAAACAGCAAGCCACAACTAGCTGGGATGTGCAGGCCATGAACCAAGTCACAGAGGGCTTATCTATAATCAGTGAAACACGCATTAGCTCACTGGGTTAAAACAACATTAAAGCTGGAAAAACCCCTCGAGTAATAAAGCCACACCACACTGTGTGCACAGTTTTACTTTTGGCCCTAAAAAGATATAGGAAGCAGTTTGGAGTTTTGTGCCTCTTCAACATTCCCTGCAGTCTAGAATTTTGCTTTTTGACAGTTTGTTTTTCTGCCTCTAATCTGATTATGAAAAGCTACAGTGGAAGCCTGCGGAACTAGTTTGATTCTACTTACAGTTGAGGTGAAGCATTAAGACTTATATCGTTCCTAAGGGCTAAATGTCCTGTTAAAAATATAAAGGATGTCCTGTCATATCACATTTTTCATGGCTAAGGATGAGTGCCTTTGGTTTTTGCACCACGGAATTCTCAAATGTGAATCCATCAGTGCAATAAGGGGTTTATTCACTGCAGCCCTGCTAAAATATCCATGTTTACAGATAGTTCTTACTGACAGTCAGATGAGAAACAGTTAACCCTGTGTTTTTTTATACATATTGCCCTATCGCACAAGCATCACAGTCATCAAATAGCTTTTATTGATGCATTTCCTATTAATTGAAATGCGGATGTTGCTTTAGTCCCTGTTCCTGTCGAAACACGAGATAGTCATCTGTGCCAGAGCAATAAAGTCTTTGTTTTTGTCACTTCAAGCTTTTTCCATTTGCTGTTTTGATGCTATAATCAGGATCAGCTGACCTTACTCTGCATTTCTTTCATACTGGCCACATATCTGGCGTGGATGGTGATTGCTTAATTGTACCAAACAGTGAATTGTACCAAAGTGGATTTGCAGTGTTACTCCAACTATCCTTAAATCTACTGTGAATCAGTGTGTTGTAAAAATAGTCCAGCAGGCTGATTTTTATAGCCAGTAAATGTAAAAACGATGCGGAAACTACAATGTGCAGAAGATGGACTACAAAATGCGCATCTTAATTCACCACAACTTGTTCTACCCCCATTGTTTTATGTGGGGCATTTAGATAAGAACCACGGCTCAAAGTTATGTCAAACCTCTCTGTCTAAAAACTCTTCACTTAGTCCTCCTGCTCAGTGTTTAGAGGCGAACCCCACTTAGTGCTCCTCAGTAACACAGTAAAAATGAACTGAACCGTCACTTATCCCTTGTGATTATCCTAAAGGCTGCAATACAGCAAAGTGCATTACTAATTTAAACCAAATTATACGGAACCTTAAACAGACTTTGATCAGTTAACAGAGTTCATAATCTTTAAAGAGCAATTCTACATTCTTCATGCAGCAACAACCTAATGAGACGTGGTTTTCCTTCCAGTGTTGTGATGTTCAGAGATCAGTCTTGCAGGTTATAAGCAGGTTATGAGAAGGAAAATGCTGTTTACAGTTCCATGAGTTGTTCCACTTTGTTTATGCTTTAGATTCTTTTTCTCGAGTTTTCGAATGGTCAGTAAAGATAAAGCGGTTTAGTTGGCTGTGCTAGGAATTTAGCTGAAGAACTTACATGCTTGCAAGAGAAAAAAACGGGGGTTGAATCAGAATAATACAAAGCGACCAGTGACCTGTCGCCGGTGTCACAAATGACATTTCAGTTTGCTGCCTCTTTCTATTGTCAGATTGTGAGAGGGGAAAAAAGAGAATTCTGGGACTGCATGGCACTTCTTTCCTTAGTATTTAGTAATAATAATAATAATAATGGATTGGATTTATATAGCGCTTTTCTAGGCACCCAAAGCGCTTTACAATACCACTATTCATTCACTCTCACATTCATACACTGGTGGAGGCAAGCTACAGTTGTAGCCACAGCTGCCCTGGGGCAGACTGACAGAAGAGAGGCTGCCATATCGCGCCAGTGAGTTGGATCAGTCACTTCTTGGTCGCTTATCTCACTTAGGAGTCTTCCTAAGCAAAACAGACTACTGGAACACACCCAAAGACTGTGTGCACTCCAGGGAGATGAATCATATGGCATACGTGAACTTGATCAGAGAACAAGAGTGAGAAACAAAGGCGCAAATTGAAAAGTCAAAAATCTCCATAAAGATGTAACTGCAAAATAAAAACTAAAATAAGAAGTAACTGAAGGGGCAAACAACAGCTTAGACAAAAAGGAAAAACAGGAACGCACACTAAGGGGAAAAACACTAATGAACAGAACAAGCTAAACTCTCTGTGAGGCTTTGCTGCTCATTACTTAGAAAACCAAGTGAACCAGCTTTGATTTGGGTTTGTTTTACACTATGTAACTTATTTTGGCATCATCCTGTAGGAACTTCAAAGACTAACAGCAGTGGGAATTATCTCATTTTTCCATGAACAACAAATAATACATTCAAAGGTATCAAAGGAATGACATTTGCCATGACATTTCCCTTCAAGCAGAAGCGTTTCTTTCTTTCTTTGCTCCTACATTCTCAGGTTTGTCAATGTCCTCGTGTACTATGGCCTGTCCCTCAACATTTCTGACTTTGGAATGAATATATACCTGACTCAGATGATTTTTGGTCTGGTTGAGATGCCTGCGCGCACAATCACCCTGTTCACCCTGAACCGCTCCCGTAAGATCTCCCAGCTAGCTTTCTTAGCAGTTGGAGGCACTGCCTGTCTGCTCACCATCTTCATCCCCGATGGTATGAACACACGCTCAGGACAGCTTAGCTGGACTGTGCATGATTAACTCTTTGCCCTACTTGTTCTAAAAATGTAGTTTACAGCTTTTCTCGCCATCCTTTTATCTTCTTTTAGATTTGTCTGTCGTCAGAACGGTCTTGGCCATGATTGGAAAGTTTGGAATCACAGCCTCTCTGTCTATTATTTATGTGTATTCTGCTGAGGTGTTCCCCACTGTTATAAGGTGAGTGTTACCCTCCAAATACCCGGGAGTCTTACAACACAAAGAGTTCCTTCACTATCTAAAGCTAAACATGTTCTGGCTAGCAATTTCACTTAAACAGGCTGTGTTATTATCAGAACTGTGGAGTCTTCTAAAGGCAGCTGCTAATGGTGCCACAAAAGCAGTTTGACGAGGCAGTCAGTGATTGTTACCTAATGGTATTTTTATAGAAACACAAAACATTTTGGCAAGTTGTTTCTGGAATAATTTTCCAATATATATATATATATATATATATATATATATATATATATATTCAAAGAAATCGGAACATGACTTTTGGTGTTTCTTTGTTAGCTCATCCAAAAATCCAGTTATTCGGCCCATGAAGAGTTCTTTCATTAACTACATCACTATATCAAAGCCTGGGCAAAAGGCTTATCAGGCTTATAGAAAAGCTTCATTAGCCCAAATACTTACCAACAGGTTTTAGATGTATGGCACACCGGATTACTGGTCGAACTGTCTGCAGAGCAGTTTTGAGACTTGTCCCATTATGATTAATGTTGAAATTGTTTACATTTATTTTTTTCGGAAGTGCTAGATTAAATTTAATACAGCAAGGTTTAGGAAAACTTAAAAAAAATAACTCATGATACTTAAAGTGTCTCACTCATCTGACTAACTAGTGTTAGTGTTAGAGTTGGTTTTGCTAACGAAGTTTAGAATGTGGTTAAAACGCTGCAACTTTCCTGTTAAAGGCTTTCCTTTACATCAGGCGTATCAAACATAAGCCCCGGACAGACTTCTATTTGGCTGACAGGATGCTGGAAGAGGAGGATGACAGGAAAAATGTGAAGGAGGACATAGATTATGGACTGCATTTGGGTTATGTTTGATAGCTTTTTTATTTGTGCTAACATATTTCTTTCAGCTATTATATCAGCATTTCTTTATAATGTAGAAAAACTGAGACATACTATTATTAAATAGGATTTAATGTATAGTTGAACATATTTACACTGGCAGGAAGAGACTTTAAGGCCAATAAAGAGTTTAACATCCCTACTTTAGATATATGAAAATCCCACAGGACTGAACCTTATTATAACTAGGGCTGCTCAATTAATCGAATTTTAATCACGATTACGATCTGGGCTTTCAACGATCATTAAAAATGACTGAGCCGATTATTAGCCCCTCCCTCGTGCTTTACTCTCGCGCTGCTCCGTGTGGCAAATCGAGCGCACCTCTCTGCATTTCGAACACGTGTCACAACAATTAAGATCAGCGGTCTCCAACCTTTTTTGCGCCACGGACCGGTTTATGCCCGACAATATTTTCATGGACCGGCCTTTAAGGTGTCGCGGATAAATACAACAAAATAAAACTAGTACCGGTACCGAAAAAAAGATTTATTCATAACACACGTGAAAAGACCCAGGAAAACCGAGTAAATGATAAAAACGATAACAAAATAACGCTAAAAACCCTGAAAACCATACATTTCACACCTGAGCCTCAACTCTTGCGGCCCCGGTACCAAACGACTCACGGACCGGTACCGGTCCGAGGCCCGGGGGTTGGGGACCGCTGATTAGGGATGGGTATCGTTTTATCCGATACCGGTGCCAAACCGGTACTTTTGAAACGGTGCCGGTGCTTAAACGGTGCTCAAACCGGTGCTTAAAGAATGGAGAACACAAAATTGGTCCAAAAACCTCTCATGTTCAGCTGTTTTTTTTGTAAAAAGATAACGATGTTAGCCTTTTCTGCAGCTATAGGGCATATATGATATCACTCTTGGCTGGAAGCAGTGCTTAAACAATGGAAAAAACACAAACTTTGTCCAAAAACCTCTCATGTTTAGCTGTTTCCCTCTTTTTCTTTGGTCCTTTTAGCCTTTTTGGCCAGGGTGAAGGGAGTATCTGCCATCAAACAAGAAGACAGCCGCATGTAGCTAAGATGATGTTTGCTAGTTCACCTTACATGCATGAATGTAATAACGTGGTTAGCCTACTCAACGTAAATTACACACGAACAACATTAAGCTACTCGCGCAGAGAAGAACGGCTGCTGCTGCATCATCATCCTCATCATTTCTGCTACACTGGCAAGGCTAGTGGCCAGGACTCTCCTCTTCGGGTTTTTGGGGGATGTTGCTAACTCCGGGTCCGATAACAGGCACCACACCCGCAGTAGATGTGCACGGTGTGAGGTCTCGCAGCAAGCTATCAAATACGGCGCATTTCTCGGCTTTTAAAAAAAACACTATGCGTCGCCAGGTGTTTCATCAGATTTGAGGTGTTACCTCCTTTGACAGTATCACAGTATCAGCTTAAAGCACTTGTTGCAGGCTGCTGAGTTTGCATATTTTGCTGTGAAGTACAGCCAGACTTTGACCGCTTCGCCTTGGGCATTTTTAATCTGTAGCTCTGCTCTAAAAGAACGTACGTACCTGGACCCACCTACTATCCTCGGAAACGTAAAATGATTGGCTAGAATCTAAAGTGTATCACAGCTCAGGGAAAAAAAAGCACCGAAATAAAGCACCGAAATGTGCGCTGCTTTTCGGTCTGGTTACTACCGTTTATGTCAGAACCGGTGCCATAATTGCACCGGATACCGGTACCCATCCCTACCGCTGATTAAGAGGACCCGAGGGAAGCTCGGAAAGCTAAACAGAAGTTATTTGGAGAGGAGAGTGACTGCCGTTGGTTGAAAAGAGAGGTAAAAAAACTTCAGTGGTGTGGAATCATTATGGGTTCGCAGAGTCGAGACGTGGATCAAGTAGACACAGTGTGTAAACTTTGCTACGGTGTCGTAGCTGCACCACAGAGCAACACTGCAAAGTTCACTAAACATAGATGTTTACATTTTTCATTTATTTCTTATATTGCAAACATTTAAACTGTTATCAGTATTTGCACACTATTTTATATTATTTTTTGACAATCTTTAAAGTCATTATTCAACACATTGTTATTGTTAAATAAATATCGTCAAATAATCGAGATCTCAATTTCAGTGAAAATAATCGTGATTATCATTTTTGCCATAATCGAGCAGCCCTAATTATAACCCAAAACCGACCTCCCTAACCCTATATAGGTGTCTGGTGATCTGGTGAATTTAAGCACTTATAGATTTACCTTGTTGCCATAAATACCAACTGGAATTATTGAGATATCATTAAAATAATGTCTTTATGATTATTGCTGGCTGTATCTTAATCCTGAGAATGCTGTTGCCGTGTATTACAAACATGTGTTCATTCTCATGCATAAGCAAATCACTATATCTACATTAAATTGCAAGAATCCAGCTTTGTTCCATTTACTAAGATGGATTCATGCATGATTTACATTACATGTTTGTTATTAAGAGTGTTCACAGATAAGAAAGGTGGAATAGTGTAAGTGAAAATATAAGGTATACATTACTATCTATAAATACAGAGTGAAAGTGAGAGCAAGAAAGCAATAGCTGTAATGGAAATTAAGTGCAGAAACGACCCCCCCACAGAAAAGACAAATGCCATAAAGACATTGTCTGATAAGAAATCATTAACCAACAATGGCACTCAGAGAGTGCAAACCTCTGTCAAGGCAGCTCTCTCTTGGTACAGTACTTACTTTTAAGGGAAATTATTTCTGGATGCAAACTATAATGTGATATTTAGAATCCCCACACACTAGTATTTGTTTCCTAAATGTTACCAATACAAAAAAGGCAGGAGAATTTACATTTTTAAAGATAAAAGATATTTCATCAAAGTTTGACCTAATTTGACCTTGGAGAAGAGGTCAGAGGTCCAAAGTAATGCAATATTTAGTATATATCATCCCTTTATGCTTAACTGTTGTCAGTGCAAACAATGGTGGTAAGAAGCATAGTTTTAAATAGCACTATTATCACTTTGAATTTCAGGTCACTCTATTGACCTTGAAGGATATGCTGACAATACATACATACATACATAGTTTCTAAGGTATGAGTCCTTTTTTCTCTCCAATAAATCATCATGTTGACCTTGAAGACGTCAGTGGATGTAAACCACATCTTGATGGATTATTCACATGACCCAACTCCACACACCCAATAGATTCCATCAGAATTTATTCAAAACTTTATGGCATGTAGACAGAGATCACATTGATATCCATAATAAGCACCTGTAACCAGGCCCTTTTATTCATTGTATTTTTCAGACAAAATGGGATTGGTATAGGCTCTATGTGTGCTCGCACTGGTGGCGTCCTGGCTCCCATGATGTACCTTCTGAGGGGGGTCAGTCCTCACGCTCCCATGGTTCTGTGTGGCCTCTGCCCCCTGCTGGGTTCAGCCCTCACAATGCTACTTCCTGAGACGGCCAACAGGCCGCTGCCTGATAGCATTGAAGACGTTGAGGGATCCAATCACAGGTTTGACTTAACTGTTGACTTAACCTGAGCAAGATCATCATAGGTGCTGATCCTAACCCTATATTTTGAAGAAAGGCAAAATGTTCATTTTTAAATAATGAAAATTGTTGCTGATCTGTGTCACTTTGATTGCCAAAGCTTAGGGGAAGAGTTTGATGAGAAAATGTATATTCACATAGCCTAGGAGTAAGGTTAGGATCATCTCTGAAGCCAGTAACACAAGCAAAATAAAAGAGAACTGAGAATTGGTTGGTCTCAGACAATTTCATCTTGCTTTTGGTTAGAGATGCAAAATAAGAGTGCAATGTAAGTAAATGTAATCAAATACTTGCTGCACCAAGGAGGCCACAGTGTTGCCTGGAGGCACATCAAGAAGCAGCACTTGCATCTTTTTTGTGAGCAATGAAATCATGGGGAAGAAAAAGAGAACTAAATATGATGGTATAGATCTTTCTTTGATCAATAAATGTGCGTAAATGTACATACCAGTACGTACATTTGCTCGGCCACCAGAACTTTTACTTCCAGGAAGTTAGAAAAGAAAAGTGGCTTTATATATATATATATATATATATATATATATATATATTAGGGGTGCAACGATACACAAAATTCACGGTTCGGTTCGATTCTTTGGTGTCACGGTTCGATATTTTTTCGATACAAAAAAAATGTTCATGCCTTTTTAATTTGTCATTTATTAAAATTATAAATATATATTTTAACTCAAAAGTACAGTTTTTAAATTTAATGTTGCTGAAACAAAAGTAATTAAAAAATATATATATATCTCAGGGCTCTCAAAATTTCAAAATCCCTGGTAGCCCTTCGGGCAGGGACTCTTCAGTTTTTGGTAGCCCAAAATAAATGTAAGTAGCCCGAATAAAAAAGAGAGCAATTTTTTGATTGATGTTTTGTTTCCTTTACAATATTATACATTAAAGTATAATATTGTAAAGGAAACAAAACATTAATCAAAAAATAGTTGAAACACAAATTACAACATTGTATAAAAATGACAATCATCAACTCAAACACTTGGTTCTAATTGAACAGAAATTTCTATGAACTTGTAAGAACTGTGTAGAACATGAATCAGTCTGTGTCAGATCCTGAATTTGAAATTTCCACTGAAGTCACAGGTAAGAGACAAGTGGAACCAAGATCTAGGCCATTTGCTTTTTGAAGTTTGCAAAGACTGCTAAATTTTGCCAGTGGTAGTTCACTCTTTGCAACATAGTACGCTGTTCTAAACAGATTTTTCAGGTTTATTTTTAGTATGTTATTTGCAATTGGTGTTTGTTCTGGGAAAGATATTGCAGACTGAGCAATAATGCATTTCTTGCATTTCTCATGGCTTCTAATGGGGGCCTTTTTTAAAATGACTGGTCCCAGTAACAAAGGCGCTTGTCGACTCAGAAATCGAGAGAAAACCAACAACACACCCGGCAGAACATTATGTTATTTACACTGGTGCACATAAGTGGTCCGCATGTGCTCATTCGCTGTCAAAATAAAAGACGCGCACCAGATAAGAAGTTGCAACGCGCGTTTGCGTCCATATAAAAAGCACTGTTTTTGTCCGCTAGAGTGGGATTTTCACGGCACATTCTGCACCACATCTCTGTGCGTTCATCATTTGTTTGAAGCCAGCTCACCTCCTGCAACCACTTTTCCGAGAATACGCGCTTCTTTTGTGGTTCGGACTCCTTCTGACATTTCTTTGGAGGTAGAGGAACACCAAAGTAATTGCTTAAAGGAGCTTCTTCGACATCTTTAAGAGTTTTAAAAAAATGTCTGTCCTCCTCCAGAAAATCTTATGTATGCAAACACGCGTTGCAACTTCATATCCTGTGTGCGTTTATTTATTTATTTTTTTTTCTTTGACAGCGAATGCGCACCTGCAGACCACTTATGTGCAGCCCTGGTTATTTAGCTCGTCATATTGCAGCCACAGAGATTCTTTTGTCCATGAAACCATAAAGCTGCACTTTCTTTTTGCCTTATAGTCTGATTTGTCATAACTTTTCCGTTTTGTGGTAAGCTTTTCTTTGGCTGTCACTTCTTCACCCTGACCTGTCTTATTTGGCTCAGCAGAACTAAAATATATATCCTGCTGCTTTTACACACACACACATAACCGTCAGCGATTCTCTGCGTGATCAACCTCTCATATGTTTAAGCTTGCTGCGGGAAATTTTACTTGTCATGTTTGCATAGTAAGCTAACGATTAATAAGACGATGTCAGAGGAATTGGTGCGCAAATTATCATCACTCAGTGCTGTCGCTCTCTATACACAGTTCGCGCGATTGCAAAGTGAAAGCAAAAAACAAGCGCAAATTCAAACGCGATTTCAATATGTCACATATTGACAGTGGCTCACCGATGCCAATGACATAATTACCCAGCTACATTTCCGAAAGAATGCAAAAGCATTGACATATATTTTTCCTTCCTACAATAGGCCGACGGGCAGGGCAGAGATAGATTTTGGTAGCCCGACTGGAAAAATCGCTAGCCCCCAGGACGTCGGGCTAGCTTATTTTGCAAGCCCTGTATCTGATTGAGGAATCACTCATCTTTGGAAAAGAGAGTTTATTACAGAGAAATGTCTCTTTCCAAAATAAAAGCTATACTATACGCTTCTTCTGGGCTATATTTTCAGCAGCATATTGTAGCGGTCAGGGCTGTTCGGGGTTCTGTTTGTACAGTTATGTTTTGTTTATGTTGCCATAGTGACGGGTGACGCCCTCTCGCTGCCACGGTGTGTCCTTCCGGGGTCAGAGGGCGCCTTGTGTGTTGTTGTTGTTGTTGTTGCTGTGCGGTTGCCGCGCTGAGCAGTTAGCTAGCGGCAGTGTTCTTCTGCAGATGTCAATAAACGGCTGTGCTCCCTGGCTAGCTCACGGGAAGCAAGACCAAACGACACCTCCGTCTCCTCCTTGTCTGAGCTCGCCACATTGGTGTCAGAAGTGGGATGATGGTGGCACCCCATGTTCTGACCCGAATGACTTTTCCCCCGCTGGTCGTGACCGGCCGGTGCGCCAAAAGAAGGCACCTGGACATTTGCAGGACTTTGTGTGGGGCAATGGGGTCGTCGGGGACGACTGACCCCTTAGGTGCGGGGGCTATGTAGCGGGTCAGGGCTGTTCGGGGTTCTGTTTGTACAGTTATGTTTTGTTTATGTTGCCATAGTGACGGGTGATGCCCTCTCGCTGCCACGGTGTGTCCTTCCGGGGTCAGAGGGCGCCTTGTGTGTTGTTGTTGCTGTTGTTGCTGTGCGGTTGCTGCGCTGAGCAGTTAGCTAGCGGCAGTGTTCTTCTGCAGATGTCAATAAACGGCTGTGCTCCCTGGCTAGCTCACGGGAAGCAAGACCAAACGACACCTCAGTCTCCTCCTTGTCTGAGCTCGCCACAATATTAAACATATCAGGTCCCCATAAGGAGAATCATGTGCTAACGGCTGTCTAAATGACTCGGCTAAAGTTAGTAGCATGCTTGTTGTTTTTGTCTGCTTCCACTTGTCTTTGCACTAGGATGATGTCAGCGTAAATGTGCAGTCATATTTGTTGTGTTCCCACTAGTGCTGTCAGCGTTAATCTCGTTGAAATGACGTTAACGCCACAACACGGAAAATCTCAGTTAACGAGCTACCCCTGCGTGGGGCTAGACGGCCAACACATTAACGAGCTAACTGCACTAACACACTAGTTCCCACCCATGTAATTGAGCATTGCGTGGCACATCCAACATACTGTTTTACTTTAGTCCATGACACGCTTACCTTCAGGGTCATACGTCACATGAAAACCAAAATAATTCCAAACGCCAGATTTGAATGAGGGTGGGGGAGGTTCAATTTGCCATGTTGCAAGGAGAGCTTAACTTCTGTCTCGCTAGCTTGCCCTGCGCTCTTCCTTCTGACTATGCTGTCTGTGTTGAATGGATCTGCGCTGGACAGTGCAGCCTAGGCGGAGTAGTCGAACGCAGATTCACTGAGCGCTAAACACAGACAGCATCGTCAGAAGGAAAGTTGATAAAATAAATTACAAATTTTGTATTGTTCATACATATGCGTACCGAACCGAAAGCACTGTATCGAACGGTTCAATATCGATACGAGTATCGTTGCACCCCTAATATATATATTATCCTATCCAAGCTCAGGTCTTCTACCAGAGCCCTGGGAGCTTGTGCCTTTAGATGTTGAAGGAAACTGTACTCAATGACACGTTGACTTTCTTTGTGATTTCTCTGTAGGAAAGTTGGAACGCCTGTAGGAATTAGTAGAATCAATCTCCATTGCTTCAGAACAGTTTTAAATTATTAACCCATGTTGTTTTACCAGAAAACACCCTTTTTGTTTAATTCTGAAATGTCAGGTAATTCTATTAAAATTGTTTTTTTTTAAAAAGCAGCAATACCACCAGCACTATCAAGGAGTCCATTACTTTCTTCCTCTTGCAGGGTCCATATGTGCCTGTAGATCTGAGGGCATCTTCTCCACAATTCCATGAAAACCAGCGATTTTTTTTATGACCTTCTAAAAAGTGCCCTCTTTTTCCTTTATTAGTGAGGAGGACAGCTGTCTTAAGCCAGCCATCTTCAATACTTCTATGAAGAACATCAACATCTGCAACACCAGTATGGACTGAAACACAACCACAGACCACAGACATTCTGTGTGTTTTCTATGACTGGTCTAGTCTATGCTTCCAGTGGAAGTCATGATGAGACTTAGGTCCTGTAAGTCACCCTAACTCTGAAGATTTATATCACAATTTTTATTTCATTTGTTTTCAAATACATTTCTAGGTCAGTGTGTTATATTCGATTTTTTTTGTTGTTGTTTTGATTTGGTCTCATCAAGTGTTATACATTGTAAAGGTTTATTCTGAAATCCATTTGGAGTCCTTAACAAGACACTGGTGCCATGGCAGATGCACTCAATGAAAGATTTGAACAGTCACAGCACCTGTTTGCTACATTAAAGCATACCTGAATATTTCTGCTAAGGTTTTTTGAACATACTTTCATATTACATGAG
Organism: Copadichromis virginalis; assembly: GCF_057382275.1. Taxonomy (NCBI): domain Eukaryota; kingdom Metazoa; phylum Chordata; class Actinopteri; order Cichliformes; family Cichlidae; genus Copadichromis; species Copadichromis virginalis. Next base: position 30,377,286 of record NC_140632.1, on the reverse strand, counting down.
TGTGACTGTGACCACATACTGCTTGGAACATGCTATTGAGAGATATATGGCTTTGGACTTACAGTCTAGAAACTATTTACACTGCTTCACTTGTTCCACATTTTGTCATGTCACATCCTTATTCCAAAATGGATTAAATTAATTAATCACAAAAGCAAAGGGACAAATTGAAGTTTGCTTCAAATTCTTGCAAATTTATTAAAAGTAAAAAAATAAATAAATAAAACATGTCAATAGGTATCCAGCTTGGTACTTTATTGAAGCACCTTTGGCAGCAGTTACATCCTCAAGTCTTTTTGAGTATGATGCTACAAGCTTGGCGCAGCTTTTTTGAGCAGTTTCTCCAATTCTTCTATGCAGAACCTCCATCTAGTAAACTGGGGAGTTTCTCTGCACAATGTTTTCCTCCGGACATAATGTTTGGCTTTTAGTTCAATCCTTGTTTCAGCAGACCAGAGCATTTTGTTTCCAGTGGTCTGATTTAGCAAACTCAAAGTAGGCTGTCATTTGCATTTTGCTAAGGAGTGGCACAGGTCTTTCAGGTCTCCATAGGTTTAACTTTGTCATTACAGGGTATTGTGTGTAGAAGTCTGAGGTGAAAAACGAGTTTGATCCATTTTGGAATAAAACTTTAAAATTACAAATGTGGAACAAGAGGAGCACAGGAGAACAGGATGCACAGGATGCACAGTAAAACTGCATTAATGTATTATGGTTTTTTGTTTGGTTACGTTGTGGCAGCTCAGCAAGGTGTGAATGCAACGCTAACATGGCATTACCTCCAAAACTGTTAGCAAACAGTTGCTAGTTTATGCTGATATAATGTAATATTGGCATTGTTAGCACATTAACATAAGCAATTAATTACATCGGCTTGATGAATGCCCAATATCCATAAAGAGACTTAAAGACACTGTAGAGCAGGGGTGTCAAACTCAAATACACAGTGGGCCAAAATTCAAAACTGGAACAAAGTTGCGGGCTAACATTAATATTTATTGGAAAAAAAAATCTTCCTCCAGATATAAGAATGAATCTTTTCTTATGGACTCAAACAAGTTTTGATGAAAAACTGAATATGGAACAAGCAAAGCTTAATACTAAACAATATATATATTAGCTGTATAATACCAGTAGGCTAGCTCTGATAGTAATTTGGTATGGCTTCACGGGCCAAATGTAATTAGGGCCAGAGTTTGACACCTATGCTGTAGAGCATGGATGGGCTATGAAATACAATGAATTCATGGGTTTATCTCTATAAGTGGTCTGTTTCTGGTCTGGTGTTTGGTCTACAGTTTTAATTATTGCAGCGTACATACACAGGCACGTACGTAAGCTTACTTTAACATTGTTTTGTCTTAGTGAAGTGAATGCTACAGTATGTGGTGAATTTTTTGAACAGTGTTCTAACAGTCTTTTATAAGCAGTTTGCACAAAGCCAGTTTCATTTAAAAACAAAAATCCTCATTTGCTAAGGAAGAAGTAGTGCTAGTCTATGGTCAGTGTCTTCATAGAATAATGGTGTGGGAAATGTGGGAATGGGTGATGTTAAACTGCACTCATGTTTACAGTAAGAAGCAGCAGCAGCTGTGTTTGAGGAAACGCTGACACTTACTGGTGAACAGTGAGTGTCACATTGGTTCTGACAGCTTAGTGACAAATACTTGAAACACAATATTCAAACATTGAAATCTTTTGTAAGACTCTTACATGCATTTATATACAGTTGCATTGTTTTTGTGTATTTTTGTATTGTTTCGACTTTGCAGAAGAGAAGTCTGAATGAAGCTGTTATGTTTTTTACTGTCTTTCTTTGTACAATAAACGTTTGTTTGGGGAATTTATTCTGTGAAAACTCATCAGTCATTAGTAAGAAGTGGAACAAATCATGTAGGAGAACTAGCAGAAAAGGTTAGAAATGAACCCTTGGCTAATGGTTTGACACATAAGACTTTCAGAGTGTTGCTGGAAGCTGCCATCAAAGAATGATTAAGATTGAAAACAACAGCAACAACAACAATTTTTGCCAAAAAATATGCTCACGTAGAAACCTGTCAAACAGATTCAGTGACTACTCTTGAATGAGAAACAATAAACCAGTAATCAATATTTACATAATATACATTTTCATTCATTGCCAAAGACTACTTATCCTTCTTAGGGTTAAGTTTTGAGTGAGCATGGTGGTTTATAAAGGCAGGAACATAAGAAGAGCCGCAGACACTTAATATCCTAGTTAATTACTAGCACTAATGTACTAATGACTCTAGTTAATTGCATTGCACTGCATTTATTTTGAAGGTAAGGGATAATAAGGGCAGCACGGTGGCACGGTGGTTAGCACTGTTGCCGCACAGCAAGAAGGTCCTGAGTTCAATTCCACCATCAGGCCGGGGTCTTTCTGTGTGGAGTTTGCATGTTCTCCCCGTGTTTGCGTGGGTTCCCTCTGGGTACTCCGGCTTCCTCCCACCGTCCAAAGACATGCAACTTGTGGGGATAGGTTAATTGGATAATCCAAATTGCCACTATGAGTGAAAGTGAGAGTGAATGGTTGTCTGTCTCTGTGTGTTGGCCCTGCGACAGACTGGCGACCTGTCCAGGGTGTACCCCGCCTCTCGCCCCATGACAGCTGGGATAGGCTCCAGCGCCCCCTGCGACCCTGAAAAGGATAAGCGGAAGCGAATGGATGGATGGATGGATGGATGGATGGATAATAAGGGAGACTAAGACTTTAAAATCTATCAATATTTTCTTCTGCTTCTTTCTTGCTATTACTTGGAGGAACATGGGGTTCATTCATGCAACATGTGTATTTTATACAATTTCAAATATCTGCTGTGAAAACCATCTATGAAGTAGATATAAATAGAGATCTATAAAGAACATCCAGAAAATAAGAGTGTTTTTAGGCCTTTTTTTATCACTGGGAGAAAGATTTGACTTCTTGTTTAAAGAGGCCTGCTTTTCCATTGGAAATTAGGAAAAATGACTAAAATAAAAATAAAAACTAGATCAAAAATAAAGGTGCAGCTGTGTGGCTGGTAGGATAGGCTAGAGTCATTAAGAGGCCAGATAACATAAGTATATATCATTGTATTAATATTATATTAATTTTTAAAAAGAAATAAGTGAAAATCTAGAAATAAGAAAAATAATCAACTAAACCCAAATCAAAACCTAATAGCTGGGGTTTAGACCATGGCCATAACTAGCTGAGAAGTCAAATAAGTAATTAAGAAGTAAAATAAAACCAGTTGACAGTAGAAGCCTTGTAGCTTACCTACCACCAGAGGGCGCAGTGATGCAGTCAATTAAGCTGGTGTTTCTTTTACATTAACCAATAAATATTTTTTTAAATAATTACTTAAGGCTTTTTGTGTGTGTGAGAAGCCCAGACCTCCCTCTCCCCAGCCACCTCCTCCAGCTTGTCTGGGGGAACTCCAAGGCGTTCCCATTCTAGCCAAGAGATATAATCTCTCCAGCGTGTCCTGGACCAACCCTCTGATTAGCAGCTTACCTGCTCTACCTTCTAAGATACAGCTACAGGTTCAATTAACCTGTTAACATGAAAGAAAACACATATTGTTATATGTTGCAGTGTACAGCATCATTGTATGAGGTGTGAAGGATTAACTGTATCTATCCTTGTAGGAGCAGAATTAAATGAGTATGTTACATAAAGTGTTCCACAAACGGCCCAGTAAGTGACGTTATAGTTACATTATCCCTGGCCTAAACACATGTGTACAATAATTAGAATACCATAGTCACTACTGCAGATTCTTACATAGTTTACAGAAAAATAAATCTACTTTTGTTTTTAGTACAGAAAACACTTTCACAATTAAAAAATATTCTGACCACTCTGATGAAGCAGCCTCATGTGTAACAAATTATTTAAGAGTAAAGCTCAAACTGTGTTATACATCAGCTGTCTTTAGTCTGTGCAGAACTAACTGATAGTTATGAACAAGTTTTGCGTGTGCACAACCCTTAGTATGTTAGCTGTTTATTGTCCGCTCACCTTTTTTTTTACTATATGTTCATACATCACTCTGCATTTAAACATTAGTTATTATTAATCTCCCTCTCTCACTCGTCCACATGTCTTTGTCCTGTCTTTCGCCCCTCACCCTCACCCAGTTAGGCAGATGGCTGCATCTCACTGAGCCCAGTTCAGCAGGTTTCTTTCTGTTAAAAGGGTGATTTTCCTTCAAATTGAAAAAAAACAAACTTGCTCATAGGGGGTCATCTGCTTGCTAGAGTTTTCTCTGTATTATTGTGGGGTCTTTACCTTTCAATATAAAGCATCTATTGATTTGGCACTATATGAATAAAATTGAATTGAAATTGAATTGATCTGAAATTATTAAATGTTCTTTCCGTGGGAGAGTTGCAGTCACTACATGTGTTTGGTGAGCTTCATATCCACAGTGAGTGATGTTGCAGAAGTTGTGAAAAAAGTTGTTTCCTACTGTATTTAAAGGCTAGACGACATCTATTCAGTGAGAGAGAAAGCACAAAAGCATCCTCCATGCTATAGCTCGTGAAGCACTCCATTGTCTATACCAGGATCCCGTGCCAGTGCTGAGATAGTGAGGCCTGCAGCTGTGCCAGTGTAGCAGAACTCCTCTTTTCCCCAGTAGTATTCCATAACTACTGCGTTTCTATTAGACACATAAATGCTCTTTTCCATAAGTAAAGCATTCATGTTTCTGGGCCTTTGTGAAAGATGAGGACAGAGCAGATGAGGGTTCCAGGAGTGTTTGGGTCAGGACAACACCCAATTAATAATATCAACAAACAAGCAGGCCAAGCCTAACCAGCTAGCTGTAACTTATTTATGATGCTTGAATCTAGCCACGGTTAATCTGCAATGATGCTGGGAAGGGGTGAACTAGGGGTGATTAGTATGTACTAATGTCTACAATACTACACTTGTGTATATTAGCATGAACTGATGCAGCTGGAGCATTATAATGCTAGGGTATTGACAGATAAAGTTGTTGTAATATGACCCGACCATACTGGATTTTGGTGATTGTACATCATGTATAGTCAATGTAGTGTCACAAACATGTTAGGTGTGGTTTATTATCTGAACTAGTGACATTGTAATGCAGTCATAAACAATTGTGACATGACATACTTTTATGATGTTATCAAGACCCCAAAAGTGAGACCGCTGAACTCAACATGCCATTTACTCTAGTCCCCTTGCTAAGATAGGTGACGAGCAGACAGACAAAGGTTCCTTGATGTATGGGATGTCAGGGCTGCTTACATAGAAGCATGTAAGTAAAGCTCAGTGTGTTACTCCATCCTGCCAAACATGAACAGCTGTAGGATATAAGTTGAAAGGAGCTGGCAGAGGGTAGAGTGGCTGTCATCACTGACACATCAGCCTTAAGACATCAGACATCAACTGGAAAGCAGAAACCTAAATAAGCAAAGGGTATAGAGCAAGACTAGACCACTGTCCTGATTCCACAGTTAGCCTGTGTCACTGCATTCCCATTTTTATCCACCCTGTTTGTAGAAAGGTCTACAGAATGTATTTTTTAGTGCAGTTTTCATCCTGGTGTGGAACACTTAACTATTTCTTCATCGTCTTGAGGACATCTAAAGGTGTGTGACTAGTCTAGATATGCTATGTATCCCTTGGTGCAGTTTGGGAGAAGGGTGCTCTGAGATTGTGCATCATCAGGGTTGTTGTTATAGGCAATTTGGTCCCTATATATTCATATCAAGAGCACCACACACGTTCCTAACCGGCACTAGACTATGCCAGAGCTTGCTCTTTGTCACAGTTCTATTAATAACAGATTACCTATACAAAGCAAGTGGAAGGTTTCTGGTTTGGTGGCCTATTGGTCTCATCTTTGCTTTTTGCAGATGATGGGTCCCTGCTGGCTTTGTTTAGCGCTGACCTCCATCTGAAACTGCGACTGGGGCTGTTTGTACCTAGGTGCAAAGCAGCAAGGACAAGCATTAGCACCTCCATGTGTGAGGCCACGGTGCTCAGCAGGGGAAAAAAATGAAATGGCCTCTTTGAGGAGACTCCTTTCTCTGCTGATAAGCACTAGAGGAGGTTTGGCATAGAATAAGTAGTAAAAATTGGAAGGATTCTACCACCTGACAAAAAATTAGGCGTTTTTAAGAACTGGCTATGTATAACATCACTGACTCATGGCGATCTATGAGTATCTGACCTACCCTTTCAACATTTTCAAAGAAGCATGGATGGCAGTGGGTCCGTTTCATTTGTTGTTCCAGTAAGTCAGCCCAGTGAGCTACAATATCAGCAGATATTATAGCATATAGGTTAAATAAAGATAGGGATATTACACAGAATAAAGAACTAATCTCATTAGCTTTTCATGCTAATTTAGTCAAAATATAAGTAAATACAACTGAATAACTGTTTTTAATGTCGCTATACCCATGGAAGATATTTCTACTGTTACATTTTAGCAAATATTTATATTATTTTGTTTTCAAAAGAAGAAGCAACTAAAGGAATAATAATATTACAAAAAAAAACTGTGATAAAAAGTGCTGCTCCATGTGCAGACAAAAGATGGCGCCTCAACAATATAACAAAACAAACAAACCTCCACAGCATCCCAAACAGCTATGTGTCTCTTCTTTTGTAAAGTCAAACACTTCATGGCAGGTCATTCACCTAGCACTTTATTATATAAAAATCGATTTTTATTTTAAATTTTAACAACAAAGGCCCCACATTATTTCACTGTCTCTAACTATTCCCAAATGTATTTTATTTTTGCCTTATTGAGCTTTAACATTCTAATAAAAGACTGTAATTCAATAACTTTGGTGTAAACAAAATTTTTCTCGAAGTGTGTCACGATGAAATGTTCGTCGAAGAAATCTATATACGGACAGTTCCCTGTTCCGCCTCCAAAACCTTTCCTCTCCTCTGATTGGAAGGACGTCCTATCAGTCAAACCGCCGGGTTCGGAATGTGCCCTTCGAAGCTTCTTAAAAAATACGGAATTTTAACGATCGATTATTCAAACGCCACAATAAGAACACCAAGGTATTAAACAAGTACGAAACAAACGTGACAAGCTTCACAAATTAGACCAGCGTTTAGTCAGTGTTTTTTTTTCTTTGAAAAATAACCAACGGTCATCTACTACTCCAGAAACAACATTAAATGAATTTGCAAACACATTCATCACCGTAACTTTTTATGTCTTACGTCCTGTGAGTGTAGCACTAAACAGAAGATATTTAGAATGTCACGGAGTTTCTTTCTTTCTTTCCCCCCCGTTCTACCATACAAATGATCCATGTAGTCTTCTTTCCCCTAGTTGGTCTGTGCCGACAATATCCGACGGCTCGTGAAGGCATCAGCCGTTTCATTGTGGCCCTGCAGAGCCAACGCCATCACACTGAAGCGGCTACGGCGAGCAGGACGGCGACAGCAGGGCCACCATAGCAGTGCAGTCTTTTATTACTGTCATATTATTTTATTATAACGACCATGGAATATAGTGCCGCGGACTATTAGACGTCTCTGAACTGGTAAGTTACACCGTTTTTTCGTTTCGCTCATCATTCTCGCTCTTGCTTCCCAAACCGATTGAATTACTTTGATTTTTTTGCTTTTCCCCAGGTGATATTATTATTGACGTTTTGGAACGTAAACGTGCTTATCCCGTTCGCTAGCTCCACCGCTCAGTTTGTATAGAAAGGCTAAGGTGAGGCTGTTTGAATGTGATAACCGATTTATATATGGTAGAATAAATATACACACATCCAGTATGTACAAGTGGGATGAAGAAACAGCACCCGAAGCTAATTAAACAAGTAGGTTATCCACAGTCACCGATGGAAACCGAGCCTCTGACATGCAGGGGGCTTCAAAGCATCTTGACGCATTCGTTTTTGATTCACTCCAGCTCGCTTGTTTACCATTCCCCCCTCCCCTTTTCTCCCATCCTCAGCAGCAGCAGCCTCTCCTCTCCATTGATGCTCAGTGAAGTCAGATGAAGGACATAACCTCACATGATTCAGTGGCTCTGTTTTCTGCCATGCTTTTTCTGTGTGTGCTTCAGGGAGAAGCCTGGCTGCTCTGTTTACTTTGAGGAGCGGGCTGCATTCGTGCACGCAGTGCCATGCAGCTGTTCGAGTGTATTCGCTTCTTGTTAATGCCGATCCAAGCAATCTCTGTCTCTTTCAGCGGTTGGTTGGAAAGTCTTTTTTTCCTACTTTCCATCGGTGACTACTTTCACTGTACCTGTGGATTTTTATGCTCTGTGCCGATGATGTTGTTTGCATTTCAGGCTGATTTCTCCCTCCTTCACTTCAGTAATTGGGGTTAAACACTCATCACCTCTATTTCCGTTTAAAACAATGATGAGCATCCCTCCATCTATTGACTTCAGACCATAAAACTGCATACCTCTGACCGGCAGCCATACGTTCCCTGTGTTTTGATAGCAAAATGGGTGCAGTATATATATGTGTCATTAGCAATCCTTAATGAATGACCCTCTATTTGCGAGAGTTGTAATCAATGTGTTTTTGGTGGCACTTAAAGGGAAAGTGCAGAAACTAGAGGGCCTTGTAATGTGTGATTTTATTTCGTTTTTTTAGAAGTACTATTATGGCCTGTTTGCAGAAAGGCAGCTTCCTCTGGTTTTGAGCATGCCAGCAGCTGGTGTGCAGCTCCTCCGCCTGCACTGAGTGCAAGATTTCTGCAGTAGGAGGAAGAAGCTGGGATGTGGTCTGCTGAGTTTAGGTTCTGCAGGTGCACTGTGTAAAGGCACAGTATATGCATCTGAGGACGGATGTATCTCTAGGATGATATCAGATATCTGCTCACAGCTAATAGTCTTGGAAACAGAGCGTTGGAACCAGAGTGCTTTCAGGTTTTTTTCTGCTGATCTAAATCATTACTGTAAATCAGCAGAAATATTTGTTTTACCAATTTTAAATTAAAAATTTGTTTAACATGCCAGTCGTTGTAATAAAGTTCTAGATTGCACATGTCGCCGTCTGACTCGTTGCTGAGTTCAGGGGCGCTTTTTTTAATACTCTGTCTTAACCGAATCAGATGAGACATGAGTCCCTGATGGAAGTCACTCATGTTTAGTGAGGCAGCTTTAAACAGCTTGTTTTGCCAGGAGATCTGATCAGGCAGGTTATCACACAGAGGTGATCAGGTCAGGAAAACAGGAGAAGAGGAGTGTTTGCAGTGAATTTTGCCAATAATAAACTGTGGATAACTGCAGTCATAGACTAGTGCTTTCGCCTCAAGCTTCCAAAGATTGAAGATTAAATCCAAACTAGTGCAGAATTTCACACAGAAGTCGATTCTGTCTGCGGCGGACAGGGATGTGCGCAAAAGGAGACACACCCACATTTTGTTAAATGAAAAAAAGGGTAAAGCCCTGTTGTTGTCTTTGCACTGTATTTGGCTGCTTCTTTGGCAATTCAAGCAATTCATATTGTTTGTCCCATCAGCCTACATTAAATAATCTATAATATCAGTATGTTTTAATACCAGCTGTGTGCAGTGGTACAGTACACAGTGTTTCACTGTGTACTGTACCACTTGGAGAAATGCTGTCTTGTTTCAAGACAGCATTTCTCCAAGACCATGGTGCTACATGTAACATACAGTCAGCACGGGACTATATAAAGCGCAAAGCGTGCAAAAATTGCCAAAAAACATGCAACAATGACAGTGGGTTGTGCAAAAAGACTGAGCAACTCTCCAAACTATGTCTGAAAATGCAGTTTATTAAACAGTTGCTTATGCGTGCACCAAATTCCTGTCCAGCAAACTTCTCAGAGGCTGTTTGGGTAAAAACCTGGCTCAGTGAAGCCACACACACTTAGGGGTGCAACATGGCCCAATAGTAGTTTCTGTATTTATGCTGTGGTGATAATGCTGCATGACTGTGATCAGATGACAGTGTCTTGAAAAGCTGGTGGAGTTTTTATCAGAAGTTTAATGTTTGATGAACGTACTGCAAGTGACTATTTGTCTCTTTAATGGTTGTCACTAACCTACAGTAATGCACAGAATGGTCACAGTCTGACATCTTCCAGTCAACAATTCATAGAAAATTTCATGATAATCTAGAAGTTTTTCAATTTTAGGAAATATTTTGGACACTGATTTTGTGTGCTTACAGAAACTGAGTGAAAATACAGGCTTTGATTTTTGCAGCTCTTCGTTGTAAAGTTTGCACTGAACTACGGCTGAACTGAACAGCCTGAGAGACGCAAGAAGCATTCACTGCTGTAGCAGTCTCTAGCCGAACCCTAATGTGCACATTATACTCTCTCCATCTGCAAGTGTGCTGGGATCCGCGTGACGTAAATTTCATCAACAGACAGTAAATGTGACCGCTCCGAAGTGGAATTCCGTGGGGAACTTAGATTACAATGCAGCCCAGGGTGGGGCTGAGTAAAGAAGTATAACAAGAATGACTACCCGGCCATGGGGTCTCCAGCTGTCCGTATCCACAGCAGAGTATAATGTAGGATTGGCCTTTTTGGCATAAATATGATTGAAATTCATAATGAACTACATTATAGCATTTAAGAATATCTGTTCTGAAGGAAACAACGTACTGTAGGACCCACGTACTGTAGGTACTCCTATATACACAGCTGATCCCAGTTGGTAATTTTAAGCTCTTGATTTAACTTAATTGCTGGAGGGTTAATTAACTGTGAGACAGCTCGAGAGCCTAATTGGACTGCTTCTGTGGTGATCTGAATCAAATACACCTATGAATTTAAGATCTCATTTCACACTTGAAGCATATCCACAGACACACCAGGAGACAAAACACAAATATTTATTGATCAGTTTTGTTCATTTTCTTCAGGGTCTAAAAAGTGAAGCCAAAGTAAAAGTTCTTAAACCCATATTTTTTACAACATGTGGGGGGAGACTCCTTTCTGTTCCATTTGTGTGGAGTTCAATAGACTTAAGTAAACACTTTCTCAAAGATTTAATGGGCTCAGTCACTGTTTTCATATCATACTGTGATGATGATGTTTATTTTATGCGTTATGATAGTTATCAGAGTTATAAAGGGGATTATGCTAGGATTGGTCTTGGAATAAGGACTAGATTAGTATGAGGCTGGTCAGTCAGAACTGGCCTCTGCTCATTATATCTAAGGATAGCAGAATCACTGAATCATGATACCATAGTAATTCTGGTGAATGTATCATGAGAGTATTATATGGTAAGTTGCTCTATTATTGCAGATGAAGCTGATAGTATGAAATTAGCCTGGGATTTGACCCACATAGGACCAGATGCGCTCTCATTGTGCTCAGTGTTCCTGCTTGAGGAGGGTGTTCGGGTGTTGTCATTCCCTCTTATCCTTTTGGTTCCTGTCTGTGCACAGTGAATTTGGCTAGATCCATTTTGAGTAGATTTGGGGAGCTGACAGCATCAAGGCTAATGCTAATCCTCATCTTTGTGCAATCTTATGTAATCTTTAATCTCTTACTGCACAATTATACACTTTTCTGACAGAAAATAGACATTCTGGAAGACTTTTACCCTTAGTAGCTAAATTCTGCAGGATGGACCTACAGATAATATTTATTTAGTAAAAAAGAAAACAAGTTGCTTCTTCAGTGAGTGTCTTTCATCCCACAGATTGACTTAAAGTTCAGCTGGCAGTGCTAATACTTGTTCTGGTGAGTTCAGTCAAGTGACACATGAACCAGTTTTCCACCTGCTGGAGATTCTGGTTATAGGGATCCTCCAGGCCCACTTCCACTGCTGCTGTTCAAGACGGTACAGTTTTGAATTTGGGATGCAACAATCCAATTTATTTATGGATGAAACAAGATTAGGATAAATATTTTTTTAACATGTTGACAGAGGAGAAACTCTCGTGGTAGGACAGCTAAATGCTTCCATAATTAAGGGAATATTTTGCCCTCCATTAACAGATGTAGCAGCACAGCTGAGTGGTGTCTGTGTGTAGAAAAACCAATGCAGGACTTCGTGTCATCACATGGAGGTCAGATTGTTCAGGCTCACACAATCTTAGACAGCCGTTCATCTGTTCTCAACCTCACACCAATTAAATGTGCCTTTTTCCTCTTAGTTTCTTATTTGTTTCTTTGCTCTGGTGGTTGGGTTGTGACGTGCTTGCAGGCTGAAATTATTGTCACGCTTGAGTAAATGTTGATCCGTGTATGAATGCAGGCTCTGACTGAGCCAGTGGGGACATACGGTGACACGTGGGAGCCGAGCTGTAGATCACACGATGGCCTTCGCTCCCTCTAGGATAGAGCTGGGCGATAGAACGATAACGATATGTATCGCGATATAACTTTTACTCGATAGAGAAATTAAGCTATCGCGATAGACCTCGCTGCTCTTGTCCTCTTTAAAAAAAAAAAAAAAAAAAAAAAAGGTCAGCCAATCCAAATTAAGTAGCGCAGAGCCGAACCAATCACAGCCGCAGCGTCACGTCGCGTGACTTGTTACGTACAGCACAAGTGCCAAGCCACACGTGTGTTTGTTTGGGAAACAGCCAGCGGGTAATGGAGCCAGCGCGTAATGGAGGAAATGAGTGTGCCAACTAGAAAAATCAACCGAGCGTGACCGAAGAGAAAACAGATGATGGTTGCAATGCCGGAGAGATTGTCGAACGGAAGTGTCACGGCGACGGATGGCCGGTACTGAATAGGACTCAGGTGCAGAAACCCAGAGCGGAGACAGTAGATGATTTAACAGTTTATTACGGTTAAGTGCAAGGGGGAAAAAAAGGGAAACGTGGCAAAGACAGAAAATGACGAGACGTGGAGCCTTGGTGTGGCGTGCCCAGGGGAACGTGGCTAGGGCGAGGGAACGAGGCCTGAGAAGTGGAACGGAGCTGAGTGGGGAACAGTCACACTGAGGGGAGAGGATATAGGAGTTAGGCAGGTAGTGAAGGCAGCTCAGAAGTGGCCAGTATAAGAGCAGCAATTCTTACTTGCAGTTAGGGACCTGGAGTGTTTGAGAGGGGGATGATGAAGATCCAGGGGAGGCTGAGTGGCGTGGAAAGGCTGACCTGAGATCCGGGGCTCCAGATGGAGTGTGATGGCAGGAGGGCAGGCAGGTGAGGCACAGAGGGATTTCCAAAATGATCACTAGGTATCCCGAGTCCGGAGGTGGAGTGAGCCAGGGTGGGTACAGCAACTGTAGTACAAAAGAGTCTTTGTTAGTAAGATAAATCACAGCGAGAATTTGAAACACAAGACCTGTTACCAACATGGGTTGATGACGAACTGGCAGTGAGTGAACATCGATGTGTGGTTTAAATCCCTCTGGCTTGAAAGCCTGCAATAGGCTCCAGGTGTGCAGGAGCTGGAGTTGGCCCTGCCCAGGGGCGGATCCCAGGTCAGTTCAGGAGCCTAATGGAAACTCCAGCCACCCACCGTAGACCATGACAGTAAGAGCCATAGAAGTTCCGTAGTGTGAAGGTATTTCGGCTATTTCAAGTCTGACAAAAAACAGAGTAGCGTGCACTGTAAATTGTGCCGAAAGCAAGTCTGGAAATACAATAAACTGGTGCATGCGTCACACTGTGCGCCACGTTATTGTTTCGGTGAAATGAATTTCTACAATACTGTTAATTCTACTCTCTGCAGTGTTTAAATGCTTACATATACACACAGTTACTGTCCCTCCACACATACGACTCGGTTCTGCTTCTGTGCCCCAGCTTTGTTTACTTTTTCCCACCGAGGCTTCTAGACTTCTGATTGGCCAACATTTCTGCACGGTTAGGAATCTAGCGCCACCTGCTGCTTTGGCATGTTCATAGCAGCGTTTTCCTTCATTTCTGCCTTTATGTGTGGACGGGATTATTTTTAAAACGAAAACGGAAAATCTCAGTTTTCAAAAATACCCGTGTACGTGTGGACGTAGCCTCAGTCTCTGACTGGAAGCGCTAATTCGTCATTCGGCTTTTGTCAGACTAAAGTAACTGTTAAAACTGTTTGAAAAGCTAAGCTATACAACAAGGAGAGATTGAGAATTTCCTTTTAGTTCTCAGTTTATTTGATATTGACAAAAGTTAGTCAGTTTTGTCTGTTCTTCTGTAAAACAAACTAAGATTTATTTTTAGAATTTATATTTTGTTTCTAAGTGGAATTGACAATTTAGTCTGTTTCGTTTGTTCTATTTTGAAACTTAAACGCTTTAGCGGCTGCCTTTTGTGTAGTTTGCAATATTTGCCTTTATCTATCTGAAAAAGTCTCATGTTCCTTAAGTACATCTACCCTGTTGAACTTATTATGGGAAATAAATATTTAAATAAAAACAAGCTGCTGATTATTTCACATTTTACTTGTGAGCAACGGCACATTTAAATCTTACAAATATAGTTATTTGGCTTATATCGTGATAGATATCGTTATCGCCTGAAATGAAAAAAACATATCGTGATATGAAAAAATCTCATATCGCCCAGCTCTACTCTAGGATGTCCCCCATGAATTAAAAACAGAGGCTATTCTGCTTTTGTTGTCTCCCCAATCCATCAGCTTCATTAATGAATTAGGCATGTTTATAAGCCAAACGTATTGCCACTGGGTCATCGTCGTAGCCATGTCAAGGGAGGAAACGATGTGTGAAAGTGATACACTGGCATGAAAAAGCTTGTCAAAACTGGGCCCGTGGAGATGTCCATCTTTGGGGTGTTTCTTCAAAGGAATTCAATTAGTGGGAGTTATTTGTCTTGCTTCAAGGACCCGGGGAATACAGGGATCCTATCATGCCGATCGCATCATGACAGTCCACTTCAACCTGCCACACTCTTTGTGTTTGCTCACAGAGTACTTAAAATGCACAAAGTCGGTCGGCGGTGCTTAAATGTGGCTTCATTTCCTCTGAAAAAAAATCTCACACTCGCTCGTTTACATCTGGAGTGCAGGCAAAGCAAGAGAATTTGAGCAAGCATGGCTGCTTCTCATATCCTGCTCAACATTTTCCATTTTTAATCCCCCCCCCCTTTTTTTTCTTTTAATCTCTCCAATTCCATTTAGCTCTCAAGTCCATTTAGCCTTTATTCATGAGTTCAGCAGTGCACTGGAGCTCCTCGGTCTATATTTAAAAACCTCACCACTGAATAAATCGAGCAGAAATCTTTTAATTCTGCCAGCCATCTCCCCACTCCAGAGTTTTTACAGTGGAGCTGGAGCAGAGGAAAGACAGAGATAGGTTCCTTTACCAGGCTTCAGCCATACGCTAGCCTCTCGGCAGTTACACAGAGATACAATTGACTGAATGAGTTATCCTCAGACTTTGTAACTCTGTAACTATTTTCAAATATTTTGTTGGAAAAAGCCAGTCGATGCTGACTATGTATAAAATTATTATAGATGTCAGCAGTCAAGATTTGTATGTTTGTCATGCCAATTCTATGGTGGCTAATCTCATATCTGACATATAAGTTCTGTTTATAAAGAGTTCTTGGTTTCAAGAAATAACAAAAAACAAGGAAGGATATTAGTATCAGCATCAGCGTGTGCAGATCAGTCGTTACATAAAAGTCAGTTTTAGGCCAGTAAAGAAGTGCCGAAGCAGGTTTGTGCACAAAAAGAACTTAGAGAGAACTCAAGTAACCAAGTGAAGCAATAACATTGGGTTTAACGTATTATTAGATATGTTTATATTTTGGGATCTTAACATTTGTATTGGAATTTGTTTGCTTGCTTGCTCATTTTCTCGGAAATTATTTGTCAGAGAGCCAAAGTTGTATTCAAGACATGTCATCATTTCCTCTGACATCAGTGGAGAAACTTAATTATAAGCAGTGCGGGCTGTTTTCTAATATTAGCTAATTAGCCAGCACCAACCCACATATCAACCTGCTTTCCAAGTCACAAAAATACAAAAACATACAATCTATTAATTGTATGTTTTATAAAATATCACACCTAGTAGTTTTTCTGTGTGTGTAGTTTTGCAGTAACCAAGGGACAGTTACATACACGGGAAAACTGCATATATTCAGCATATTTCTTATGTAATAAAATTCCAGATTTGTTCAAACTCTTAACAGGTTGTGCGGTCTGCAGAGTTTTACAGGCCCCACACATATTTTAACAGGCGTGTCAAGAAACAAGCAAAGAATCAGATAAAATAAAGCTCATTACTGCAGACCATATACTACAGAGAAACTCAATCTGTAATAATGTATCATCAGTAGTTATTAGATTTAGTGGAGTAAATGCTTTGCTACCCGTCAGTTGGGATGGTTGCTGTCATCCTGCACAAAAGTTTGAACATTTTTTATTGAATTTATTTGTACAGCACCAAATTACAACAAAAGCCATCTCGAGGTGCTTGATATTGTAAGGTAAAGACCCTACAATAATACAGAGAAAACCCCAACAATCCAACGACCCCCTATGAGAAAGCACTTGGTGAAAGTGGGAAGGAAAAACTCCCTTTTTAACAGGAAGAAACCTCCAGCAGCAGCAGGCTCAGGGAGGGACAGCTATCTGCTGCACCACTTGGTGGTGATGGAAGAGAGCCTGATTAATAACAACTCATGATTAAATTCAGAGTTTTTTGTAAACACACATCACACAAAGCTAGGAGTTGTCTGCATGCAGACAGCTTGTTCTTAAGTCAGCTGTGCTGATTGTGAGAGGATCGCTTTACTTCATGCTTATGCTTGTTGAATACGATGTTTCATATGACTCTTGTTGGCTTTTCACCTACTAAGGAATAGATTTGATTACAGCAACTGCTGCTGTCAGCTCTACAATAAGACAGACAGAGAAGAAAGGGCTGCAGAGCTAGCATAAACTACACACTGTTGTTTGGTGTGTGAGGTTACTTGATTTGAATCTTCTGTTTTTTATTTGTATATGTGCTTCTCAATATGTTTTATAGTCTGCACGTATCTATTTTAGTCATACGTGCTACACAACCGAGCGCTGTCACTTTTGTACAGTATTTTCCACGTCACAGAATCGTTTTTTCTCTCTTTCCTCTTATACTGTTTTTTATTGCTATAATACTGACTGAAAGAAAAAAGCTAGATGTTAGAGCTCTGTTCAGCGCCTGACAGGTGAGCTGTGATTGGTGGAAAAACCATCAGCTGCCCATCAACTTTCCCAGCATATGTTTTTACTGGTTCAGGGGCACAGGGGCATCTTTCTTGCATGAAATGTGTTAGACATTAAGCAAAGCAAAGAGTCTTGATGTAGTCAGCATAATGTATGCAGCCATTTCGTCACAGGGGCTCCCAAAATGATCCAATGTGTCAGGCCGATTATGTGTAGTGAATGCATTCATTGGATTGGGTCAAGGAATGGCTTGCTGTAAATTCACAAGGACGGTGCTTCTCCAGAGAGCGTTAGCATGAGCATCTCCGAGCTCTTTCTCCGCCAGTCACAAGTAGCAATCATGTGGGCGTTGATCTTCGTTGATCGAAGCGACGATTGAGGCGCGTGATACATCTCGCTGTGCTTTATTATTTATTAATGATATGTTTATGGTGGTGGCGTGAGACTGATAACGAGTGTTTGTGTTTTGACTAAAACAAAAGTGCTTTCTGTACACACGCTAACGGCACTGAGAGTTTTCATGCATTATTAAGTTGCTGTGAATTTTCCCTGCTACGTCCAATGTCACGTGTGGGACAAAGGCTGGATTCTGTCTCAACAAAGCCTTACTGTGCCACATGTTGAAATCTGCATAGCAGAGAAGCAATTATGTTTTATGGTCTCTATGAATTTCAAATGCAGACTTTATGGTTTTGCTTTGTGCCCACAGACTTTCTGTCAGATTGTGGTGCACAAATGAGTGTTTCTGTGTGGAAGCTTTTGTTTCTGAGCCTTTACCTTTGTCTTAGCAACTGTGACAAACTCCTCCATGGATGGAGGTTTCTATTATAGCCAGTTTCCACCACTATATAGAGCCCCCTGATCCGTGTGCTGTCCGTATTACGCTGTGGTCTACGTTTCACTGTGCAGCGTCATTTCCCTGCATTGCTGATGCAGCTGCAAGATGCTGACAAAGGAGATGATTGCTCACCCTGGCAGCAGCAGTGCACTGGCACACCAGGCCAAGCCCTACACCAGGCCCCCATTAAATGGCTGTGATGTTGCCAAGGGATAGAGCTGCTGGCAGAGCAACAGAGCTTTATCTTCAGGACACCCTGGCACATGTTAAATGAGTTCCACAGCTTTGAATCAGCATATGCTGATAGGATTTTTATCATTTCTCAGATTCCCGTAGGAATAATGCACTATATTGCAATCGAAAGGATCTGAATCGTTTGCAATGAGATGTGCATGGTAATGAGTCACATAGCTTAAGAAATGAGTGATTTGTCTATAGAGGCTGCGGCCAGGGTTGAAAAGTTCAATCTAAAGCTGAATCTTCCCTAAGCTGCCATACACTGATGCTCCTCTAAGACCCCGACTGAAAGAGATGTGAAACTGAGCAGCACTCGAGCTGAAACATGAAATGTTCAATTCACATTCAGTTTTGTCACCCAAACATAGGGTCCCATTTGTGTCCTCCAATCACACATCAGACATCCATGGATGTTTTGTATATCCACTCTCTCTCCTCTGCACATGTCCAAACCATCGCAGCTTTACCTTTCTAATCAACCTGACTTGTTCCTCTCAGTCCATTCTGCTCACTTGCACTGAAAAACTTCACATCTTTGACTCTCTCACCTCCAGCTTATCCTCCTGTCTTTTTATCTGTGCCTCTTTCTCCAAACCATACATCATAGCAGGTCTCACTACCTTCTTTTAAACCTTCTCTTTCACTCCTGCTGTGTGTATGCGCAGCTTCATTCGCATATTTAATAAAACCATTAAAAATCTCCTCTCTAACTATTTAAAATAAATAAATAATAATATGTTGATGCCTTTTTGCACTGCAGTTAGCAAGCAGCAGTCTGTTGGTCCTTGTTGAGCTCAGCATGGCAAGAGAATAAGTTCCGGTCAGAGCGATCCTCCAGGTCACAGGAGATCATTTTGGCTTGTTTTAGATACCATATCAGCTTTATCTATACTGTACTAGAGTAGCTTTTCAGTTGAATATAATCTTACACTGGCTCTTATTTTGCCTTTTCAGGCCATTCTCTTACTTAGTGGAATTAGAACTGCAGCATTCCAAACCTCCCCTGGCATTAACATCAACATGAAGCGTCATGGCACACAGCTGGCCGAGCAGCGCCTCTAGGTATACTGTTTAGGCACCTTAGGACTTTTAGCCATATAGCGTATGTCCTGATAACACAAAATACAACATCCTCCATATCACCCACTCTCTGTCTACCAGTCATTCTGGAGTTTCCCTCACTCTGCTGTCAGTGCGGTCTGTGGGAGTAAGATCAGTTGTTAATTCTCTCTTCTTATGAACACCCTCAGTTTTTTTCTCACTTTAATCACCTGGCAAATCCTTCTCTGATGTAAGGATGCGGAAACCCAGAGGAGGAGGCCTAATGTGCTGTTAGGATAATGGTTCATTTTAATCCACTCTTCAACAGCGTATGCCAGTCAGACTCTCACTGGTGGTGCTGGTCAGTCAATAAAATTAAATCTCTGAGGGAAATATTCGGGATGTTGTAACGTGGTACGTCTTTACCATGAGTTGTATCAGAATGTTGGAGGACAAAACACACACAGCTGAATATAAAATCACTGTTGAACTACCACACTGTCTGCAAGATTGCTCCACATCCATGTAAAGGCTACAGCCTGCAGCTGTAAGCTTTGCCAATGCAGCTATTATTGAAATGGCAAAGTGCCCTACTTACCCTTTAGAGACTAGCCCTAGAATGAACCACAAGTGGGTGGCTGACAGCGAGCTATATGTTCAACTATACAAGTCAGAAAGACAAAGTCGCCCACCACAACAGAAACTTCTTGGGTTCACTTACCAGCAGGGGTCCCTCCAGCTTGGCGAGGGTCCCCAAAGAATTGTGGCTTCCTCTATGTTTCCTCTCCTTCTACACTTGCACTTGTCTCCTGCTATAATTTGCTGGAGGAATCAAGGAAATATGGAAGGAAATGAGTCTCCAAAAGGTTACAAACATGTATGGTATGATCCTCAAGCCTATCACTTGGATACAAATACAGATGTAAAGAGCATCTGCTCTATTTTACAAATGCATATGTCTGAATCTGAAAACCTCACTTCAGCACAAATGTCTTTTCACTCACTGATTGCATGAGTTGTGTGCATAGATCATATCACATGTAAATGAGGTTGTGAGACAAATCCACAAATGTGTGCTATATTCAAGTGCGAGATAGAAAACTTGGACATCTGGGCTGTAACTCTTCACTTCTCGACTGTGACGTATACATTTACCAATTGCAGACTCTGTATAGTAGCATATAAAGGTTACTATATAATTGAAAGAAATTCCTGCTATATGGTGGATGCTCTTCTGCTGAGAAGACAGTCGGACAGTGTGAAACAATACAGAACAATAACCCTGTGGCTCATATCTTAGTTATAAATTCAGAGGAAATGTTGGTAGTTAAGGAGTAGTTGGCATGCTCTTAATAAGACTGAAACATTTATTGCTTGGTAATATTTGACAAATAGTTGAACCAACTATATTAGTTATGAAGCTATTATTAATGTTATTGTGCTGTTATCAGAGAATAAGAAGATGAAGATCAAAGGGTCAGGTTTAGCTACACCTCTTTACAATTCTTACTATCTGTTTAAAAATCTGTCTAAAAAAGAAGTATACTAAATTAAGTCTAGTACAGTTACTACACTGCTTATTCCCTAGGTGCACTGCACAGTGCATAAACATGAGTTCATGGTTGTAATTAGGTTATTATCTTATTTGTATCATTGCTAAACCTAGATGCTAAGGGCTAACAACAGAAAGCAACGACCATGGAAGTGAAAACCAGCGTGTGTCAGAGGTGATGGGGTTGCACTGAGGTCCAGCTGAACTGTGAATCACAGAATATACCATGGAGCAGGAAATGAGCAGAATAAGAACACTTTCAGTATTCGGATGCTTTCTAAACAGGCAGCTGTTGTGTTTGGGTGTGTAGCTGTGTGTGGTTGCTGAGTTCGGGTGACGAGGACTGGAAGAATGTGAAAAGTTTTTAAAGGACAATAGAAGACTTGTGACCATTAATAGATGTGCATATGGAGCCGCTGTTGACTGTGCTCACTTGGATGAAGTACAAAAACAAAAGCAGCACAAACCCTGATTTTTGTTCTCGTGCTCAGTACATGCAGCGCATGTATTTCAGCCCCCTGTCCCTGAGTGGCAGCTCAGCACACTGAATCCGGATCCCGCTGCGTGTCCGGCCACTTTAGCGGCCCACTCATGTGTCCCGCTAGCCAAGTGGCAGCGAAGGAGCAGAATGACTGCTGTTGTGCCCCGGCCAGTCATGTGACAGCTTTCGTGTGGCTGAATGACTAACACCCCCCCCCCCTCAGCCGGGTGGGCTGCAGCTGAAGGAAGAGAATCAGCTCGCTTTCTCTGGGGCCTGACATGGTGAAGCATGTCGCTCGTGGGAACACTGCAATTTTGTGCTGGTAAAGAAGACTTAAATCACAGGTTTCAATTACACGCTAAGGTCATCGTGAGTATTTTGAGACTCCCTCGCAGTTTTATGTACAGATCACCCAAACTGGAAAAACATTAGTGCAGACAGTTGTGTTTCTAGGACAAGTGCTGTGTTGCCGTGCTGCTGCTGACTGTGAAAACCTGAGACTTCACAGGAAAGAAAGTGTCAAACCATCATCCTGTTGTCCTCATATCTTTGTTTTCTCTCATTTCCTGTCTCTTCAGCTACTTCTTTTTCTGTTTTTGTATCGGCCAAGAAACAGAGTAGCCAAAGCACCCACCTCCACCCACACCTACACCATTTAGATGTTACACCAGGCTGTCCTCGATAAATATCTACCCTTATACATTTTTGCACTTTATCTAGACAAAGTCAAAAGCTGCGCATTAAGGAATGCATCTTTTTCAGGTCATTTCCCATCATACCTTGCTTCGTGCTTATTGATCTTAAGCAGCTGACTATCACCAGAGAAACCACTCAGACATTCCGTGAAGGCCTAATTCAACCGACGACAGGAAGTGTTCATGTAAGAGACCCCCCAAAAAACCAACAACAGCAGCAGCACCGTTCAGCGTGGGCGTCTGCTGTTGCAGAACAAACAGTTGCATCACATCAGCAAAGCCCGCCTGCACTTGTAGTGTCACCGTTGATCCGCTCCAGCAATCAGCAAAGCCACAGAGGCAGATTAAATTAGATTAGCAGGACTGAGCTTTAAAGTCAGATCAGCAGCTAATGGCTTCTAACATATTTTGGCAGCAGCAACAGTGCGTCTTTTGTAAATAAAGGGCAGTTAGGAGGAGCGCCACGCAGTTAACCCCAGCCCTGCTGCCACACAATCACTCCACTGTGTAATTCCGCTGTCAGTCAGAGATCTGGCAACCACTGCGAAGTTTATTCACGCCCGCGTGGAGATTAACTTGTGGGGGAAAAAAAGAAAAGTAGCGTGTCAGAAATGGTCTGTGTGTGCTTTATTTCTCGCACTTTTGCTCCCTGCACTTTTGAGTTAACAAATGAATGCAAGAAGAGCTTGGTGCTAGCATTGTAGATACAAAAGAGAGCCTCTGTTTTCTTTTATAACCAGTGTGTGTGAGCAAAATACATGGGTTTTTCTTTAACTACAGGTGGTAGGAAAGTACGCTGTGTGGAACTATAATAAACTTCAGCAACCTCAAAAGTATCTAATGTATTAAGACAAGTCAAAGGTAGATCTGAGTATTGGATGTGGACCAGTCTGTGTGAGTGGGCATACATGGTCACGCTCCTCTCCTTATCATACCTGGGGACAATATGTAGCTAAGACCAAAGAAAAAAGAAAATGAGCTGCAAACAGACAGAGGAACAGAATAAAGTGAATTTGAATGATTGAAGGTGACAAGAAAGTCTAAAGCTGTTGTATTACATTTTTCCACTTATTGCTTCCATGGATTTTATTCATTGGTTTCATTTGAATTTGACTTAAAAGATAAAAACTCATTTTAAATACTTTTAGGCTGAGTTTTCACAAAACTTACCAAAACCCATATTATAATACTTATTACTGAGTGGCACTGCCGAGAAGGTCTGGGTTTTGAATCCACCATCTGGCCAGGCCCTTTCTGTGTGGAGTTTGTGTGTTCTCCCTGTCTGCATGTGCTCTCTCTGGCTGCTCTGGCTTCTTCCCACAGTCCAAAGACATGCCTGAGCTTAGGTTAACTGAAGATGCAAAGTTGGCTGTAGCTATGAATGTGAATGGTTTTCTGTCTCTGTTTTGGCCTGTCCAAGGTGTACTCTGGCTCTTGCTTTGTGCCGGCTGGGATTGAGGGGAGCAGCAGCCTAAGCAGAGAAGCCCAGACCTCCCTCTCCCCAGCCACCTCCTCCAGCTTGTCCAGAGGAACACCGAGGCATACCTAGGCCAGCCGAGAGATTTAAGCTCTCCAGCGTGTCCCAGGTCTGCCCCGGGGCCTCCTGCCGATGGGACATGCCTGGAACACCTCACCCAGGAGGCTCCCAGGAGGCATCCTTGTCAAATGCCTGAACCACCTCAACTGGCTCCTTTTGATGTGGAGGAGCAGCTGTTCTACTCTGAACCCCTCGCTCATGGCTGAAATCCTCACCCTATCTCTAAGGGAGAGGCTAGCCACCTATTTCCACCGCTTGTATCCGCGATCTCATTCTTTTTGTCACTACCCACAGCTCGTGACCATAGCTAAGGTGTCTCTGTATTTATATATATGTGTGTGTGTGTGTGTGTATATATATATATATATATATATATATATATACATATATATATATAATATTCTGTAACTCTGTAACTTCTGTCGGTGCTGTGCTTTTTTGGAAATCGAATTTCCCAGAGGAACCCACCCGAGGGATTAATAAAGTTCTATCTAATCTAATCTAATCTAATCTAATCTAAGGGTAGGGAAGTAGATCGACCGGTAAATCAAGAGCCAAGAGCTTCCATTTTACACTCAGCTCTCTCTTCAGTACAATACACACACACACACATATATATACAGTGGGGCAAAAAAGTATTTAGTCAGCCACCGATTGTGCAACTTCCCCCACTTAAAATGATGACAGAGGTCAGTAATGTGCACCAGAGGTACACGTCAACTGTGAGAGACAGAATGTGAAAAAAAAATCCATGAATTCACATGGTAGGATTTGTAAAGAATTTATTTGTAAATTAGGGTGGAAAATAAGTATTTGGTCACCTCAAACAAGGAAAATCTCTGGCCCTCACAGACCTGTAACGTCTTCTGTAAGAAGCTTTTCTGTCCCCCACTCGTTACCTGTATGAATGGCACCTGTTTGAACCCATCATCTGAATAAAAGACACCTGTCCACAGCCTCAAACAGTCAGACTCCAAACTCCGCCATGGCCAAGACCAAAGAGCTTTCGAAGGACACCAGGAAAAGTATTGTAGACCTGCACCAGACTGGGAAGAGTGAATCTACAATAGGCAAGCAGCTTGGTGTGAAAAAATCAACTGTGGGAGCAATCATCAGAAAATGGAAGACATACAAGACCACTGATAATCTCCCTCGATCTGGGGCTCCACGCAAGATCTCATCCCGTGGGGTCAAAATGATCATGAGAACGGTGAGCAAAGATCCCAGAACCACACGGGGGGACCTGGTGAATGACCTGCAGAGAGCTGGGACCAAAGTAACAAAGGTCACCATCAGTAACACACTACAACGGCAGGGAATCAAATCCCGCAGTGCCAGACGTGTTCCGCTGCTGAAGCCAGTGCATGTCCAGGCCCGTCTGAAGTTTGCCAGAGAGCACATGGATGATACAGCAGAGGATTGGGAGAATGTCATGTGGTCAGATGAAACCAAAGTAGAACTTTTTGGTATAAACTCAACTCGTTGTGTTTGGAGGAAGACGAATACTGAGTTGCATCCCAAGAACACCATACCTACTGTGAAGCATGGGGGTGGAAACATCATGCTATGGGGCTGTTTTTCTGCCAAGGGGACAGGACGACTGATCCGTGTTAAGGACAGAATGAATGGGGCCATGTATCGTGAGATTTTGAGCCAAAACCTCCTTCCATCAGTGAGAACTTTGAAGATGAAACGAGGCTGGGTCTTCCAACTAGAGCTGGGCGATAGAACGATAACGATATGTATCGCGATATAACTTTGACTCGATAGAGAAATTAAGCTATCGCGATAGACCTCGCCGTTCTTGTCCTCAAGAAAAAAAAAAAAAAAAAGGTCAGCCAATCCAAATTCAGTAGCGCAGAGCCGAACCAATCACAGCCGCAGCATCACGTCGCGTGACTTGTTACGTACAGCACAAGTGCCAAGCCGCACGTGTGTTTGTTTGGGAAGCAGCCAGCGGGTAATGGAGCCAGCGCGTAATGGAGGAAATGAGTGTGCCGACTAGAAAAATCAACCGAGCGTGACCGAAGAGAAAACAGATGATGGTTCCAATGCCGGAGAGATTGTCGAACGGAAGAGCCATAGAAGTTCCGTAGTGTGACGGTATTTCGGCTATTTCAAGTCTGACAAAAAACAGAGTAGCGTGCACTGTAAATTGTGCCGAAAGCAAGTCTGGAAATACAATAAACTGGTGCATGCGTCACACTGTGCGCCACGTTATTGTTTCGGTGAAATGAATTTCTACAATACTGTTACTGTTAATTCTACTCTCTGCAGTGTTTAAATGCTTACATATACACACAGTTACTGTCCCTCCACACATACGACTCGGTTCTGCTTCTATGCCCCAGCTTTGTTTACTTTTTCCCACCGAGGCTTCTAGACTTCTGATTGGCCAACATTTCGGCACGGTTAGGAATCTAGCGCCACCTGCTGCTTTGGCATGTTCATAGCAGCGTTTTCCTTCATTTCTGCCTTTATGTGTGGACGGGATTATTTTTTAAAACGAAAACGGAAAATCTCCGTTTTCAAAGATACCCGTGTACGTGTGGACGTAGCCTCAGTCTCTGACTGGAAGCGCTAATTCGTCATTCGGCTTTTGTCAGACTGAAGTAACTGTTAAAACTGTTTGAAAAGCTCAGCTATACAACAAGGAGAGATTGAGAATTTCCTTTTAGTTCTCAGTTTATTTGATATTGACAAAAGTTAGTCAGTTTTGTCTGTTCTTCTGTAACACAAACTAAGATTTATTTTTAGAATTAATATTTTGTTTCTAAGTGGAATTGACAATTTAGTCTGTTTTGTTTGTTCTATTTTGAAACTTAAACGCTTTAGTGGCTGCCTTTTGTGTAGTTTGCAATATTTGCCTTTATTTATCTGAAAAAGTCTCATGTTCCTTAAGTACATCTACCCTGTTGAACTTATTATGGGAAATAAATATTTAAATAAAAACAAGCTGCTGATTATTTCACATTTTACTTGTGAGCAACGGCACATTTAAATCTTACAAATATAGTTATTTGGCTTATATCGTGATAGATATCGTTATCGCCTGAAATGAAAAAAACATATCGTGATATGAAAAAATCTCATATCGCCCAGCTCTACTTCCAACATGACAATGATCCAAAACACACCGCCCGGGCAACAAAGGAGTGGCTCCGTAAGAAGCATTTGAAAGTCCTGGAGTGGCCTAGCCAGTCTCCAGACCTCAACCCCATAGAAAATCTGTGGCGGGAGTTGAAAGTCCGTGTTGCTCGGCGACAGCCCCAAAACATCACTGCTCTCGAGAAGATCTGCATGGAGGAATGGGCCAAAATACCAGCTACTGTGTGTGCAAACCTGGTAAAGACCTATAGTAAACGTTTGACCTCTGTTATTGCCAACAAAGGTTATGTTACAAAGTATTGAGTTGTATTTTTGTTATTGACAACTCAATGAACCAGCATCTGGTCAACACATAACAGAAAATCTAGCAAGTTGAATCTATGAAAAATGCAAACAGTAATGCAATTTGACACTGAAATTGTATTTTTTGCACCAACAAAGTGATTCCCTGATAGCTATTAAGAGGGGAAAATTGTACATATGTTCAGTCTAAAGCCATCTGTAAATGACAAGGAGCAGAATTTCCTACTAGGGAAGCCAGGAGAAGTATTCCGTTATAATACAGACTTTAAATATATCAAATATGGACTTTCAAGCTCTTCTGTACAACCTTTTTTTTCTTTTCTGTACAACCTTTATTTTGCCCTATATTATGCATCCTAAATTTAATAAACATGCAAACACGTGGAATGCACCTATATAAAATAACTGCATAAAATTTACCAAATTGAGAGGTGGCTGCACAGTACTGTATGTGTGTTTTACTTTAGGCACTTTAAGTTGCTTTTGTTGCAAAAGCTGTTCAATAGAAAATAATTTCAGTAGCTTAAGCAGTGGCACTCTTTACATAATAACAGGGGACAGGAGCCTGAAAAATCGTAGCCAATCCCAGGACGGCGATGCCCAAAAAGTCAGATCCTCCTCCTGTCTTGCTGGATTCACATGAAGAGTGAAGGTTTATTAGTCTGTGGACGTAAATAGGCATGTAGAAAACTATAAATGTTATGTTTTCTACATAGCATTTATTTCCTCATTTCCTGTGCTCCCCACCCTGTGCTACCCCATTAAAAAAATCCCTCCTCCTCTGAGGCAGTTTGAAGCACAGAACAAAAGTGGAAATCAAGTTGTAACTTTAAAAAATGCAGTGAGAGCTACAAACACTAGTAAAGTTGCATTAGACTGTATTATTATAAGCAACATTTTCTTATTCCAGCATCATTCATGCTTAGAATGCAGTCAAGCCTCATTCAGTGGCAGATGGCAGTGAGGGATGATGTCCTACATTTAGCAGCATCGTCTCATTTGCACCTGGACGAGTGAATGAATAGATTTCCAGAATGCACCTGCTGGAGAGGCTGTCAGAAATGGGGCCACCACACAGGCCTGTGATTAAAGCCAGCAGTTCCTGCACCCTTCACACTAACCTGTTGTTGACTAGTTGAATGTCACAAATACAGTGCCGCCATGCTGCTGTGTAAGGGGGGATTGCAGTTTCTGTTCTGCTAATTGGATCGAGGTCATTCATTCCAGCTGGACACATCTGCTGCTTTGTTTTGTTTTGTGTCTTTTGTGTGTGTGTATGTGTATAAGACCCATTTTCCGCAGACTATCGTGAATGACGAGGTCTGGCACATACGCAGTTGATATTCATGTTTTATTGAATCGCAACAATGAATAATTGAGCCTCTGTGTGTCTCCGCAGGGCCTCTGTTTTGGCGAAGCACAACGCAATGTGGAGGAAATAAAGATCCTGATACGCTGAAAACCCGAGGTATGAGTCTTCACACTCCACTGGACATTTGTAAGCTGACACAAACACACTTGTGGATGAACTCGGCCGTGTTTACTCTCTTGCTCACACACACACACACACACACACACACTGCCATGTGTAAATAACCTCATAGCAGATGGCCCACAAAACCTGCTCATTCTGGAGGATTTTCCTTCAATGGATGTGGGTCATAAGGATACTAGAGCAAGCGCACACACATGCATTAAAGCACATGCGTACACATGAAGCGGAGATAGTTGCCACAAGCTAACCTGCTGTTCCAAATAGGCGCTCATACCTGTGGTGCGTTAGCTTGGGGCGTGCAGCGTAATAGTGGTGCGCCACTGATGTTGTTACAAGTCTGACCTGCAGGTCAACAGCTGCCACCAGCTAAAAGCTAAAGTGTTGGATTCCTTCTTGACTTCCATTTCTGCTGCTGCCATCTTTAATACGCAGTACAGCACTAAGGTCAACCTGAAAAATTCCTGTGGGAGTAAAGGTAAGGTCAGCCGGTGCCCACTGCAACCTCTCCTCAGCTCTGACACATCAGTCCTGTGTGTGTGTGTGTCTGTTCTCTTAGTCCCATGCTGCATATATCCGGGGGTAAAACTGCAGCGGAAAAAAACATGTTCCCATTATTTCCTAATCCGAGTGTGGCTGCTAGGTTAGACTGGAACATGACGGCACTTATGTTAGATTGGTTTTCGACAGCCAGCAGCAGCACTGTGTTCTTTGTTTCCTTCTTGGAGTCCACAGTGCACAAGCACGTGATACGTTTTGTTTTTTTGTTTTTTAAGTGAGCACAATGTTGCATAAAAAATGCACTTTGTTCCTTTGTGTGGGTTTTGTGAAGGAGGGATCTGATAAATGACAATGTGGGAATGGTAGAAAGTGCTGATAAGAGAGCCCCCATCATGTATGACAGAGAGTTAGAAAAGAGCATAACTGACATTAGACTCAGCCTTTGATCATTGTTTAACGTTGTACTGTGGTTGCCTGAGGCTAACAACTACTATAACTGAGCTGAGATGCATGGCGCAATAAAAGTTGTACTCTAGTATCGTTACCGTTGTCGTTATTCGTTCATACACTTGGACCGAACTGGCCGCACTGGACTGATACAGAATTCAAATTGTTTAATTTATTCAATGCTTTTCACTTAACATAAACAGTAAAACTTTGTAAACAGTAAACCTGATATTGCTTCTTGAAATCTAGAAGAAACATTGCAAAGTCCATTGTACTGCGTAGAAACATACGTCTATGTCTACCTTGATGTTCAGGAGTCCAGGATCTGCAGAGACAAAGGACAGGAGTTGACTTTTAAAGCATGTACTTCATTGGGATTCCTACTGTGATCACAAATGTTTAAGTCAAGGGTTGAATGTCACATGTTTATGTCTTGAAGTTGTAGTTCTGGAGGTCCAGAGGTTAAAAAACCCTTTGTATTAGTATTTAAAAGAACTTTGTAGTGGATAGCACCACCAGAGAGGAGCATGAAAATAGGATAAAAACATAAAGATGGAAGGACTGGCGTATATCAAAGGATTTCTGTAGCATTCAGATGGATGTGCCTTACATGATTATTCAGGTTGCTGCATTTCCCATTAATGGTTCTTATGAATGCTTTATCCTTTAACTTTTCACTGTCCACTTAAGATAGACTTGGAAATTTTTCATATATGAATATATGAAGCCCCTTGAGGCGACTTTTGTTGTGAATTGGCGCTATATAAATAAAATTGAATTCAATTCAATTGAAATATATGTTTATATATTTAGCTGTTTCAACTTAATTGAGGATCTCCATACAGGAATTTTTTCACTGTTGACCTTAACATGTCCTATTCATATACTCATGCAAATTTGTTTGTAACTGGCTTTGTAGAAATTCAATATGTAAAAACAGTGGATGACCCTGTAGATCATTAAGAAGACAACGGAAAGTCATTTTATCTTAATGGAAACTTACCTGCAGCCTAAATGAAGCTAAATGAACCACAATGGAAGTCGAAAATTAAGGCTAAATTAATGGTATTTCAGTCTGTGAAATTCTAGTATTTCACAGACTGAAATACTAGAATTACTCTTGAACTTCAGCATTTCCCCAGTTAGCCAGTTGCACTGCTTGATCTTCACTTTGCCAGTCACCGTGTCTTAGTTTAATTTAAATGACATCGGTGGTGGATGTTTGACCTTGCAGAAGTTTTATTCATATATGCACAGAGAACTTTTTTTACATATTCTTCTTTTTCTTGTAGCTTTACTTGCTAATATAAAATGTCTCAATATTTCACTGTGTCCCCTACTTACAAGCCAAGTGTTTCACACCCAGTTTTTCACGGGTGGAAAAAGAAGTCGAGGAGGGGAGATGTCATTGTCTTTTTGCAAACTCACAGTTACATTAAGATCTGGTGTCAAATCAGAACTACAGAAATACTTTATTATGTAACTTTATTATATTAAAAGCTGTTTTTAATGTGTAAAGATGAGTAATGAGAACAGTAGGCTGATATGAGTTGATGTTTCTAGCTTTTGTGTAAAAGCTTGTACCAAATAGGTGATGCTAGTTATGGGATGAGTGGAAAATCAGATTGCACTAGTATTTTTTCATCCTCTGTGGAGGTTGAGACAATGTGTCAAAGGCCTATCTGTGCTAAATGCTAAAAATTATATTCCAGGGCAGTTTCTGTGAAGTCACAGGATGTTCTTGACCTACTATTAGTACCGAAAAGATGTCAATGCCTGGACTCGTCCAGAACATTTGACTTTGTGATTTCTTCCTCGTTGGAGTTTCCAATCCAGAGCCAGCCTTTCACAAAGGAGACACATTGTAATAAAAAGGCAAAAACAAAAAACAAAACAAAACAGAAGAGCAGCAGAAGAGTAGCTATAAATGGAGAGCAAGGTTTTAGGGGTAAATTTCATCAATGGTTGAGTGGAAAAACACTTAACAAGGGCATTCTTCCAGGAAACTGGAGTCAGCTGAGCAAGTGTATTCATTATGCAAGGTTCAGTCATATTTACTCTGATAGCTCCTTTATTTTGTGTACCCCAGTTTCCTGTGACGCTTCGGCATGTTTCGATGGAGCGTACAGCCTGGGCTTGTCGGAGAGCGGAGTCACAGTTTGGCATGTCTTTTTTTTTCATTTTCTGTTTAGAACCTCTGCTGTAGATGTGAGGCGGTGGTTGAAATGTGAGAAAGAGCGATGCAGCGAGCGTCAGAAGAAGCTGTGCAGAGCTTCAACTGTAGCACATCAAGAGCATCCTCGTGGTGGGAGCATGGAGCTCGCGAGTGTGTCTGTGCTTCAGTGTTCTTGCTGAGTGGGTGTGATTGTAGGCTGGTGAGAAACAGCAAATGAGTCACCAATTCCAATCGTGTTTTCAAGCTTCTGCTCTGTCTCTCAGAGAGTTTCTGCACTGTACAGAGAAGCGAGCTACAACAGCATGTTATCGTGACGTCGTCCCCGTCCCAGACATTGATATGCATTTCAGCAATCACTTGCAGCCATGGAACAAATGTACACTTGTGCCTTGAGCCTTTAAATCTCAAGAGCTAACTGTTAAACCGCTCCTCCTCCCAGCTTGTTACTGGCCATGCCAGTGTGGGCTGGGCAGCTATTCACTGAAATGTCGGTGTTGCCCTCAGTCTTCCATTGTGGTTTCCAGTTTTTCTGATGGTAAGGAGATGCAGTTGGGGGTGGAAGTGGTGGCGCTAATGAACAGCATTAAGCTCCACTCTATTATATTGACACATCTGGTGGCATTTTTCATCCGCTTGCTTTCCGTCCTCAGCCTAATTAAGTGATCTGGGCTGCAAACTAAAGCATACCCACTGTAGAACACACAGGAAGCACTCTACACTAGCTCTCTGAGCTTGTTAACCAGCCTTGAAGTGACTTTGTGAAACCTCAGTATAATACGTCAGTAGCAGATTCAGCCTCAGACTTCTTTTGCCCACTCGATGGCTGTCAATTATCCAACTTTACAGAAAGAACTTTCCTCAGGTGCTGTGTCTGAGGAGATGTCAGTGAATTAGCAGCAGCAGCAGTAGTGTTCGACCACACTAAGGCGTCAGCTAGGTGCGCCGGACCCTTGGATCATCAGTCAGTACCAGTCAGGTAATGAGATCTGTCTTAGCTTCTGCTTTGTAGAAACCGTGCTAGCAGAATTCTGCTCATGTGTTTATCAGTTAATGTAATTATCATCAGGGGAATGTGGCTGCCTTTTCAAACTTGTTATGGACTCTCCAGATATGTAGAACACTTTTTTGGTTTTAGAATAGGACTGTTTGCTGGTTTTCGAATTTTGATCAAACTAAAGTTCAAGTTCAAGTTCAAAGTTTATTCGCCACATGCAGTGGCAGGTTGCCCTGCAGTGGAATGAATGAGCAATCTGAGCAAGACCTTAGGGCTTTAACGGAAATGTACCTCTTATTTCTCACATTACATCAGCAGCTTGTATCAGTATCATTCTTGACTGACCAGATTTAACCACATACTTAGATTCTGTTGGTGGAATATGTATGTAGGACCGTGTGACACAAGTTTAAACAGCTGCAAGCCAATTGAGCAAAGTTCACCAAAAAAACACAATTTACTGCTTGTTACAGGCAAAATACGGCATAGCCAAATCACGGATTCCGTCACTAGACCACATTTGAAAACCTGGCTACTATGTTATCCAAATTTCTAGCATTGGGAAATGTACTTTTATGATTAAGGTTAAATACTCTTTCTTTAAAAAGATGTGGGGAATTTTTTTTGTTGTTTTTAAAATGTAAACATACGACTGACGATGAACAAATATAATTGTACTCATTTGATTTAAATGGGAGATGTAATTTTGTTACTTTTTAAAGAAAGCCCAAGGAACCTAGATATACAAGACTGTTCAATAAAAGGGTAAGAAGTGAAGATGTGGATGTCAAACTCAGCTAAAAACAGCTCATTACTGCAGCCACATTATCTGATGCCTTTGGACTAAACTCCAGCCTGCAGCCCTGATGTCACAAACTTTAAACCTGTTGTCTCACTGCGTTGTACCTGTTTTTAATACGTGTGTGTGTGTGTGTGTATATATCTATATATATATATATATATAGATATATACATACAGTTTTTAAATTTAATGTTGCTGAAACAACAAAGGGATAAAATAATAAATCTATCTGATTGAGGAATCACTCATCTTTGGAAAAGAGAGTTTATTACAGAGAAATGGCTCTTTCCAAAATAAAAGCTATACTATACTCTTCTTCTGGGCTATATTCTCAGCAGCATATTAAACATATAAGGAGAGTCATGTGCTAACGGCTGTCTAAATGACTCGGGTAAAGTTTGTAGCATGCGTGCTTTTTGTTTTTGTCTGCTTGTCTTTGCACTATGGTGATGTCGGTGTAAATGTGCAGTCATATTCATTTTGTTCCCACTAGTGCTGTCAGCGTTAATCTGAAATGACGTTAACGCCACAACACGGCAAATCTCCGTTAACGAGCTACCGCCGATCGCCCCGTGCGTGGGGCTGGACGGCGTCAACACGTTAACGAGCTAATTGCGCTAACGCACTAGTTCCCACCAATGTAATTGAGCATTGCGCGGCACATCCAACATACTGTTTTACTTTTGTCCATGACGCGCTTACCTTCAGGGTCATACGTCACATGAAAACCAAAATAGTTCCAAACACCAGATCTGAATGAGGGTGGGGGAGGTTCAATTTGCCATGTTGCAAGGAGAGCTTAACTTCTGTCTGCTAGCTTGCCCTGCGCTCAGTGAATCTGCGTTTGACTACTCTGCCTAGGCTGCACTGTCGAGCGCAGATACACTGAGCTCTCAACACAGACAGCATCGTCAGAAGAAAAGTTGATAAAATAAATTAAAAATTTTGTATTGTTCGATACATATGCGTACCGAACCGAAAGCACTGTATCGAACGGTTCAATATCGATACGAGTATTGTTGGACCCCTCCTATATATATATATATATATATACACACATGCCTATCATGTAGACCTGTAGACCAACCCTGACCCTGGCTACAAAAGGACCTGAAAGGTTCCCAACTTTACATCATTAAAGCATGTTTACAGCCTGGTACAAAAAGGATTTGGGCCTCTATGGATAGTTTCCACTTCAGAACTGCTGTACAAAAAAAAAAAAAAAAAAAAGAACTGCTGTACATGGATGTATTTTTTTCTTATTTTACAACTCATCCACCTGGAGTTAGGTGTGTGTTCCCTGCGGATTGGCAGTCATCTCGAAACTGTCAACCTTAGGCTTTCAGGTGTCGGCTAATTTCAGGCACTGAGTTGAACTTCTCCAGCCCAGTAAATCAATTCCAGATGTATTAAAAAGATAATGTGACTCTCCCTATATGTGTTGTTGTTTATTAATATACCTGGTTGGACTGGCCAAGTAAAGTCTGTGTGTTTCTTACTTACTGCATTTCTTACTTATGAAAATAATTTGTTCTATTGTTCAAGACTCTTTCCTACGTTTCCCAGAGATCACAGGGTGCTTTTACTACGTGTCGGGGAAGGATGATGTGTTTTATTCTGGTCTGTGGAAAAACTGGTGCATTTTATTGCTACTGCAGCATTGCCCCGTACGGTTACAGAACTATGTAACAGGAATATCAAGAGTTATATATATAGAGAGAGATGTACACCCAAACAGTGAAACAGACCAAAAATACAGGTTTGCTTTCCAGTAACTGCCTGCACAGAATTTTATGCATTCTGGTCCATTCTTCATCTGCCTACCCTGAAATGTTTCTTCTTTTTTGTTCTTTTTTCAAACAAAGCAGGAGGAGGTGGAAAATCAAACAACCATAGAAGAGGTGGAATGATTGACCACCTGTTCTGAGTGGTTTTTATCTCGACCTCCTCAGAAAGTTCTTTTGATGCTTCACCCCCTCATTCACTTGAGTGGAACTCAGTGTCGGTTGGAAACACATTTCAGTGATATTACTTAACCCCTCATCTATCCATAGCCAAGCTTGTGATCGAGGTTAGGCATGTGGGCGGGGGCCACAAGCAGAAGGCTGAAATTCGTCTCGGATTAAGATGTTTATGAAGTGCGTCTCCTTAAACTGATCAGTCGTGTTTGTTTGACTGGGAAAGTTTAAAGCTTGTGTATGCATGTTGGCAGCAGTGTGTTGCTGCGCCTACTGTGCAGATGGTATAGCAACATAACCTCATCCTGCTTTACTGACTGGCCAATTTGCTAAAGAGCCCACCAAAAGCACATCTGCTGCAGCATGCTAATGACTTGCCCTGGATCTGTTAAATAATTTATGTCTCGCACCTATTTCCCGCATCTCCTTGTGAAATTAGACGGGTATTTTTCGTGATGACGTAGTCAGCACACCCTCTTTTCTTTCTTGTTAATCTCAACTGCATGTAGTGGCGGATAAGCACAGAAATAAGAGAACTGGGAGAGCTCCTTGTCTGTAGGCATGCAGATTAAGTGACTAGGCCACCATATGGCCAGAAGATGAACACTGATTTTTTTTTTTTATGGGCTAGTTTAAAAATAAGCAGGGTGGGGCAATCACACATCCTAAACAACAGCAGCTGTAGCTCTTTGCTGACAAGCTTTAGACTTATTGCCCAGCCCACTGAGAGCTGTGACAGGTATATTGTGGCTGAAACTGTGGGACGCTCTGGATTTAACAGGGCTTCCTTCCCTCACATTTCGAAGGGCTTATTATGGACCCGTCTTCACGGAGGCCAACAATAGAGTCTTTCAGTCGGCCATGGCAGGGCTGGAAACCTTACACTGGCGGGGCTGGAAACATTTCTGGTTTGCAAATTAGCCTAATCTTAACCCACCCAGGCAAGACGAGCATTGATCCAACAAAGGAAACTTCTGTGGCAGAAACCTCTCAGTCTCCAGGGGTGTAGAGATCACTTTGCAGAGGTTCAGTTATCGACATGTAGCACATGAAATGGGACATCATTCCTTACAGCTTCCCGAGGTCCTCCTTAGCTTTCTCATTATGGGTTATTTAACAGTTTACTGACTTTGGGTCATTGAGTGGTTAGTGGTTGTCAAACACTAAGAAAGGACCAATTTGATATGATGCTATCCAGTGTGGCCTGTCAGTAATCAGCCACAGTTTCCATCAGTGCGGTGATGTAGATTTAATTATAATGGGGGCGGGGATAAAGATGGCTGTTGGTCTCCAGCCATATGCTGGCCTCGGGCCCCCTGGGACTCAGCCCACAGCTTAATAATAAGCAGCCCTGCAGGAATTAGTGCTACTTTAACCACAGTGTTTTGACTGATGGGAGAGGTCAGCTGCTCAATGATTGAGTGCAGAAAGGTGTAATAACATAAAGATAGTGAGAAGTGAAAAAAAATGCTCAGTGCATTGTGGTAAACCCTGACTATGTCTTTTGCACTAAGGGGGAGAGAAAACAACTGAAGGAAAGGGAAGTTGGATGTGAGGCAGAGTTTAACCTCTGAGTTGAAGACAATATCAGTCTTTTGTTCTCAGTTTTCTACTGCATGTGTTTCCAGAATGAATGCATACTGTATATTTAGTGCAGTAAGCTGACTCGCCACTCCAAAGGACTCCCATCTATCAGTTGCTGCTACATCAGCATCTCTTTAGACATTATCAGTGGATTGATCTTAATAGAACTCACCCACTGTGCTGTGTGGTAGCCTCAGTGCAGACATGGAGCAAGCAACAGGGGGCAAATTAGTTGTGGCCTGCTTCTGGCCTCTTTACTTACCGTGGTGACCTAAAGTCTGCCTCAAAAAATGGAAGCTGTGGTTTGGCAGAACTAATGCTTCCACCAGACAGGGTACATTGATTCTGAGGTGAAATGCAGATGGCAGAGAGATGAAACTCATTTTTAAACTGGCACAGTGATCCATAATGTTATAAAGTATCTGTGCTTCATTTACATACCCATTTATAGATGTATTGATTGAGGCTGGCTATGCCCAATGTTGTTCCAACTGAGCTAAGGTTAGGCATCTCCAGAGAGCCAGGTCCACTACACTTCCTGTGTTTGTTTCCATACGGCTTATCAAAGATTGAACAATGATTGAAGATTGAGTGATGTCAGTCGGTCACTCAGCATCACTGCCCTATTGCTTGATGTAGCCTCAAACTGCAAAGAACAGGTCATCGTTGCGACACTCCAGTGCACTATAATTCTGCTAGGTGTTAAATATTAGTATGTACGGTGCTTTGATCTCCGGCTTCTCTACGCTACATGTCCAAGAATCCTTGAGTAAGACATTGAACCCTGTATTCATCAACGTATGCATTTGTGTGAGTGTTGGGTTTTCAGTGCTCTAACAGCATTGCCCTCAAACAATTCAAACATGATACGGCAGTGTTGCCTAAAGAAATAAATGCTGACATGCAGTTTTGTGATTAATACATATGCCATCAGTTTCCACTTGTGCAACCAAGCAATGCTGACAACCTGATCAAGAAGCATTTCAAAGAGCCCGGTTTCCATCCCCAACTAGTCAGATGTATTGTAAGGGCATTAAGTGGTACAACATTAGGCTGGTGGTTTTAATCAGCCTTCTTAGCTCAGGAGGTAGTGCAGGTGTTTGCTGGTTTTCTTCCAGCTTCCAAGCTGATAGATTGGTGGTTCGATCCCTAGCTGCTCTGGTCTGTATACCAAATATCCCTGGGTGCACACTAACCTCAAGGTGCTGCCCCCTGTGTCTGGTTTTGCCAGAGGTTTCTTCCTGTTCTTCACACTGTTCCCAAAGTGCTTGATCACAGGGAGGTCATCTGATTGTTGGGGTTTTCTCTCTGTTATTATAGAGTCTTTACCTTTTACTAAGAAGCGCCTTGTGCTTACTGCTGTTGTGTTTTGACACTATATAAACTGAACTGAACTGACTGGCCTGTTATCATAGGCAAAATGTCTTCTGTTTGCAGAGAGGAATAAATTCAATTGAGCATTTAACATATAGGAGAATAAAGTTTTAATAGAAATGTACTTTTAAAGTTACCCTTTAAGAAATTGTAATTGTAATATTGTAAGATAAAGACCCTACAATAATACGATGAAAACAGAGAAAACCCCACCAATCATATGACCCCCTATGAGCAAGCACTTTGACAACAGTGAGAAGGAAAACCCCTTTTTAACAGGAAGAAACCTCTAGCAAAACCAGGCTGAGGAAGGGCCACGACCAGTTGGGGGTGAGTGGATGGAGACAGGACAAAGACATTCTGTGGAAGAGAGCTGGAAATTAATAATAACAAATAATTAAATGCAGAGAGGTATATAAAGACCTAGTGACCCTAATGACCCCAATTTGTCATTAGGGTCTATACACATAGGTGTGTTGTTTTTGTTGAGTGATCAAAGTGGCTTAAAGGCAAATTGTTTAATCAGAAACTGTCAGCATGTGCTGTAGGCACCCTTGCAGTTTGGTGTGTAACCCTGTTTGTGTGTGCATGTTTGAGCGTGTAGCCACGTACATAAAGCGAGCAAAGACAAAGAATGATGAGCCTCAAAGATTATCCCCAGCCGGAACACAATCCTCTTTGGAGGCGCTGTGCATTGCGGGGCGTATCTGAGTCTGGGTGCTGTCTAGACGCTGCTGCTGCTCAGCTGTGTGTGGAGGAACGTGCTGTACTAAGCCAGACAGCTGCACACACTGGCGCAAAAAGTCACAGCTGGATCACAGCATCTCATGTCAGAAGTCGCCCAGCCACAGTGACAAACAAACTCACTCGGATAGAAACGCTTGCGTGCAGTTTTCTATACACTCTCTCCCAAAAAATATCCCTTTGTGGGTCGGCTTCTTTCACAGGCTCCTAAAGCATCGCGGTTGCTGTGTCATTTGCAGTCCCAGACTCTTCCGACCCAACTCTGGCGGCAGAGCAAGGACACACAGTACTGAGTGTGCTCTGGAATGCGGTAACCTAGCAACAGGGCCGGAGAGACAGATCAGGTTGGCGATGGGCGACTGTGGCTCGTCTGCTTAAAGGAAAACCCTGCCTCTAAATAGGAAGTCACCCTCAGCTGTCATTCATACGTCTGGAATTTTTTATTGGTTTCTCTTTGCTGTCAAGTCTGATACCACAGATTGAAAAGCAATCCATGCATGTCTGTTCTGTACTTAGATCATAAAGGCTTATGATGCCACCCAAATGGACATAATCGTTTGGGTCTAATGTTTTCGGCTTCTGGCACTTGAGGCTCTCACAAGTGTCGTCTGCGCCAAATGTAGTCCAGGCATCAAGTTCTTTGTGGGCTAGATGTGGCACAAATACCACCACATATCTGCTCGTCCGTGTAAGGTGGACTTGTGGCTGCACTGAGACAGCCACACTCACCCTGAAAGCAGCATCAGTCTAGGCAAAATGCCACAACGAACACTGCAAATATACAACCAAATATATCTTGCGGTAGCTGAAAAAAATCTGACAAAGAGAGCGAAAAATGAGGCCTGAACGCCAGCTTGTTTGCTGTTTATGATGTAAGCCTCAGCCATTAAGTGAGCTAAAGTATCTGATACGTATAAATAATACGAAGAAGTTATATACAGCAATTAAATTAGGCTAAATCATTTGCATTTCAATGAGAATGCGTTTTACTCAGTGCACTCTTACGGTTGTATGTACGTATTTTTTATATGATCTGTTACTTTTTTCAAACTCATGTGTCCTCTGTGTACAACATGATGCATGCATGTTGCTGTTTTGTACTAAAACATATGATGCATATGATATGGAGAAGGAATACCATACAAGCTTTGGACAGAAACGTCAGTCAGCTGCCTGAAACACCTTACGAGCTACAAGAGCCACAGTCAAACCCCTGTTCAGCTAAGGTAAAATGCAGAGATTCAGAGCAGGGCACGTAGGCCTCTGTGGCCTATTTTTAGAATGACGGGTAAGACATTTCCTCAGCAAAACTGCCTTCCTCCAAATGGAAGAACTGAATAGTTATTTTCAGTATATTTTTTCATGCCTAAGCCATTATTACGTAGCTCCCCTACAACCTTATTGTCAGTGACATGAATGGAAACTTACAAGCTTACATGCTTTAAGGTATATTTGGGGCTTTAACCACATCCTGCTAGCAGTCATAATGTGATGATGCTCAGCTAGCTGTCAATGTGTTATAGCGCTCTGCCAGGAGGATTCAGCAGACTGTTGCACCTTCTTCACATTTTTACATTTACAGGAAGGTGCATCACCCACTAGTTACAGTAAACATGGTTGTTTTTGTGAGTTTTGACCTTTTGTTAAATTTTCTTCTATCAAAATATTTCCTCTTGGTATTAAAGTGAATATCAGCTGTTAAAATACAGTGGTTTCTGTTTCTCAAAGTATTATGTAGACACAAAACTATTGACATCTCGCATAGATTTTAAAAAACATGTATTAGCTGGTGACAACAGCATGCTATGGTGTGATATAGTGAACTGCTATAAATGGGCCTTAGTGATTATAACAAGAATCAAACCATTATTGCCTGTCACCATCAGCCAAATTTGAATATTTGTTGTGTTGTTATGGTCAAAGTATTCATGAGCTAATTTGAGCAGACTGTTTCTTTTAAGGGACTTGTTTGGGATTCTCCAGAGGACTAGAACTGCTTCTGCTGTCTGATTTGTGATATCGTGGTAGCGTAGCAGGATATGGGTTTTGAATGTAAAGGAAGGTTTGAATCTGGCTTATCTCCTAAATGTACACCTCTGATGGTATGCATTACTTGAATAGGCATCTTCTAGGCAGCAGAAAGTCTTGAGTGCAAGCCTCCCAACGGAGAAATGCATTGTTGATCTGCAGCAGAGGGCGCTGTATGGAGCAGCTCTTTAGTTTTAGAGCAGGTTTTAGAACAGACTTTTTACCTATTGCCCCAAATGTGTCACAACACAGTAGGGCTGCCACGATTTGTCGACTAGTCACGATTACGTCGACTATGAAAATCGTCGACGACTGATTTAATAGTCGACGCGTCGTTTGAAGCTTTGTAAGATCCCAAAAGACGCAGGAATAAGTAGCAGGATTTAAGAGTGTAATAACGGACTGAAACAGAAGATGGCAGCACCATGTACAAGGATGCCAGCTGCCGTTAAACCCCGAAGAAGAAGAAGAAGAAGAAGCAGCTGTGTCCCAGAATTCATAGCGCGGCCCAGCTCAGTTTCCAACAATGGCGGCAGCTAGTTAGTTTTAATATTACTCTTATTATTCTTTCTGGGTCACAAAATAAACGTTTAACATACTTTCAGCCGAGAATGTAGCTGTGTAAACCTCAAATATCAGCTCAGTTTATCAGGACACCACATATTTTCAAAAGCGCTCCGACGTTTTCGGAGACGTCTGTTACCCACTAGCTCGATAGCTAGCCGGGGGCTAGGTCACTAGCGCGGTGAGAACACCGGACTCCCGGCAAATTGTTTTCAAACCCACCGCCGTCTTTCGCTACTCAGGTTAAATATATATGAGTCACTTAGATAAATTAAAAATGTTGTTGTTTGGCTTTTTTTTTTTTTTTTTTTTTAGTATTTTATTTGTTCCTGAGTAAATCTGTTTGTCTGAGATTAAAGTTATAGTTTTTACACAGCTGAATAAACGTCAAGCAGACAGCTGATTATCAGAAGTGTGAGATGCTGGAGAATATACTCCGTTGTCCTGTTATATTTTAGATAGCAAGGAG
This sequence comes from Copadichromis virginalis, assembly GCF_057382275.1. Taxonomy (NCBI): domain Eukaryota; kingdom Metazoa; phylum Chordata; class Actinopteri; order Cichliformes; family Cichlidae; genus Copadichromis; species Copadichromis virginalis. The sequence continues at coordinate 30,335,273 of NC_140632.1, read as the reverse complement.
TTTATTAAACTTCACCGAAACAATCTGCAAATTTCATTAAAATTGAATAAACTATCATCTTGTCTTTATTTTCAGTTAGCACCTTAAAAGCTTAAAGCTGTAAGCTAATGATAGTTATATAAGAGCAGATGCTGCTGGTGCAATAAGCTGTAGTTTTACGTCCAGTGGATGATGATCTGATTAGTCGACTAATCACATAAATAATCGGTGACTAGTCGACTATCAAAATAATCGTTTGTGGCAGCCCTACAACACAGCATCTAGCTTATTAAACGAGATCAAATAAAGAGCAAGGAAACTGTTAAACTTACCTTCAGACGTCTGTGTTTTTATACCGCCCAATGGTCAAATGTTGAAGAGTTTGTTTTTAATTGCCGCTCAAGAAAAGTTCTTTGTTTCAGTTTATCTAATTTGTGTTTTTACTGGTGACATCTTTGTACCATAAACCAGGAAACCTTCAGAAGTCTGTAGATCCTTTTGACCTGAATCATTCTTTACTCACGCTGTAATAGGCCCAGGATGCTTGAGGATTTCCATGATGCACTGAGCATATCTGTTTATACACTACTCTGCATTTAATCATTAGTGATTATTAATATCTGGATCGCTCTCACATCTTGTGTCATGTCTTCCTCTCCTCACTGCCTTCACCAGACGGCTCTGCTCTCAGAGCCTGGTTCTGCCGGAGGTTTATTTTTGTCAAAAGGGAGTTCTTCCTTCCCACTGTCACCAAGTGCTTGCTCAAAGGAGGTTGTCTCATTGTGGGGGTTTTCTTTGTATTATTGTAGGGTCTTTACCTTACAATATGAAGCACCTCGAGGCAACTGTTGTTGTGATTTGCACTAAATAAATAAATTTGAATTGAACTAAACTGCATTGAATTAAATTGAATACAGCATTCCTCAGTGTGCTCAGATGTGTTGGTTGCCCATGAAGGACGAGCAGCCAGGTTTTATCACAGTGAATGTGTTCCATATCAGGCAAAAGCCCTTATATTGCTTCCCTGTAGTCTAAGTAAAAGCCCCTACCTCATCATCGTCCATACAGCTGTTTTTCTATTAATAGCATTTGAATAGAGAGCATGACCCTGACACTGCTAGCATTTGTCGTGCTGTCTTGGATGCTGAGCACTTGGGGAAGTTGCAGCATTACGCTCTAACAATGTTTTATTTCCTCCTGTTTCCTGTTGAGAATGCAGTCAGCGCAGCAGCAGCAGCAGCTTCAGGCTGTGCTCGCTAATGCGAGGATGTCTTGACAGCAGGGCTTTCCTGTGCAGGGCACTAGAAGTGTTGATCTGCAGAATTTCTTTCTCTGGTGCAGAGCATTGAGAGAACACTTTGATCACACAGAACACATTCATCTGTACATGACAGACAGTCACGGCCTGTAGACAGTCTTTTTCAAATCCTCTCTTTGGGATGTCATTGTAATAGGGTCAGGTTAGGTGGAGTGTTTGTTTCTACTTCCTATGTGTCCAATTTATCATCATTACTGCAAAAATAACCTCTTAACCTCCAGCAGGTCACCAGAAAGCCACTTACAAGGGAGATTTAGGGTTGTTAGAAGTTTAGCAGTCATGTAGATATGGTGACAGAACATTTATTTAAAATATGAACATTGTATTTTATTTACAGGACACAGACTCAAATGTTAGGATGGTTGCAGAATATCCTACTGTTTTAATTACATTATGTTAGCATAATTATGTTATGTTAGCTATTGCAAACATTGCAGCCTGGTGTACAAAACGTGACCTGACAATGGCAGTGCTAGATGTATCAAACAAAAAGGTAGCATGCAGTTTAGGATGATGTAAGAAGGATGATATTTTGGATGTTTTTACTGTCAACTGAAGTCTTCGGACAGATCTGGAGATTAGGTGATTTGCTAAATTGGAAGCATTTCCTTCCTTATTCCAAAAGACCCCATAATGCCTTTTGAGAATCATTTGTCATCCCTGGGTCCCCCTTAAACACAAAGTACTTCCATACGCTGCCATTCCTATCAATGAGTCAGAGCAGCACTATCGTAGCAGCTGCATGAGTAGCCATCTTCCTCGTGTAGTTGTTACTATGCCATCTGTAGTTTTTTGTGCTTGTGGGCTTCCCTCTTCTTCTTCTTCTTCTTCTTCTTCTCCTTCTTCTTCTTCTTCTTCTTCTTCAGTATGTAAAGCAAGAGTAGAACACTTGTACATGCTGTACACTAGCAATGGTATCTACAGTACCAAAGAAAAAGTGCCTTTGCTTTTTACATTTTCTAAAGTATCAGTTTTCGTGATGTAGGAGTAAAGTTAGGCTGCATTGTGACTTTGATTAGTAGTAAGCTATCAACTTTTTTTTTTTCTTAATTTGTATTTTACAGGACGGGTTACGATTGGACTCACATACTTTGAATGTATTTTCTACTTTCCTTCTCTATATTTTTATTGTTAGACTCTACTTTGCATAATTCACAGTTAAAAAGTGTAGTTATTTCATACTGGGGATTGATATAGCCCCTCTCTTCATCACTGGCCTCAAACTACTTAGACCACTTATGATACACAACCACTGCCAAAAATAAAAAGTTTGCACTCATGGGTTTATTTTAATAATGAACCTCAAGTGTGTGTTCTAAGGATATCGCTGACATGCTGACCAACTACCCCGACCTGCAATTACTGTTACTGAAAAATGATCCTTTAGCCAAGATGGACATTTTAATGCCCCATGAGAGAGTTGGTATTAGCACTCAATGTTGTGTTCCACGTTCCACCTCATGTAAACATGTGATGCGAATGACAATAAAGCTCCTTGAATACTTGAATATATATATATATATATTAGGGGTGCAACAATACACAAAATTCACGGTTCGGTTTGGTTCGATACTTTGGTGTCACGGTTCGATATTTTTTCGATACAAAAAAATGTTCATGCCTTTTTAATTTGTCATTTATTAAAATTATAAATATATATTTTAACTCAAAAGTACAGTTTTTAAATTTAACCCTAACCCTTGTGCGTGTTTTTTATTTTGACAGCGAATGCGCACCTGCGGACCACTTATGTGCAGCCCTGGTTATTTAGCTCATCATATCGCAGCCACAGAAATTATTTTGTCCATGAAACCATAAAGCTGCACTTTCTTTTTGCCTTATAGTCTGATTTGTCATAACTTTTCCGTTTTGCGGTAAGCTTTTCTTTGGCTGTCACTTCTTCACCCTGACCTGTCTTATTTGGCTCAGCAGAACTGAAATATATATCCTGCTGCTTTTACACACGCACTCACATAAGCTCAGCGATTCTCTGCGCGATCAACCTCTCACATGTTTAAGCTGCGGGAGATTTCACTTGTCATGTTTGCATAGTAAGCTAACGATTAATAAGACGATGTCAGAGGAATTGGTGCGCAAATTATCATCACTCACAGATCAGTGCTGTCACTCTCTATACACAGTTCACGCGATTGCAAAGTGAAAGCAAAAAACAAGCGCAAATTCAAACGCGATTTCAATATGTCACATATTGACAGTGGCTCATCGATGCCAATGACATAATTACCCAGCTACATTTCCAAAAGAATGCAAAAGCATTGACATATATTTTTCCTTCCTACAATAGGCCGACGGGCAGGGCAGAGATAGATTTTGGTAGCCCGACTGGAAAAATCTCTAGCCCCAGGACCTCGGGCTAGCGATTTTGCGAGCCCTGTATCTGATTGAGGAATCACTCATCTTTGGAAAAGAGAGTTTATTACAGAGAAATGTCTCTTTCCAAAATCAAAGCTATACTATCCGCTTCTTCTGGGCTATATTCTCAGCAGCATATTAAACAGCTGTCTAAATGACTCGGCTAAAGTTAGTAGCATGCTTGTTGTTTTGGTCTTTGCACTAGGATGATGTCGGCGTAAATGTGCAGTCATATTCGTTGTGTTCCCACTAGTGCTTTCATGTTAATCTCGTTGAAATGACCTTAACGCCACAACACGGCAAATCTCCGTTAACGAGCTACCGCCGATCGCCCTGTGCATGGGGCTAGACGGCCAACACGTTAACGAGCTAACTGCGCTAACATACTAGTTCCCACCCATGTAATTGAGCATTGCATGGCACATCCAACATACTGTTTTACTTTAGTCCATGACTCGCTTACCTTCAGGGTCATACGTCACATGAAAACCAAAATAATTCCAAACACCAGATCTGAATGAGGGTGGGGGAGGTCCATGTTGCAAGGAGAGCTTAACTTCTGTCTTGCTAGCTTGCCCTGCGCTCTTCCTTCTGACTATGCTGTCTGTGTTGAGCGCTCAGTGGATCTGCGCTCGACAGTGCAGCCTAGGCGGAGTAGTCGAACGCAGATTCACTGAGCGCTCAACACAGACAGCATCGTCAGAAGGAAAGTTGATAAAATAAATTAAAAATTTTGTATTGTTCAATACATATGCGTACCGAACCGAAAGCACTGTATCGAACGGTTCAATATCGATACGAATATCGTTGCACCCCTAATATATATATATATATATATATATATATACACACATATATCCTATTCATTCCAACAACGCCCTGTTTTCGTCTCTTGCCCACCGATGCCTTCTTGTTCCAGTAGCCCACTTGTCGCCAGGGTGCCGTCAGTGGTCCCCGTGGTAATCGGAGCACTAGGTGCGGTGACTCCCAAGCTAGGCGAGTGGCTCCAGCAGATCCCGGGAACAACATCGGAGATCTCTGTCCAGAAGAGCGCAGTCCTGGGAACAGCTAAGATACTGCGCAGGACCCTCAAGCTCCCAGGCCTCTGGTAGAGGACCCGAGCTTGAAGGATAAACCGCCTGCAGGGGCGTGCTGGGTGTTATATATATATATATATATATATATATATATATATATATATATATATACATACATATACATGGCTCAGTCCTATCACATGATCACAAAAATATGTCTGAGGTGACAAAATCACAGTGACATTTGTGAAGTGAATGAGGAACTGTGACTTATTAAGGAGTCAGGATTTTTGGATGTTTTTCATTTTCACAGTTGTTTTCTTTACCAGATGAACTCTTATGGGAGGAAAGTAAAGCTGAAACACATATTTACATCTTGCTGCATTTTGTATAAGTTCATATCAATCAATCAATCTTTATTTATAAAGCACTTTTCATACAGAAAAAATGTAGCACAAAGTGCTTTACATAGTTAAAAGCAGCCCACCCCACCCTCCAACTCACTTCCCACACTCTCAATACACATATATCCCCCCACCCACACCCACACACACATATACACACGCGCACACTTAAAGAGTAAAAATTGGGCTGGGCTCGCATGAGCCAAGTGAGGAAACATTATAACAGAGAGCCGTCTGCACCGGGAGCCGGTCACAGACCGCAGCCTCCGGGCTGGGCACACAGCCGGAGGGAGGCAAAGGAGCCCCCCAACCAGGCTGAGAGGACCCCAGAGACCCAGCAGCCACGGTCAATAACAGCCCCGGTGCAGAGAGCGCCCTCCGAGGAAACACTGGAGATATGACGCAATACGATGTATACAGGGTAAAATGATAAAATAAATAAGAACAGGATACAATATAAATATAAATATAAATAGAGTAAGAAGATTAAAAAATGAATAAGAATAAAATCAAGAAATATTAGGTAAATCCTAAATTAATAATAGAATAACAGGATAGAATAAATAAGCATAAAAAATAAATAAACGCTAAGTAAAAGCTAAATTAAAAAGGTGGGTCTTGAGCCTGTTCTTAAAAACATGTACGTTCTCTGCGGCCCTGAGCTCCTCCGGCAGGCTGTTCCACAGACGAGGACCATACCACTGAAAAGCTGCCTCTCCGTGAGTATGTGTCCTGACTTTAGGGACAATCAAAAGGCCAGTACCAGAGGACCTCAGGGTCCGCGAGGGTTCGTATGGTAAAAGCAGATCTGAGAGATAAGAAGGCCCAAGACCATTAAGACATTTAAAAACCAATAAAAGAACTTTAAGTTTAAGTTTAAGTTTACTCAAGTTTAAAACAACAACTACACTAAAGCTATTCTGTTATACCTGTATGCAAAAAATAAATAAATTCATAGTTCAGCAATACTGATCAATCTAATAAACTTAAACCTACACCATCCTCCCTATTCTGGTATTTTAAAGAGTACTTAGCATAAATATTAAGCAACCTAACTAATAGGGTTCCAACTCCCAGCAACAACAAAAATAAATAAATAAAAAATAGGGAACCACCCCTCACGCTCCACCTCATGATGCTTAATCGACGTAATCAACCTTAATTTGATGCAGTGTGAAAAAAAATGCACAGAAATCAATTATTTTTCAAGAAATATTAAATAGATTCAACATCTTTCTTCAACAAAATTGCAGACTGCACAGATGGTACCTTCCCAAAGGAAAAAGTACTATAGCTTACTAGGGTATATATATTAGACTTAATAGTCACTATATACAGTAATTGACTTCTATTCATTTTACATCAAATTAAAACTTTGGGTGTCAGATAATTATTTATTAAAAGCTAGACATTTTAAATGAGAATAAGAAAGAAAAGTATGTCTTTGTGCCCCCTTTTCCCTGTTCATGCCCTATCGGCCCCCCTGGCTAAACTTTGCTAGATCCGCCCCTGCACAGTTACCAGTGTCAGCTACGTAGAAAAAGATCCTGGAGTAGAAAGTAATAATAAATACATTCTAACAACAGCTGATCAAGCTTAAACGTGCTGCTGTTGTTCAGCCGCTGGTTTCCTCTTTCTGGTGCAAAGTGGGCCAAAAACAAACAAGAGAGACGGACTCGCGACAGAAAAGCCGATCAGCTGATCGTTAAGCAGTTTCATGATTGAAGTAGCAGCAGGAGAGGCAGTCGCTTGTTAAGCTTAACGCAGGAATGCTTTACAAACATTCAGAGATGGACTTACACACTTGCTTTACTTCTCTCGGGGATAACTTTGTCGGAGATGAAATGCCAGGTTGCTAGCGAAGCTCCAAATGCAAAACCACCGACAGGTCCCGCATGCCACAGCCGCTCTATCACGTGATGCATACTGCTCCGACGTGCTAACGTTCTGAGGCGAGTTATGGCGTGTTGCAAGTTTTGTGAGGTGCTTTCGTGATATTTAATGGATCGGATTACATTTTTTATTTTTCTCCGATATCCGATCCAGTAATTAAGGTCAGTATCGGACCGATACCGATACGTAATATCGGATCGGTCCATCTCTAATTTACATGTTAGGTTTTCTACCTTGCTCAGTTGAAGCAAAGCACTTGAATAAAACCGAAAGCTAATTGACAGTTTCCTCCAAGCAGCCGAGGAATATTTCAATGAGGAGAGCAGACGTAGCATCTCGTGTTGGTGTTGATTCATTCAGGGCTCAGGGGAAGAGTGGGGGGGCTGCCAGGTCAAGTCCTGGACACAGCTGCATTATTAACAGAAGGTCAGCTGTCAGCACGTCTGCAGGGTTCACATCAAGCAGCTCCCTGTGTTTCTGAGCCTGCGGCTGGGATGTTTGTAACCTTGTATGCCATTTAATGAAGGTTCATGAACTTTTTCTTTCTTGTTCAATAAAGCAGAGGCAGACCACAAGGAGCACATAACACAGAGCATCTGGAACAGATTTTATTACTGAACCATAAAAACACATATAAGATGCAGTGTCGTGAATGAGCACCTACGACTATTGAGATGAATAAATTATAGGGTTGTAATTAAATAAGGGATTTTACACATTCATATTCTCTAAAATACATAAATTACACACCTATATACCTGGTTAATAGGAACAAAAACCCAAGATTTTTCTTGCGATCCACAGATCAGTGGATGAATCACTTGCTGTTAAAGTTGCTGTTCAGGGTTTGTAGGTTCAGCTCCTACCTGAAGACACAGTATGTCTGGAGCAAAATAATCGTTTTCTAACAAAGTCTAAGAGTTCTGTCTCCACCCTGGAGGATCACAAGGTGTCGACTGTCATCTTCTCCCAGCTCTTCATCACTGTCGGTGCTTCTGACGCTGAGCCGCCCTGACACAATGGTGTCACGGCGTGCTCCACCCAGCCTGGGTTATGCTGACAGGAGTAGGGAGGACAGAGACATGTACCTTTTTCCACAATGTGGAGAGTGCTGGGAGAGATGCAGTTGAGACCTGTGTTGTTGTGATCTACGCTCACCCACCAGGAAGGGATGCAGACAAACATGTTGCGTCTCAGCTCTCTCCCAGCAGAGGCAGGAGGAAGGCTTATTCTTGCTTTGACAGCTCACAGCTCATAATCCCAACCAGAGCGGAGATACTGCACCCTGAAATGAACCACGAAGCAGTGCATTTTATCCTCTATGGCGTTATCCTGTTCAGGCTGAGGAGCTCACAAGATAGTCAGATTTTTAATGAAGGGGGGTTGGGGCATCCTCTGGAAGACCTCCTGCAGAGACAAAGTGCTGCTGAGCACACGATTATGAAGCCCTTTGCTTTCCAGACTCTGCTCCACCCAACCTCTTTAAAATAAACTGAAGCCAAACCGCTGCATGACTACTTACTTAAGGGCAAAATGGAGAGTTTACCTCTTTAAATGGGGAAGCTAGTAGCAGCTGCACATGCCAAGTGAAAATATATTTTCACATATCCTGCCTTGCTTTGTTCCTGGGTCGTTAATCAGGGCCTGTAGTCATAACCGAGTCATTGCCAGCTAAAAGTAGCTTTCTCCACGTGTTCCTTTTGAAACCCGACCAGCTGAAGTGTCTTTGGTCACTTGTGTGTATTTTTCCTTTGCTACCCTGGTTCCTTAGAAAACGGAGCCTGCTCTGTGTGAAATGGTTTGGTCAGCCTGGCAGAGGCCACCCTCTAAGCAGCTGGGGGAGGAAAGGACCGCAGATGCTGCAGCAGTGCTGTTGTGTCAGCATTGATTCCTCTGTGATGTGGCAGGTGACCTCAGTGAACCCACAGCTGAATAAGGACTACCAAGCTCCAAGCCACACAGACATGGTGATTTTTAAGTCCATCATATTGATTGTCAAATTAGAATGGGATTAATTCCATTTTTTTTACTCCTATTAAACAAATGTTCTTTAGCAAGGTTAGATTATTATTTTACTGACGATCCAGATCAAATAAAAGCAAATATAAAGACTAGAATGCAAAGTTGACATAATTTTAAAAAAAAAACAAAAGCCATAAGTAAATTATGGAATAAATACACAATTTAAAAAAAAAAACAACTCAATTATTCATAATTTAATGTATATACATACAGGATAATTAATATATAGGTAAGTTAATACAGAAGCAAATTAAATTGAAATAATTAGTGTGAGGTTTTCAGGAATGAAATCATTACCAACTGAAAGAATATCAACTAAAAAATGATTTTTGGTGCAATACATTTAAAAAAACAAATACTGATTGAGTTTTCCTTCACTGATTTATTTTGATTCTGGCAATTTTGGGGTCGCTGCATTTACAAGAGCAAATTCTTGCTATGCAATGGCTAATTTATTTTTCTTAACCGGACCTTTTCAGTAACCCCACACAGTATTGCGGCTGTTAAATAACTGATAAACTCTCTAAGGTTGCCGAGCATTCAGCCGGGCTATTCTTAGATCCTCGTCAGTGAACAGTGTTTCACAGCTTCACACAGTCTTGTGCAGAGTAAAAGCAGAGTGACTGGACACTAAGGCTGCGTAAATATTATGGTTGAACTGTTGATTCAAGTGTAGTGACCTGGCTTCTTAAATCGGGAGGCTGCTCACATGTTTATGCCCGATAGGTTGCATTTGGTAATCTGCAGCTTTAGTGAGAAGCAGGTTTAGGGGTGTACTCTTATAGTTGGTGTACATATCAATAAATCAGACAGGAAGCGATGGAGTGAGGCCTGGGAGTACATCCTTCCATCTGTCTGTGTGTGAGCGACTGACCTTGACCAGCACAGACATCCTCCCTCCACAGGGCGCTGCATGACAGCGGTGGGACGGCACGCTGCGAGGGCAGAGACAAGGCTTTCCCCCAGCAGAGACGGGCGCAGCATGTGACAGCCCGAGCCCATCATTAGCCTGCTCCTTTGTCAAGCCCCTGCACCCACGTATATTTTCCTCTCTTTCTGTCTATTCATTTCAGCACTCACCACCTTCTTTTCCACCCCCCTGTCGACTCACTCCTTCACTTCAGCTCCGTCTCACACTTGCCTCCCCCATCTTCCTCCAGTGGTTGAGCCACCGTTCTTCCTCCTTTGCTTCATGCCCTCCTTCCAGGCCCCGTAATCCTTTTCTTCTGCATTATTACTCCATGCCCACCTCTGATTCTATGTCTCTCTGATTCAGGGCACAGATGATGTGAAGTGGACAGTTATTTTGTGATGTGTCGTCTGTTCTACAACAGTGAGAAACTAAACATTTGGTTGAATGATCAGTGACCAACCTGTGCAAGCTGCAGAAAAAGGTGGTGCAAGCAGCTTCGTGTTGGGACTTCATATTACTTGTGGGCGGTGTCAGATAGCTGTCACGGACACCTCCTACATTTTAGACTTTCTGGGTCTCTGTGTTCCCTCAAAGGTCAGCATTGTCAAGGGAGCTTAAAAATGAATTTGCATGAAATTGCACGCTGTATTAATGCGCATGAACTGATGTTTTTAACAGGGGGCAGAAAAATAGCTCATGCAAACGCACTTTAATTTGACTTTTATTGTTGCTGGCTGTGCAATTTCTATATAAACTGTAGGTCAGATTAGAGAGTTTACACTAACTCTCCTGAGCATCTTTTTGCCTTTATTTAACCACAGCAGGCAGGAAATATTAGGGTGCGATTGCAGTCAGAGTCAGCTTTAAGTATGAGCTTATATTATGTTAAATATGTACACCGTATATAAATGACAATTATTTTATAGCCTGATATTTCTAATTAGGCCGTTGCCATCTTCATGTTTTGATGCTAGAAGTAACGAGTGAGAGATCAATGGGAAAGTGCTGTGCACTCCTCTACAGTTTGACAATAGCAAAGTTGCCACACACTAAATCATACCCTGCTTTATCATGATTATCCAGCTGACTCTAAATCGTATTATAAAATCCATAATGACCTTCAGTAGTATTAAAGAAGAGTATAAAAGTAGCGATTGAGATCCTAATTCATTAGTAAAATGGGAATAGTGAGGTTATAAATTAAATGAGACTGACTTTTATTCAAGAATGACTTCTTTTTTGTAACTAGTTGCCCCTTATTGGCTAATAGAAAGAACACAAGGTTTGGCTCTACTTATTGAATGCTTACATCCCCGTCCTATATAAATTATGTGTGGAATATGAAATAAGAGAAATAAAAGTAATAGTTCAGTCATTCTTGGAGGTAACTCCAGTTCCTTGAGTGTTGTGTCGTGGGCACTTTTACCTTTATCAACTCCTTCATAAGTCATCATTAAAAGAGAGTGACTACTCCTTGTTGTTCTCCCTTAAACTGAGTAAGTACAGGAGCTCGCATTCTTGCTCTGGAGAAGTCACCACTTTCCTTTCTTCTCAATCATTAGTCTAGACAGTTTCACTAGGATCTGACCTAAGCCCTTCAGTATTCAAGGGGAAGGAAAAAGCCTTCCCTCAGGGGTTAATGTAACATTGTGTCCTCCAGCTCCATCTACTTCAACCACTCAGAGCCTTCTCCCTCCTCTCCTGATTTTAATGAACCTCAATCCATCACCTCCCCATCAAATATGAATGCAGTCAGGGAGCGCTGCCTTCAATGGATGCCTCCAAACACAGTGACATACCTTCAGGCCTGCACAGCCATCCAATGAATTATTTACCCAAGTGCACGGTTGGTTGTGCCTCTGGTCAAAGCCCCCAGTGCCCTCCTTTATCCCCCCATCTTTTCTTTAACAGGAATCATATTTCACACCGAGTTAATCTATATTCATTCCTTTAACTCCTTTAATGATGCTCTTCACATCTTTAGGTGCTTTAGGTCTTTGGCTCCAATTAAAGAGCCTAATGAATTTTGACCATCCAATGAATAGCCTTTTGCGTTAACTAATTATAGATCCAACTCCACTACTGGTCATGTTCTGCTCTGTAATTGGATTTTCACCAAGAGTTTATTGATTTCATGTTGAATAAGGATGAAATATAGAAGGGGTGCTTAGTCTGATGTGTAGCATGCAAGGACGTGGAGAACTGTATTGCTTTCTTGTAAAGATTCATTTTAAAGGCAAATAATTTGCGTTGAATAAACAAATTTTAGAGACATTTTGCAGAAGTGCCTTGTGTTGGTGGTGGGCAGTGATTAGGCACCTCTATAGCAGCTCCTGCTTCACTCTGGGTGAGGAGAAGAGAGACTGCAGGGAATAAACAGCAAAACAGCCCCTATGGCAAGCAGGTGACTTTTTTTTTTTCTGTGGAGGAGGAATAATTAATCAGTGGAGAGGGCAGTGTGAAAAGGAGGGAAGGAAGTGGAAAAGAAAGAGATGAAAGGGGCTTCAGTTCAAAGACAGCAGTCAGTGATGAGCCTGGCCCACTGCAGCAGGCTATGGAGGAAGGCCCCAGACAAACAGGGCTGTCTTTGGAGGAACGCAGAGTACATTCAGCATGGAACCAGCAATCCGATTGCATCAGTGATTGGTCTAATTGATTTGAGTTTTAAGAAAAGCAGAATAATTGCATTGTGGCCTAAAAATATTTTTAACATAAACAAAGTTTCATGGCTGCTCGATAACAATAAAATACCTAATGAGGGAATATCGTTCAAAGAAGTGAAGGTACTCTCGGAATAGGATAAAAAAAAGTAATCATAACAAGGAGAACTGAAGATCTTGTTGAAGCTCATTTTTAACTGACACGTTACAAAGACTTTTTTTTTCTTTCATTTGTCACCACGAGCCTTGTTATGTCTGTCTGGAGCATCAAAAACTGTCAGCTACCAAACGTCTGGCATCAAACGTCTGGCCAGAGGCAGCGTGCCTGCATGAAAATAATTGGCAGTTTTTTTGAACAGCTGGTAAATGAGACATTGATCGTTAAACCTGAATGAAATTAACAGCTGTTCAACCACCAACCTTTCACCCATCCACTTTCTATGGCTTATTTCAGGTTTGGTCACAGGTGCAGCAGTCCAAACCACCCTGTCGCTGGCCAGAGCTTATAGCTCTTGTGGGAGGGATACCTAGGCATTCCCAAGTCATCACAGGGACAGTGTGTCCTCTGTCTGCCCGGGGGTTCCTAAATGGTTGATAATCCCAAACACCTCAGCGAGGAGGTTTCTAGGAGGCCTTCTATCCAAATACCCAACCAACCTAGACTTTCCTTTCAACGGAGAGGAACAGCAACTTGTCTCTGAGCATTCAGATAAAACTGAGGTTACTGTACTCGGCCCCGAAAATCTTAGAAATATGGTATCTAACCAGATTCTTACTCTGTATGGCATTACCTTGGCCTCCAGTAACACTGTAAGGAACCTTGGAGTGATTTTTGTCCAGGATATGTCCTTCAATGCACATATTAAACAAATATGTAAGACTGCTTTCTTCCATTTGCGCAACATCTCTAGAATTAGAAATAAAAATCTCTCTCAGAGTGACGCTGAAAAGCTAGTTCATGCATTTATTACTTCTAGGCTGGACGACTGTAATTCATTATATTCAGGAAGTCCTAAAAACTCCCTGAAAAGCCTTCAGCTAATCCAAAATGCTGCAGCAAGAGTACTGACAGGGACCAGAAAGAGAGAGCATAGTTCTCCTGTTTTGGCTTCCCTTCATTGGCTCCCTGTTAAATCCAGAATTGAATTCAAAATCCTGCTCCTCACATACAAGGTCTTAAATAATCAGGCTCCATCTTATCTCAATGACCTTGTAGTACCATATCATAATACATTTCTCTGTATGTATTATTGTAGGGTCTACCTTACAATATAAAGCGCCTTGAGGCGACTGTTGTTGTGATTTGGCGTTATATAAATAAAATTGAAATTGAATCCCTTGAGTGACTGAGCTCCTCACCCTGTTTCCGAGTTCCTTCGAGGAAAACCCATTTCTGACATTTGCACCTGATATACTATCGGATATATTACCAGCTGACTGCAATAAACATCCAATAGATTAAAAAGTTACTGCATAAAAAAGTACCCAGTGGAAATAGACAACCATTTTCTTCTGCTCAGTAGGAATCCCATAGTTTGCTATTTCAGCTACACGGGGAAAGCAACATATAGCTAAAAAGGCCCAATGTAAGTGCCTTTTTCTTCATGTTGGTGTTGGGCAATATACCATTTTTCCACGAGATACTTATACCTGGTGGCAGATTCAGTTTTGTAAAGTTTTTCATTGCTGTTGCTAGCTGGCTAACACATAAGCTATGGTTATCCATTATTTATAAAAGTTATTTTTCTCATTTTTTTAATGACTACAACAATAAACATGTGTTTATCTTAAAACAGTGATGTGATTTCTATGATTAAAATTGCTTTAATTTAATAAATTAACGTTATTTCACCCACTCGGCCTGCAAAGTTCAAATGTAAAGGATCTTTTAACATATTTAACATAAAGGTAACCTAAACAATTAAGAGGTGCCAGGGCTGCTTCTATCCCAGCAGAGTGAAGTAGAATAGAAGAACAATCCTCTGACTTTACACTGTCTGTATCTTCTGCTACCACTCTGAGTGACAGCAGGGCCTTCATAGTGCTTTCATATTGCATATTAATGTTGAGAGATGCTCTGTGTGTGCATCATTGGGTGCATTTACAAGTCTATTTTTCTCTGTGTCATCGCTCTTTATCTGCCTTTAATCAGAAGCAAAAATGTGTCAAAAGCATCGAGCTCTGTGTGACCAGCTGTAATGCTAAGCCATCCATTCTGGAATATAGACCTGATCTGTCATCATCCTTCCTCCATAGATTAGCGTTTAACAGCAGGAACAGCTTTCCATCCAGCTCAGAGGGATCAATACATCGGTTTCCCTTCTATAAAATCTGATTCTGCCTCTGCCAAGTGTGGGTTATGTAGAGGGTCGGAATACACAGCAGTTGATGTTGGCTTCTGCTGGGAGCGTACGATTAGAGATGCTCTACAGGCTCGCACTGAGCGTAGTGTTGCTGCTGTTGTCGCCTAGCCTTCCCTGCCTTCCCTGCGTCCTGTCACTGATCATTACAGCGTCCCCTGACAGAGTGTGCTGGTGCACTGCTTCTTCATGCATAGCCTTCTATTCACTCTGTCTGCTGGTTTCATAGCTTTAGCATAGGTCAGCTCAAGTTCAGCCAGAGGATGAAAAGGGTATTGTCCACTCCTGATTTTCATCCTTACATAACGAAGATGTCCACACTTCGTGTTTTGTATAATATCTGGCATTATACAGCATAAAATTTCCTTTGGAATTAATAATGTATTTCTGATTCTGATTAATATGAATAATACACAATACAATACAATACAATACAGAAAGAACAAAGAGTAAAACAGAACACTTTGTTTGAAAGGCATATCTTTGCCGAAGATGTTAAACGCAAACCAATATTACAGTAAGACTGGTCTCTGTTCTACACCTCCACTTGCTGTGACAACCTCTGATTGTCTTGACAGGCATTTCGGCCTCTGTCTGCACTTTGGTGCCATCTGAGGGACTGGTCTATAATTATGTTGAAAGAGAATAGTCACAGTGTGTCAGTCAGCATGAGGCACCTGTTCTAAATGGTTAGTCACTGTTCTGGCATCAACAAAGAGTCAAGCCCAGGAGAGGGTAGCACTTGGAAGCTCTCTCCTTATAACGGTGGACCGATGTAGCATCCACATGATTGCGAAAGCATAGATTGAATATTCCATTTTATTTATAAAACAACTGTTTACAACAGTCTTCTTAAGGCACTTTCTATTGTAAGGTAAAGGCCCAGCAATATTAGGGTGAAATTAATGATATGATCCCCTGTGAGGAAGCCCGTGTGACAGTAGAGAGGAAGAAATCCCCTTTAACAGTAAAAAAAAAAGCTTAGGAAGGTGCAACTATCTTTATCACAGGAATATCTTCCCAAATTGATTTGATGTCATTAGCGAGGTACAGTTTTTGGATTTTAAAACAGTCAAGACTTAATTTAGATGCAGACTTGCAGCCGTAGTTAAAAAGATATAATAAAAGTATTTAACTGTTTGGGGGACTACAGGTATTTTATACATAAGGTCTAAAGAGATGTTGATGCAAATGAAGGAGGTCATACTCTGAAAAACCAACATCAACCCACATAGCAAAATTGGTATGGCCCGGATCTGGCCCACACAATGTGCTTACACATGGCACACATACCACAAAGAATGACGGCCCTGTGCTGGCACAGAACAGTTTCAGCTCTGGCCCCAGATGTCAGCCTAATGTGTGTCAAGCAATGTAATAACAACATGTGCCGGAACATAATAGTACAAAAGTAACATGACAAAACTCTGTTTAGACACTGAATTAACTGATTCTTAGGTCTTTCCTACTCTCCCGGATTACTCAAAGTGCTCTATACAACATGCCAAATTCACACACTTTCTCTAAACTGGGCGCTTCCTAACTACATTCATACTCTTGACATGCAGACTGGAGGAGCCAGGAATCGAACCACTAACCTTCCAATCAGTAGATGACCTGCTCTACCTCCTGAGTTACAGCCACCCGGTGGTACACATGAGTAAACCCTCACTACGTTTTGGAAAAAGTGTACACTCACAAACCTGTCAAACCTGCGTTTGAAATGTTGGCCCATAGCAGTATAGTATTGCAACATGGTATTTGGGTCTTTTAACTGAAATAGGAAAATCGGAACATAAACAGTGTCATCATTGCCAGACCTGGCCCACATCTGGTTGACATACACCCTGCCATGACACCAGTCAGTCAGAAGGCTTAATGCCGGATCTGGGCCAGACCTGTTTTCTATGAGCCTGGGCCACATAAACCAAACTACAATCGGGCCAGCTGTGGCATGCCATCACATAAACAGTGCCATCTATGCCAGGCCTGGCCCCTATTTGGATGACATAACACACGTACCATGCCAGAAGTCAGCCAGCAGTGCTGGCTTGACACTACATCCGGGCCAGACCTGTCTGCTATGTGGGAACGCAACACCAACAACAACCGTCAGACCAATAGTAGAAATTTTTGACTGGGAATATCAACCATCTAATACATTCTCAAAAGTACTGGCAAGAGCGCCAAAAGGCCTGAAAGACCACAATAGACAGTTTTCTTCTTTGGTTTTGAAGGAGAAGTTAAGGAGATGTTAAAGGAGGTGTGTCATTGTTAAGGGCTACTGACAAAGAAATGGGATATACTTCAATGACCAACTCATTGACCTGATCTCATCCCAAAAGAGCATGATTTTTGCTTACTGAAGGCAGAACTGAAGGAAGAGAGACCAGCAAACAAGCTGCAACTGAACACGGACACAGTACGTGCCTGGTAGAGCATCTTAAGCAGAGGTTGTCCAACTGCAGGCTTCAAGGGCCCGTCTCCTGCAAGTTTTAGATGTGTTCTTGATCCAACACAGCTGATTTAAATAGCTAAATTACCTCCTTAACATGTCTTGAAGTTTTCTAGAGGCCTGGTAATGAACTAATCATTTGATTCAGGTGTGTTGACCCAGGGTGGTATCTAAAACCTGCAGGACACCAGTCCTTAAGGCCTCGAGTTGGGCATCCCTGATCTTAAGGAAAGAAAGTGAATTTTGTAATGTCCATTGTTCTAGAGCTCAGACAGTCACTTCACTGTCACTTTCAAGTCTCACGGATCAGTTTGGTCAGTTTTAACTTTTCATATCCATGAACAGTGATAGGTATAAACCTAACAGTAATCTGTCAGAATCCAACCCTCAGTGAGATACAAGACAGGCAGTATCAAAGCACCCTGGTATCTGAACAGCAGAAACAACAAAAGCATGAAAATAAGACTGACAGTGTAAACTTGTCCTGGGGTAGAATACCAGTGGAAAGGTCATTATCAGTTCAAAGTGAAAATGGTTCTTCCCCTAGGCAACATGAATGTGCTCAACAAGTTTTTTGACACTCTGTCTAAGCAGATGAGGAAAATTCACATCAAATCGGGTGTGAAGGTGATGCTGGGAGACACGTTGAAACTGCAAGAGATTATTCTCCTAGAAAAGTTAAATATCCTCAGCAGTTTTTCTTAGTCGTTGGCTATAATGGTTCATGATGTGGTTCTGTCTATCTGTGTCACAGTATCCTGTTTATCAGGGACATTATCGATTGATAGAAGACTCATATTCCTTCCTATGATCTGTGATCCACTTGCTGCTGTAGATCAGGGGTGGGGAACTCTAGAGCTCAAGGGCCCGGTGTCCTGCAGGTTTTAGATATCACCCTGGGTCAAATGATTAGTTCATTACCAGGCCTCTGGAGAACTTCAAGCCATGTTGAGGAGGCAATTTAGTCATTTGAATCAGCTGTGTTGGATCAAGGACACATCGAAAACCTGCAGGACACCGGCTCTCGAGGCCTGGAGTTCCCCACCCCTGCTGTAGATCATGGATCATGGGAAGAAGGAGGGGAATCCTACACTCCTTATTTAATATTCTCTTTTCACAAGTGAATAAATTAAATTCTTTTCTGCAGTCACTGGAGGCAAAAGACAGAAGGAAACTAGGGTTTAAAAAGAAACAGGAAGTGAATATATATTTTCATGTAACAGGCCAGAGCTTAAGGCCTGATCAGGATTTTGTTTTCCAAGGAGAGACAAGATTTATTGCTCATTCTTTCTTATGTTCCATTCCAATAGTCTTATATTTATAGATTTTTTCCTTTAAGGAAACAATTAGATGTTTTTTATTTATTTATTTAGGAATATACTAAATTGGGTAAGAAGAGTGAGCTGCTTTCAATACTGACCAATCTTACTTGTAAGCTAGAGGCAGGGATGCATGAACTGAGATTTATAGGTACAGAAATCTTCGAGCACATGAAAGACAGGTGAAGATTGTTACTGACTTTGATTAGGAGGCTCTGTGATAAAACTAGCGTCCAATCGCCGACTCTCCATCCTCCTACAGCTATCCATTAAGATTGACGAGGTGACATTGACAGCATGGCTCTGTGCCTCCGCACCGTCAATGTGATAGGAGCTGTTTTTCTTCCTGGCCATAAAAGAGAAACACTGTTTGTGTGACTCATCCAGAGACCAAGCTGTATGTCAGGCTATGTAAAAAAAGGTCCCCGTGTCTCAGACCAGAGTGCTAATCAGTGGAAGGATCTCAGCTGTAGAGAAAATGGTGTGAACTAAAACCTTTTAACAGAGCGATGGCTTCAGTTCTGTTTGTTGTGGAGTGTGGCTAAGCTCTGTTCTCCAGCTCATCCTATCGATCCACCCATCAGGTTGAAAGTATATAATTTTTATTTATTGCCTGAATTAAGGCTCTTGTAGCGTGTTTATTTCCCTTGCTCATTATTACATTTCATTCCTTATTACTTATATAATCAGTTGGATGGGTTTCTTTTGGTTAGCTGCAGTCATTTTGTTTTTAATGACCTGTCACTCCAGTCAACAGTTATTATCCAAACTCAAAAAATGCCTCTTGTTTCTGTGTCGTGAACAGATTATAGATAATGGGCTGTGTGCAATGCAAGGATAAGGAGGCAACCAAACTCACAGATGACCGAGACAACAGCATCTCCCAGGGAGCGGGCTACCGCTATGGGGCCGACCCCACGCCACAGCACTACCCCAACTTCGGGGTCACCGCCATCCCCAACTACAACAACTTCCATGCTCCTGTAGGACAGGGGATGACCGTCTTCGGGGGAGTCAGCACTTCCTCACACACGGGAACGCTGAGGACCCGGGGTGGAACAGGTAAAGGAATCACAATTTTTATTTCTGAATGTGAAAGTAATGAAAAGCGATTCAATATATATATATTAATTGCACAGTAATATACAGTATGCTTAGCATTTGCTGTAAGACCTGTCCTGATTAGGGTTTTTTTCCCTGAGCTATAAACCCTGAGCACGTGCATGTTAGCTTCAGAAACGTAGATCCATTTGTTGAAGATCCCAGTGTAGGGAGACTAAGCAGTGCTGTCAAAATTCCCTTCTTTATACCTAATTTATATTGCCATCCTCATCTTGATGGGTTTTCCACTTTGTCACAGTACTAATGAATGTACCTGCACAGGCAGGCCAGCAGGGTACCTCGCATGTCTAAACAACTTTGACATGAAAGAGCGTTGGTACTTAAGGTTGATTTATCAATATCCAGAGCTTTACCAATTCAATTTAGTTCAATTCAATGTGATTATATTTACAAAGGGCTAAATCATAGCAACAGTCATTTCAAGGAGCTTTATATTGTAAGGTAAAGACTTTACAGTAATACAGAGAAAATTAGACGGCCCTCTTTGTCCAAGCACTGGCAACAGTGGGAAGGAAAAACTCCTTTTTAACAGGAAGAAACCTCCTGTAGAACCAGGCTCAGGAAGGGACATCAATCAGCCGTAACCTGCTGGTGGTTGGGGTCGGGAGGCTGGGAAAAAAATAACAATAAGTGATGATTAAATGCAAGTGGTGTACAAGTGAGTGGCAAGTGCTGTGGCAAGTACACAGATGTATACATCTCCTGTTGCGCCTTGACTGTTTTTATCTGTGCTGTACCTACACCTTACCTTACCTACATTGTACCAGTGCCGTCCTTACACTACACCTGTGCTTTACCTATGCACAAAAGGTTTAGGTTCAGTTTTAAATTATAAATGAAGCCTTAGTTATTTCCTTTCATCTCCGTACAGTCATAAACCCTCCATTAATTACCAAATCTTATATTAAAACATTTTTTCATGTGCTCTAAAACTTTGCCCTAAATTTGTGATTAAACACAGTGCTGGTATGCCAATTTACCCTGCAAAGGAAACTGACTGAAGTTTCTAGTATGTCTGTCGACAGGTATTAGTGTTGTTGTTGGATGCTGTAGTGTTCCAGCTAAGATCGTGGCAGAACATGACGGTGTTGTCGTAGGCTTCTGAGGACTCAAACACAGAGACAATAACCTTTTCATCTATCACAAGTTTATCACGGGTTACATCGTGGACAGCTGTGATCTTATTAGTTGCGAATTGGAAGGTCAACGCCAAACAAAGTCAGAGTTGAAGCTAATTGAACTTTTACAACAGTGAAGTATAAAATCCAACGGTGCTTCAGACTTTAGGATCCCAACAAATATGACTGCAATGTCTCTCTTCAGTTTTAAAAAGCATTTAGTTATATTTTATAAGTTATATTTTCTAAATTCTAAAAGCACATTAACAGGGAAGACAAAAAGTCGTCCCTTTCACTGTGGGTTGAAAACGCCTCCCTTGGCCACCATTATCTCCATGAATTGTGTCTTTTGAACTTCTTTGTATCATTAACATTAACAAGTGGGACAAAGAATACCACTTTCCCACTGCAATTCTGCCATGAGGATGCCAGACAATTCAAGTTCATTTGAAGCGTATCAAGACTTTGATGACTCTGCTCACAACAGCCAGTTTTGATCCCTGGACTTGGATGATAACAGAATGGGAAAACAAAGAGCAGAGCTTGCCTGTCACCACTGCTGTGATATAGGGCAAAAAAACCTTTATATTCAGCTTCTTTTGCAGATCTGCTCAGTGGCAAACAGATTAGACTGTGTTTGTAGTTGTTAGTTACCATTTGGGAATAGTGTGACATATAAAAAGAGCAACTCTCCCTTAGAAAATCACTGCAGAAGAGAAGCAGAAAACTGATCATATCCTTGTTCCATCTTTGCTTTCGCATCTGAGCAGTCCTGTCATGTGAAGTGTGAGGACAATGCTGCTGAGAGACAAATGGTATTTTGCAAACAAGCAACATAGAGGGAGTAAATAACAAATTTCTTGGAGAAAATACTCTTTATTGCTTGACAGAAGACGGGAAGGATTTCCATCACAGCCTGAAGTGTGAGTGTTAGTTCTTTTTGTTTCAGTCCCACACAATTAAGGTGCTGACTGGGCCTAGTAATAGTGTTGTGCTCACAGCCACCCACAGGCATACGCCTCCATATGCAAAAGCAAACTAAGAGGGGTTTCTCTTGCTGTTAAAGACTTCCCATAACATCCCAAAAACCTCGACAGTCCGACCCCAGCCCGGCCATGTCAGGAATGTCCGACTGGCATTAGCACCGGCCTTTGTGTGCCGGTTTCATTGTTTAGGTAGGGAATATTCCTACTCAGGATATCCTTTGTGTTTGATTGAGTCCAGGCTGCTATGCAGAGGAACTCTGCATTTCCACTCAACTTAGCAGAACACTCCCTGAAAGTGTGGATTATTTTTCTGCTCTGTATAATCCAAATCCACACGGTGGTAGAGAAGCAGAGAGGGGTTTAGCTCTTTAATTTTCTCCTGGTGGGAGAAATTTGGATGTAAGCCGGCCTTCCCTTTAAAGCCTTGTTATAACGCAGCTGCCTAGCTCATTCTCCTCAGCCCCAGTCAGCCCCTTCAGTGGAGCTGGTATCTGAAATCTTATTGATCAGTTGATCTTTTGCTGATGTCATTTTCCCCAAATGGAAACTTTCGGCTAGTACCATGGTCTTATGTAACTAATTGAGTGGCATCGCAACAGACAACTCTGATCGATAAACTAGTTTATAGTTGGCGCTCACCTCTGCTGACCTAATCGAACATTCAAACACCACAAACAGCTGTTCTGGCTTGAAGGTTTTGTTGATGTTGTTCGGTTGGAGAACTCGAGTGTTTCAATCAAACACTCTTTTTAAAGGTCTCCTCTCACATCTGTGTTGGTTTTTCACATAAGTAACAGCAGGTCCTCTTTATCTGCAGTTCCATCACCCAGAGCGCCACAACAAGCCTCTTCATATCACTGCTGCCTCCTGACAAAGAATCCGTTTGATGAGACTCTGATGAGAAATTACTTGAATTATCAAGCCGGTGTAAGTGGACTCTAAAGAATTGCCTGTTCAGCTTTCATATGTCAAACACTCCACAGCATCAAACAGCTGCTGTCGTCTCAGACCTGAGACCTGTTACGAGGCGAGACAAATGGAGCGAAACTAAAATTGGATTTCCGAGCTGTTAAAAGATAATATTTGATTTGGGGTCTTATTTTCATAACTGGAGCCATTATTTGTTATTGATAATATCATTACAGTTACAGTTGATGAAATGGTGGAAGAAAGATGAGCATCCAGATAATCAGAGAAGTTTTTGTCTGTCGTTAAGATAAATTCCAGTTCAAAGACCAACTTTCTTGTTCAACTTTCAGGAGCTTTGCGTGCATGCGTATGGTAACGTATGGCTGTTTACATGTTCTTGTCTGTACTTTAACCTCCCATAAGAGGTATCTCCGTCATCGCAGTAGTTTTTTAATTGGCGAAAGACAATCATTCAAATAGCATTGAAAAATGGTCTGTTTGATATTATCTGTTTGTCAGTCTATCAGTATCAGTAATAGCCATTAAATTAAAAAAAAGAAGAAATAAGAAACACCCTTCAACTATGTTATGTGTGTTGACGTTGTATAGCTTGTCCACCAGAGGGCTTCCTTGTTGGTGGCATATGTGTTTGGAACAATAAAGAACTACACTTACCTTTATGTTTTATGTGTTTCAAGAAAAAAGAACATCCGCCAATATGTTGAAATTAATAAAATATCACGCTCTGTAAGTGACATTATATATATCCACTAAAAAGTCAGCAGAAAACAATTTTCTTTCTATAACTTACCAGAACTAGATTTTTGCTTTTTCTCTGCATATCTACGTGAAGTATGTTCACCTAATATTGAAAGAGGAAAACTTTCCATCAATGTATTTCACAAAGTAGTTACCAACTTGCCATATTATGCCACTCGCATGTGTGTTCAACTGTGCTCCAGATGGTGCAATCGAGCTACAGCTACTTTTCTGTACAAATTATGGGGTTGTTTGTAAATTACCTCAAGTATCATTTTCTGCTTTATGTAATGTTAACCAAAAAATGGGTAAACTCAGCAAATATCAAAGCATTATATACCCACATTAATAGATGCAGAATGGGCTAATAGCAGCTAATGATATCAGCAGGTTAGGAGGAGGTAACTGTTTAATCTGTTTTATTTGTGGTAAAATGTTATAGAAAATACAAACACAGCTAGATTACAGATTCTGCCATGTAAAGCCTGTTATAAAAATGATGTTTCAACCTTTCAGATGTTACTGTTAACAACTTTAGATTTCGAAGTTGTATCTGTTATAAGTAACATTAGAAATACAGTGTAAAGACAGAGTAAGGGTTTCACACTGTATTAATAAGTACTCATATTGTATAAGCAGGTTGTTTTGCTCTCACTTATCCAAGTCGTTGCATTCATTTGACTCAGTCCCAGTCAGTAGAATCGTTATTTGGACATTGAAAGCATTACATAACTGCTTTCGTTTCACACATTGCGAGGTTTTCCAGTTGAACTTTCCACAACACCTGCCTTGTTGTCAGGATTATTGCAGTTTGGTGTGACAAACAGAGAAGCAGAAAGGCATTCGAGATTTGTTCATAAAAGTCACTTTGTAATGGCTTTTGAAAGGGAAAACAACAACTTCTGCTCTATTTCAGCCAGCTTGATGTTTTCAGTCTTGTCTGTGTGGAGTCGTTGAGATAATGCTGGCATGGCTGAAAAGGTTTTGCAGGCCACTGGTCTTTATCTCGAGTTTTAGCCAGTCTGATGGGAGTCAGGCTGGATTGAAGTAAGTCCATATTCAAGCTTCTGTCACTGGACAATTCAATGTCAGACCTTTGGCTGCCCTGCTGCTACATTCACATTACTGTCAGCTTTATCTAATTGAAGTGGTGGATTTGCTTTAGGCAAGCAGGAGCTCTGGCTTGTAAGGTCAATTTTGAACTTTTGCCAACACTTTGAAACTATCTTGTAGCAGTTTTAGCAGTTCTGTGTGGGTTTTAGCTTCAATTAAAGGTAAGCAAAGATCACTCCATGTCACAATGTTGCCAGAATTTGACTGAGCCAGTGTCTAGACAAAATGCCTTTTTGATTGTTTCTTCTATTGCTTTTTTATTACTGTACCAGTTTGAATTTCTTTCTTCCTTAGTCTCTTTTTATTGTTGACCTCCTGTTATCCAATAACATATTCTATAAAAGGTGTGTAAGGGTCAGAAAACAGTGCTGAGATAGATATTTAAAGGATACTGTTCTTTCTTACATCTGTGATAAGAGGTAAATTAACAAAACTGGTGGAGGAGAATATTGATTCTGCAAAAGTTAGTCTACAAATATAAAGCATATAGTGTCATAGAGTAAACGTGATCTGTATGATTAAGACTCGCTGGTTCTTTTAGACTAAAAGCCTTCCCGAATCCTTAAAAAGATGAAGACAATAATCTAAAAATAAGGACTTAACTGGTAAATCAGGTCTTCAAATATTCAGAATGCTAAGACCTGAGAAGCAGGAATCAACATACAGCTTTTTCTTCTAACATTACAATTTAAAATTAATCTCAAAATATTGCTCAAGGGTTTCGATCCTGGCACAGAAGGAATCAAATCAGTGAAAAGCAGCAATTCCAGGTCAAGCAGCTCTAACATATTAGCCTAAATTGATAGCCTACATACAAGATTTCCACGGTGACAAGGACATGGGCAAGCCTGCAATGAACTACATGAACCAAATATTATTGCTTTGTCAAATTGCTTAACCATAGTGGCATTAACAAAGGTATTAGAAGGTCATAAATATAACTTGTGGTAAACTGCAGGAAGCTGGTGGATTTAGTTTGTGTCTGACGTGTCGGTTTGATGGTTTGAAACCATTATAAAACAAGGTTTCTATCTGATATTTCAATGTTTATGTTTTATCTTTCAGATGATCCAGTATTCACATCCACCACACACCATGATTGTACAGAAACTGAACTTGTATCTTTTTAGCTCGTTTTTGTCTGTTTCTGATTTAGTCATTGGACTTCAACCCAGTGCAATCGATCAATGTCTCTCTGGAAAGATGGACGGTGCTGTTGTCCATCGCTCTTTCCAATTTAGCCATGGTTGGCAGCATCGTATCTCCTCCTTGATCTTCTTTCAAGAATCTTCAGCATTTTGTGGTTATCGGTGAAATTAATGCTGCGAAGGGAGTTAAGGGCTAAACATTCTAACAGTCTATCCTCAAAGAGCACTTGATTATATACACAGAAAGTGACGGCAGTACTTGTGTGTAGAAGGAGTCTCATCAACACTGAACATGTTAAAGAGGATTTGGATCGTGACTATGTTAGAAAAAGCTTTGAACGGACATTACGGAGCTACAGCAGAACCTATCCTAGTGTATGTACAGTCAGTCTCTACTACCTCAGGCTAAACAGTTCCAACTGCCAACCAAAAAATAGTTTTAATATATTTTAAGAACCTCCTTAGTACCATACAATAGTATACAATCAATCAAATAGTTCCATTTTTTCTGCTTTTGTCTTCACCCATTCGGCTGAAGTTCTTGTACAAGATCTTTAATTTTTACCTTCTAGGAGTTGCATCTAAAAAGTCATGTTGTTCTGATTTTAAAAGTTTAAAAAGATCTGCTACCATACAATGTACTTCACACAGTTGTTCCTTTATCCTCATTGTGAAGGAGCTGTTGTTGCAGCTCATTTCAGTTCAGAGTGTAATTTTAAACTTGATTTTCTTGCTAATCCTCCTAGCGCTGACACTATGGTTTGGTCCCTCCTGCAGGAGTCACCCTCTTTGTGGCACTTTATGACTACGAGGCACGGACAGAAGATGACCTCAGCTTCAAGAAGGGAGAGAGGTTCCAGATTATCAACAGCACGTAAGTTGCAGCTGCTTATCAGTCTGTCCACACTCAGGAGAAATGCAAGTCTACGAGAAGATGGCGCTAGCTACTTGGAGAGGTGCAGACAAGTTTTCAGATGAGTCGAAAGTGGCAGCTTGTACACGAAAAAGAAATGTTTTGGTTTCATAATGTAGAGCAGGAAAGAGCCCAAAATAAGCCTGCTTTACTGCTTCAGTTTGTGAAACATAAAAGCTGTGTTCTGCTCTGGCAACCTCAGCGTTGAAAACTCAATTATTCAAACCATGAAATAAGACCTAAGACCACAGTAGCTGGTTGAGAAAGCCAGAATTGGCAGCAGCTTTTCATAGGGTATGGCATTAAAGGGTGCAGAGCCTTTCACATGAGGTAAAAGTGGTGGCTTGAACAAGCAATATGACAGTCATGATTTTACAGAGGGTGGAGCAGGATCTCCAACCAGCAGTGATGAGTGTAGTGTAACTTCAAGACTTCCTTCTGAACAGGAAGTTCCTAGGTTACACCCACAGTCATGTTGGCTTGCCTTTCTGCTAGTCAGCAGAACTGCAGCAAAGTGTGTGTGTGTGTGTGTGTGTGTGTGTGTGTGTGTGTGTGTGTGTGTGTGTGTGAAACTGAACAAGAAAAGAGCCACAATCATCTGCCAGCTCTTTAACTATCCTTGATGGTTTTCATTGTCTTTGTGTCTGCATCCGGCTGCATCTCAGCCTGCCTCTGTTTGTTTGGGTTCCTGCGGCAGTGCGCTGACATTTGAGGAGAGCATGAACACTGCTGGGACTGCGCTGTGACCCTGTTCTCCTTCACATTTCATTGTAATAAGGTTGCTCAGTACATGTGCAGAATAGCACTGCAGAGGGGACCCATATAGTTTCAGAATTAAACAGTAGGCTGTGAGTGTTGCTGTTAGTTTTGTGATTTCTAAGCACATGAACACAGTGGAGTGACAGTATTATGTTGCTGGTATATTGCTGCTGGATTTCAAAATTGAATATTTATTTTTCAGAGAAAAGTTGGGTTTATTACTTGTAAGAAGAATGCAACCATGAAAACAAAGTTTCTATCAATCTAGTATATAACACTGTATAGTGTATAACACTGATATTGACTTCAGTTTTCCTTATAAGGCTAATAAGATCAAACTTATATGCAAAGATGAGAAATCACAGAAGCTTGTTTACTTGCTAACAGTAGGTGCAGATGGTAACTGATCTCAGAGCAGTGAAAGCAGAGCCAGCAGCAGCTTGTCTACCTCGCTAGTCTCTTGTCTCTTATCAGTTTCTTGTCAAATACGAGAGGTTTATCCACAATGCTCACACATAGACACCAGAAAAAGCTGCTGACTTTACATTGTGACAAGCTTAAATCAGGACAGATACACCAGCAGAAATGAGACACACTTCAGATTTCACTGGACTCATAGTCATTCAGAGTTAAGGCTGCTTCCAGCGACAACAATATGGCAGTAATTTTTAAGAGACGGAGAGAGATGAGACAGGCTATGATGAAGAGCGCTGTTTGAGATGCAAAGGGAAAGAAATCTTTTGCTTTGAAATTGATGTTTATTTTTTGATTTCACTGGGCAAGTAGTGCTACCTTGCTTTCCCTGACTGAGATCAATGTATATAAATGGTAATTGTCACCCACTGGTTTTGGAGTGACCATATTGAGTTAAGAGGGTGGACCGCTAAGTTTTCAGCTTTTGGCTTTTACAATCTTGATTTCCATTGTCCTTGATAAATATAAATAAATCAACATGCTAATATGGGTTGTCAAATTAATCGGGCAGCAGCTTGAAGTAGTTTGTTAGAAATAATGTGGAAATTGCACAAATTTATCTTTTTGGTTTCAGAGAAAATTCTAAGTAAATTCTAATGGTGGAGCAATCTATATAAACCTTAGAGACTAAATTTAGGTCAAAAATGGGAAAGAAGTTCACAAATTCCCCGTGATTCCTTGTAGAAGTGAGTTAGTGCTGCTAATTTTAGTAACATGGATGTTTGTATTGGTGGTCTTACTGATACTATATTATAAACAAGCACAAGCCTCTATTGTTAAAAGGTAATGCAGTTCCCATGTGAGTTTTCTTCTGATTCATTTTCATTTTCAGCCTCTTGTCCATACATGAGTGCCTTATGGCACAACAAGGTTAGCCTTCCTTCTCGCCACACCCACTTAGCCGCTGTCTTGCACATTCCACAACACACCTCGGCCTTTCCAGGGCTCCAGCCAGAGCAGGAAAAAAGTGTCATTAAAGCCCCAACCTCCCTCCTCTTCCTCCTTTCTGTATGTTTTTCTCCCCAGCATAAAACATAGATTGCTATATCTTTACTCCCTTACTTCTCTCCTTTCCACCTCTCTCCATCCACCCACGCCTCAAGTATGGTCAGGGCTCCTTTCAGCTGCCCACACTGACCCCTGGTGGAGAAAGGCAGTAAAATTGCCTAAAGCCTTCGTCTGCTCTAGCCTGTCAGAGCTGGCAGTGACTAACAGATGCCCCCGCCTGCCTGGGCAACAAACTAGTTCTGGGAGAGTCTCAGCTGACAGAAGGCAATGTGTCTCCTTTGTGTTACATGATGGCATCCTAAAGGAAACATCTCTGAATGTTTAGAAGCCACTCCCTTCAGCTCAGGTTTTTTGTAAGCCACCATTGAGCGTGTTATTGTGTAGCTTCATCAGACATAATAAAGAAAAAGAATCCTACACTACACGATTACACTATTAGTAAATTCAACTTGAATTGTTCTGATCCGACCACAGGCTATGAATAAACGTGCTGTGGTGTGAATGGCCGTCTGTACCACTCGTCTCAGTCGACACAGTGCTGTATTTAATTATACTCTCATCAGCAGTCACCACAGGGAAAGAGGATTTGAATCCATTTGGAGACAGGAGGGAGGTTCCTTGTTTACTCTCGTTGTTGTTTTCAGTCTTTTTGTGGTGGTACAGAGTTGGTTTAAAGGGTTTGTTTCAGGAGACAAAAGAGGCAGCGGGACAGACTGGGGCCCACCCCACCCCGTCTGTTTATGCCTCCCCGGTTCCATGCAAACACACATATCGACATTACACAGAAAAACACATCCTCTTACTGCTGCATACTTTTTACCCTCAGAAGGTTTATTGTTGAGACTTCATGTGTGCCTCTCTCCCTCCCTTCCCAAGGGATCCCCTCTGAACAAAGGGAAGCGTGTCTGTTTCTGCCTGGGATGTCGTCCCCAGGCAATCCTCATCATGGCTTTATTCAGAATAAATGAAGGCTCAGCAACGCCTCTGCGCTCCTCCCCTTTCCTCCACTCCCCTCTCTCTGTCTCTTTCTCTGTCTTATAACCGTCTCTCTCATGCATAGATAAACTCACACACATCTAAAGCCATTCCTTCCCAGTGTGTAAGGGACATGATAGTAATAAGTGCAGAGTGGTACAGCATGTCAGTGAGGCACGGTTTTAGCACAGAGATGGAGAGACGAAGGGTACATTGTTAGATACTACAGCAGCGGTCTCCAACCTTTTTTGCGCCACGGACCGGTTTATGCCCGACAATATTTTCACGGACCGGCCTTTAAGGTGTCGCGGATAAAACTAGTACTGGTACGGAAAAAAGAAGATTTATTCATAACACACGTGAAAAGACCCAGGAAAACCGAGTTAATGATAAAAACGATAACAAAATAACGCTGAAAACCGATAAAAACCCTGAAAACCATACAGTTCACACCTGAGCCTCAACTCTCGCGGCCCGGTACCAAACGACTCATGGACCGGTACCGGTCCGAGGCTGGGGGGTTGGGGACCGCTGTACTACAGTACATTTTTACTTTTGTTGGCAAATCCAATCTGAAACTCTAAACTACTGGTGTGATTCCACCTCTCAGTGTTTTGTGATCTCCATACTTTGTCTTTATATTTTTAATATGGGTCAAAATTATTGATTTAGCTACTTATGAAACTATAGTGCAGGACGTTATTAATGTCAAATTCCTTTTTGACATTATAGTCTTCATATCAAGACGTCTGTTTTAGAACTTTAATTATTATTTGATTACAATTGATTGCTTATTATTAATTAAGAACTTGGAGGCCAGCAGTAGTTTTTCAACAAACATTTCAGAGGACTGGGGGATATAGTGCTTGTCCTTGGAGATTATTTCTAGTAGAACATTATAGAACACTTCATTTTTTGAGCCAAGCCAAGCTCAAGTTTTCAGATTTTTTAGGTCTAAATAAACAGAACTGACCAATCAGATGACTGCATTTGGCAACGAGTGTACTTGTAGCTCAAAATGCAGCCTGGTTGAATTATTATAATATATTATAATTATTAGTATAGTACTATTTCACCTCAGCCTCTGTGAATTTTTTTCCAGATGTGGTGCTTTAACTCGAACTCCTGGTTTAAACCATGAAAGTCTCCTTGCTGCTGCCTTCTCATGAGGATTGGATGAACCCAGAATCTCAGTTTCTTCCTCGTCTCGTTAGGAAACATCAGGACCAGCTTCAGCTTTTTATAACGTGTTTTCTGATGATGAGGAAATAATAATATACACCTTCAAAAAAATACATCTTTATTATATCGTCATTATGTTCTTACTTCAGCGGCTAAAATATGCTCTCCTGAACTCATTGAGCTGTTCTTTGATAACGTGCATTTCTTTTAGCTGTTTCTTAATTTTAAACTTATATAGGGATTATAGAGTTCTATATATGTTGCACAAGTGAGTGGACCAGAGCATGTCAGCTCATATAAAATGAAGTTGTATAAATGTTCTCCTTTCCTCACCCTATTCCTCTTTTTGTCTTTCAGTGAAGGGGACTGGTGGGATGCTCGCTCCCTCACTACCGGTGGCAGCGGCTACATTCCCAGTAATTATGTGGCTCCAGTGGACTCTATCCAGGCTGAAGAGTAAGTAGCATATGTGTGTGAGCGTGCACTTGTTCATACCCGCTGACTTTCATAGAGAATGTGCTCTGAAGTACTTTGAGATTAGTGGATGTGAAGCTTCAGACTGACAGCTGCACGTTAACCTTCTGAGAAAGGAAGTTCAGGAGAGAGGAACAGTTTATACTTTATACTCAAGGCAAGCTTTTCTACTGGCCTTATAAAATGGCATTTATGTGACACTATAAAGAGTATTATGTTTGATTCAGACATCAAACGGCTGGATTATTGTAATCTTCCACACAGATGTTTTTCTGAATCAAGATTCAGTCAATTCACTGTGAAGAATTATATTATTCTTGTGCATTTAGCTTTGTAGAGAAGCATTTTCATACAGTGGTAAGCTAACAAGCTCACATAGGACAAGAGAATGAAGCACCAGTGGCAGACCTGCCAGTTCTGGTGTTCTCTGGCGAATGCCATTCAAACTATATGGTGTTGGTCTGTCAGCACAGGGCCTGATAAAGGGCACTAATGTCAACCTTATAGCATCTGATTCTGACATGTTGTTGGGAAACATGCACAAGTAGATCACTGGAGGTCATTTTGGAGGGCTCTGGTAATGATGCCCTGCTCACACAAAGAAGTACATACTGGTCCAGCTTCAGGGTTAATGCATGTATATATCCCTGCCCAGCTCTTCTCATGTCTCTTGCTACTCCTGAACACTTGTGAGACTGTATTAGGAGATGCAGAAAACCCTATGTGCCTTTCTAAAAGAGCCAGACTACTTCTTCAACTTGAATGGACTACAGGTACTGTTTCATGCTACCAGTAGTGACAAGGATCCTATTGAAAACAAAAAACGAAAGAAAATTGAGTCAGGGGGACAAGGAGAGAACGACGATCTCTTGTTGGAGGTTGTCTTTGTCACGTCTGCCGGGGCAGTTGGCATGGAAGGAATGAGGCTGAGGACCCAAGTGGAGGCAAACTGAGACGAAGGTGGATGATAACAAAAGCCTTTATTGATGGTTGAACAAAAGTACAAACAGGTGGCACAGAGAAAACTAACCAAAACTAAGCATTAAGATAACGCAAACCTGAAACTAGAAAACTTGGAAACACGAGGACAGAGGTAATCCAAAGGAACCACAGAGGATGATAACATGCAGGAGGAAACGCAGACGATCAAACTGAACAAAGGAAAGCACACACTATATACACACCAGGTAACGAGGCAGGAATGCATAACAGGAGGAACACACGGCTGGGATTAATCTGACATAACGAGACACAGGAAGTAAATCAGACTACACTGACAAAGGACCAGGACCATCAAAGTAAAACAGGAAACACACAGGCTGAACTCAAGACATGTAAGCTTAACACAATGAACCTGAAATGTGGGACAGGAAGGCACAGACTAGACACAACACGGAACACAGGGAAGGCACATAACAAAACCTGAAATCAGCAAATACTAAAAAACTAGGGAGCTAGAAATACTGAGACAAAAACTAGGAGACTAGCAGGGACAAATCATGAACTCAGAAACTATATAATAATTCAAAAATACAAAACCACTGAGTCACCGACCCAGGACCGTGACAGTCTTGTTGATGATTTTATACTGTACCTGTTGTTATTTTCATTTACACCAAAGCATTTAGAATCCACTCACAATAGTTTATGCATCCTTGCTGGACAGATTGATATCCCTAAAGTTTAACTGACTAACTTATACTGTGATGATCAGGTGTTCCCTTAAGATTTTTGAGCAGTGTATTTTTTTCTATAAAAAATGTAGTTAAATGTAGCTAACAAAGCAGTAATTGATGCTCTTGTTGATGGAGCTTAGGGTTGTAGTACATCCATCAGTTGAAAGGGCACTCAGAAATCTGTGAGGGGAGCAGAGACAGCTGCTGGGTAGTGTTGAGCACGAATCGTTTTCCAAATTATTGCTCTCACGTTGCCATTAGGGGTGGGGGGGAAAAATCAATACTGTGTAGTATCGTGATATTTTGTTTGCTAATAATGTATCGATACAGGGACAGCAGAAATCGATATTTTGTTACAAAAAAAGTTTTTGTGGACTGGAACTCTGACTTCAGAGCATGTTGATCCTTTTTCTGAGCAAGAATCCTGACATTCCTTCACTGTCCAAATGTGTTTAACTTGTTTTTTGGCAGCAATAAACATGATAGTTTACTTATTTTAATTTAAGACATGTTTTATTTTAATTAAGTTTAAAACTTTTTTATTTAATGTAAAATTATATTTTGTTTTAATTAACTTTCAAATTCTTCAGTTGCTGAATGGGCTGCATAGTTTTCATAAATTGCATAGTTCAGAATAGCTATAATTGTACCAGATGGTTGCATTCAGTTAAGTTGGACTAGACTGTAATACAAACCGTTCAGTTTGTCAACAATAAAACTGACTGAAATGAGAGAAAGACTGAGTGCGAGACTTTGATATTAGATAAAATGAATATTGATAAAGTTTACCTTTATGTACAGAATCTGAATATCGCAAAATATTTTAAAAAATTGCAATAATATCGTATCGTGCGTTAAGTATTGTGATAAGATCGTATCGTGGGATGTATGGTGATTCCCACCTCTAGTTGCCATGTTGTGATACTCGAAACAAATATGTAATGTAGGAATGTAGATTGTCAGTGTTACTCTCCATCCATAATATCAGTGTTGACCGTCTCATCATCACTTGATTTCATCATGTGTTACATAATGTTAAAAGGTCAGCTGGCAGCAGGGCTCTCAGTGATGACATCGCAAACCCCGTGTTCCAGTGCTATCATACACATTTTGGCCTCATTCATTTGTCCAACAGTGTTGGACAAATGTTGGACAAATGAATGGCCTCTTGAGAATTACGCTTATCTTAACAGTCTTTTAGCATCATCAGACTAAAAAGCTCCACGATACTGTCCGGGATTTTCTGATTCCTTGTCAGAACCATTTTTGGCAATACCCCTGGAAATAGTAGTACTATGATGTGACCTTATGCATGACTTGAACACAGTGACTGCAGTGTGTCTGTGTTTGACTTCTTTTCCTATATTTGCAGCTGGTACTTTGGTAAACTGGGCCGTAAGGATGCAGAGAGGCAGCTACTGTCTACTGGCAACCCTCGAGGCACCTATCTCATCCGAGAAAGTGAAACCACAAAGGGTAAAAAAAACCACAAAACAGACACACTGACACACATCGACCTGTAAGTGTGTGTGTTTATGCCATGACAGATTTACTACTTAGGAGTAAGAAGTGTTCACAGCTGCCTGATGGTGTAATCACAAGTAGAACGCATGGAGTATTTTCTAAGCTCTCATATTTCTCATAAGACTTTTGTAGTAAAAGTGTAGTGTGATAGCCTCTGCTTTTTGAATAGCAGCAGAACTGGATGGGTAGAAGTGAGTACTGAAGTGTTGAATGGGAACTTGGTGTTCAGTGATTCGAACCTCCTGGTCTGTCTTCCTCAGGTGCCTTTTCCTTATCCATACGGGACTGGGATGATCTCAAGGGCGACCACGTCAAGCATTATAAGATCCGCAAGCTAGACAGCGGCGGCTACTACATCACTACCAGGGCTCAGTTTGAAACACTGCAGCAGCTGGTTCAGCACTATTCAGGTAAAATACAAAGATTCTATAATTTGTCATGTTGTGTAAACTTGTAACTATTTTTGTTTGTTGTGTATTTAAGGTCGACTTAAAAAAAGGTAGCTTTGCAGTTTGTTCTTGTAAATGTGCGACTGTTCAGTTTGAATGATTTTAGATTGTAATTGCTTCTTCCACATGAGCCACAACAGTGTTCAGTGCCGTTTTGGTTGAATGTCATTAAAGCTGATGGAGAGGTGGAGAATGGCTAAAGGAAGAGTCTGTGCAGGTGTAGAGCTCTTTGTTTCAGAAAACGCTGAATATGAGCCATTGTCATTATTTATTCAAGTAAATTTGAAGAATTTCAAAATATTCTCATTCTGGTCTGTTTGGATTTTCTCCTCTTTGTTAGGACAAAATATACTGTGAGATAATACAATATGGTTTTATATGTTTGTAGAGGTATAGGGCTACGTTTGTGTGTTAATCCTTATATATTTATATATTTAAAGTATATATACTTATATATTTAGTATTTAAAAGTAGAATGGGAGGCAGAGCGTTTAGTTTTCCGGCCCCTCTTCTGTGGAACCAGCTTAATTCAGGAGATAGACACTATCTGTCTCCCGCTTCAAAGTTTCCTTTTTGCTAAAGCATATAGTTAGGGCTGGATCAGGTGACCCTGAATCCTCCCTTAATTATGCTGCAGTAGATGTAGGCTGCTGGATGATTCCCATGATCTTCAGTCACCTTTCTGACTCACTATGTGTTAAATAATGTTCATAATATTCTAATATTATCTAATATATCTAATAATCTAAACTCTATGCTTACAGTACAATGCTTCCACTAAAGCTATTAGTTTTCCCTTTTTTCATATAGATATATATATGTTGTTAAAAGCTTATGTTTAAGATGGACAACCAGTCAGTCTAAATGGAGAGGGAACAGAGCTAAAACAGCCTCACTAATGCCGAGTGTAAGATAATAAGAATCAATTTGAACCTAGAAAAAAACAAATAAAATAGGTTGATCTTAACAAAAATCGTCCAGTTTTAAATGTGTTTATCCTTTTTACATGCTCCACTTCTCCACCAGGTCTTAGGAAATTCAGCTTGGTACTTTCTGCTTCAGTCCAGGTAGACAGGAATGATCACATAAATTTAAGTTCAGATAATAATCTGGTAATATTTAATGCTGTACTGGGAAATGCTGAATGTATGATGCAGATGTCAAGAAAGTGCATCGCTGGCCTGAAAACAAGCAGATCAAACGGGAGAAATGCCTTTTCTTTTTTTAAAAGCCTTCCAGACAGACGTTGCCGTAGACAGATTTGTCGGTGGATGCAGAGCACTGACACTGCGACCCCATTTTCACAAGCCCAAATAGGAAAGTGTTTTGTGTGGTGTCCATTTCCGTGAATTGATCAAACATGCATTAAGCAAACACTGTTACGCTGTTATTGCATTTTCACATACAGGAATAGAAGATGACTCGTACTGTGAGACACAAAGACATGGCCTGTGTTGGAATACCTGCTAGTTTGTGTCTCACGTGCAACTGGATTCACATTAATTTTTAATGCAGAAAACAAGAGGCCACAGAGAGAGCACTCTGACACCCTGAAGAGCCACTGTGAGCCCATCCTGCTGTTCATATTGAGCTTATTGGAAACGGACACCCCACTGGTGCACTGACACATATATGTTTTACTTATTACTTGTTAACACGGATTCTGTTTTTCAGCATTTTCTCACTGTCTCGCTTCTACTTGTGCTTCTTTGAAAGCGTGCTCATTTGTTGTGTTTGATCTCTCTCATTCTGCGTCCCTTTGACTAAGAACGGTGCTTTTCCAGTCACGCTCCAGTTGTCATTGACATATTGATCTCTTGAAGTCCTAAAATCAGTGCCATGGATTTTCTGTATGCGTTAGCGTCATGGCACATTAATCAGAATCAGAATCAGAATACTTTATTGATCCCTGGGGGAAATTATTTTTTGTTACAGTGCTCCATTTTAAACCAACATTAAGACAAGACAGACAATACGCTAACTAAGAATAGTACAATATATACATATATATACATACATACATACATACATACATACATACATAAGTCACTTATAAATAAATAGTTGGAAAAGAAACATGTGTAGCTGTAGCAGCAAACAGTGTGTTAAGTGGATGCGTTGTACAGGGAGATGGCCACAGGCAGGAAAGATTTCCTGTGTCGTTCAGTGGTGCTTTTCGGTAATCTCAGTCTCTCACTGAACGAGCTCCTGTGGCTGACCAACATGTCATGGAGTGGGTGGGAGGTGTTATCCAACATTGTCTTTATCTTGGACAGCATCCGCCTCTCCGACACCACCTTGAGGGAGTCCAGCTCCATCCCCACAACATTGCTGGCCTTACGGATCAGTTTATTAAGTCTGTTGGCATCTGCGACCCTCAGCCTGCTCCCCCAGCATGCAACAGCATAGAGGATCGCACTGGCCACAACAGACTCATAGAAAATCCTCAGCATTTTCTGGCATATGTTGAAGGACCTCAGTCGCCTCAAAAAATAGAGACGACTCTGGCCCTTCCTGTAAAGTGCTGTGGTGTTTTTAGCCCAGTCCAGTTTATTGTCAATGTGTACTCCAAGGTATTTATAGTCCTCCACAATGTCAACATTGAGCCCCTGGATTGAAACAGGGGTCAAGTGTTTCCTGGTCTTCCTGAAGTCCACGATCAGTTCCTTGGTCTTTGCCACGTTGAGCTGCAGATGATTCTGCTCACACCACGTGACA
Source organism: Copadichromis virginalis (assembly GCF_057382275.1). Lineage (NCBI taxonomy): Eukaryota > Metazoa > Chordata > Actinopteri > Cichliformes > Cichlidae > Copadichromis > Copadichromis virginalis. Next base: position 30,297,233 of record NC_140632.1, on the reverse strand, counting down.
AAGGAGTCGACCACAGCCCGGTACTCTGTCTCATCATCCCTGCTGATGCATCCAACCACCGCAGAGTCATCAGAAAACTTCTGAAGATGGCAGGTCTCTGTGCAGTGGCTGAAGTCTGTGGTGTAGAGGGTGAAGAGGAAGGGGGAGAGGACAGTCCCCTGTGGTGCCCCTGTGTTGCTGATCACCTTGTCAGACACACACTGTGGGAGACGTACATATTGTGGTCTTCCTGTCAGGTAATCAACAATCCAGGACACCAGAGAAGCATCCACCTGCATCGCTGCTAACTTATCACCCAGGAGGGTCGGCCTGATGGTGTTGAAAGCACTGGAAAAGTCAAAAAACATGACCCTCACAGTGCTCGCCGGCTGGTCCAGATGGGTGTAGACACGATTGAGCAGGTAGATGATGGCGTCCTCTGTTCCGAGACGAGGCTGATAAGCGAACTGAAGGGGATCCAGATGTGGTCTTACTATGGGTCGCAGCTGGTCCAGGATGAGCTTTTCCAGGGTCTTCATGATGTGGGAGGTCAGTGCCACGGGCCTGTAATCCTGGGGGCCACTGGGACGTGGTGTCTTTGGTACAGGGACGAGGCATGATGTCTTCCACATCACCGGGACCCTCTGCAGACTCAGACTCAGCATAAACAGTTTATGAAAGACTCCACACAGCTGGGGGGCACAGGTCTTGAGGACAAGGGGACTCACTCCGTCTGGTCCAGCAGACTTGCCTGAGTGAAGTCTCCTCATTTGCATCTCAACCTGGTATTGAGTGAAGGTGATGGGTGGGGGAGGGGTGTCAGGAATCTCACAGGAGGCAACATGTGAAGAGAGGCTGTCCGTCCTGCACTTTATCGCCACTCTAAATGGCATATGGAGCACACCTTTGCAAATAACCTTGACTCTTTGCAGGGCTTATGCTTTTATTGCTTTCTGCTTTGCGCTATTTTCTATTTTACATGTTGCTGAAGAGCCGAGGAGCATATCGGGCATCGTAGAGCGTTGTTCTGTTCTTCGCATCACCTGCAGGGGTCAGAAAGCAATAACTCTTGGCTGCTAATCTGGCCAAATTCACTAACAGGCTGAGAATCAAACCTAGCTTTACTCTGTTCAAACGACATTTCTGCTAGTCACGAGAGAGAAAATTAAAAGCTGCACGTGATGAAATAAAATAGTCAGTTTCAAGGAGTACTGAGTTTTGTTTGTTGTTTTGTTTTTAATTTTTATCGTTTTGCATTTTTTAGTTGTAGAAATCCGATTCCTTAAGTGTGTTTTTACAAATAAATGGCTGCAGTTCATGATGATGCTTTTGCTTTTTGCATCCCACTGATGTCAAGATCACTCTCTGGTCTTTACCTTATAAGCTCAAATGCCTTCTTGTGAATTGGTACCATTTAAATAACATTTTATTAAAATGCATTGATAGAATCAGTGGCTTCAGGGGAACAAATTACAGTAGGAGTGTTGTTACCTGCTCTCACTCATTCACATTCTGGTTGCGTAATAATGTCTTTAAAGGCAACTGACCCAAGAGAAGACCAGGAAACAATCCTCTGAAATGATTTATTGCGATTATAAAACGGTTAACAAGCTAGCCCTGTCTACTTTTATATTCTGTTTATTTATTTTTTTCGTGATAAATTGATGTGATAAGGCACTGAATGGATTTGTGTATGATCCTACCATCATTCTACCAAAACCAGGTGTTGGGAATTGCTCAGGTTTGTAATTGATTAGAGAGCAGAACATAAACTTTAATAACTGTCAGCAATAACACATTTATGAGCAGGCAAAATGGAGTTCAGCAGCATCACAAAGACTAACTTGGTCTTCAAAATAAAATGAGCTTTCCACACTTTAAGCCGCCACCTCTTTCTGTGAAACACCCTCTGCTTCTGTGTTTTCTCCGTGGAGACGGTGCACATATTGACAGCTTTTATGACAGCCAGTGGAGAATACACAGAGCCGTATTGATGTTTGAGCGGAGCAGCTGTGGCAGCAGGCAGGTGGCCCAGATGGGCTTTGATGGCCGTGTTCCAGGTTTAACACTTCTGTGGGTGAGACGCGGGCCTTTATCTCATCTTTACTGCCCTGTGCAAACACCCTGGGGTCTTACCAGTGACCGTGAGGATAAAAACCAAGGGTCACTTTATCATTGCTGTCAAGGCAATATCTAAATATCAGCGTGAGGATGCCTGCGGAAACTCTGACCTAATCCACTGGCTTAATCAGTCGGGGGCAAACATGAGACTTCCTTCAGAGTATAAGAAAGAATGATTTGAACGAGCACATAGATGTCGTGGTGTTATCAGCTAAAGTGACAGCAAACAGGCCTAATCTAAATGGAAAGGGCACTCATCGTCCTAAACAAGTATGGTCGATAATGCTTTTCATAGTACACAAAGTACCTATGATTTAACGTTACATAACTATAAATATATACATTTTACCGTGCAGCTATCTCTTTACGTAAATGGCCATTGTTATCGTAAACCGTGTGCACGTCGCCATGCCCTTAGCCACAGGAAGCCTTTAGAGTCTTTAGTTCTGCTTGTTGCTATTGAGTGTTGAAGACTTTTACTGTTATACTGTGATACTCTACCAACCCAGGCCAGAAATAACCATTAAAGTCATTTAAATTTCAGCTGTAACTGCAGAGCTAGGTACTGTTTTATTTTAGCTTTCCAGCAACAGATGATGCTTGTGAACTTATAGCACACTCAGAGGTAGACTGCCAACAATTTGAAATGACAACCAACCCCCAGTTTGGCTGTTTGGCTACATGTCAGAGCTGGCGTTTGTATCTCTGGCTGCTGTTTTAACCCCTTCACCACCCAACACCCAACAGTCTATACATCATTACTCGCTTGTTTTACAGATTGTTGGGAGTTCAGAGGGTAGACTTCCAACTCTAACTATGCTCTGAAATCATATTATAGAAAATGAGAACATTTTAATAGATTTCTATTCGTTTTGGCTATTAGGAAGAATATACTTAACAAGTTATTACATAAAAAGCCAGTTGTGAAAAGTTCATCCGCCAGTGCTACATCACAACGCTCTAATTTTATAAGTATGAGACGCGTGTGACTTGTAAGCAAACCGATTAATCTGATGATCAAGATGGATGAAAGAGGCCACATCCTGAATCTTTTCACCTGTAATCAGCTCATGTGCCCACCAGAAAGTGAAAACAGAGGCGCTGGTTCTCAGCTTTGATGTTTACTATGCTTCCAGTTGTTGTGCCACTCTGAAGCTTGTCTTTGTCTCCTGCAGGGTGCTGCGCTAACCCTCTGTACATCTCCCTCTCTCTGTCTCTGCTCTTTTTTGCGCGTTGCCGTGTGCTGTGTGCAGATCGAGCCGCGGGGCTCTGCTGTCGCTTGGTGGTTCCCTGCCACAAAGGCATGCCCCGCCTCGCTGACCTGTCCGTCAAAACCAAAGACGTGTGGGAGATCCCACGGGAGTCGCTGCAGCTGATCAAGCGTCTCGGGAATGGGCAGTTTGGGGAGGTTTGGATGGGTACGGATCGAGTCGCCTCCTAGTAAGGGGGCCACTCGGAAGGAGCCACACAGAGCTGACGGAGACACCAGACACGGTCCAAAACACAGGCCAATAATCTGATGGGTTCGATCAAATGAGAACATGGGGCAAAAATGTTGGTAATTCTTAGATTGAGGGTGTTGCCAGTCAAATTGTCCTTGTTTTCCAAACTTTTCTGCCAAAATAATCTGGAAAAATCATCCAGTGTGTCAGGAAACTCTCACAGCCTAAAGATGGCCTCCTTCCATGTGTACCTCACTGCATGTTCCTTTCCCCTAACCCTGTTTGCCTTACCTCCCCCCCTCCCCTGTAGAGAGTGCGGATGGTTTGTGCTTTAATTTAACGGGCGTGTGTGTGAACTACATCCCTGACACTGTGGGCTTGAGTCATGATGCCTGGGAGATCAGCAGAGACGCACTTGAGTTGGAAGTAAAGCTGGGAACAGGATGTTTTGCCGATGTGTTTTATGGTAAGAAAATTCAAAACCAAACTTTGAAATTTTCACTCTGGCCCATCCCACAAGTACACGTGGAGTCTCCTTTATGCTCATCTATGTATTCATAATTGTGCCAAGAAGCTATTTTGCCATTTCACATGCAAGCTGGAGCTTTCTTATCCCTCTCCAGCACTCCCACAGGATTTTTGTTTTAGTTTCTTAAGACATAAACTATAAAGTCTCTTTGAAAATCAGCTGATACCTATAAGAATAGTTTTCCACCCCACAGTGTATGTTTGCATTCTTATAATATTCCAGTTGAACACTGAGGTGGCCCTGAAAGGTGAAATGCATTGCAGCTTAAGAAAACACCAGCAAACAGAAAATACTCAGCAAAAGTACACACAAACACACACAACAATACTTTTTGTGTGCTTTTGCAGTATTTCTCTATTTGCTGATGGTTTCTCAGTTGCAGTATGTTTGACCTCTCTGGGCCACTGTAGCAGCAGGTTACCAGTCCTGACTTCCAAAATTGAAAGCACAGTCACGATGCTACAGAAGCCCACTCTGATATATGAGCTTAATCTTAAATTAAGCCCCTTAAAATAAACAAGTAGGTCAAATTTGTCTTTCCTAAGATTCTTGTATGTTTACTGTAAAAAATAATATAAAAAAGGTACTGCTTCAATAAAATAATTGAAGTCATCCATACCTTTACCTACATTCACACAGTATTTTGATAGAGTGCATATTGGAGGCATAGCCGTGCTGTGTTACAGTCACTGACATGTAACCAGTGAGGAGCTTACAGGCTTGCCTTTGTTGATCATCCTACAAAGGATTATCCGCTCCCATGTTGGCGTATTGTGACTCTTAAAGCCCTGCTGAATCTCTCTCCAAGCCTTTAAAAGCCATTTCAAATCAATGTCCGCTCCAAATCCCGTACACATTTAATTATCCTTCAGCCCAACCACTGTGCATGAAAGATTATTCCCTCAGTCTCTCGATCGCTTCCTGTCTTGCATGTTTATCTCGTTGTCATTTCAAAGCAAGACTTTCCCCATGTTTTTAAACTACAGTTGCCTCACACCTGCCAATCATGTCTTCGGGTTAGAGCACAGGGTTGTCAAGCTTGACTTTGAAATGACACGAATGCATTTTCCCACTGTACTGATGCCAGCTTCTGTGTACCAGGAACGTGGAATGGCACCACTAAGGTGGCAGTGAAGACTCTGAAGCCTGGCACGATGTCCCCAGAGTCCTTCCTGGAGGAGGCTCAGATCATGAAGAAACTCCGTCATGATAAGCTGGTGCAGCTTTACGCTGTCGTGTCTGAGGAGCCCATTTACATCGTCACAGAGTACATGGGCAAAGGTAGATGGAACACACCCACAATCCACAGCTGCTTACTTGCGTTTTTCATTGCACCCCAAAAGTGCTAGTTATTCACTTGTTAAAAAATAATTATTTTTATAAAATAAGAGTTGATGCAACAGTTTCCTGTTTCAAAATATGCAGTTTCTCTCGCTTTTACAAGCATCTTATACTATGTAGAGTGATTTTATTGAAGAAGAATAGAAGAATTTTGTCATCACCATTCAATTACGAAAAAGATGAATTTTTACAGAATTTCTGTTGAAAGAGAAAACTAATAATGGAGACACAAGCCTAAAGCTCTGTGTTACAAAAATGGGTTGTAAAGCAGTTGACCTTGCGTTGCTTTTGGTTGCATGTCAGCGAGTTTGCCTCTCTCACCCTTGTGCAGAAACAAAGTGTGAGAGAGGAAAGGACTAACACCAAACAAGAGAAATAGCTCTTGGTATGGTTTTGTGCGTAAGCTGCAGACTCAGAAAACGTAACACAGCCAAGTTTTGCAAAGCAAAGCAAAGTTAATTTCCATTAGTAGAAGAGTTTAAAGTTCTATGTTATGTTGTATGTTGGTTGTGTGACCAGCTCAGTCCAAGCCCCTGTATGTGTCTTCACTGACCACTATCTCAGTAAAAAGTAACCCCGGCGGAAGGGGCTACATGAATAGGATGAGGGACCTATGGATTCTTCGATACCCAAAATCCACAATGACGGCGAAACAACTAGTAGCTCAGTGTTCCAATATTCGAAAGAAGGGACTGCTCTCACAGCTAGAGATTGACGAGGTACAACACAAATGCTACGGCAAGGAGGAGTCAGGACGCCAGGTCAGGGGGGCGATATCATCACCCCCACCCGAGATTGGGTACATAGCCCCAAGTGCGATAGGAGAAGGATCGTTGAGTGCGAGAGGAACTGACCTGAAAAATAGGATCATGGCCAAGCTTGAAACCTGGATCCCCCGTAGCCGGTTACCAAGATTACGTGAAGTACCCTCAGAAGGTCTGCTAGATGATGTTAATGCAGCACTACGGGCAATACCTACAACCACTAACAAGCTGATCTACAATACGGCAGCAGTGATCAGTGAGATGCTTGGCTACAAGTTGAACAGCGACAAGGGGCAGTACCCTCCATGGAGAAGGAGGCTAGAGGGCAAGATCAAAGTAGCACGGAGGGAGGTTAGCCAACTAACGGAGTTGCAGAAAGGTGCGACAAATAAGGTGCCTAAGAAATACAGCAAGCTGTCCATACCTGAGGCCTTGGAAACTGCCAAGCAAAGACTCACAGCCTTGGCCAGCCGCTTGAGGAGGTACACCAGAGAGATAGAAGGCATGAGAATAAACCAGCTGTTCTCCACAGAACCAGCAAAGGTGTACTCTCAGTGGCAAGGGAACAATAAGAGAACAGCACCACCAAGGCTGGAGACGGAGCAATACTGGAAGAGCATATGGGAGAAGGATGCAACCCATAACGGCAATGCTCAGTGGCTAGTGGATCTGAGGGCAGACCACAGCGACCTCCCTGAACAGGGTCCAGTAACCATCACAGTGGCAGATATCCAAGAAAGGGTCTCCAGTATGAAGAGTTGGACAGCACCAGGGCCCGACATGGTTCACGCCTACTGGCTGAAGAAGCTGACTGCACTCCACGAGCGTCTGGCAGCACAAATGAACCAGCTGCTAGTTAACGAGAGACACCCGGAATGGCTAACTGAAGGCCGGACGGTCCTGATCCCCAAGGACCCCAAGAAGCGACCGGTCCCCTCCAACTACCGACCAATAACCTGCCTCAGTACTACATGGAAGCTCCTGTCAGGCATCATATCGGCTAAGATGAACAGGCACATGGGTCAATACATGAGCGGGACGCAGAAAGGAATTGGCAAGAATACCAGAGGCGCAAAACACCAGCTACTGGTAGACAGAACAATCAGCCGAGACTGCAAGACCAGACTGACCAACCTGTGCACTGCCTGGATTGATTACAAGAAGGCCTATGACTCAATGCCCCACAGCTGGATACTGGAATGCCTAGAATTGTACAAGATCAATGGGACCCTAAGAGCCTTCATCAGGAACTCAATGGGGATGTGGCGTACAACACTAGAGGCCAACTCCAAGTCCATAGCACAAGTCACCATCAAGTGCGGGATCTACCAAGGAGATGCTCTGTCCCCACTGCTGTTCTGCATAGGCCTGAACCCCCTCAGTGAGATCATTAACAAGACTGGCTACGGATACCGACTACGGAACGGAGCAGTTGTCAGCCACCTCCTGTACATGGATGACATCAAGCTGTATGCCAAGAGTGAACGAGACATCGATTCACTGATCCACACTACCAGGCTATACAGCAATGACATTGGAATGTCGTTCGGACTGGAGAAGTGTAGTCGGATGGTAACAAAGAGAGGGAAGGTAGTCAGAACTGAGGGAATGAACTACCAGAAGGCAACATTGCAGACATAGAGGACAGTTACAAGTACTTGGGGATCCCGCAGGCGAATGGGAACCATGAAGAGGCCGCTAGAAAAGCTGCAACCACCAAGTACCTGCAGAGGGTCAGGCAAGTCCTGAGGAGTCAGCTGAATGGTAAGAACAAGATCCGGGCCATCAACACGTACGCCCTGCCCGTGATCAGGTACCCTGCTGGGGTAATAGGCTGGCCAAAGGAGGAGATAGAAGCCACTGACATAAAGACAAGAAAGCTCCTTACCATGCATGGAGGGTTTCACCCCAAGTCCAGCACCCTGAGGCTGTACGCTAAGCGGAAGGAAGGGGGCCGGTGACTGGTGAGTGTCAGCACCACAGTCCAGGATGAGACAAGGAACATCCAAGAATACATTGGGAAGATGGCCCCAACTGACCGAGTGCTCAGTGAATACCTCAGGCAGTAGAAACCCAAGAAAGAGGAGGGAGACGAGGAACCATCATGGAAGGACAGGCCCCTGCACGGTATGTACCACCGGCAGATAGAGGAGGTGGCTGATATCCAGAAATCCTACCAGTGGCTGGACAAAGCTGGACTGAAAGACAGCACAGAGGCACTAATCATGGCAGCACAAGAACAAGCTCTGAGCACAAGATCCATAGAGGCTGGGGTCTATCACACCAGGCAAGACCCCAGGTGCAGGCTGTGTAAAGATGCCCCAGAGACAATCCAGCACATAACAGCAGGGTGCAAGATGCTAGCAGGCAAGGCATACATGGAACGCCATAACCAAGTGGCCGGCATAGTGTACAGGAACATCTGTGCCGAGTATAACCTGGAAGTCCCGAGGTCAAAATGGGAGATGCCCCCAAGGGTGGTGGAGAATGACCGAGCTAAGATCCTGTGGGACTTCCAGATACAGACGGACAAAATGGTGGTGGCTAACCAACCGGACATAGTGGTGGTAGACAAACAGAAGAAGACGGCCGTAGTGATCGATGTAGCGGTTCCGAATGACAGCAATATCAGGAAGAAGGAACACGAGAAGCTGGAGAAATACCAAGGGCTCAGAGAAGAGCTCGAGAGGATGTGGAGGGTGAAGGTAACGGTGGTCCCCGTGGTAATCGGAGCACTAGGTGCGGTGACTCCCAAGCTAGGCAAGTGGCTCCAGCAGATCCCGGGAACAACATCGGAGATCTCTGTCCAGAAGAGCGCAGTCCTGGGAACAGCTAAGATACTGCGCAGGACCCTCAAGCTCCCAGGCCTCTGGTAGAGGACCCGAGCTTGAAGGATAAACCGCCCGCAGGGGCGTGCTGGGTGTTTTTTTTTTGTTTTTTAAAGCCATAAAAAGCATATATTGTGGCCTAAAAGTGAAACTTGTGGCCAGTTAAAAAAATGTCTGTCAAAGCACTTTGTTTCATTCCAGTCTGAAGAGTGAGCGCTCTGGAATGGCAAACCCTGCCTTTCAAAGAGAGTGGAGATGATTAAGGCCTGCAAAACAGTCCTTCAAAACACGGGTTCAGAGATGCCACAAGAAAGCGTTGTGGACGCGCATTAATCACCAGAGAATGCAAGAATGGAAACTTTGATGTACGTTGCTGTGTCTGCTGCGTGCAGAGCCTGCCATATCTAGGTCAGCCAATTAAGCTGGAGAGGAGTGCCTTTAAAAGAGCCGATCCACTGTGGAATTGTATGAATGTAGAAGTTTATGTGGGGATCTTTTTAGGTCCACCAATCCAATATTTATTTTTGTAGCTGGCGAGCTTTTTGTGGCTTATTTCTAAGAGATATTCACCTGATTTTTCTTCAAGGTTATTTTACTTCAGATTTACAAACACTTCCTGTGTTCCTGTATTGCACAGGGCACGGAAACCAAAACTGATTTAATAAAGTTGTGTTTTATTTATTTTATTGTGCACATGTGTGCAACATAACATGTTTTTATGCCTACTCCAGGAAGCTTACTGGACTTTTTAAAGGATGGAGAAGGACGAGGGTTAAAACTGCCTAACCTGGTGGACATGGCTGCACAGGTATGCCACAGACTTCAGGTTATGGTCCTGAAAATGGTCCTGCTATGGCAGCAAAATCTGTTTGTGCAACCATAAATTCCAAAACATCCCAAAACCGTTAGGACACTGAATAAAATGTAAATATGCAATTCAATTCAGTTTGATTTATATAAATGTACACCCTACAATATGTGGTACTATGAAGTCTTTTAAGCTAAGATAGGGCCTGATTATTCAATATAATCACATATATTCTAATATGTGATTAGAATATGGTCTGACATTGGTTAGATTAGAATATATGTGATATATTTGAATAAATTTTAAATAGATTCTGGATTTAAAAGGGATCCAATGAAGAGAAGCCAGTACAGGAGAAATACGCTCTCTCTAGTATTCTCTGTTAGGATTCTTGCTCCAGCATTTTAGAACAACTAAAGGCTAAAGTCCGCCTCTAGTGGCCACTCCAGAAACTGCACTTCTGCATTGGCTTACTTTTTCAACCCCAGAACTTGTGCCAGTAATTCTACAGCTTTGTTCTTTATAAAATATGATTCTACACTGGTTTCAGTGTACCCTTCTTGTTGTCCTCTTTTCAAAACTGCAACTTTATGATTGCTCTAATCATGTGATTAGAGGACTTCATTAAGAGATAACTTGAGGGCTTCTATTGTCAATTTCTTTTTATTTGACCCAAATCTTTAGCAAATAGAGAGTCATTGAGAGAGAAGTTGAATCAAACCAATCCAAACTACAACGACATATCTTACTGAGGGCTGTCCTATCAAAAAACAAGCTTTACCTACCATTAGATATAGATATAGATAAATAGATATAGATGCTATTAAATGTATTCTCGTGAAGTGAGAGCAACTCACAGTTGAGACAGAAATTTCTTTAGCTATTGTTGCCTTCTGTGCTGTTCTCAAGGTGGCAGCAGGTATGGCCTACATTGAGAGGATGAACTACATCCACAGAGACCTACGCTCTGCTAACATCCTGGTTGGCGACAACCTGGTGTGCAAGATCGCCGACTTTGGCCTGGCAAGGCTCATCGAAGACAACGAATACACGGCTCGACAAGGTAGGGCTTCTAACTCCTTTCCAACTCGCTCAGAAACGATGTTAAATGCACATACTTAATGCTCCCACTCACACAAGCTCACATGCTGCCTGACTGCATTAGATCATGGAGGAAATTCGCTCTGGGAGTTGCAAGCTTTGCATTACACCCACAAGAAAATGACTAGCCAGCACAGCCAGTCAGCTCCAAATATTTTTCTCAATAACACAGACATTGAGGGAAGACACTCCCTGCCCCAGAGACACAGAGAGATTTTAAACTGGACATCATGTTACTTCACTATTGACCCTTGAAGCCTTTGAGATATTCAGATATCAGGTTGTGCTAGCTGTTCCCTGATTTGGAGAAAACATATTTGTACATTCTGCATTCTGGAAGTATAAATAAATATCCACAGACCTTTTTCTGATCTAATTGCCATTTCATCCATCAATCCATTTTCATCCGCTTACCCAATTCGGGGTCATGGACAAAGTGGAGCCTATTCCAGCTACCGTAGGTGAGAGATGGGGTACAGCCTGGACAGATCACCAGTCTGTCTCAGAGACACCAAAACGTTGCTGTGCCCTCATAAAATAATTCTTGGGTTTAATCCTTTTAATTCAACAAAGGAACATTTTCTTCCACATTTGAACTTTAAATGTGCAGAAAGACAGTTTCATGCAGAATTATGGGTCATGTTAGATTAACGTTTATAACAAATGTACGTGTCAGCACTCAGAATACTGTAAATATCGTCATTTCCCAGCTGGTTAGTTGAAGCTCATAGCAGCTGTTCATGCCATTTCTATGTGCTCAGCAGATACTGTCATTATGTTGTAATTTCTTTCCTCCCTTTGACAAATGAAGTCATTTTGTTGCACACATGTTCTTTGCTCTCTGCTAGATGCTTCACTTCACTTTTAAAAGTCAGACCTCTGATGTTTAATCTCTGGTCTCTAATTTCCTTCCTGACTTTTCCCAGGAAGTACTTTAAAAGTTTAATCAGTTACAATCAATGACAGCGTGTGAAGGGGAACCTAAGAGAAAACGTGAATGTTCCTTTTTATCCTGTAAATTTTTTTACAGGCTGTATTGCTGGTATCAAATTTGTACATGTTAGCATTGTTCACTTAAAAGAGAAAGGCCACCACATATACAATAATATGCATTTACACACACACACACACACACACACACACACACACATGTATATATATGTATATGTGTATATGTGTATATGTGTGTACTTTAAAGATAAATTCATCAAGCTAGTTTAAAATGATAAGGGACTGTGAAGGCCCAGTATAACAGAAAAAAGGATCATGTTAAACTGAATAAACCTGAAGTGTAGACATGCTCTCCTCGTTAATACTAATGTGGTCTCACTGCTCTCCTTCAGGTGCAAAGTTTCCCATCAAGTGGACCGCCCCAGAGGCCGCGTTGTACGGGAAGTTTACCATCAAGTCAGACGTGTGGTCGTTCGGCATCCTGCTGACGGAGTTGGTCACCAAGGGTCGGGTGCCTTACCCAGGTAAGGAAGGGGAAGGATCAAACGGTGCAGTAGAAGCTAAGGTCTGCTCGCTCAGCTGCTTTCACCTTGAGCCGGTCAGTCTACACTGATTAAGGGGCTCAATAAAGGGGAACTGCGAAACACTGAGCAGTTACCAAAGTACACACAGCTATCACAACAGGCAGCTCCTGCTGCTGTTTATGGGATTAAAATGTTCCTTTACGCTTGGGTAACCTTCGTTTCCCTGCCAGAATATGAGCTAACCCTTAATTACTTCTGCTGCCCTGTGGGACAAGATACATTTTACACAGAAACAAAAAGAAAGAGAGTGGGAGAGGCTGGGGCGTACTCTGTATACAGCTCCATGCAGGGAGGGGGAACATGTTTGACCAGATGGTGCTGGTGGGCTGGTTCTGCTGTAGAGAGCAGGTGAGGATGGTTAGCTTGCAAGTGAGCTGAGGGAAAAGCAGCACCTTAACAGCTTTATAAGGTAGTGGACAAAATAGCAGAAAAATGGACTCAAGAAAGAGAACTATCCTACCCAGGAGACACTTGAGATGAAGATTATTGCCAGATTCAGTTAAAAACTGGAAGGTTTCTCAGATCATCTGGAAAGAGACCCCGTAGAATTCAGCTGTTTTTAAAAAGGGAAAAGACATCATTTGAATTTATATTGAATTTTATCTGATCTCAGGGTCAAAATTATACAACATCAGTAAAATTTGGTTAAATGTCTCGTGGCAAGTTTCACTTCAACACTTTTGGGAGCCAACAACAAGCTTCTAGCATACTTCAGACTGGATATTTGACTGTTCATTGAAGTAGGTTGGCATGAAGCATAGTCCACAAATTTTAATAGGCATGAGGTTGGTGTGTTGGGAAGGCCTCTGTGTTAGAACACAGTTTCAACTGTCTGGCTGTCTGGTTGGAGAATTTGGAGGTAGTCCATTATTCCGTTCACTTTGTGCAATGTACCACGAGCCTCTAGCAGCACAACATCCCAAGAGCATGACGCTACCACCACCATGCTTGACACTGTTACAGAGTTCAGCTTTGCCTCATCTTTACTACTACAATAATATCTCTCGTCATTGTGGCCAACTAGTTCAATTCTTTGTCCCATTTGACCATAAAGCTTTTCTCCAGAAGGCATTTGGCTTCAAATTTTAGTCAAGCACTGAGGACAATGACTGTGTGTTTGAGCAGATTCCAGTTTTTGGCAGGTTTCGAGCCACAGTGGATCGTGAGTTGTTCCTAAACAACCTAACCAATGTTAGACCATCAGAATAACTTTTACTTGAGTACAGTTGTTTCAACTGATGATCTGAATCAGCACTTGTCTAGAAATGGCTCCAGAAGACCTTCCCAACTTGTATAAATCTACAATTCTTCGTCGATGTTCACTGAGTTCCTTGTCCTTTCCCATTGTTCTGTATTGGTCAATATAAGGCTGCAACAATGCATTGAGTAACTCAAATAACTTGATTACAAAATGAGGGATTACAAAGAGCGAAGAGATGGGATTAAAGAGATTAAAAAGATGGTGAGCTCAGGTGGAGTCAAAAAAGGGGTTTTCTAGCATCCAGAACAACCAGCTGTAATCAACATTCAAATCTTTACTGAGAAAAAGCCGACAGGAATCCTTCATCAAAGCACCTGATTAACAACCTCCAACGTGAAGAAAAGCAAACTTTGTAGCTGCTTCCATCCACTGCTGTGTGTCTGTTTGATCACCTACTGAAAAGAAAATAAGCAAAAAGAGAAGAACACAGTAGGGAGACCACAGCAGCAACCAACATAAGCATAAGTGCCAGTAAATAGTGAATATTGAATGTTACTGAGGAGCACTTAAGACCGACAACGCACGACATGTTCAGACTAGGCCATGTTTTTCAAAACTTTAGTAACATTATTTTGTAGATTTTGCTTTCTTCAGTTAGAGGTTTTAATTAAACAGATCTTCATTAAACAACCCTTTGCAGATTCAGCACGTTAAGAACTGATTTTTTGAATTTGATCACTGCGTGATCCCAGGCAGAGCTCCCGAGCGCTCTTTCTCACCTGCTTCCTGCATTTAATTTTCAGGTATGAACAACCGAGAGGTGCTGGAGCAGGTGGAGCGGGGCTACAGGATGCCGTGCCCACAGGACTGCCCCATTTCGCTGCACGAGCTGATGCTACAGTGCTGGAAGAAGGACGCAGAGGAGCGGCCCACCTTTGAGTACTTGCAAGCCTTCTTGGAAGACTACTTCACAGCCACCGAACCTCAGTACCAGCCCGGGGACAACCTCTAACCCACCGCTACCACCCCCCACACCCTGTTCTTGCTTTCTCTCTCTGTCTCTCTCTCTCTCTCGGGGTCAGCTCGAGGCCTGGACACGATTAGCTACAGCAGTGCTATATAAAAAACAAAAACAAAAAAACTATGGATCCTTTTCAGCCTGGCCTTTTTATGTTAGGGATGTGTACAGCTTCCTCAGCTCAACTTGAGTTCCAATACAAACCCCCTGACGACACCGCCCTCAGTCTCCGACACGCCCCCCTAGTGTCTGAACTCTGTAAATGCCATAGTTAACAAGGCTGATGGAACTGGGGTTAACTGGGGGTTGTGCTAATGCAGTTCCTTGTATTCAATGTAAATAAGAAAAGCTTGTTTTAGTTTGTCTGCTTCCGTTTCAGATTTTATTTTCTTCTGCACAAAAGTAATAATAATGATAAAAGGAAGTCAAGTACCTGAGGAGGCACAGTTAATCTGTATGTGTATTATACTGTAGCTTCTCTATTATTTTCTAGAGATTGAATTGGAAGGCTCTATATTTTTTTCTCATTTCCTATAAAAGAGAATTCATCGCTTTATTCTCTACTTTTCAGTTACACGTGTTATTGCATAAAGTTTCTCCTGGTGAGCATGACACAGTCCACTTTTTTTTTCTTTTTTTTTGCCTTCCCGTCACAAAAGCTTCTAGTTAGGCTGCTGCTGCTGCAGGTTCTTTTACAAACGATCTGCCACATTTTTGTAAATCACAGCAACGTACAAGGATTTTGACATATCCCTCATTGCTATTTGGGTGAAAATGTTTCTGTCTTTATACCACTGGTGTGTTATTTTGTAGCTGGGAGACAAGAAAGATTTTCATTTAAGAGTATAAATGTCTTTGATTGAGAATCTTCATTTGGAAACAGATCGTGGGGTTTTTCCTCCTGCACGTCCTCCACCCGAGCCTGCAGGATCAACAGGCTGCACCTGAACCAGGACCATCTTACCTCCTGAGCTGCTTCTTCTTTTATGTTTAAGTGACACGATTATATTGAGTCTTTGATTTTATTTAACCCTTTTAGGTGATCCTTCGAGAGACATTTGGAGTATATGATCAGGGGAGCTCTGGACCAGTTCATGTGACAGGAGTCTGAATGTGAAACGCATTGAAAATAAATGGAAACCAGCTCTGGTCTGGTCTGGTCTTAATGCAGATGGTATCAAAGCCTTTGGTAAATCCTCATTTTTCAGTTGTACAGCTAAATGGGTTTTAAGTGTCGCTAACTTCTCTCCTTTGTATCTTTCATTTCCATTTTTTATTAACATGACTCGTTTTGTTAATTCAGTGATTTGGCATTTGGAACTCAGAAAAGACCAATAAACATTTTACACTCTTTCCAAGACACTTATTATGACCAATGCCAGTGTTTTACATGTGTGTGTGCACCTGCCTGAGAAACCAAGAGAAACTGCATGCTTACAGAGCAAGAGAGCCAGTGGCAGCCAGGCCCTACTTTCCCTGTGCCCTCACACAACTTGAAGTGGTCAAAAGGTGGAGCTGAAAAGAGAGAAAAAGAAACTAAAAATAGATGCAGCAAAATGTGACAAATTAACTGCCATGTTAGTACCAGCACAACTGGTAACAAGCCCTCACAGTCACAGGAGGCTGCTGTTGCTAGCAGCAGAGCAGGAGGAGGAATCTTATTCTGGATCTTGTTGTGACATATACTCTAAAAACTAAAGATTTTACAGTATTCCCTGAAAACCTTCATTTGTCTGATAATTTCTTAAAAACATGGATTACACAGCAGTAGCAAATACATTACATTACTGTAGATGTCTTTCTGAAATTGCTGTAGCTAAGTCAAGGATATAATCCGCCTGCTGTTATCCTCTTGAATGAAATGTGCCAACACCGTGGGAGTTTAGTTTAGGTAGCTGCTCTGCTCTATGCCTGATTATCATGTTAATAGTGTGACATTCTCACTGCGTACGATTCTGCCTGGTATGCAGTGAATAACTTCAGTAATCCAACCAGGCTGTCTGTCAGATTCCATTCCTACAAGACTGCTCAAAGAAGTCCTACCATTAAATAATGTGTCAATCTTAAATATGATAAGTCTGTGGGCTATGTACCATTAATATGTACCCCTACAGGCCTTTAAGCTGGCAGTAATTAAACCATTACTCAAAAAGATTTGATCCAGCTGTCTTAGCCAATTGTAGGCCAGTCTCCAACCTTCCTTTTATCTCAATAGTTCTTTAAAGAATTGTTGTAAAGCAGCAACAGAGGAATGGTTTATTTAAAGAGTTTCAGTCAGGTTTAGGACCTCATCACTCAGAAGGTTAAAAATTATCTTCTTATGACCTGTGACAAATAGACCTATCTCTTTGCTTGTCCTGCTAGACTTCGGTGTAGCGTTCGATACTGTTGACCGTATTTTATTACAGAGATTAGAGCAGGCCGCAGGTATTAAAGGTCCTGTGCCGCACTGATTTGAATCATATCTCTCTCCAATAGACTCCAGTTTGTTCATGTAAATGGGGAGTTTTATTCACACACTAAGGTTAATATTGGAGTTCCACAGGGTTCCATGTAGGACCAGTTCTGTTTGCATTATACATGCTTCCCCTAGGTCACAGGTGTCAAACTCCAGTCGTTGAGGGATGGGGTCCTTAAACTTTTGAATGTGTCCCTGCTGCAACACACCTGAATAAACACCTGAGGTGGTAATTCAGCCATTTAATTGATGTTACAGCAGCTCATGAGTGAATAAACATGGTGCAATAAAAGTACTTTTAGAAGTAGATTTTTTTCAAAAACTTACATATATAAGTAGGATTAAAGCAGGGGTCGGCAACCCTAGGCACGCATGCCCGAAGGGTTAACTGATGGCACGACCATAGTTGGACAGGCCATCGGGCATACCAGGCATTTGCTCGGTGGGCCGATGATTTTTTTTTTTTTTTGGAACGGTATAAACAATGAAAGGTGGTGGATTGGCCAGACGCTGGCCGGTGTGTAAAAATAACTCAGTTGTTTGGTGGTGGCTATGGCGGAGCTTCCACAGATTCAGTAACATTAACAAGTGGTGGAGGCCAGCAGGTGGCTGGGGGAGAGGGGAGGCAGGAGGAGGAGAGACCCAAGGCAGCCGACGGTCCGAGTGTCAGGTGAACTGAACTTCAGGTAAGAAGTTATGACCTGCAGTCTATCTGGGTCAGATATAAACCAGGTGTATATCTGAGTGAATCATAATGCAATCATATGGCACACTTACTTCTGAGGAAATTTTAAATGGCACTCATCATCAGAAAGGTTGCCTACCCCTGGATTAAAGTCACTGAAAGTGCAGGTCTCTGGCTCACCAACTGGTAACACTACCATTAATGGCCATTAATGATTATTGCGCCTATGTTTGACAAATCAATGTCTTCTATGTGAAAGGTATCACTTCTTTTCCATGACAACAAATTTTCCAAACTCAGCTAAAGCATTCTGTTTGTACACTGCTGTTTGATTTATTGATCAGTAGGATTTGAAGGCAGAAAAGAGGACAGCTAGTATGAGTACAGTAAAGAGATTTGCTAACTTTTTGGAAAAAAATCAATAAATAAATCAGCCATACAGCTTGTGAAACATCTGTTTAAATCTTGTTGAATTTAATTGGCTAAATTCACAAAAAAGCAGTTTTAGAGTAGCACCACATCTCACCTGATCACAGCCTTATAAAACAAGTTATGTTACTTATTTCTAATTACTTTAATCACACTGTACAGCTTGTCATGGCTAACAGATGGATTCAAGCGCAGACAGCGTTCTGGCAAGCAATAAAGGTGACAAATTATTGACACAAGAGTGAAACCACAGTGATTTATATATACAGTGAGTGGGGCAGGGGTCCAGGGCTCCAGGGGATAGAGGGGAGGAAATCCATGCTCGCTCTTCACTCAGTCCAAACGCCGCCACTCCTTTTCTCACGCACACTCACTTCTCCTCAGCCACTCTCGCTCCAATTTCCACTTATGCCGACACGCTCAGGGATCACAGGTAATGGTGAGTTGAATATATGATTGTTTGTGAGTGGAATTAAAGTTGAGCAGCACCACCATCCAAAATAATTTGCTAATTTTACTTTGGGAGAGTTTAGAGCTTAAAAAGTCAATGCTGCCAGTGAGGAATGGGAGCAGCTTTGATGTTCCATCAATGTGCAACCTACCATTTTAGACGGACACCAGCTGCAGAATCAGTACTACATTCAAAAGGAGGGAGGCACATCTTTTTAAAAAGAAAAATCTGCCTTGAAATTTTGCAATTTAGTTGAGCTCAGCACTGCAATGGTAATATGCAAAGCACACAATAATGTCCTAAAGTGTATTCTCAAGTTTTCAAAATTAGAGAGACAACATACTCAGAGGAAGTCAAAGGAAAAGTTATGTTCCAAAAAGCAAGGATTAGGACAAAAAAGGAGATGTAAATGTGCCTGTGTCATCCAGGTCATCGTAGTCTAAGGAGCTTGGAAACGTTTCACCTCTCATCTGAGAATCTTCTTCAGTTCTAAGACTATAATGGTGGAGAGTCCCAGATTTAAGATGTAAATGTGTTAGAGGATAAACTTGTAGAGTAATTGTGATGAGCAATTCACTGTAAATTTACAAATATTATCAGAAATCTCAGAGTTTCATTTCAAATTCATATGACTTTCTATTTCAGTGGAGCTGTCCAATGAAAAGGTTTCACAAACCTGCATAGTGAGGAAGAAATAAATTCTGTCTATTTTTCTTGCTTGAAGTTTTTTCATTCAAAACACACGAGTGGGAGGGGGGTCATTTCAGTAACTTAATTTGGTTTGTAAAGGCGTGTGTTATAAGTGCTGCCAGAAATGAGCTTCCACTGTGTAGGAAAATTCCCTTCAACCGTATGTCAGGTGGTGTGACTCCCCCCTCCCAAAGCCTTATTGGAGCAGCAGGTGGAGCTCCCTCAGCATCTCTCCTTCATATTATCAATACCATTGTCTTTGTGGACTCATAACCAGCTGGGATGCATCTCTGTGGAAAAACTCCCCTTTATGTGGCAACTTTATAGCTAAAAGGAGCACAGCAATCACATCCTGCAGAAACTAGGTAAGTCTAATTTAGTTCACTTTAATAGTAAAGACTGCTATATTCATACAGAGTTTTGAAGCTTCTAAAAGGTAAAAAAGGATGAAAGAATAAAGCTATATGTATGGTTCTGTATGTCATCAAGATTACAGTGGATCCCTAACTTCTCTCAAGTAACACAGGGCCGCAGACAAGCAATTTCCAAGTGACAGAGATTTGAAGAAAACATAACTTTCTTCAGAAACCATTAATGCTTTGTTTTAGTTACACCCAGATGAAACCCACCTTACACAGTAGGCCAGCTTTCATGTAGAGTTATTTTGAGTTTACAACAAAGTAGCCTACAAAATGTAAATCTATTTTTAGCAGCTTAAACTCAACAGTTGTCATCATGTACAATATGTTATCCTAACAGTTACACCTAAAACTTTCCAAGTAGGTCTTAAAAAGCTGCACAATGTGACGCCCTGAACATTATTTGTCTTACTGTACATCCAGTGGTTTTATTGCAGGTATTAGCATGTGAGCAAACAATGGAGGGAGCCACTTTATCCATCTTTGTTACTATCCAGAAGATCTACTACCCTTTACTTTGTGTCATCGGCATTCCAGGTTTGTATTGCGTTTGGCTTTCCACGATCTATCAAGAATAATGGACATCAAAATATAACAATGCACAAGACAAGTAGAAATAGAAATATGACATTGCGTATTTAGCTGCGGACGAGGATTAGGGCCACTGGAAAAAAGAAAAAGTGGGCACATCTTTTTTTTCTTCTTCTCCAGAATTCTGAGAAAAGTTAGAATTCTGACTTTAATCTCAGAATTCTGAGAAAAAAGTCATCTGAATTATTTTTTCTCAGTCTTCAAGCCTTTGTCGCGTCGTTGTGATGTAATCGGCCTACAAATGCGGCCTCAGGAGGATGTAGCCTCTGAATTTGGACACAGCTACTCTGTAACCAACAACATTAGCTAACTGATGTATGCTAGCTACCAAATCCTTGATGGAATCCATGAGATGAAGTTTCCTAAATAGTTCCTGAATAGTTAAAAATGTGTGAAAACTGGACATCAGATTAATTTTGCTACTTACTGTATCTTGTGGATGTGTACAATATCATATGCATCCTTAGTTTTAGCTTTTATCTTTGACCAAATGATCAATAAACGAGTGTGGGCCTGTGTTCCTACTCTTTGTTCTAGGAAACCTCTTCACATTCTACATGATCTGTTTCCGTAATTGTGGGATGTCCAGCACAGCCATCATCTACCTCAGCTGTCTAGCTATTGCTGACATTTTCTACTTGGTGTGGGTAATTCTTATTGACCTAACTCTCGCCTTCTGGACCCTGCAGCCCTTCTGGCACTCTTACCCCTGGTGTAGCATTCTGGGATTTTTGCAGTATGGGTCACTCTACAGCTCCTCTTGGATTGTGGTGGTGTTCACCATCGAGCGTTACTTGGTCCTCCGCAGCACGGCTGTCAAACAGCATTTGTCACAAACTAGGGTCACTAAGCTTACCTGCATAGCTATTGTGCTGGTATCCCACCTGGTCTCTGTGCCTCTGGCTTGGATCAATATTGTCACACCTGTGAACCTCACAGTGGATGGAGAGAACATCACATTGCCCAGATGTCTATACCGCAATGAGACCTACACTACTGTTATAGTGTGGATAACTACATTCCTCTCAGGAGGAATTCCAATCGTGTTGGTTATCATTTTCAATTACCTCATTGGGTACCATTTGTGCAACGCCAGTAAGCTCTTCACTAAAGAGGAGTATCGTGTCATGCAGGGTAAAAGCACGAGGGACATGTTGAGGAGGACCATTCTCCTGCTGGGAACCGTCTCTGTGGCTTTTGTTGTGCTTAGCCTTCCTCGTTTTGTCACGTATTGCATCTTGAGGACCAACTACAATAATGAGAATTTTAATAGAAATGACTACAGCATTCCAATCAACGTTGCCGGAGACATTGCCAACATGCTGCAGAACCTGAACTCCACCACAAACTTCCTACTCTACTGTATGGTCAGTCGCCGCTTCCGGCAAGAGCTGGTCCAGGTACTGACTTGTAATGAGAAGGCACTTGAACTGGGCTCTGTCCTCACAAATACTACCATGAAAGTTTTTTCAGTGGTGGATCATAAGGCTTCATATTCCAGCAACCCTGTGTCTGTGGTGCTAACCAGTTTAAAACCTACAGAATAGAACGAACCGTGAATCAAGCCGTGAATCAAGGTACACTTACCTACTTTTATAGGCTGTATCCCCGGAAACTCATCAACTTCGATATTAACCTAAAGCCAGAATGATGTGTTTGGTTGGTTTACACAGGTAGAACAGTATCAGCATATACGCAGAAGAAAGAAAGATTGAAATACCTATGTTGGTGTCATGGCTCTCAATACATACAACAATATTAGATTGCAGCAAAAGCCCAAATTGGACAGATGGATGACCTGCTCTGAAACACCTCAACAATTTCTTGATTGCTATGAAGTTATACATATGTCCCAAAAAGCTGAATCCAACAGATAAACAGATATTTTGTGAATTAATGCCACAGATAAGCCTCTATTTCTTAAAAAAAAATTATGACTGAGATTTAAAATTTTATTTTGTATTCAATATGACCCAAAATGAGTGACTGAGCCCATAAACTTAACCTCTCAAAACGTTTTCCTTCTAAGTCAGAAAGCCATTTTTTCATGGACTTCTATGGGACTGGGAGTACTTTTGCATTCACAGCTATCGTCATCAGGTGGACTTGAGACAGAAGGCAGGTTTAAGGAACTGCATATTGGCTGAATTTTTCCAACCGGGGTCCTACGTCTATGTTTTTACTGTATGTGATGCCAACATATAAAGTACATCTACTGACATCGTCACCAACAGTCACTGGTTACTAAAGTTACATTATTAACCCAGAAGGTTGATTTTGGGCACTCTTGTTGTTTTAAAATCAACCTTCTGTACTACTGAAGGGTGTACTACCAAGGAAATAAGTCAGGCTTTCTTTGTATAAGCTGACTTGACAAAACCTAAAACCCCAGTCAGAGATGAGAGATATCACGCTATAATTTCTGCAACTTTCTCTGTTGAGGCGGCCTTTCTTTGCTGTGTCATATGATCTTTTTCCATACAAAATTATCCCTATGAATTCTGCCTATCATTCACAGTAGAGCTCTGGAACTTTAAAACTGGCCTGTACCTTAATAAAGGCGATGTGGAAATTTAGTTTGTTGGCAGAAGTTAAATCAATTTTATTGATTGACAGGTGCTCTTTGTGTGTGTTCTGCATTCTACTAACTGCGCTGTAAAAGAGCAGCAGATCAGAATCAAGTATATGAACATTTACACATTTTCTGCATCATCAGATGAATATTCCAGCAACATTGTGACGTTTGTACAGCTGCGCTTCATTTGCAATATCAGTGAGGTACAAAAGCCATGATACAGAGATACAATTTAAATTCTAATATGCAAAGAAAAAAAATCATATGCAAGTCCAGCCGTTTGTAAAAAGAAATCCTGAACATAACCCACTCCTGTTCAGGTTAAATTACCACAATTTTTTAGTCAGGTAGAAAGAAAGCCACTTTCATGACAAACAACTTAAAACAAGACTTTCTTGCTAACCTAGTAATCTAGCTTAATGACACACCCCTCTTGGTTTCTTCTTCCAAGCACAGGAATGACCAGTGTTGAACATCAGAAAGAATGCAAGTTTAAGATATTAAACTAGTTCTCTTTTCAGACCCAGAAGTTACTGCATTTTTTCCCATCCACACAAAAACATGGTATGCATTTTGCTCAAAGAACCATTATATACAACCTTTTGCCCGACTGTGGGCCTTTGTCAATACAGTTTATTTATAAAACAAAAAAGGAAAATCAGACTTGGGTGTGATATGGATCATGTCTAGTTATGAAACAAAAACATGTTCTTGTTTGATGGCCTTGAAAATGCGTCACTGTACCGTTTTATACATGCTGTAGTATATGTTCTTTACCTGTCAAGTCCTGTGTATCCTTTTCCCCCCTGCTGCTTCAATTTCATTGCTTCACAATGTGTGATGAAAACAAAACATGACACCTTTCCAACAAAACAGTTGAATGTGGCTAGCTGCAGCCTGCCTACCTGGTTGAAGAAGCAACCTGATTGGCAGCCCTGGAGTTCACGCTCCACACCTTTTGCATAAATGGGTCACGAGACTTCCAGGATTTGCATAAGACAGGAAGGAACAAGCAGCGGGAATGTTTCCTGTTTGCCACAAAACAGGTTTGTGCTGAGGCTGAGCAGCTTTAAGCGAAGGTAGGTGTGAAAACACATTGGCTTTGTTCTTTAACTTGTAATGTCAAACACCATGTTAACTTTTGACTCTTTTTTTTTAGTTATTGTTTAAAAAGAAATACCTGGCATTGCTTTTGATGAATGATTCTGACCTTTGTACTTGTTTGTCACGATCAGGTTACGCTTCAACCCACCTGTAGAGATCCTCCGTTTTCACTTGTTTCAGTGTGAAAAATAAAAGAACACATGAATACTTCTACCGAGAAGCGTTTGCCATATTAAGGGTAATGCTTTTCCCTGTGGTTCTAGTCTCAGTTTGTAACCGCCATGTTGATTTTATGTAGGGCGTTTTGCTGTGTGTGTGTGTATGTGCGTGCGTGTGTTTTTGTGTGTGTCTGTCTTTAAGGTGCCATGTTGCAACAGATTATTTTAACACTGCTTTCATTTTCACCACAGAGGCCAAAGACACTTTTAATTGGTAAAATAAAATTAAAAAATGGACCCTTATAAAGGTAGGAAGGCACAGACACAGAGCTATCAGCTTGCCAAAAATGCCATTTTAAGTGAAGTGAGTAAAAACCTGTTGATCTTTTCCTTCTTGCTTTCAGGGCCTTGTCCCCATCATAGCATTCCTGTTGAAATGGGTGAGACTCTGGACTTGGAACGGCTCCCCCCATGTGAACAGTGTAACGCACACACAGAGACCGTCAAAAGGCTAGAGGCCCGTGAATTTGAGCCTCCACAGCGGGCAGCACAACAAGTGGGCTTGAGTAAATTCCCTGAGAACCAGTATAAGCACCAGTTTCGCATTAACTCCCCAGCAGCACCACTCTCGGGACACGTGAATGCCCCATTCATGGAAGATTTTTGGCATGTTAGCCTAAGACAGAAAGTGCAGTATAAGCAAGACCCCATAGGCCCTTCAAGCCAGCACCGGAGCCACTCTGTGGACGATGCAGAGTACTTGGAGCCCCCCCAACCGCTCAAATCGGACTTCAACAGCATCAACTATGTTAAAATGCCAATTCCACATATGCCATGTGAGTATGTCAGTGAATTACCACTGGATTGTTTCATTTAAGTAGATCTGAAAAATTATCCAATATTTACACAGAACACCGTAAAAGAGGTCACAAATTAAAGGAAAAATAATCTGCACCTTAATCCCTTACAATGTCTCAGTTTTTGCTGACATGTTTGGAGTCCACAGATTTACGTGGAAAACAAAAAAATACGTAATCCATAGGTTTCTCTACTGTTTACTGAAACCTTTCAGCATAAACAATCACACCCACAACTTTAGGCCTGTGAAGAAAAAAAAAATAATCCAACCAGGTGAGCAGGAAAACAAATTCACACAGAAGTCAGCGCTGTTGTGCCACATTGTAACAGGCTGTAAAAATGTTAAGCATTTTAAAATGGGATTCTATAGGGACTGACAAGCTGGTGAACTGTAGCTTTTAGCTTCCTTTTTCAGCCCTGTTTGTTGATACTGTGTCATAGGACACTAAAACACCAAACTCATGCCCACTTTAAGACATCTTTACTTTGCGGCTGGCGCTCAATAACATGGAAACATCGAGTGTCCCATAACAAATGATAACTATAATTGGTCATATTGTGACTATGAATTTGACATATGATATTGAATGTCACTGAAAAAAATTGGTTGTAGGCAGCAATCATTTAAAACCATAATTTTAGCACTCAAGAACAAACAGTAAATGTGCTATTGCATTCCAGAAGCAGGACAATCTGCATCTCATTTCTGCTAAACCATCTGAAAGAGGAACTTATGTCTGCTCCTCTGTGTCTGTCTGCAGGCCACATGCCAATGCAGGGAAGCTGTCTGAAACAGCGCGCGTGCTGGCCTCCAGCAAACCTGCGCGGACGCGATAATTATTGTCATCAAGACCCGGGTTACCCAGCAGCCCGACACCAGGAGCCTCAACCTCACCAGAAAATGTTTGTCATTATGATCTACTAATTCCAGCATTGGTTCACTGGTGGAATACTTTCCCCAATACCGTATGTTGTGAGTCACTCTGTGGTCATTTCTCATCATTTCCCTCCACAGGAATCTCTCTCAAAATGGGCAGCAACTTAAAGGTGCTCTTAATGGTCACTGTGGTTCTGCGCCTCCCTATGCAACACCTCCTCTAGACGTGATGCATGAGGTCAGCGTGGGTTGCTCCGACCTTGCAGGCGCAGGATCAGGCACGAAGGAGATCAGGAGGACCATCAGTCTTCCTGAGGAGTGCAGTAAGTCCCACCATGTGCCAAAGCATGCATCATTCCCTTCTGTTTCATGTTTCCCTTCTGTTCAGGATAATGACTGATGGGTTTTTTGTTTTCTGTTTTTCCCCTCCCTCATTGACAGGAAGAGTTTTTATCACATATTCAGTGGACATAGCCAAGGAAATGTTCATGTTTGTTAAATTTCTCGTGGACCAAGGTTTTAGACCCTCAGTAAGTCCATCAGCCTTTGATTTCCCGCAGATGCTCACTCCACTTCAAATGTTCTCACTCGCTCTGCCTTTCCTCAGCTCGACATGTTTGACAGTTCAATCCGAAGCATGGGTATCAACCAATGGATGGACCGTTTTCTGAATGATGTAAGTGTGACGGCTGAGTTTGATTAGGCAATTCTTCAACTCTTATCACAGCTGTGCTGAAAAATTGACAGTGAGGATTGTTTTGACAGAAATCAGTGCTGATCATTGTGGCCATCAGCCCCAAGTACAAAGCGGATGTGGAAGGAGATGGAGTCGATGAGCATGGCCTGCACACAAAGTACATCCACAACCAGGTAAATGGCCTCTTAGGAACTGAGAAGCAAATATTTTCTCACAATGTCTCCCTCTTGTGGCTTTTCTGTATCATTATAGTACCTCCTCTCACATTTCAATTGCATGGAAGAATGAGGAAATACCTCCCAGGAACTGAAAACAGCCGTTCCTCCCAGATTCCTCACTGTGTTAGTGTGCCAGAGCAGAGTGCAGTCAAATTCTTCTGCTTTCTGTCAGAGCATCAATCACAATGTGTAATTGTGTCAATGTTAGGTGACAAGGAAAATACATTTTGGTTGAACTCATGAGTGAAGCCTTTGTTTAGTTCTATCACTGACTATCCTTTCACAATGGCACAGATTCAAAATGAGTACATCCAGCAAGGCTGCCTGAACTTCAGACTGGTTCCTGTGATGTTTCCCAATGCAGCCAAGGTAAGACTGATCAACACATGATTGGGGGGACGGACGGGCATGTCTTTGTGATTTGTGTGAACTGACCCTTTAATAAACCACTCACCATCACCCCGCATTGGAAGCATAAGTAAAACCTATGTGAGGAAATAAAACCCTCCAAAAAAACTGATTGAAAAGAAAAGGACAAATAAAGTTTACAGCTTTGCGTAGACTATAAACAGGAAAGAGATGAGGGCAGTTAGGTTCCAGGTAAAAGGCCCATGAATCCAGAGGATTACGTACATTGACTGTGCATGTTAACCCACGGCTACCCCTCGTATCCTCTTACAGGCTCATGTACCCAGCTGGCTTCAGAGTACCAGAATCTACCGTTGGCCCCAGGACACCCAGGATTTGCTTCTGCGTCTCTTGAGGGAGGAGCGCTACATCATCCCACACCGGAGTGCTGACCTCACCCTCACGTTCCGTCCTGTCTGAGAGCAGTAAAAAGAGGACTGGGGACAAAATATGTGGCATAGTTAAAATTGTTTACTTTACCCCAGATTTACTGATCTTTTACAGTGTTCAGTTATAAACAATCAATGAAGTGGCACGTTTAACCTTTACAGGTAGATTAAACGTACTTGTTTATTTCTGACAAATCTGCTTTTACACTGGCCAATCAGAGCTTTTGCTGCTACTTTGTAGGTTTCATTTTGGTTTCTTATTCTTTCCTTAATATACACTTCAAATGAATTTAACCAATATTTGTCTACAAGAAGGCAGAAAGGCTTTTTTCTAGCTTATTATATTAGAAACATTAGTACATATCTGAAGTTGTGATTTTGTGCATGTGAAAGATCTGGCTTAGTCTTCACCAACACTTACAAATATCTGGATATTCAGCCACATAATTATTTATCTAATCTATTTTTTTCCTAACAGTGTACAGTTAAGTGCTGGGCAGGTACAGTGCTTTAAGAGTAATCTCAAAACTGAGAAGCATTAGTATATTTTGAGAAGTGTGTTTATTTTAAATATCTTTCAGCTCACAAGGCAACGCAGGCCACTACTACTACTAATGATAAAAAAACCTATATAGAGATAGAGAGATATAGAAAATCAACCAAAAAAGGAGTGCTAAGTAGGACTGTTAAAAAAAAAAAAAAAAAAAAAATTCTGGATGTAAAATTGCAAAGCATTTAGAGAATTCATGATCTAGAGTAAATAAGTATCACTAACATATTTCTGTACATAATAGAAAAAGCTGAAAATTGATATTGAGCGGCTATGATTTTCAAGACTTGATTCAGCGGTAGACTGCATGGGCTAAGGATTTGTTCTGAAAGAGTCCGTGGATGTGATATCTGACTGCATTTACAAATGCACGTTCAAAAACCACGCAAACGCACAGACCACCACTATGATCCAGGAATACTTCTACCCTCTGGAGTAAAGATGAGAGTGAACATCCTGCTTGTTATCAGCATGCAGTTCAAATGCCAGCACGTATGATGGTATGGAGGGCATTGGTCCGCATAGCACCAATGCCTGAACTGTTGAGCAGTTGAAATCCTTCATTAAGCAAAGATTGTAAAATATTTTGCTTTCACAGCAACATGTACTCCTGGGTCTCCCCCAGTAAACACAGTGTGTTGTTTTTAGAAATGTACAGTAAAAAAATTCTGTTTCAGTATTTGATGTTGTCTTGTCTTCATTCATTACCACCAAACCATGCAGTTTTTAATATATATTTTACATGGCACAGCTTTCAAGGAAATAATGTAGAAAATTAGAGAAGGAGTGTGGATTGAGGAAAGAGAATCAAGGAAGTGCAGAGAATTAGTAAGGAGGAAATAAGGGCGATGAATAAAAATGCATTTGGTCCAAATACCTGTAGAAGTGCTGAGATGTCTACAAGAGATGGAAAGTGATTTAAACAAGACTACTTAACACAATCTGTGTTCAGCATGAGAGCATGTCTGAGGAATGGGGAAGAACTGGTACTGATTTTCAAGCTATGCAGGGATAAAGTTGTTGAGCCCTGCCATGAAGCTATGTGAAAGCGTTGTTGAAACTAAGTTAAGAAGAGAGGGGATCATCAACAAGCCTGAGTGTGGTTTCCTGCCAAGAAAGTGCATTACACACATAACATTTACTTTCAGTCAGGAGGTCAGGAGTGACAGAAGTATGTAAAGATGGCGCACAACATTTATGAAGACGGTAAAACAATGGTAAGGTGTGCGGTATGAGTGCCAGATGGGTTCGAGTTGGGGGTGGAATTACATCAGGGATCAGCTCTGAACCCTCCTTGTTTGCAGTGGTGATGGACAGGCTGATAGATGAGGTCAGACAGGAGTCTCCGTGGACTATGATGTTTGTAGGCAATGTCTGGGAGAGGTGGAGGTATGCACTAGAGAAAAGCAATTAAACTGAATAAAAGCAAGACAGAAATCATGCAGCTGAGAGGGAGAGAAGTGTAACAGTGAAGCTACACGGAGCGGAGGTGTCACAGTTCTGGGCGTTTTGACCCAGTATTTTGAGTTTTCATGTTTTAGTTTGATTTTGTATTTTTGGTTATTTTCTTGATATATTTGATGATGATGTTCTATGTTCCGGCTTATTCTGGTTTATGTTTAGGTCTGCCTGTGTTAAGTCTGTGTTTCTTAGTCTGCGTCCTTGTGTATTGTTTCCTGTTTTATTTTGAAAGATTGTGTCTTATGTCAGTATGTCCAGCTTTGCTCCTCCTGTCTTGTTAGCCCCAATTTCTCCCAGCTGTGTCTCCCTCCTGTTTCACATTGCCTAATCACCTCAGTATGTATTTTAGCTCTGTGTTTTTCCCTGCCAGTTGTTGCATCCTCCATGTTTGTTGTGTGCGTGTTCATCGTTGTCTGCCTTCAGGTTAGAGTCATTTGCGTCTCCAGTCTAGTTAGTTTAAGTTGTTGTTTATGTATCGCCAAGTTTGTCTCACCAGCAAATAAAGCTGCCGTTTAAGTTAATGTTTTGTCTCCGAGTCCTGCACGTGGGTCCAGCCACTAACAGCCACACAACTCATCGTGACAGGAGGTAGTGAAGGTGGATACATTTAAGTTTGAGAGCCAAAGCAAGGGGTGTCAGGGTGGGATCGGTGACAGAGGGATAGCAGCGAGACTGAAAAATGTTTACATGATAATAATGAGACCTGTTAAAATGTATGGTTTGGACGTGTTTGCACTAACATAAAGACAGGGGATGGAGGTGGTACTGAGTTGACTATACTAAGATTTTCATTGGGAGTGACAAGAATCAATGGGATTAGAAATGAGTATATGAGAGGGACGGATCAGGTTGAGTAGGTTGGAGACAAAGTTGGAGAGGTAAAGCGGAGATGCTCGCAGATGCACTGAAACAATGTTAATTACAGGATAATTGTCTTCTCAATTCAACACAAATTTGCTATAAATATATAATGCAGGTTTTTGAAAAGTATTATTTAAAATGTTGCAATTCTGAAATAGAAAATGAGATTATGAACACAGGACAATTTGAATCTGTTGTTCTTATTTATTTGCGCTTATTTAAAGTAAACAGCACATTTCCAGATAGCCACATGCTCGCAGAGGTCGAGTCTGCAGTACCGCAAAGTCTACGGTGACCCTGGATGGTTATGTAGACGGTCCAAGTACTTTGGTGTAATGCAAAGGCTAACTGGAAGAACCAGAAGATGGCAGCATGTACCAAACAATAACACCCAGCATCAGTCATCTGTTCATGGTGAAAGCGCCAATGTCTTCTCCAATTATACATTGTTTTATTATTTTTTTTATTTAAAAAATACATGTAAAAATGTATATTTATTTATTTTTAAACTGGGGTCACCTTTCACTTTGAACAGATTACAAAAAAGAAAAAAAATGTCGGTCATAAAGCATCAGTGTGATAAAACATGTAGACAGGGGCCCAGGAAGTCTGGTAAAAACATCCGGTCCATATGTTCCACCACTGACTCCCTGATAAGCCAGCATTGTGTGGGGCACCTTTAACTGCCAGATTTTCACTCTGAACTTCATTTTACTCTGTCAGTGTGCACAGCCTGTTTACCAAACCTGACAGAAAAGGAAAAAAAAAATGTTGCTCACATATGTGTGCGTCTCTGTGGGGAACTCTGCTGATGTCCAAGCTTTTATCAGCTCCTGCATGAGGTGCCTGCGTGTAAACAGAGCTGCAGCCAGAACCAATAAATCCACTGTTTGTTATTGTTTCAGGACCTGCACACCACTCCACTCAGTCTTATCTGGTGGATCCAAAGCAGCCAAACGCACGTATTCTTCCTAAACGGCATGAAGTTACATCTAATACATGAGAATCTTACAGAAAAGCACTATGGGGAATCAAAATGACATTAATATGTTCAATGAGAGGTCTGTCAGTCTTTTGCCTGCATTGCCTGCTTTTTGCAAATTTTACAGAATTCTTAGAAGAGACTGTTCATGAAAAATGCTTTTCCTCAAGTGTTACCATTATTGGGAATGCTGTAAAACCCAAGATCCAAACCCTTCCCAGGATAATGTGGGCAAAACACTAATGTGTATTTGCCCACGTTAGGTGAAATGGCAAGAACATGACCTGTGCAACAATTAAAAATAAAAACAATTTCATCAACAAAACTTTGACCATTAAGCTACCCTTCCAATATATATCCATCTCTCTCTCTCTCTCTCTCTCTCTCTCTCTATATATATATATATATATATATATATATATATATATATATATATATATATATATATATATATATATACACATCTATCTATTGATTTTTTCCCCCCTAAAACATTACATTAAAGAATGAGCTCATGCAACCAGTGAATGTTTCACAGTAATCTCAGTAACCTCCACACATACTCAATATTGTTATCTCAGTTCCAGGAAGCACTGAAACACACAGTCCAAATGCAGGACAAAGAGGCTGATTAAAATCCAGACACACATAGCCTAAAGGAAAACAGCAATCCCAGACTAAATGCATGACAAATGCTACAAGAACACATGGCGCACAAACAGATGCACTGACAAAGGGAAAGGCAGGACTATATAGCATTAGACAGAGGTGAAGCCCATCAAACACAAGTGGAACTAATGATAGCGGGGCAGACAAAGACAAAAGTGGGCATGCAAGGTAAGCAGGAAGTAAAACTACAAGGAGACACATTAGAACTAATCTTCAAAGCAAAACATGGACATAACCAAACAGAGAACCCTGGCACATAAAGAATAACCCTAATAAACACAGAAGGCACAGAGAAAACATCAGAAACAAATAAAACCTGACATGATTCTTCAGACTCATCGCCTAACAGAGAAATGTGCAACACATTTTGAACACACACCAAATCTGAACATATCCACAAATGTTGCTAGATTTGAACAAATCGGAGATGGTAAATTCCACTGATTATTCACTTACATGAGAACAGGTGGGACATGCGCATGTAAGAAGGTGACATCGCCAAACAGGAGACGCAAAGCAGGCTGATATCAGAAGGACCTGAACCAACTTGTCTCACACTAACACATCTAAAACCAGGTGAGAAATAAAGGTCTTCCTGTGTTCTACTTGAGATGGCTCTACCTTAGACTGATGTTGAAAGGGTAGAGATTGGTGCAAAAGAACTGACAGTAATGGAAGAAATAAAGTCTGTGATAGTGAGAATTGTTTAACATCAAGTTTTGGAGATACAAGGCAAAAGAACCAAATTTATGATCTATGTACAAACCCACTTCCATTAAAGCACGTTCAAAGTTATAACTGTTACACGTCGATTTGACAGAAGAATACGTAAGAGCTCAAGGTCCTTGATGGCAGACATATGAAACTGCTCAAGGATGTCACTCGTTTCCCTCCTCTCCTTCACTGAGGAGAACAAATCCTTAAGAACAGATTGCCTATGAAGCAGGAAGTTTTAGGCTCTGCTCCCACTGGGCTCATCCATACTAAAAATGTATGCACTTAGCACTGTAAAGCACTTTAGCTAAAAGCTCCCACCAAACACTACATTAAATATGGCATCCATAATATTTTTGGATTTGTTTGATAAGTGCTCTCAGACCTCGGGCATGCTGCTGGCAAATGCAAGCATACGACTGCCGATTGGTTCATTAAGAGGGCCAGGCTCTTACTCAAGGTCAGCGCACACTCCAGCAGACAGAGGCTCCCTTTGTCTGCTGGAGCGTGTGCTGATGAAAATGCTAATGAAACATTTTTATCATCGGGGAGTCGTTGACTGCCGTGTCCCCAGCATGAACTGGACCGAACCAGCTGTTTGTAGAGGGTTATGGCTCTGTCACTGGAGAGGAGAAAGCAGTGAGCTCAGCACATCCAGCACTGCTGCCTGCCATGTACTGGCTGTTCGAGGAATCTGAGCAGAATGATGAAGAGCTTGGAGATTTGTTATAGGCATCCATAAAAAGCACCCGTGAGTGCTGGTCACACTAAATCATAGAAAGTGCATTAAAAGTTAAAAAAAACCCCAAAAAAACAACTTGTTTCGAGGTGTTGCAACAACAGGATGCTGTTGATACCATAAGGAACAAGGACAAGCCTAATAGGCAATAAAGCAGAGAAGCATCCGCTGATCCTGAGATCTGCTGTAATTCTGAAACATTTCCCAAGAATTGAAGGTATTTGATCAATGCGCTATTTCCAGACCATTATAAAGAACATGTGAACACCAACATTGGTTTCTTATTTCACAGCCATAAGCTACATTCATAGTTTTAAAATACTACTGTATAAACAAATATTTTGACATGAAATGAATCAGCTTTAAGCAAGACGTCTTCTTCTTCTTCTTTTCTGTTTGGAACAAAAGAAAAGAAGAGACATTTCATAAGCTATAACTTCATATGCTCATTGTTCTCGTGTGACTCAGAAATATACTTCCTCCTACCCCTTATAACTTAAAGTCAAGTCAAGTCAATTGGACTTGTACAGGTCAATGTACCATGTAAAGTCTCAAAAATGCTTCACAGACAGGACATGTAATCATCATCCTCGTCTTATTAGGATAATTTTCCTTCCTCACAATAAGATAAATAGGATATTACCCTTTCCCCTAATTCACACATACCTACACAGTGTAATGATATAACACCTATAATAACAATGCTCTTGCCAATGTTTGTTTGTGGTGCTAAGTACTCTGCAGTGTTAGGTGAAAGGTTTCACCTAACAATGCGAGCTCAAAAAAATTAATTCCTGTCACTTATATTGTAAAAACAAATATTGAATCTTGGATCTGTATTAGCAAAAATTGCGTCTATTTTCATATTTATATTATTTAAAAAAAATGCCAATCGGGATGTAACAGGATAGAACCGGTGACTTCGTGCATTTGATTTGTGACATGCTTATTTCGGGTATTTAGGGTATTTTTAGGACAACTCGCCACATAAAACGTTCTAACCTGAAGGTTTCTGCAACCATTACACACTAAGAAGCTGAGGGATAGCACATTCTGTCTCCTGCTGGCGGAATAATCTTATTTGAATGATGGGAATTTCCAAACAGATGCAGCTTTGTGGCCTAATGCGCTTAGCCGGAGAGATGGTCCAAAAAACCAAGTATATATGCCTCCCAGTTACGTAGCCCATAAACAACGTATGCCATGGCTGAGCCTTTCAAAATAAAATGGTCGTTCTCACTCCAGTGTCTTGTATCACTGCGCTGGACTAGTCAAAAATCATTTTATTCTGAAGTGTGCACACGGAAGTACAACTCTTTGGATTTTGAGTAGCTTTGTGAAAGGTTAGCTAACGCGGGCTAGCCTGATATGGAAGAAGAGGGAGCAAGAGGAAGACTGAGGGTCTACCTGAGAAAAGCGGACTGGCTGGGACTAGTTCTGAGGGGTGATTTCGAGAGATAACGTTACATACTGGAAGGAATGTCCTCCTGGCTTACAACACCACAGAGATAGCTAAAATCACGGGACAGCCGCAATCACTACTAAAAACATGAAGCTGACAGCTGCGGAGCGCCTGTTAACAACCCGCCACCGTCGAGTTTAGCTCCCCGTGGCTGCAGCTGGACATTAACGGCGACGGCACCTCGGGAAGCGTTGTAGCCAACGGGAATCTTTGTTCGCGTTTTTTCCCGTTCTTCTTTTTTCCCCTTCTTCCATGGGACACAACTGGGCTTTACCTCCGCTCTGCCGTTGTGTTACCGCCGTGACAGCAGCAGTCTTCGGCTGGTATCGACTGGCCACCGTGGTCCCTGCATCTTGTGGACTCCTAGCAGCTAAAGTTTTTTGGCTTATTTGACGGACGCGGCAGTCATGTTTGCTGTACGAATCGTCACCGCAGACTACTACCTGACAAGTCCCATTAAAGACCTGGACGTCTGCTATTCTGAATTCAGGGAGAGCGATGTGAAGAAAGTGCCGGTGGTGCGGATATTTGGAGCAACACCAGCAGGTTAGCCTTGTCCTGTGTTTTATTCTCGTTGACTCTTCAGTAAGCTAAAGCTTGCTGCACGCGGCGTGTCACAGGTTTGTTGCCTTCGCTGCTGCTGCTGTTTGGACACGCGCGCACAAACACATCCGCGCTGTATTGTTCCGAGGAAACCTAACGGGTGTTTTATGTATGTGACAGGAAGATGTTGTAGGGTGTTGACACGTTTTACCAACGCGGCATGCAGCCCTGTTGCAGCAGTGGGAGCCCTCCGCTGTGCTTTGTTTTCGCTCCATCGTGGTGCGGTGGCGGACACCTTGTGTCTGTCTGCCACATGTGGCATTCAGGGAAACTGGTACCTTTCCCCTGCGATGCTTTTATTGTATTTATGGCAACCTGTGGAGTGTGGCTGGCATGCAGATATATATATTTATTTATTTTATTGGGGGGGGTTGAAAGGATAACACCATTTTGTTGCCTAACTGTAAAATGGGTGACAGTATTATATGGTGGAAGAAAAATGTATAGAATAATTACTGTATCATGTGTTGATAAAGCAGGGCAGTCGTGACTTTACATTGATAGCCTTGACAACAGAGGTTGTCATTGTATACAAAACGGAACATGCATTGTGTGAGTGTGTAATGTTCAGCGCTACAAGCCTGGACAAGACCCCTACAGTATGTGGAGTAACTATCGTGGCTTGCAGGTGCTGCTTTAGATAAAATATACAGGACAAATGTGTTGCAGATATTTATTGTAGATGTGTGTTTTTTCTGAACTGTGCCACATGCCCTGCTCTTCGGTAAAGCCATTACAGCCAGGCATTCTGGCCACTTTAATCCCCACAAAACAAAAGAATGGCTTTCCTGTACAATGGCATAGCATTAGCAACCTGTGCCAAATCCTCCGGCAATCACTGTGCCCTCTTTTCAACCTTGTTTGATGGGTGAAGACACATTGCAGTGTAGTGACTATAGATATTCTTAGCAAGGTTTGTCCCCAGTGGGGGGGAAATGGTGAGTTACACTTGCCCCCTCGCCCAATCAGTGCTCCTGGGTCGCAGGATGACCTGGAGCAGCGTCCAGCAGGATGTGCCCTCAGTGAGGATTAAAGGCTTTACAACGGGGGGGGACAGCGGGTCATGGTGAGGAAGGTGTCTGCTGTGGTTTGGCCCTGTTTGTGTTCAGGTCTGCACGTTCACATGCATTGCTTCTCATGCAAATTGAGTATACAGACCCAGAAACTGCAGTGATGGCTTGTTAGGTGAATTTTAGTGTGAATGATAAGGTCCAATATTAAAACCTGAAGTGACTGGTGGTGTGGATAACATTCATTGTTTTGCTGGGAAACCCTGCATCCTGCCAGTCATGTGGACGGTAGTTTGATTTTTACCACCCAACTTGCCTCAGATAATGTGACTTCTATCCACCAGTGGTATCCTCCAGCAGGACAGTTATCTGCACAACAAACATGAAGAGACCAGTGTGTTGACCCGGCCCCTGAACTCCCCAAATCCTTATCCAAATCAACTTCCACCAGAGAACAAGCCCGTTCCATGGATGTTCTACGCGTAGCAAACCACAGAATCCAGAAAATTTGCTTCCAATGTTTCAGTGCCTGACACCCAGACGTCTTGTGTACGTTATGGAGGGAAGAGCTATTTTAGTGGCACAAAGTCAAAGCAGTTGTTGTGGCTGTTCTCTGTATGTTATTAATTAATACCTTTTTCTCGTCTCAAAGTGTAGTAGTAGTAATGATAGTGATAAGCAGATCCATTGTTTGAACGTTAATGGTTCATTTAAGTAATTTTTAAACATTTTTTTGTCAAACAATTTTATTTCCCCTTTCTGTTTGATATGAACTGTGATAGTGAACCGCATAATCTAGGCTTCCTGTCAGATAAGTCTTTGTTACCTTGGGCTGTAAGAAGTCATCATAATTTGATGGCCTCTTAATAAAATGTGGTTGACAGTAACTAATATATTAATGTTTTTGGTGTTGGAAGATTTAGGAGGCTACACACGTGTGCAAAAGTATGCATCTGAAGGGAGGTGTACACTAAAACAACTAAATGGTACAGTTTTTTTTTTCTTTTTTTCTTATTTGCCAAAAAACCTGTAGCAAACACAAGTGCACTGGTGCAGGTCACTCAGCTGAATAATATCCAGCCACATTCCACTTGTGTTTTTCCTGCTCTGACATGCACAAATGTCTGCAGTGAAAAAGAGCCAGCTACATAATTGTCATAACAATGATGGTTTGTCGATACGGTTGGTTTGACCCACGTGTGTTTGCCAACACACTTGTCTAAATGCCTATGCCTCTGATCCTATCTGATTGGTTAACATTCTTGAGTATGCAGCAGTGAAACAAAAGCGAGGATCCCAGTGGAGCATTAAGAGCTTTCATTGATTGAGTCCTTACAGGTTCAGCAGCACACGAACAAGCCTCGTTTCTCTGCTGTGCGTGTTGTATCTGCAGTTTGAATATCGGGCTCTGTGTTGTTTCCACTTGCAGTAATGACAGAGTATCTTGTCTGCAGTCTGTGCATTGCGGTCGATGCCCTGCAGATTCTCATAGTCGGATCCCTCTCTCGTTCAGTTTATGTATCAGTTGTGTGGCCACATTTTCAGATTTAAAATTACATCACCATCTGGAAAGCATTGAAGTGGAGAGGGATCTCTTTCTTTCTTCCTTTCCTGCAGCTTAGAAACAAGCCACACCTACTAGAAAGTTTTTTTTTTTTCTTCTTCAGATTTCACTTTGCCTTTTATGGTTTCATTGCGTTGACTCCTCAGACTGTTCATGTGCCTTTATCATTAGCGTGTTTACTCTGGTGTAAGCGGTCAACAGCGCATCCACACCACGTGGCTCTTTCCACAACCCCAGGCCTCATATTTCCTGTCCTTCCCTGACCTAAGCAACGCACACTCCCACTGTGTAATTTGATGCCAAGTTTCCTGCTTTTTTCCCCCTCCCCACTCTTTGTTAGCATTCAGAGACTGTCCTGCCTCTGCAGCACACATACTGTACATGCATGCCCATCTTTGGTTTAGCTCAAGAGGAAGACAATACAAGGAATCCTTTCGTTATAAAAGTTATTGGTGCTGTTGAGGTGCCGGAAACCTTTTAAGGGCATGCATCTCCAGGCTTGAAGCTGACAAGCTAGATCTAGATACGCTGACGGGGCCTGGTCCTCGTGGCAACAGGAGGCACGCTGTTTTGGTTCATCGCTTGGATGTGTACACTAGAGTGTTTGTTGGGTACGCATGAGAGCGGAGAGGGGGAGAAAGTGCATGACCAATTGACCTGAATGAGAGGGCCAAGCATTGAAGCCCAGAGGGTGGTAAAAATGAGGGCCTCTTTTTCTACTCTGGCCCTTTCCTTCCCAGGTTTAGCACTCTCCAGGGGAACCCTTAATACCATCTGAAGGAATTCCTCCTGATCCATTAATAGGATAATAGGCAGACTAGAAAGGAGACTGGCTCATTAAACAGAAGGTCATTGTTCCCTTTACTGTTTACTCTCCTGTCTTTCTGTCGAACCAGGGTTCACTTATCGTATGATTAAGATGTTTAGTTGTTGACAGGTTTTCTCTGGAGTTGCCTTTCGTTCTTTTCCCCCACTGATTTTACACTTTTGTTTAAGTTTAAGTGCAGGTTTACCATAGTGATAGAGTAGAAACACAAAAGAAGACCGAAGGCTGCTCTGCACTAATCCTCCTCCTGTGATGTTTTTTTTTTTTCTTCCTTCCCTTCAGATGAGGCCCGGCTTCTTGTCAGGGTTTTTTTGAATCTTCAATAGAGGAAGAAACATTTTAGAGTATTTTCGATGTGGGGACACAGAGTTACTGTTCATTTGAAAATCAATTAAATACTTGATGTTCTACATGCAGAGGACAAAGGAGGTGTTTGGGTTTTTTGGTTTTTTTTTTTTTTTTAGCAGTACTGGCAGTTACTTTTTACCAGTATGTTTGGAGAGCATGTACAGTGACTTAATGTTTTAAGAAAAAGGTATGTTATTATTTTTAATCTATAAATCCTGTATGACTAATAGAGGTGGGAATCACCATACATCCCACGATACGATATTATTGCAATTTTTTAAATATTTTGCGATATTCAGATTCTGTACATAAAGGTAAACTTTATCAATATTCATTTTATCTAATATCAAAGTCTCGCACTCAGTCTTTCTCTCATTTCAATCAGTTTTATTGTTGACAAACTGAACGGTTTGTATTACAGTCTAGTCCAACTTAACTGAATGCAACCATCTGGTACAATTATAGCTATTCTGAACTATGCAATTTATGAAAACTATGCAGCCCATTCAGCAACTGAAGAACTTGAAAGTAAATTAAAATAAAATATAATTTTACATTAAATAAAAAAGTTTTAAACTTAATTAAAATAAAACATGTCTTAAATTAAAATAAGTAAACTGTCATGTTTATTGCTGCCAAAAAACAAGTTAAACACATTTGGACAGTGAAGGAATGTCAGGATTCTTGCTCAGAAAAAGGATCAACATGCTCTGAAGTCAGAGTTCCAGTCCACAAAAACTTTTTTTGTAACAAAATATCGATTTCTGCTGTCCCTGTATCGATACATTATTAGCAAACAAAATATCACGATACTACACAGTATC
The DNA here is from genome assembly GCF_057382275.1 of Copadichromis virginalis. Classification (NCBI taxonomy): domain Eukaryota; kingdom Metazoa; phylum Chordata; class Actinopteri; order Cichliformes; family Cichlidae; genus Copadichromis; species Copadichromis virginalis. Next base: position 30,256,946 of record NC_140632.1, on the reverse strand, counting down.
GATTTTTTCCCCCACCCCTAATGACTAATGCTTTTAGAAGTTATATATTTTGGTTTGACTTATTGACTCTTCTGATCGCGTATCTGACGTCAAATGTTTCCACAACATTGACTTCATAATCACAATACTCAGGACTCTCCCCCCCCCCCCCTGTCATTCTTTATTGAAGTGAATGTGACTGTTTCCAAAGATTTGCTCCATGCCTGCCCTTGATATGAAGTGACAAAGCCCAGCCTCCTGTGTTTGTTTCATTGGCTTTCACTCTTAACTCACTGCTAGGGCTGTAACCAGGACTAACTTCTCTGAGGACAGATTTGCATTTATAATTGTTCCATATCTGTCCATCTATGGTTGTAGATGATTTAACAGTTGTTGGAAAATGTCTCTCGCATACTAACGAATGTGTGTGTTTGTTTGTGTGCACATTAGGGCTGCCACAAACGATTATTTTGATAGTCGACTAGTCACCGATTATTTTTGCGATTAGTCGACTAATCAGATCATCATCCATTAGACGTAAAACTACAGCTTATTGCACCAGCAGCATCTGCTCTTATATAACTATCATTAGCTTACAGCTTTAAGTGTTTAAGGTCTGTGCTAACTAAAAATAAAGACAAGATGATAGTTTATTCAATTTTAATGAAATTTGCAGATTGTTTCGGTGAAGTTTAATAAACTCCTTGCTATCTAAAATATAACAGGACACTGGAGTATATTCTGGAGCATCTCACACTTCTGATAATCAGCTGTCTGCTTGACGTTTATTCAGCTGTGTAAAAACTATAACTTTAATCTCAGACAAACTGATTTACTCAGGAACAAATAAAATACTAAAAAAAAAAAGCCAAACAATAACATTTTAAGTTATCTAAGTGACTCATATATATTTAACCTGAGTAGCGAAAGACGGCGGTGGGTTTGAAAACGATTTGCGGGGAGTCCGGTGTTCTCACGGCGCTAGTGAGCCTAGCCCCTGGCTCGCTAACGAGCTAGTGGGTAACAGACGTCTCCGAAAACGTCGGAGCGCTTTTGAAAATATGTGGTGTCCTGATAAACTGAGCCGATATTTGAGGTTTACACAGCTACATTCTCGGCTGAAAATATGTTAAACGTTTATTTTGTGACCCAGAAAGAATAATAAGAGTAACATTAAAACTAACTAGCTGCCGCCATTGTTGGAAACTGCGCTGGGCCGCGCTATGAATTCTGGGACACAGCTGCTTCTTCTTCTTCTTCTTCTTCGGGGTTTAACGGTAGCTGACATCCTTGTACATGCAATGCTGCCATCTTCTGTTTCAGTCCGTTATTACACTCTTAAATCCTGCCACTTATTCCTGCGTCTTTTGTGATCGTACAAAGTTTCAAACGACGCGTCGACTATTAAATCAGTCGTCGACGATTTTGATAGTCGACGTAATCGTGACTAGTCGACAAATCGTGGCAGCCCTAGTGCACATGCACATTAGTTGTAGCACATTTCCAGTTCACTCCAGAGGCAAGTCACCACACTAGCAGTCGCTCTGTACTCATGGTCTGCTGGTAGTACTACCATTTTTGTAACATCTCCATTGAAGCGGCCTACTGACATCCTCTCTGGGGTGTGCTGTCTGGTTTCAGAGCGACTTAACCAGCAGCCAGGGGAGCCACGATGAAGAGCTTTAATAAGTAAACAGGCAAAGTTAAGGCTGTTCGATATAACAATATATATCTGATGACGATATAAAAACATCTATCGTTTAATTCGTGGTGTCGCAAAATAAACTGTTTACGGCAATATTTTTTTTTTCATCGTTTTGATGGTCACTGTAGTGGCTATATTAATTTCTTAAAGTTCTCTCTTTCTCTTGTATTTAATATAACCAAAATATGGACGGGCAGGCGGTTGTTTTTATGCGTTGTCATTAGCAACAACGACGGTAAAACCATCGCGTGTCCGCTTGTTTATTTTCCACATAAACCTTTCACAATAAAGCTCAAGATCCTGTTGGGACTTTTCAAAATAAACTGAATCACGTGAAAGAGTATGCGGAGTATTTATGGATGAGAAGCAAAAAAGAGCCGTCATGTGCTAAAAAATAAACCTTAGACTCAAACATTAGAACAGGCTTTTCCCTGCATCACGCCGTGTTATAAATACTCACAAAGAAAACGGCGGCTGTTACAACTTATGTCTAAAAATGTATAGTTTCATGCATTGGTTAAAACACTCGACTCCAGGTACACGACGCCCAGCTGGAAACGCTTCACGCAAGACGAGGTGCCTGAGATTCACAGATTTTACAGAAAATGTTAAATTTTTGTTATTTATATCGTTATCGGGATATAAGATTTTCGTCATATCGCACAGCCCTAGGCAAAGTCCTCTGACTCCAGTTCACATAGGCCTGTGAGCGTCACATATGGATACGGAGGAGAGTTTGTCTCTGTCTGAATGCCAGAGTACCACAGCTGGTCTTTGTGGTGGAATACAGACAGAAAGGCTGGATAGATGCAGCTAATGAGGAACATCTAGCCAGAGGTGATGAAGTCATTCAACTTTGTGATGTGTTACTGCTCGAGTGTAATTCACATTTGGCAATTTTCCAGATCCTTTTAATTTTTTTTAAAATGCTCAATAAGTGGAAGGCACCGCATCTAATCCAGCATATGGCTCACACATTAAATTGACCAAAATAACTGTTTTATGGTTATGAATGTAACACGACCACGATGCTGTGTCAGCCTTTAATTTCTATGTGATTCCAGAAAACACTAAACAAATACAATTCATGCAACTTAATTAACCAAAGAAAGTTCCAAGCATTCACTTCAGAGTAGTAAACATCTGAAATGCCCCTGGGGTTGAAATTCTTTGCAGTGTACTTGGAACTCGACAAAGATTATCAGAGTAGTTGTAGTAACCAGCCGCAGTCAGTCGTGACTACACGGTGACAGGCGGTGGTTTTTGTGCCTTGATTGGCAGGACAGTAGAGCAACAAGACAGGGAATATGGAGAAGAGAAAGTCGAGGTGTGACTTGCAGTGAGTGGTTCAGTTGGTGAGGATCTGGATGAGGGGTTTCCTCAGCTTGGTCTGCTTTTGTCTTGAAGGAGCTGTGAGTGTACAGAGGCTCCCTCAGTGTCCTTGCTGCTGTTGCTGCTGCTGCGACAACCTGATTGATGGCTGTAATAGCTCCCTCCGGCTTCTCTGTGGGTAACCGAACTCATCACTGTCGAGGGCACAAGCCTGACACTGCAGCATACTTTGTCCCCAACACATTCTGTTCCCTTTCACCTCGATTCATGCTGAGGTAGTAGAGGTGACTTTACATTAACACCCAGAGCTGCTGGATATCTCTTTTTCGCCCCACAGGTTAGATCAGTACTGTAGTTCCTATTGTTCAAGTCTGACCCTGCCACCCCTCCCCCTAGTATTCTTTTCACAATGCTGCATCGATCCACTGAAAAGAATCTATCTTCAGCATGTGCTCCTTCACGGTGAGTTTAAAGCACCTGCTCGGCTGCCACTGTAACTCAGTGTCATTCCCACAGACATGTATGCAGCAGTACAGTAAGCACTTGGAAAGCTTTGTTTTGCTGTCTCCTCTCATTCTCTAACCAGTGAAGCCAGCAGCACTGCCAAAGTTAACACAGATGGAATACACACATGTTGACTGCCTTCTAACATTCCTGACAAGGGCTGTACCATTACAGCATGCATTATTTGAGCAACGTTTTAAGGAGGTTCTCTGTAATTCAACTAAAAGAGAGATATGGAAAGATAATGTGCTTCTAAATTGCAGGAAGCTTGCTGTTATGTCGGGGGAGACCCATGTATGATTTATACAAGCCAAAAAGATGGCTTCTTAGCAATAAGGAAAGCTAAGAAGTAATCACTTTATTCCAATTGTCTCATGTTTGATTTTTGTAAGTTATAGAATATTAGCACATCTGCAGCACAGATTGTTAAAATTGTAAAGGCAAGCAGTCAGCACCAAGTAAAAATGTCTTTCTGTGCATTTCCCTGTTTGTTGTGCTCTCTGTAAAGGTGTTTTAGCAATTTTTTTCTTCAATCTGATTTCTTATCAGAACACTCGGCCTGTCTGTTTTCCAAGTCAGTAGGGCACGCAGGCTGTGACAGTGCGAGGCCTTGGTGGTGCTGCTGTTGTTGTTTTTCTGTAGCTGCACAAGCTGCCAGATGGCTTTGCCAGCGAGGTAATGTGATTTAGCTCTGTGACGAGATGGATACCTACTAGAGAGGCAGGAGAGGTAGGCTCACAGGCAGTCGTCGCCTCTCAGTTTGGCTCTATGGAGAAAGAAAAAACAACATTTAATGTAAAGTGCAAAAGAAGGGCAAGTTCTTCAGTATGGCACCATGTCTTCTTTTTCAAAGCAGGTCGTTTCTTTAATGTGGTTCTGTGTGGTCTGAAAAGGGACCACGTTGGCACGTGTTGTTGGGTCATTTTAGGCCCTCGGTTCAGCGTCGGTCTCTTCCTCTTTCCCTGCACCATTGTCCCCTCAAAGGAGGGGAGGGAGAGAGAGGGTGGGCCCTGCTTTGTGCACCCAGCCTGTGAGAGTGGGAGACTTCCCACTCTGTGTTCCCTCAGGGCCACTGGCACTACTGCAAGAGAACTCTGCAGCATTTCAAGGCAGATTAAGACCTTGTTGAAAAAGAGTGAAAGAATTTGGCAGGCCGAAGAAAGCTTGAATCACTGCTGGTGGGGGGAGGGAGGAATGCTTTGAACCTACCATGCTATGCCATTCAGCATTGATATTAATGAGGCGTGCGTATGTGTGTGTTGGTTGGGTGTACGCACGTGCACTTACAAAGTCAAATAAAGCAGATAAGTTTGTACCAGTAGCGATGGGTATATCTGCAGCTCGGGGTGGAGTAGCCTCCTGTTGCTTCAGCGTGTAAGCTTTCTTATTACACCTTCTGTTCAGTGATAGAATTTACAGGATTTTTTTTTTTGTCTGTTTGTCTGTAGTAATTGAATTATAGTTTGGCTTTGGGATCACGTAATGCAGTATACTTCTCTGCCAAGAGTCCTAGATCAGGTCCAGTGAGATGGGATGGAAGGATATAAACAACTAAATTCTTCTGCAATGTCAGTAAGCCAATTGTGTTGTTTTGGTTGATGCTAGTTTTTATACAACTCAGACTGGATTCAATTCAGTGTTTCCAACAGATTTAGAGTTTGTACATTTGGGCTTTTTTGTTTGTTTGTTTTTTACAGCCACTCTTATGTGCCGACAGACAAGACCAAGTTTACCCTGATCTTAAACACCAGGAAATTTTAAGGCAAAACCTTGAGCCATTCAGTTAGCTAATGTGAATTAATTCTTGTGTTTACATATATAAAAACGGTTCTGTGAAATGTGCAAATGCTACGACTTAATGCAGCTTTATCTATTCAGCTGATATCCATCCACTGGTGGCCACTCACTGAACAAACAACACTGAGCAAACAAAAACAAAAACCAGTCTTGCAGTCTTTTTCATACACAACTGCACAGCTCCAACTGAAAGGGTTCTTTTTGATCAATTTTTAATTCCATAGCACTGTACAGTCATTTTGAGGGCAGGCTTATTAAAAAGGGGAGGGGGGAGGGACGTTTTGCAAGCCAAGCTCTAAAAATAGCCTAGCTTGTATTAGAGCTGGGCGATATGAGATTTTTTCATATCACGATATGTTTTTTTCATTTCAGGCGATAACGATATCTATCACGATATAAGCCAAATAACTATATTTGTAAGATTTAAATGTGCCGTTGCTCACAAGTAAAATGTGAAATAATCAGCAGCTTGTTTTTATTTAAATATTTATTTCCCATAATAAGTTCAACAGGGTAGATGTACTTAAGGAACATGAGACTTTTTCAGATAAATAAAGGCAAATATTGCAAACTACACAAAAGGCAGCCGCTAAAGCGTTTAAGTTTCAAAATAGAACAAACAAAACAGACTAAATTGTCAATTCCACTTAGAAACAAAATATTAATTCTAAAAATAAATCTTAGTTTGTTTTACAGAAGAACAGACAAAACTGACTAACTTTTGTCAATATCAAATAAACTGAGAACTAAAAGGAAATTCTCAATCTCTCCTTGTTGTATAGCTTAGCTTTTCAAACAGTTTTAACAGTTACTTTAGTCTGACAAAAGCCGAATGACGAATTAGCGCTTCCAGTCAGAGACTGAGGCTACGTCCACACGTACACGGGTATTTTTGAAAACGGAGATTTTCCGTTTTTGTTTTAAAAAATAATCCCGTCCACACATAAAGGCAGAAATGAAGGAAAACGCTGCTATGAACATGCCAAAGCAGCAGGTGGCGCTAGATTCCTAACCGTGCAGAAATGTTGGCCAATCAGAAGTCTAGAAGCCTCGGTGGGAAAAAGTAAACAAAGCTGGGGCACAGAAGCAGAACCGAGTCGTATGTGTGGAGGGACAGTAACTTTGTGTATATGTAAGCATTTAAACACTGCAGAGAGTAGAATTAACAGTAACAGTATTGTAGAAATTCATTTCACCGAAACAATAACGTGGCGCACAGTGTGACGCATGCACCAGTTTATTGTATTTCCAGACTTGCTTTCGGCACAATTTACAGTGCACGCTACTCTGTTTTTTGTCAGACTTGAAATAGCCGAAATACCTTCACACTACGGAACTTCTTTGGCTCTTCCGTTCGACAATCTCTCCGGCATTGGAACCATCATCTGTTTTCTCTTCGGTCACGCTCGGTTGATTTTTCTAGTCGGCACACTCATTTCCTCCATTACGCGCTGGCTCCATTACCCGCTGGCTGCTTCCCAAACAAACACACGTGCGGCTTGGCACTTGTGCTGTACGTAACAAGTCACGCGACGTGATGCTGCGGCTGTGATTGGTTCGGCTCTGCGCTACTTAATTTGGATTGGCTGACCTTCTTTTTTTTTTTTTTTCTTTTTTCTTGAGGACAAGAGCGGCGAGGTCTATCGCGATAGCTTAATTTCTCTATCGAGTCAAAGTTATATCGCGATACATATCGTTATCGTTCTATCGCCCAGCTCTAGCTTGTATGTACATATGTAAGGGCATGTGTGTTTGCAATGTGACTGAGCCCTGTCTCTGTGTGACTAGACAACATTCTGGTTGCTGTTGTTTAACTGGTCATCAACTCTTTCTAAGTGCATGCTGAGTGTCTCCAGTTTGTGAGGTGGTTCTGCATTTGTGGCAGACACACACAGCCTCCCATCTGAGAACTTAAAACCTTTTGTTCCTCGAGGAACTGTGTCTAGACCTGCTCTCTGTTCTCTGACTGTAATCTGTTGCCATCATAGCAATAGCTCAGCTGCAATTTGGTGTGTTTGCATGTGTCGTTATGGCTGTCCCTGTGTATGTCGAGCGAGTGGGAGGAGAGGGGGATGGCGCTGAGAGGAAGAGAGGGGAGGAAAGAGAGAGAATAGGCATTTATGAGCCTTGCTCGCCCAATGCAGCAGCTGAGCTGCCGTCCCTGCTTCTCGTGATGTGTGGCAAGAGCAAGACATGCTGTGAATATCAAATTTCGTCAGAGCTGAGAAAAGGAGGGCAAGCAGCGCTTGGAAATCACTCCAGTTGTCTGGCGAGAGATTGCTGCCCTCTGATAACCGAGCTGCTCTGGACACACGCAAACAGCATCCTCTAGCACCGTGGCAACCACTGGGCTCTAGCCAGTTCTCCCCAGACTCATTATGAAATCTGTAGCATCTCTCTGCAGTTCTCGCTGTAATCCGACTGTTTATAGGATTTCTCCCATTTCCCTGAAATGGAGTCTCATTTTGATTTCTTTTCATATTTTATTGTTTTGTTAAACTCGTCATATCCAGCTGCAACATTTTTATTATTAGTCTATTAAAGTAGCTTTGCATGTTTAAAACCATTCAAAATAGTCAAAATTGATCATATACTACGACTTGGTGCAGCCCTCAATTCATCCGCTGTCTGAATTTTTCTTTTTCTTCAGTAATCAATACATTTTTCACCCTATTCATTACACTGGATATAAATGAGTGAGGTTTAAGGGCAGGCAGTGCTTGGAAATCATTTCAGTTGTCTGGTTTGAGATTGCTGCCCTTTGATAAGTGAGCCTCTCTGGACACACACAGGGGTTGTGCAGCTGCAGTGTTCAGCTGCATAAGCTGACCACAGCCCAAATAAGATTAACAGCAAGAATGTTAGAAGAGAGACACGGCATTTTAAGAAACCTGCACTGAAGTCTTTGGTCGAACTCCACAACAGCAAAGATGGTGAAAGGCATATAATTTAAACGGGGAAAAAAGCCTGCATGAGTCAGCAGATGTTTCTGAAACTGTTGGTTTTTATTTTTAAATGAGATTTGACCTGCAGTTCTGTGCATGAGTTTTGGTAATGGACGTTTCGAAACGATTGTCCAAATAAGGCTATGTTCACACTGCAGGTTTTAATGCTCAATTCCGATTTTTTTGATCAAATCCGATTTTTTTTTTTTTTTTTTTTTTTTTTTTTTTGTCTGGTTTTTCACACTACAAATAAAATGTGACAGCAAACGCCCGTGCTTTAACAATGGCCACCATGCTTTCTCGTTTGTCTTCTCCGGCGCAGATAATTGGCGTCTGTCTTGTGTCAGTGACGTAAAAGACTGATTCAATGACCATTCTAACAGCAGTCGCTTTCTAAAACATCAGATATGTATCGGATTCAGCACCACATATGAAAGTGACTTAGGTCGGATTTGAAAATATCAAACTGTCATACCATGATTGGATATGGGTCGCATAGGGTCAAAAAAGTCGGATTTAATGCGCTTTCGCCTGCAGTGTGAACGTAGCCAAAGTGCCTGACATGACTTCTGCTGAATAACAAGACTTGTTTCTAGAACAACACTTTGCCGTTTTACGTTTACGTGTTTAGAAGGTAGGTGGCGATGTAGTCTAAAGTCCCAAAATATACTGAATGAGATCTCTAAATGTTCTCGATCCTAATTAGTTCAACCTTTTGTGGAAAGCAAAAAGTGACACACTGGTTTAGGAGGAATCACATTCTTTTGGGCTGTCAGTAGGAAGAGAGACTGCTGTGCAGCGTTCAGAAGCCTTCTTGTCACCATAAAGCCATTTCCTCACAGTTACTACAGGTCTGAACTTTTCTAAACGTCACCTGGTGGAGTTCTATGTGAGAATGCACATAGAACTCCAGTGAGTGAGTGAGTGAAAGAGTGAAAGAGTGAAAGAAAGAAAGAAAGAAAGAAAAAAAAAAAAAATCTTTCCATGTGTGTCCTGATAGCTGCAGGCGCTCTGAGGATTTCCCCTCCACTTGTCATGGTTCCTGACTCTCTGTCGTCCTCTTGCTCTCCTCCTCCTCCCTCTACTGCTGCCCCTTACATTCTTTTGTTTTCCTCGATGTGCTCTCCTAATTTCGAGGGTTTTCACTCTCTGCCTGAATCACATCAGCGTTTCCTCTCATTTCTGCCCGCTGTCCTTCCCACCTCCTCTCTCTCTGCTCTCAGATTGTCCTGGAGTGGCGCTGAGGGAGAGCCGCTTCACCTCACACACGGAGGCAGTGTTTACAACCAGAGCAAGTTTGGCCTTTTCTCTCACCCTGTCAACTCTCCCATCCCCTTTCCATTGTCCTCCGGAACTCAAACCTTCACACACACAACTTTAAATCTCACTCTCCCTTCAACAGCCACCTCCTCTTTTCATCTCGTTGCCTCACACGCTTGCTTGAGCATAAAGTGGTGGAGATCTAAATTGGCAGGAGCTAATTGAGAGGGGTCAGTGGGCTTTACTTGGACTTCATGCTTTACGTAAAGAAACCCAAAACAAAAAGCAAGAGTCAAATACAAAATATGTATCAGTAATCAACATCACATGTCTAGTTAAGACTACAGAACAGACGAATAAAAGTTTTTCTTGTAGTTTTTGCACCTCTCATTGTGGAAGTGGGGTGTGGGGTAGCTGCTTTGACAGGGAACATGAGTGGAAAAATAAATATAAATTCTCTGCTCTATGATTGATTGTGTGCAGTGAAGCCAGGTTTTAATTGGATTTCAATTCTCCTCTGTTGCATAACTTTTTTTTCTTTATTAAGCATTGCATGCTGGTGCAGCCTAATTGCACTATACTGCTCCTACATTTTCACCCCCTCCTCCTCTTCCTCCTCTTGTTTTGCTCCAGGAGTCAGGGCTCCCTGATCCCAGCACAGCCCTCCCCCAGGGCTGTGCTTTCTCCTACATGGCCTACGCTCATGCTCCCCATATTTATGCACAGTGCTCTCGCCAAAGAGATCTGCTTTTTCCCCTCCTCCCTTTCTCTCTGTTTTGAGGAGGAGTTCAGCTGAGGATATGTGGGAATAAAGTGTCCTAGTTCACAGGGTTCTTCCTGTAAACTCTCAGCCTGCTAATTACTCTCCCACTGGATGGACTGCTCTTTTCTCTTTGCACCCCCCTTTCTGATTACTCTTTTTTTTTTTTTTTTTTTTTTTTTTTTTCTTCTTCTGACTCTCACTTTTACTCTCTTTGCACTGTTTTTCTCTCTGTCTCTTGTCTGTTTCTGTCCACACTCTAGTTTTTCTTTGGCCTCTCTCGGCCCTCCGGCTGTATCCATATTAGTTCTAAAAGTTTCAAGTGGTTTTCTAAAATGTTTGTAAATTTTTGTATCAGACATTTCACCTGCTCATGGCAGTTTCTGATAATTTATGACATGCTTGTTGTTTATTTTGTTGGTATTATTTGCTTTAATTTCTTAATAACAGTGGATCCTTACCAGATGTATGTCAGCTGTCATAAATGGAATTGATTTTTATCAATTGCTCTGACAGTAAGCTCCATAAGAGCCACAAGAAAAGCATCTCTCTGCACATTGTTCTCTGCGATGGACCTCCTCTCTACATTGATTGTTACTGATTCATGTCTTCGCTGCCCTTCCTCTGACTCAGGTGACTAGAGACATGCAGGCTGTGAACTCTTTGACGTGAACTGATCCCCCCCCCCCCCCCCCCCCCCCGTCTTTTTCTTTTATCCCAGGAAAGTTGACTGAGCACTAGGGCTGTGTTACGGCTCTAGCCGCCTAGACCCCTCAGGGGAACGTAACAAGCTGCCACAAACGATTATTTTGATAGTCGACTAGTCATCGATTATTTTTGCGATTAGTCGACTATTCAGATCATGCATCCATTGGATGTAAAATGTACAGCTTATTGCACCAGCATGCATCTGCTCTTATATAACTATCATTAGCTTACAGCTTTAAGTGTTCACGGTATGTGCTAACTAAAAATAAAGCCAAGATGGTGAAGTTTAATAAACTCCTTGATATCTAAAATATAACGGGACACCGGAGTATATTCTCGAGCATCTCACACTTCTGATAATGACTTGTCTGCTTGATGTTTATTCAGCTGTGTAAAAACTAGAGATGGCACGATTCCACTTTTTTATGTCCGATACCGATATCATAAATCTGGATATCTGCCGATACAAATCCGATATAGTGTGTTTCTTAATTAATAAAACTGTTTTTTTAATGTCTTGCTGCATTTTGTATAAGTTCATACTCAAGTTTAAATAAACAACAACACTAAAGCTATTCTGTTTTAAAAAAATAAATAAAAATACACTGCACCCAAAATATTTCATAGTTCAGCAACACTGATCAATCTAATAAACTTAAACCTACACCATCCTCCCTATTCTGGTATTTTAAAGAGTACTTAGCAGAAATATTAAGCAACCTAACTAATAGGGTTGCAAACTCCCAGCAAAAAAAAAAATAAAAAAAAAAAATAGGGAACCACCCTCCACCTCATGATGCTTGATCAACGTAATCAACTTTAATTTGATGCAGTGTGAAAAAAACACACAGAAAAAAAATATTTTTCTACAATAATTAAATAGATTCAACATCTTTCTTCAACAGAATTGCAGACTGCACAGATGGTATCTTTCCAAAGGAAAAAGTACTATAGCTTACTAGGGTATATTGGACTTAATAGTTACTATATACAGTAATGGAATTCTATACATTTTACATCAGATTAAAACTTTGGGTGTAAGATTCAGATAATTATTTATTAAAAGCTTTTATTTATTAGACATTTTAAATGAGAATAAGAAAGAAAAGTATGTCTTTGTGCCCCCTTTTCCCTGTTAATGCCCTATTGGCCCCCCTGGCTAAACTTTGCTAGATCCGCCCCTGCACAGTTACCAGCCGTCAGCTACGTAGAAAAGGATCCTGGTGTAGAAAGTAATATTAAATAAATTCTAACAACAGCTTATCAAGCCTAAACGTGCTGCTGTTGTTCAGCTGCTGGTTTCCTCTTTCTGGCGCGAAGTGGGCAAAAAACAAAGAAGAGAGACGGACTCGCGACAGAAAAGCCGATCAGCTGATCATTAAGCATTTTCACGACTGAAGTACCAGCACGAGAGAGAGGGAGAGAGAGAGAAGAGGCAGTCGCTCCATATATCGATTGTTAAGCTTAACATGGGAATGCTTTACAAACATTCAGAGATGAACTTACACACTTGCTTTACTTCTCTCTGGGATAACTTCCTCGAAGATGAAATGCCGGATTGGTAGCGAGGCTACAAATGCACACAGCCGCTCTATCACGTGAGGCATACTGCTCCGAGTGCTACGGTTATGAGCCGAGTTACGCCGTGTCGCAAGTTTTGTGAGGTGCTTTTTTTTTTATATTTAATGGATCGATTACATTTTTTATTTCTCTCCGATATCCGATCCAGTAATTTACGCCAGTATCGGACCGATACCGATACGTAATATCGGATCAGTCCATCTCTAGTAAAAACTATAACTTTAATCTCAGCCAAACCGATTTACTCAGGAACAAATAAAATACTAAAAAAGCCAAACAATAACATTTGTAAGTTATCTAAGTGACTTATATATGTTTAACCTGAGCAGTGACAGACAGCGGTGGGTTTGAAAATGATTTGCCGGGAGTCCGATGTTCTCACGGGCTCTAGTGAACCTTGCCCCTGGCTAGCTATCGAGCTAGTGGGTAACAGACGTCTCTGAAAACGTCGGAGCGCTTTTGAAAATATGTGGTGTCTTGATAAACTGAGCAGATATTTCAGGTTTATACAGTTACGTTCTCGCCTGAAAATATGTTAAACGTTTATTTTGTGACCCAGAAAGAATAATAAGAGTAATATTAAAACTAACTAGCTGCCGCCATTGTTGTAAACTGAGCTGGGCTGCGCTAAGAATTCTGGGACACAGCTTCTTCTTCTTCGGGGTTTAACGGCAGCTGGCATCCTTGTACTTGCAGTGCTGCCATCTTCTGTTTCAGTCCGTTATTACACTCTTAAATCCTACTACTTATTCCTGCGTCTTTTGTGATCTTACAAAGCTTCAAACGACGCGTCGACTATTAAATCAGTCGTCAACGATTTTGATAGTTGACATAATCGTGACTAGTCGACTAATCGTGGCATCCCTACTGAGCACACACGCTCTTTCTTAGGACTGAACTTCATTACTCGTTTTGCTTGTACTTTGCTGGTACCAGACTGAGTGCTGCAAAGCCACAGATTTTTTTTTTTTTGTTAGATTTTGTGACAGCAAAACATAAGTGCACTGCTATTAGTGTAAGAGCCTGTGGAATATTTCTGTGAAACATAATTCCAGGAAGTTAAGGATTTTCAGATGGCACAGATAGAGATTGTGGCAACATTTGGAAAGTTCATCTGAAAACCTGATCTGAGATGATATTTTTCTTTTTTAGCATCAACATGTATCAGCTGTGAACTGCAGTGAGTCAAGGTAGCCTCAAGCACGGGAGGAATGGCTAGTGTGCTGACCCATAGCCACAGTTTCAAACTGTCATGTCTGTTTTGATATCAGCCTGCGTCCTTTTATTAGACCGCGCTGTGCTTCTCATGCAGGTCATGTCTCACTCGCCGCATACATACTCTTCCCATAGATTAATGTGAATGATGCACTTTGGCTGTCAAAGATCGCTGTCACAGAGTAAAAACCCATCTCAATGCACCAAACACATTTTCATGTATCTGTCCCAGTCCCATGCCTCAGCCAAGCCACGGCATGTGTCGGTTTGTGTACTGACCTCACAGGTAGTACACAATAAATACACACACTCACACACTATGCCCTCACCGGGACAGAAAGTGGGACGGCTTCTGTCAACCTTCAGCAAGCTGACCAATTTAAACATGTCACACTGATGGTGTATCCCACAAGTTTACTGTATCCGGCCTTTAAGTGATGACGTGATAAATCCTGCTTCCGGGCCCAAACTACTCGTTTAATAAGGCTTTTTTGTTTTTTGTATCTTACATGCTTTGTATCTTGTTCTATTTAATCTCAACAAGCCCCTAAAAACAGTCAGTGATCACTGTCGGCCTCTCTCGGTTTTTATTACCGCTAATCATTTTAAAGCTCAGTTTTTAAAACCTTACGATGTAATTCCAGCCCAGGCCATGCAGCAGTATATTAATAACTAACCTCGTATTGTGGATGGATTATCTCAGTTATTCTCCCGACTGAAGTTTGGTCTGTTTACAGTATCCTGCCATACGATTGGATTTGTCCCGAACCTTCGGGAACCCTTGCGTTAACTTTTATTGAATGGAAAAAAAGTTAGCGTTCATCCAGCTTCACTGTTAATATTATGCTAACATAGCTGTGTCGCTAGTGATCACGTAGCACATCATTACATAACAGTTAGCCAAACTTCAGTAACCCTACAAATGTCACTGCTGTTTACTTTCCTGTCTTCATTTATGGAAATGGCAGTAGAGCTGTACGTCTTAATTTGTTTTGGAAATCTCTGTCAGAACATGCTATATTATATTTAGATGGAATCTAGCGAGCTAACTTCCTGCTAACGTCTAACTCCGTTAAATTTCATAAATTCGTTTTTCATAGATGCCTGGGTGGTAAACTTAATTGTTACACCTGGTAGAGCAGCAACGCTGATCATTTTATTACAGGTGAAAGGATTTAGACAGTTTTTAACTCTCAGTGATGCCGCAGTGATTGTGTGACTTGGGGACCTGCAGCGGAGTTTGGGCCCAGTCACGGCTAATGATGTCAGACTTAAAGACCGGATTGAACTACAGCTGGGCAACTCTGCAATCAAGTGAACTAGTTCCTTTTTATACATATAAAAAACAGATTTGAACACATACAGGCATAGAGGAGAAAAGTAGTAATCACCTAATTAGACTTCACTTCACCTTCAGGATTGTGGGGTAGGCGTTCAGTACTGTTATGCACACTTGTTTAGAGCTTGACATAAATTGGGCATTCAGTCTTTGTCTACTTTGATGGGGATTTCATTCACAGTCCCTGTATGCTACACATTATGGCTGTTTAAAGATTGCACATTTTGACTTTATTGCCAGAAGAGAAGCCCATCATTCTCCTGTTTTTTGTGGCATTGTTCAAGTTGTCCATCCTGCTTTTGATCCATCTGTTACCCAGTCCAAATCTGTGGAGTCTGCTGCCTCCATCTGCTCTGTTTTCACCAGCCAGGCCAGGCACACAGGAATCATATCATAAATGAATGACAGGAAGGCCGGTCTGGGCAATCTGATCATATGTGGGCCAACAATTTCCTTGTTCATATTTGTAAAGATCAGTGTAGCCTTGTTTTGTCTGCTTCACGAAGGTCTTGCATGAAGCACCTTCCAAGTCACCATCTGGTAAGACTCAACCTGTCTGCTCAGATGACCAGCTCTGGTGTGCCGTCTGTCTGCTCGGCTTGGCTCAAATTGAGGCATCTGCATCCGTCTTCCAGCAGAGTGATGGGGACATGCTGCTTACAAAGTGGTCATTAAAGAGAAATACAAAGCCGAATCTGCTTTCAGTCACGAAACTGGGATCCAGGAATAATGGATTGGATGGTGTTCACCTGCTTCACCGTCATAAATACATTTGACTACATTTGGGAAATGAGATGCACTAAAATTGGGGTTAAGTTTAAAATGACACTGATTTTACTCAGGTTTTTCTGCAGTTTCAGGTCCAAACTAAGATGGGCAGTGAGTCATGAATAGTTCACAGCATAAATCCTATTGCCACTTTTTCAGCTCTGTAAGCAGGCCTTACACAGCTTGTTCGGGACTAACCAGGCCAGCAAGTCCTCTCTCCTCTAACCCTGGCTTGTTGCTCAGGCATACAGCCATGACAGTCCTGGCTGTACAGCAGCGGGGGAGGGCCTGCTTATTTGTCCCGTTAATAAAGCCCAGACACAGCCAAAGAGGGAGCCTCACCCAGCCAGCTGGACGATCTCTTAGCAGCACTCCAGACTACAACATAAATTGTTTGAGAGATACTTTGTTAGTAAGTTATAATTGTGCAGCTGTAGTATAAGGAAATTACTCTTATTTGCGCCAACATAAAAAAAATGTCCATTGTTCTTTTTTTTTTTTTTTTTTTTTTTTTTTTTTAATCCACTAAATATTGACTTGATAAAAACACTAAAGTGGCCAGTTGAAGCCTTCAATGTGAACCTGGAATAGAGAGTGCGTGGATCTTTACAGACTGGTGTTTTTGCATTCTCCCAGAGAACAATGCAGTGAGATGTCATTGTTTTATCAGGCTCTGTTAAGTCTGAGTGGATTCAGAGTCAGTAGAGTTTGTTCTGACTGAATAGTGATACAGAATGAAGGAGTGATTGATACTCCCCCCTCAAAGGTTCATGTGCAAAATTGATGAGTTACAGATGAAGAAAAGTAAGGGGCCCGGCTTTTGTGCCTGGTCTGTTCTGATGTATATTCTGATCTGCAATGTCAATGAAAACTTGATGTTTAGCTTTTAATTGATGTACAGCAAACATCAGTTCAGTGTGTAAAGAGAGAGAAAGTGCGAGGGAGTTGTTAAGTCTTACCACCAACAGGTAACTGCCATTGCATTTTTAAAATCAGAATAATTATATAGAATAATAGGTAGATGGTGCTCATCAGCCTGAAAGTCCAAGGGAAGTATCTGGAACTGGAGTCCCAAACACTTAGTCTCATCTGGTACCAGACTATACTGGTCAGTGCTGTAATGTTGGGTCCACTTGGGCTACAGTTGTTTGTCCATATGAGCTCACCCTTATTCACTTCCTAGAGAGGACAATCCAGCTAACCCAATAAGGATGTCGGCCTTCCTCACTGACTTAACACCAAACACACTGTAGCCATCGCACCAGGCAAAATGGTTGATGCTGTTACAGCCTCATCTCAGCTCCAAATGACAATTTTAGTTGCCGTGTAGCATGCAGCATCAGTTGCTGCAGTTATAATAACAGATGCACATCATCTTCAAAAGTCACCACACACAGGTTAAAGATGATGGATTTGCTGTGTTCACTATTTGTATAGCTACTCGTTTCCTGTCAACGCTACCATTTTGGATTCCTCCTGTTTGTGTTTTAACCAGTGTTTTCACGATAGCAGTTGACTGATCTCTTTTTGCCACAAAAGCAGAACATCTACACTGTGAAGAGCATCATTTCATCTCCTCCTTGGAATAATCCTGCCAAGTTTTTTAGAATTTGCCCCTTGGCTACATGATGCTTTTCACTCCCACTTTGGCAATTCCACAACCATAATTAGTAGTGAAATTAGAGTAGCGTGTACTTTCTTCCGACCACTTGAATTAAGTACGTGAATGGCCACCCACTGGGCACCTCATTTGGTTTTAGAGGAGTAACTGTAAAGTATTGAGCTTGCGTGGGACTACACATTTTTTTTGTATGCATGATTTTAAAGTATCCCTTATGCATTATCTGTTTGCTGTTAAACTCTGTAATTCATCAAGCATGTGGGAAATGTCCTTCTTCAGTCCTGCACCAAATTCTTGTATTTACTATCCAACACTGTATCACTGCTGCAGCCCAAGCTTGCCATTGTACAGCATTTTTTTTTCTACATTATTTCTTGTCTTTAAAAAAACAACAATGGCTCTTGCCTCATTTGTGGTATTTTTCGTAATGAAGAAGATTGTGGGGTAGGGCTGGGCGATATATCAAAAATTTACCGTTACCGAAATTTATGACTCTCATCGACGTCATTTTGCCCATGTCGGTAAATTCGGTATTTTAAAAAAAAGAAAAGGCATGTGCAGGTTGGCGATGTTCATGTCCCTTTAAGACGCTGTGCTACGTTACAGACTTGACGGGGTGGAGTCACATGACTCTACTACCTGTTAAGCTGGGCAGACACTGTGCGATTTTTTTCAGTCGCGCGATTCAGCTCCTGCTCAAACTGTACGGTTGACTCGCAGGGGTTAGAAGTTCATAGGTCACGATGCAGGGTCTCACACTATACGGCCCGATGCTCTGATACGACCTGAGTGCTCACACTGTGCGTCCATAAAATGAAGGTTATAACAGAAATTCTGTCGCTCGCTCTCCCTCTCTGTCTTTCACTCACACAGACACGCACACCACCACCATCAACTTTGCTAAATTGCTAATGAAAAACATTGATCAGGCAGCTGTGATGGAGCAGCAGTGTAGATCCAACTATTTTCACGGTTGTTGTGGTCATGATCATTTTGTTAGGCCACATCGAAAAGGCTCGGATGAGCTTTCCAAAGTTCTACAAGTTGTGCCTCCGTCGCTTGTGTCCAGATCACACGCTGCACTGTCGTGCTGCGCCGTCTTTTTCGCTGACATTTGTGTTTGCGCGTGCGCAGTGTGACAAACTGCGGTGACACCCTCACGACGGTCGTGAATCCTCGCGACCAAGCGATTGATGATCGGGAGCTCGTCGTGAGGTGTCAATCGCTTCTCGTTACCCCACGTATACTATACGATGCATGACGCACGATGAAGGCCAAAATCGGGCCGATCGCCAAAACGGTCGCACGACTCAAAAATCTGCTCAAAATGGGCCAAAAATCGCACAGTGTAAGCCCAGCATAACAAGACGAGACACGGGTGAACAAATGGAGGACGATTTAAATGTTGAAGCAGCAGCGACGGAGGTAGAGCTGGTGGAGGAGGAAACGTTTTTTTTTTTTTTTTTGGCACTTGGGGTGGTTATCGTCCATTTATCGTTATCGAGGTTAACTGCTCAATTTATCGTGATATTGATTTTAGGCCATATCGCCCAGCCCTATTGTGGGGTGTTTTTTGTGTGTGTCCCGTTTGGATCTTTAGCCATCAGAATTGTTGTCTTAAGGCCAAGAAAGATGCCAAGCGGATTTATTTTACCAAGTGGATCATCATGGCCTTGGTCCATTTGATTGACCTTTATTATAATTATGAATTTAGTTTATTTTCGGTTGCTGCAAACGGGACAGACATGACTGGGGGATAGGACAGGGAGAAAGAAAGAGAGGGAGAGAAAGAAAACCAAAGGGGAGAAGAGACGGTGAGAAAGGGGAAAGAAAGAAAAACAAACAAAACACCTGGATCACCTGTATGGAGAAAAAAAAACAGAAGAGAAAGCAAAAAAAAAAAAAAAAAAAAGAGCAATATAATAAAAAACAGCACCATCACAATAAACTAGCTAGCAGTAGATAACAGTAAGAGGAAGATTGTGTTAACATAATGTGTCTAAGTGGGAATGAATCTCTGACATTGATTACTTGTGGGTTTTTTTGTTCTTTTAAGCATTATTGTGTTTGTGCAAGTGCATTGTTGAGCCAGCACTCTTTGATGTTCAGCTTTTAATTGATGTTGCATGTGGCACAAGTACCATTCAAAAGTCTGTATTGTGCACTTATAGCATTTCCTCTAAAAGTCTTGTAATGAAAACTGGATGTGGAGAGTTTAAAAGCCTCCAGTGTTCATCTTTACTTCCGTTAATTGCAAACACTAACACAGTTGCTGAAGAGACTATGAAGAAAAACTTTTAAAAATAGAGTCACTTATGTGTATTCTTAATACCGCATCTGTTTTATTATACCCAACTAATTTATCGACTGGCCAATATTATAGTCTGATATTGGCTATTTGCTAATGTTTAGGCATTTGTAATTTCGGAGGTTGCATCTTCAACATCAATGAGATGGAAAAAAAAGTAGTCGAAATTAGGGCTGGGTGATATGAGGAATATCTAATGTCGCAATATGTTTTTGCTATATTGCGATACAATATATATCACAAAATGTCTTGAGCCTTAGCATCTCCGGTACTGGGGGCAAACGGGGTGAGCTGCAGTTTAAGCCTCTGTGAGTTTATGTAAATATCGGCATGTGTGGTATCCACAGAAACCTCAGCTAAAAGCACATATAAACCATTTCTACAACCACCAAACAGCAAAAACGACAAACAATTAAATAGCAGTTACATAATTTTGCCAAATGTGCCTAAACACAACCAACGAAGCCACAAACTCACTCAACTTCATGGAACCAAGCAAACGGCTAAAACTGCAAGTGTTGTCACGCTCTGACCGAAGTTTACTGAACCAGCTGCAAAGAAACCATAAATGTGCTTCACGTTCAATAAACAATAACATGGAATTACTGTGCCGTTTTTCTGTTTCTCTCGCCAGTAGGCGTTGTAGCTCGTATCACAGCTGGTTTATTTAACGTTTTTTTGTGTGTGTGTGTGTGGGAAGATGTTGACATGTGGAGTTTAAGAAAGTCTTTATTTTGCAGTGGATGACTTTTAAGCTGATGGACTAATTTCGTGGTACTGCTACCTTTAGTGGCAATAGTTTTATGGCATGTTTTGCAAATTACCAGATTTTGTTCAACATCCTCCTTGTGAAATCCAAACGATGGCGCCATATTTTTCCTTATCTGGTAGCAGATAAACACGCGTGATCAGCGCAGAAGGTTTTCTGGTTCAGAGGGTGGATTAATTATGCATTCGCAAAATACCAAAACCACTCAGAGTGAATCACATGCAGACAGCTTAATATTTCCATGGCAGCCTCAGTGGTTAGCCATTTTAACAATCGTATGTGGGGAAAAAAAACTTAGCCGATTTATGGGAGTAGTGACATTTTTTTAATCACCAAATATCGGTATCAGTCTTAGAAATCCTATATCCAGTATGTCTGAACCATACTGGATATGAAATGTGTCACTTCAAATGTAGGCAGAACTAATGTTATATCTTATTCCAAAACATACAAAATACCATCAGTACGAATACAAAAAGTCTTGGTATCAGTACGCAACATCAGCCGTGGTCGCAGTGCAGATAAAATCCCAACATTTCCGATCCTTGCTGTACTATAAGTATTTGTTTAGTATGTGGCAAACTGTTTTGACTCAGCATCGACTCCTGTGTTAAATTTCTTGATATGTGTGTCTCTTTGTTACTTAATGAAGATAAGATAAAAAGGAAACATTGTAATCGATAAACCACATCCCTTTGACAGATCTTTTCAGTGTGCGGCCGTTCTTTGTTCTTGGCAGTTGTCTTCATTTACCTTTCCAGTGTGTTTCTAGAAAGAGCCTACATTAAACTATAGAAAGAGTTTGAAACACATCAACATGTTTGCATATTTTGCCAAGTACTGTGTTGCTTTGGAGGTTTTTGAAGTTTTTTTGTTTGTTTGCTTTTAGATACTAAATAATGATCAGAGGCTTACAAGCAAATCTTGTTTTCAGACATGCCTGGCCTTATTTGTGTACTCAGGAGTTTTAACACACAGTTTTAACACAAAAAATATGACATTTTTTATATCATGTGAAAGTTTATATTGGGGAATTATCGGGGACATGGCGCTGCTGCTCATCTGTGTAATACATCCCCTCTGTTCTCTCCAGGAGTTAATTTAAGGAGCACAAGATTGCGAATGAATCTATTAGAAAGGCTGTGATTTAGCAGGTCGTCACCCTCCTCTGTTCACTCCCCTTCCTCTTATTGCTCTCCTCCTACACACACACCCCTAGCATCAAGCTACACTGTGTGGCTGTGTGCATATTTGACTGATATTTCACTATTCCTCAGTGAATTTACACAAAGGCTTATTTAAAGCATCGCAGTATAGGTGCTGTGCTCCACTAATG
This sequence comes from Copadichromis virginalis, assembly GCF_057382275.1. NCBI lineage: Eukaryota > Metazoa > Chordata > Actinopteri > Cichliformes > Cichlidae > Copadichromis > Copadichromis virginalis. The sequence continues at coordinate 30,235,019 of NC_140632.1, read as the reverse complement.
TTTCCTGGAATCAATTCAGAATGACCCCCAACATCATACAGGGGCATAACTACACTTAATGACAGCTGTTAATTGATTAGAACAATGGCAGTGACCATGAAAGTTGGTGTCAGGGCTAGGGATGGGTATCGTTTAGGTTTTATCCGATACCGGTGCCAAACTCGTACTTTTGAAACGGTGCCGGTGCTTAAATGGTGTTTAAGCGGTGCTTGAACCGGCGCTTAAAGAATGGAAAACACAAACTTTGTCCTAAAACCTCTCATGTTTGGCTGTTTTTCTTGTAAAAAGATAACAATGTTAGCCTTTTTTGCAGCTATAGGGCATATATGGTATCACTCTATCACACAAGAAGACAGCCGCATGTAACTACGACGGTGTTTGCTAGTTCACCTTACATGCATTAATGTAATAACGTGGTTAGCCTACTCAACATAAATTACACACGAACAACATTAAGCTACTCACGCAGAGAAGAACAGCTGCTGCTGCCGTCATCATGCGTCATCATTTCTGCTGCACTGGCAGGGCTAGGGGCCAGGACTCTACTCTCCGAGTTCTTGGGGGATGTTGCTAACTCTGGGTCCGATAACAGGCACCACACCCGCAGTAGATGTGCTCGGTGCTTGGTCTTGCAGCAAGCTATAAAATACGGTGCATTTCTCGGCTTAAAAAAGCGCTATGCGTTGCCAGGTGTTTCATCAGATTCGAGGTGTTACCTCCTTTGCACAGTATCACCTTAAAGCACTTGTTGCAGGCTGCTGAGTTTGCATCTTTTGCTGTGAAGTACAGCCAGACTTTTGAGCGCTCCGTCTTGGGCGTTTTTAATCTGTAGCTCTGCTCTAAAAGAATGTACGTACCTGGGTGGGTCCGCCTACTATCCTTGGAAAGGTAAAATAATTGGCTAGAATCCAAAGTGTATGACATCTCAAGAAAAAAAATGTGCGCTGCTTTTCGGTCTGGTTACTACCGTTTATGTCAGAACCGGTACCAGTACCCATCCCTAGTCAGGGCTGCTATGCTGACTAAGAAGTCATTGTTTGGCTATGTTTGTCATGCATAGTGGCTATTTCTGTGTTGAACTAAATATATTTATTCATTTTGTGGGGGTAAGGCACAAACAATCTAATATTGTAGAAGAATTTATGTGTGGGTGTAGAGGCTGTTTGTGTTTTTCTGATATTTCCAGCATATGAGAAAGGAAAGTTCCTGGAAAAAAAACATATTGGGTTGACAAATATATGTTTTGATGTAGCTATGGTATAGGTAGTCACTGTAGTTACAGGTACAGGCAGTCTGTCTTTCTTACTGTTATGTCTATATGTATTGCAACCTATACTGTTTTTGTTTTTATTTTAAACATTGCAAATGGACCCCAATTGACAATAAAATGTACAATTAAGTGGAAAAACCTGAATGTACAAGAGATATTAAAACACAAACAAAAGTACCTTTTTGGGGTAGATGCCAATACATGCATTTTTGCTTGATAAGGAATCTCTAGATTTAGCATGTCTGACATAATTTGAAAAGTTTTCCAATATTGTTGAAATAGTGCTGTTTCCCCTCCAAACACTTGATACATGTGTCACAAATATCAGGAGACCATCAGTTAAACTTGGTTGGGGTGATATAGGTCCTCATCACCGTTTGTATTTTAACATCTTCATTATTGTATGGATTGATTGTTTTTGTTTTGGGACTTTTAGGCATGCCTTTCCTCACTTCTTTTCATCTGTATTTGCTTGAACATCCTTTCTCTGTGCTTCTAACATGTCAATAGTGGATTTGCTCTCATGCAACAGCAATGCTGTATAAACTAAAGAAATCTAAATTTCCTTATCAACAATAAGGTTTTCAAGGTGGGATAGTGATAGCTCAGATATTAGATGCTATACGTCTGTATTTTAAGAATTTGACATTTTTAATTGCAGATACTTGAGAAAATGTTTGTCACCCAATGCCACCCAGATTTTGAAGCCACAATCTGTCCTTCCAGCCCTAAAGGATTCATTACAGCATATAGGGTAGTAAGATGATATGGAGGAAGTAGCTTTAATATGCCACTTTGTACCATATGTCGAAAGTATTTTCTAAGGACAAGGTTTCCCATTTTTCCTTTGAGTGTATAATATAGGGCTGCTCGATTATGGCAAAAATGATAATCACGATTATTTTCACTGAAATTGAGATCACGATTATTTGACGATATTTATTTAACCCTTTAAGACCTACTATAGAACCAAGTCCACCAGAGCTTATATTATTTTTATTTATTTTTTTTACATGCTGTAGTGCCATTTGTGGGAGCATTTCAAGTTGCTATACATCAATACAACTGTTATAGCCCATATTTTAATAATATGTATGCATTAAGTGCATAGTAATTACATAAATTGCAAAAAAGTGCAATAAACTACAAAAAAAAATTGAAAATCGCTTTTGTTTTGTTTACATATATTTCTACTTGGAGAAGTTTAAGAGGTTTATCCCTCAAAACTTTAAATACAATAAAGTTGCAAAAAATTGTTTCCCACCACAGGAAATTTATTTTGAGTGTCTTCATAGTTTTATTTTGGAGATACAGCAATTTTTATATACTGCAGGAAAAACAAAAAACAATCCTATGATGCAAATTTGCAAAGAAAACAGCATGTGCATCATTTCACTGTGGGAAGTGTTACGAACAGCTGATAGGAACGGCAAAGCGTGTTTCTGGAATATTATGTTTTTGTTCCTGCAAGCGCTTTTTATGCAGTTTTTGCAAAGCTATATGTGGAACGAAACCGTGACCGAGGACAAGCTGATGGCATGAGATGTAAGTACATCTCCTCCGGTTTCATATGCAAAACAAATTATTGCGCTAGCTTACACGGTTCAGATTCTACAGGGATTTAAAAATAGTTACGCAAAACGGAGCGTGCTGCTCTGACCGGCTTTAAAGGGTTAACAATGACTTTAAAAAAATAATATAAAATAGTGTGCAACACCACTGAAGTTTTTTTTTTTTTAACTCTTTTCAACCAACGGCAGTCACTCTCCTCTCCAAATAACTTCTGCTTAGCTTTCCGAGCTTCCCTCGGGTCCTCTTAATCAGCGGTCTCCACCCTTTTTTGCGCCACGGACTGGTTTATGCCCGACAATATTTTCACGGACCGGCCTTTAAGGTGTCGCGGATAAATGAGGGAGGGGCTAATAATCGGCTCAGTCATTTTTAATGATCGTTGAAAGCCCAGATCGTAATCGTGATTAAAATTCGATTAATTGAGCAGCCCTAGTATAATATAAAGAATATAAAAACAGAATATAAGAACAGTTTTACTGGAAGATTTGTAGTAGCTCTGACCCACATGATTATACATTGATGTAGGCAGTCATCTGTCTGATGTCTCCCTGACCTCACAAATCAATGCTCCTAGGTCCCTGGGATAAATATTTTACTATCAAGGGTAATTTTAAGACTTTAAATTTTAAGTTTGTTAGGAAAAACTGTCGCCGGCGTACAGGGGTATTCTATGCTCTTGGTCACTAAGTTGTATAGCCACTAGACCCACCTCTATCACCACAGTCAAGGCCTCATGACAAGCATTATTAGCATCCCATGTTGCCAGATCACTCTAGAAAAATAGTTATTGTATGTTGCAATTTACTCAGTCATCTCTTCTGTCAAATAGCTGTTTTTAACATAGGTTTTAAGCAGGAAGCTATTTTAATCTCTAAAATTACTTCATTTTAGCTTGTGATTTATATGTTAACCATATTTAATAAATTTGTTAGTTCCATATGTCATTTGTATCAGATCAGTACAAAAAGTAAGAGGGAGTTTGCTGTACTGAGCCCATGGCAACCACTAATAGGGCAAAACAAAGAAACATTAACACATGAAAACATTTAAACCCACAAGTCACCACTCCCTTACTCAAAACAATGAACTAGCTGGGCATATGATTATCCTTTTTAAGAAGGAGCAGCTGAAAACTTCAAAACCAACCCGTGGTCTCTACCAACCATGAACCTTATTAAACATTTAGTCTTATATAACAGGCCCTGTTCAAGATCAAACTGTTCCATCTGAGTATAAATGGTTTTAAGATGTCAATTTCAGTCACAACAGAAAGAATGAATTGAAAAAATATTCAGGCAACACAAATTCTGTAAACCATGCCACAATGAACAATGCCAGATACAAAACCTCTTGGATGTAAAATCAACTGTAAGAGGGCATCCTCAATAGATGAAACTCCATATAATAAATCCTATTGAGTTTTTAATTTGAACGGCAACTACTCACGAACTAGTCGTGGAATACACTGTTTTCCCTAGCAACCACAGTGTCCCAGCAGGTTGTCGATCATCTATGTCTGTGTGACTCTGTTCATGTGCAGCTGATTCTGCATCATTGTTGTCCTCCAGAAATATTAAAATTGGATTGCTTAAGCCATTTCTGCAGTTTGATGGAGATGTGTGAGTGCATTCATGTCTGCAACTCATGAAATCTTACAAAGTGGAGCTATATCAGGAAGTGCTCTTTGGAAGCAGCCATTTACAGGAAATCAAAGTTATTATAACAGCAGCTACTTTTTGTCAGAAAGTGAAATTGACTTTCTGTCAGAGAATGGGGGTTCAGTAACTTGAACGCATACGACGTGGTGATTCCCTGATTGGTGGAACCATTTAATCTTCTATAGTAGGAATTCTAGTGGTAGCATGATTAGTATGAGTCTGTGTAAAACAAAGTGTGATGGATGGAGCAGCTACGAAGTTTGCTTTTCTTCCCATGCTTTGATGTAAAAATCCTCCTAGCTTTTTCCCAATAAATGTTTTAATGGAACAGTGTTGCTGTTTTGAACCCTAATAGTTTCTTTCACTCAACCTGAGCTCACAGTTTCAGTAACAGTAACGGCTCCGACTCCACATTAAACTGTGCCAGCGTCATCACCGCTGCTGTGTTATCATTGTTTTTGTTTAAAACTGGGGGCTGAGAATGAACACTTGCAGCACGAGCGCATTGGCTTCATCTTTCTGACAAGGAATCTACATTCCTCTTTGTTGGTCTTTCTTTTACAAGACACCTGCGTAGCAAAGAGTAAACTGGTCATACTTGTCTTCACAATCTTTCTCAGTCTTCTTTTTGGACTCTTGTTATGATCGGTCTCTTTCTCAAAATGTCCTTCTTCCAAATAAAAACAAAGCCATTCACAGCACATTTTTAGACCCAGCATTAAGCAGTAAGTGTCCTTTGTACCACAGACTTGCTTTGCTTGGTTCTGTCCTTTCCTTCCACACACCTCCTCTACCTCTGTCTCATTTGTTTGGCACTCTGCCAGGCTGCTCAGTGAGCCAGAGGGTGACTCTGCCAACATGTTTGTGTGCATCAGATTAACTTGCGTTTTATTCTGTTTATTTTTAATTCTCTCAAGACTGCGTGTGTGCTTTGCCCTCACGTACCCTGTTGTCAGGTTTAGGTAAAAACCGTTGCACAGATGCACCTCGATTAAAGTTCCTAAAGGCGTGGGAATTATCATCACTATTTTGTCTGTCATAATCTTCTTCCTCCATCGTATTCTGCTGTTCTGACATTTTCTATGCAGGCAGTGGGAGTGGCTACTCAGTCCTAGATTTCACACAGTTCTCATTGGGCCTTTTTAATTAATACTAGCAGTGCTTTTATTAACGTCTTCTTCCACTCCTCCCGGTGGCAGCTGACTGTTTAATTACAGCAGGAGGCTAGCTGTACCCGCAAACTGGGTAGGAGAGGGAAGGGGGGGAAAGGATTGACATTCTCGTGACATAACTTAGAGCAATGTTTTGAATATGACTATTTTATTTTTTTTATGGATTTAAACATAACTGGGTTGTAGAGAGCTTTCAGGTGTATAAATGTATATGTGTGTGACGACCCGGCTCAAAGCCGCAACATAAAAAAGGAGACGAATACCAGAGTATGGGTGAGAAGAGGTTTTATCTTAAAATGGAAAACCAGGTTTGCTAAAATGGCTGATGCCACCAAGGCAAAGACAAGTGAGCTCCCCGGGGAGTTCCTGGAAAATGGGACCTGTACTCAGCAAAGCTCACCTTTCATAGAGGATGATGATATTATTATTATTATTATTATTATTATTAGTATTAAGTGTCTTTTTGCTTCTCTGCTGCAGCAGACACTGTGTATTTGGAGCTTAAAGATATGATGGTTGTAACAAGGGAGGGAAATTTGATGCTTTAAAACGCCATAACAAGCATTGTTTGTTGTTTTAAGCCAGGGGTAGGCAACCTTTCTGATGGCAAGTGCCATCTAAAATTTCCTCAGAAGTCAGTTTGCCATATGATTGCATTAGCAATAAATTTAATAACGCTCTATATGAAGAGTTACACACTATATAGAACGACTTTATAGAATTATATTTGTTTGCAGATGTTGGCAGCTATCAGCGAATAGTTATCAGCTATTTTGAAACAAAAAAAATACACTTTTTATCCATAACAAGAACTCCATAACAGCAAATGAACTGTACAACAGAAAATGCAAATGCTATTTATGGTCTCCTCACAACAATGATAAGAAAAATAAACTGAGCCAATATGGCATGTTTGTTAATACACATGTTAATCTGATCTCTGGTCCAGCATTCAGACGGCTACCTGAGGAAACTCTTCATGTGAGAGAAAATCTGCTCACACAGATGTGTAGAGCCAAATACTGTCAATAAGGCCTCTGCAATGTTCTGAAGACAGTCAAACTTGTCAGGTAGTGATGTGAAAATGCAAGCTCCATGAACACGCACAGCTATGGATTCCAGCTGCTTCAATGTTGCATTAACTTAAAATGTCTGGCTTTTGTTAAATAATTTTCTGAAGCTTACAAACAAAGTTTTTATCTGACATAAAATGTATAGAAATCATACATATACCAACAAGATTGTACATCACTGTCACAACAGTGTTTGTTTTCATTCAAAGGCTTTATGGCTTTAATACCTGGTGGGCCGGTCTTTAGCCAAAATGCCCTGAGCACGACACGCAGTGAATTAATCTGAGACGGTGCATTAAAAAAAAAAAAGGCCACGCCAGCAGTGTACATCGCAAATCAGCTCGCATAGACATATTAGTTGTGCCGCTTCTTAATGATGGTATCTTAGCTAACAACCCCAACTACCAGATTCAACTTGTAATTGGCTAAAAATAATTTAGTCTACTGGTGAGGGGGACGTTGTTAGCTTTCCACATTCCGACACTTCAAAAGCTTCAGGAGCTTTCCGCTTAGCACAGCATCAGCACCGTGGAAATACACGGATACATCCGAAGAGTCGAGACAGAATTCACAATGCATTTTTGGGACTTTCAGGTGTGTGGACCAATGTTTTCTTTTCTAACCAAACCAGAAATCTTTAATGAGCAGGTGGATAATTAAATGAAAATAAAGTATTTTTTGTGCCCCCCCCCCCCCCCCCTTTTCCCCCTGGCAAAACTTTGCTAGACCCGCCCCTGCACAAGTTACCAGCTGTCAGCTACATAGAAAAGGATCCTGGTGTTATTTGTCTCTCAGAAACAGTTCATAACTTCCCTTCAACTCATTCATGTCACCTAAAAGGTAAACCTGTTTCTCCATCACCTGTTCAGCTCTGATGATCCAGTAAGGACATCTCCTGGTTTCATCTTCATGTTTCCCTCTCACCAGATAACCAAACCATATCATGACCAGCAGCTTTTTTGCAGCTGTGGCTCCAGCAAACATCAGCTGATAGTAGAAATTAATATTAAATAAATTCTAACAACAGCTGATCAAGCTTAAACGTGCTGCTGTTGTTTAGCGCGACATCCGCTGGTTTCCGCTTTCTGGCGCAAAGTGAGCGATAAACAAACGAGAGAAAAGCCGATCAGCTGATCATTGATCAGTTTCATGATTGAAGTTGCAACAGGAGAGAGAGGGGGAGAATGAGAGAAGAAGAGGCAGCTGCAGCGTAACGACAGAATAAGTCCAGCTTTGTCTTTTTTTTTTTTTTTTTTTCTATTTTAGCTGAAGTACGGGACAAATCGTGTTTCTTTTCAGCTCAATACGAAACGTGTAATATTTTCTCTGAATACGGGACGATTCCGTTTTTACGGGACGGTTGGCAACTCTAATAATTAACCTTATGAATAAAATAAAGTTCACTATCAGTAAAATCATAGCACCCACCCAGCTGTATAGAAACTCCGTCATGCTATCTAGTACGCAGTACGAGTTATTGTAACTGACTATAAAAAGTTAGCACAACGAAAATAAACTCCACCTAAACTTGGTTAGTTTAGACTGCAGGTCATAAATTCTTACCTGAAGTTCAGTTCACCTGACACTCGGACCGGTCCCGCCTCGGGTCTTTCCTCCTCCTGCCTCCCCTTTCCCTCATCCACCTGCTGGCCTCCACCACTTACTAATGTTACTGAATCTGTGGAAGCTCCGCCATAACCACCACCAAACAACTGAGTTATTTTTAGACATCAGCCAGCATCTGGCCAATCCACCACCTTTCATTGTTTATACCGTTACAAAAAAAAAACAAAAAACATTGGCCCATAAAAATGAAAATTCACCATCGGCCCACCGAGCAAATGCCCGGTATGCCCGATGGCCAGTCCAGCTATGGTCGTGCCATCAGTTAACCCTGTTAGAGCTAGAGCTGTGGGCTCTAGATATGAGATCCATGTAACTGATCATTAAATGTTCTTTAACCAGCAAGTCGGGCTGCTCGATTATGGCAAAAATTATAATCACGATTATTTTCACTGAAATTGAGATCTCGATTATTTGACGATATTTATTTAACCCTTTAAGACCTACCATAGAACCAAGTCCGCCAGAGCTTATATTATTTTTTTACATGTTGTAGTGCAATTTGTGGGAGCATTTCAAGTTGCTATACATCAATACAACTATTATAGCCCATATTTTAATATGTATGCATTAAGTCCATAGTAACTACATTAATTGCAAAAAAAAGTGCAATAAACTACAAAAAAATTGAAAATCGTTTTTGGTTTTGTTACATATACTTCTACTTGGAGAAATTTTAAGAGGTTTATCCCTCAAAACTTTAAATACAAAAAAGTTGCAAAAAATAGTTTACAACAACAGGAAATTTATTTTGAGTGTCTTCATAGTTTTATTTTGGAGATGCAGCAATTTTTATATACTGCAGGAAAAAAAAAACAATCCTATGATGCAAATTTGCAAAGAAAACAGCATGTGCATCAAAATAAACTATTTCCAGCAGTGCATTTCGAGTTCTAAGCATCCCAGAAACTATTCAGAAAAGTCAAACATGACTTATAAAAACTATTTTCCGCGAAAATGGCGGACATGCGATAGTTCGCTCTGACGTCTGTTTCAGTGTGGGAAGTGTTACAAACAGCTGATCGGATCGGCAAAGCGTGTTTCTGGAATATTATGTTTTTGTTCCTGCAAGCGCTTTTTATGCAATTTTTGCAAAGCTTTATGTGGAAGGAAACCGTGACCGAGGACAAGCTGATGGCATGAGATGCAAGTACAACTCCTCTGGTTTCATATGCAAAAAAAATTATTGCGCTAGCTTACGCGGTTCCGGTTCTATAGGGATTTAAAAATAGTTACACAAAACGGAGCGTGCAGCTCTGACCGGCTTTAAAGGGTTAACAATAACAATGTATTGGATAATGACTTTAAAAAATAATATAAAATAGTGTGCAAATACTGATAGCAGTGCAAATGTTTGCAATATAATAAATAAATAAAAAATGTAAACATCTATGTTTAGTGAACTTTGCAGTGTTGCTCTGGTGCAGCTACACCGTAGCAAAGTTTACACACTGTGTCTACTTGATCCACGTCTGACTCCGCGAACCCATAATGTTTCCACACCACCAACGGCAGTCACTCTCCTCTCCACATAACTTCTGCTTAGCTTTCCGAGCTTCCCTCGGGTCCTCTTCTTAATTGTTGTGACGCTGTTCGAAATGCAGAGAGGTGCGCTCGATTTGCCACACGGAGCAGCGCGAGAGTAAAGCACGAGGGAGGGGCTAATAATCGGCTCAGTCATTTTTAATGATCATTGAAAGCCCAGATCGTAATCGTGATTCAAATTCGATTAATTGAGCAGCCCTACCAGCAAGTTCCTATATACAGCAACAAGCATTAGTACTTCAAACCCCCCATTTCACTGCTAATGTCAATGACATTACAGGACCTGTTTTCATTTATTTATTTATTTTTTTACCAGGCTATAAACACAGCATTTTAAAATGAATGTCTAGGGGCACTTACTCTTTTGGAGCCAGTCTCTAGTGGCCACACAAGGAACTGCAGGTTTTGGCACGTCGTTTTTCTTTTTTAACCCTGGAGGTTGCTCTCTGTCGTCCTGACATTTTCTGGAGTTCATGTGTGGAAACGTTTAAATGGTATTGTGAACAAAGCCTTAAACCAGTTTTTGTCACAACTTATAAATTATCTACTTTAACTTCTCCATAGGGAGCTTGTTGCTTGAATCCTTTATAAACAATAAACCAAAATAGTAAAAAAAAAAAAAAAAAATTAATAGCACATAGCGCTGTCTTTTTATTTGTTAGAATATCTGTCTGTCTTTGTCCCAGGGTGGTTAACAACACTTGGCTGCTCCGCTGTCTCAGACTCACTTACTGGCTGGTTTTTATAGCTGAACTGCTTGGTAGTCATTTTACTGTCCCAGCAGTAGTCTGGGGCTTCTGTGCCAGTGCTGAGTCATAGAGCTTCAGTTACCACAAGGAGGTTGGAGGAGGGGGAGAAGAGCTCGAGTGGAGGAAGGCCATTGGCAGAGTGCTGTCTCACTGTCTCAGCACTCCTGCCCCAAAGATAACACCCAAGAGCTGTCACAGCCCCTCCCTCCCTACTGTTCTCATTCACAATTCCTCAGCAGGAAGGGAGATGGGAAACGGCACATTTGGCTGGGAACAGCTGAGATGTGTGGGAGCTGTCACTTCACCAGTAATGAAAACAAACTTCATCATTTTTCTATCTTTTCAGTATATCAGGTTGTATACCTTTGGGGTTTGGTCACGTCAGGCTCTTTCATCTTGAGGTTAACACAAATATTTTTCTGACATTTCAAAGCTAACAAGCCTAGACGAGCTCTTCTTCACAGGCTGGCCTGAGTGGGAGGAATCAGGTGTCCATTAAAAACAGCCGCTGTGTTTATCGGGAGAAAAATGAATAAGTCAGATATGACAGAAAGACGGACTGTTTGTCTCTGTAATGTGGGAAGTGTAATGAAAGATGTTCAGGCACCTGGAAAACTACAAACTCTTCCTTCTTCTCTTGTTCTCTTCGTGGCTTGCCTTTGCAGATAGAAGCAATGTCAGAAAGAACAATTTACATTGGAATTAAGCCAGAGCACTTTCTTATTTTATGGAAATCAGAGAAAAAGTGTGGTGAATCCTGAGGATGAAGTGATTTTTGTGATGCCTGATTGACAGATGTAGATTAGCCGTGCGCAGGTTTTGTTCTTTCTGATGCCTTAATTGGATGAGCACTTCAATGTACCGACAGTATGTCTGCAGAAATTTACCTCAGCTTAACAGGATGGATCGAGGAAGAAAAAGTTCTTAGTTAAATGCACAAAGGAGTCAGATGTTTTTCCTCTTTGAAACCCTGCTCAGTCCCCACTCCCTCTACTTCCTGTTGTTCTTATTTTTCTTCAGCTCCTGAAAACCTGCACTTCTAATTAGGGCTGGGCCGTATCATACCGTTCACGGTAATACCGGTATAATGTTGGGCAACAATACGAAAATGAAATATCGCGATAGAATATGGGTAAAACGCGCATGCGCAGTGCCTTTGTTTTCATACGCACATGGCGGGAAAAGCACGGTGGCGACGAAGAATTAGAAGGGCGAAAGCGGATCGTTGAATGAAACCGATGAACCAGAATTGGTTTGTAAAAATGCGAAAACTTCAGTGGTGTGGAACTGGTTTGGCTTTCGTCCGTCAGATACATAACAAAGCACTATTTTTGGTTGAGCATGCTAGCGGGCCGTCGTTATTACCGTGTTTTTTGGAAAATGCAGTGCACCTAAAATCAATCCTTTGATTTTTCTGAAAATCGACAGTGCCCTTTATAATCCCGTGTGCCTTATGTAGGAATTCTGGTTGTTTACTGACCTTGAAACTATTTTATGGGGTACATGGCACTCGAAAATCTGGCAAATGTTGTAGTACGACTTTGCTAAGCTACAAACCCGCACCGCTTGATGGATTGTCAGAGCATTACGGCTATCATAAGGAGGAGCCTTGCGGAGTGATACATACTGTGCTTCAACATAATATTACCGTATTGTGTGTATAACCTCTTTTTAAGTTTTGTGGATATTATACATGGTTATGCTGAAGATATGTCGGCCAATTTCCACTGGAAATGCCTTTTGGTTAAACTGTCAGCAAGAATTTTGCATTTGCACTGTTACATTTTTATATAACTTTAATGCACATAAAAAACAGCTGCTTGTTTAAGTGAAAATACATTGATGGGTTTTTTGCACTAATAAAGTTGTGGAGTTGTAAAGTATTTTGTCTAGTGTCAATTATATCGTCAGTTATATCGTTATCGTAAATTCGTACAATTTTCCATTGACAAATACATTTTTTGTTTCTCATCTTAGTTTCTGTCCTTCTGTTTCATTTTATTCTTTTTTGTTTTGTTTTTTATTTTCCTGGTGTTTGTCCCCCCCCTCTTTCCTCTCATGCAGACACACACCTCATGCCTGTCAGCTCTTCTCTTTCTGCTTTTTTAGACACACTCTCACTCCTTCTCCTTCTGTCTCTTTCTGTGGCCTGACCAGCTGGGTGGAAAGAATCACTTGTTTATCTCCCCTGCTGCCCGTCAGGGGCTTTTGCTTTGCTGCCACCGTTGCCTAGCAACTGCAGCAAAAGTCGGCATTGGCTGCTTATACAGAGACTGTGTGTGTGTGTGTGTGTGTGTGTGTGTGTGTGAGAGAGAGACTCCATGTTGACTCGGCAGGCTGAGGACAGACACGCCGCTCTCTTCACTCCCTCGGCGCAGAAGTGGTCGCCAGCCTTTGTGACTCCAGAGTAGGCACACTTACACAAACCTTAGCAGTGTTTAGTGTAGACACACAAACACATGGTACAAACAAGACTGGGACTTCCCGATCTCACAGTCTGTCTGCATGCCACGAGCCACCAATCCACATTTTCACTAGTGATCAGCTGATTGTCTTATTCAGTGAAATTTTCATTCCTTGGATGAAAATATAATTTTGCTTCTCCTTTTTTTTTTTTTTTTCTTTTCCCTTTTTATTTTGAGTTTCAAGATCACAAAAATTTGTTATTACGATTCTAACCGTGATCATGGTGATCTGTGGAATCAGTGACTTCTTTATGTCTTCCTGTGTTATGCTCACGTCTCATATATACAAATATTTGCTCCATGTCCTTTTCACTTCTACTTAAGGTAGCTGACAGAATCACCTGAATATAAATACAGAGTTAGCGCCGAGCATATACTTCATATAAAAGATGGACTTAATGGCATTTAATATGGGAGTCTTTGATCGATTCTCAAACAGCCATGACACAAACTGCAGTTCTAGCACTTGGATTATTACAGGGTAATCCCAAAAGTAAGCTCTAGATTTAAAACACGTGGGGATCGAGCTTTTCAGGCACTGGCACCTAGGCTGTGGAACTCTCTACCGTTGTCTTTACGCTGTCTAGACTCTACTGACTCCTTTAAAAAGCAGCTGAAGACATTTTTATACAAACGGGCTTTTAATTAATTTAATTAATTTTTACTTGTATGTCTGATCTTACTGTAAAGCACTTTGTGATTTTTATCTGTGAAATGTGCTATATAAATAAATTTTACTTACTTACTTACTTACTCTCCTTAAAAAAAAAAAAAAAAAGAAGAAAGAAATACAAACAACCGTTTATTTTTTATAATATTGACATCATTTCAAATGTTGAAGAATTATTTATTTTTCTACATTATTGCCATTTCGGCCGATGCATTATTTGTAGACAGTGTTCCAGTTTGACAATGCCCATGTCATACCAGCTCACCGCCATGTCCTTCAAACAAACGTTTTTCAAATTTTTTGCTTTGCCTAATAAAGAGCAGTAATGTACAGTCCAAAATCAGCTGTTTGACTTTCTGCTTACGAAAAGACTTTGACAATCAGTGCCTCACAGGCACAGTTTTGTTTAAGTATTTCTAGCAATCAAGTAATTGATAAATCCAATAATTGTTGCGTATCTAATCATTGTTAATGGGAAACAGTGCGGGCTTACAAGCATCATTGTAAACACATCCATATCTCCTGTCACTATGAGTAGCTCTGCTTGTATGAGCTCCAGCACAGTAGATGCCTGATTCTGGCATGTTCTGAGGATCTCATTGTCTTTCAGCACCACGTTCCATCTTGCATCACCCTCCCTTTCCTGTTCAGATGCCCTGACATGTATCTTGGTGAAGAAAATGCTGGGAATATTTCTTTTGCTTTTTTTTTTTTTTTTTTTTTTGAGGTGCCATCTTGGGGGGTCTCGACAATGGTGCCCCGAGGACTGCGGCACTGCATCATACACAGCATCTGTCAAACACAGAATGAGGATGGAGACTTGGCAAGCTGTGGGTATATGTGTGTGGGGTAGAGGAAGAATGCCAGAAGCTCCCCTTTTCACTCTCCTCTGTTCTCCCTGTGATGATTGTGAGGAAGTCTCTGGGCATGTGCAGACACGTCTGGGCAAGAGTCAAGCTCTTGCTCAATGCTGCCTCCTCCTGTCCAACTGCCTGTCAGCCTGTCAGTGATGCAAGATAAGCAGACAGAAAGAGGCTTGGCATGGATGAGCCTTACCACCCTCTGCCTTCGTTGTAAGTTAATTTTCACACTGCTGTTCTTATTCTCTACGTGAGGCTTAAGACAGCAGATAAAAGCTCTGGCCCAGGCTGATAATCGCAGCGAGAGAATGAATCGGAGCATCTGCAGTACAGATCACCTCTGATAACTTCAGTGTGCTTGTCAATGATGGAGCAGCGTTTTGTCACACCGTTGGGTCAGCCGGCGCAGAGCTGCAGTATTCCTAACTTCACATCGACCTCTGTGCTGCACTCCTCCCACACTTTTCCTGTCTTTTTCTGTGGAGTTTTTCAGCTAATTAGCTGGATTTAATAAACTGACAAGGAAAATGTTTACATATGTCAGTACTGAAAGCTGTTTTCCCTTAGACTCCAATATTACTGGAAGTGTTTTTACAACCACAGCTCTCACTGTCTGGTGGCCTTCAGATAGGAGATTTAAGGCAATTCCACATTGGCTTAATTTTTTTTTTTTGCTAGAAGCTTTGTCCAAGTTTTATACTGTCTTTGGTTTTATCCCAACATTTTCTTAAATGATACAATTATCAGCTGTAATGAAGCAGTGCAACTGCTAAGAATAAGAGCTTGCATAAACACCATCACCACAATTGAGCGCTGGCACTGATTGGACACTGATCTTCGGATTCCCAGAAGAGATATGAGCTGTACAGAACGTATTTCTAATGATCAGCAGCTTACATTATAGTCTGATGTGCATTTCGATGTAAGAGACTTGGAAAACATGATAATTAATTGTAATCCTGCTTTAATAATTCAATTCAATTCAATTCAATTCAATTTTATTTATATAGCGCCAAATCACAACAAAAGTCGCCTCAAGGCGCTTCATAGATACAGAGAAAAACCCAACAATCATATGACCCCCTATGAGCAAGCACTTTGGCGACAGTGGGAAGGAAAAACTCCCTTTTAACAGGAAGAAACCTCCGGCAGAACCAGGCTCAGGGAGGGGCGGCCATCTGCTGCGACCGGTTGGGGTGAGAGAAGGAAGACAGGATAAAGACATGCTGTGGAAGAGAGACAGAGGTTAATAACAGATATGATTCAATGCAGAGAGGTCTATTAATACATAGTGAGTGAGAAAGGTGACTGGAAAGGAAAAACTCAATGCATCATGGGAATCCCCCGGCAGCCTACATCTATTGCAGCATAACAAAGGGAGGATTCAGGGTCACCTGGTCCAGCCCTAACTATATGCTTTAGAAAAAAGGAAAGTTTTAAGCCTAATCTTAAAAGTAGAGATAGTGTCTGTCTCCCGAATCCAAACTGGAAGCTGGTTCCACAGAAGAGGGGCCTGAAAACTGAAGGCTCTCCCTCCCATTCTACTTTTAAATACACTAGGAACAACAAGTAGGCCTGCAGAGCAAGAGCGGAGCGCTCTAATAGGGTGATATGGTACTACAAGGTCATTAAGATAAGATGGGGCCTGATTATTTAAGACCTTGTATGTGAGGAGCAGGATTTTGAATTCAATTCTGGATTTAACAGGAAGCCAATGAAGGGAAGCCAAAACAGGAGAAATATGCTCTCTCTTTCTAGTCCCTGTCAGGACTCTTGCTGCAGCATTTTGGATTAGCTGAAGGCTTTTCAGTGAGTTTTTTGGACATCCTGATAATAATGAATTACAGTAGTCCAGCCTGGAAGTAATAAATGCATGAACTAGTTTTTCAGCGTCACTCTGAGACAGGATATTTCTAATTTTAGAGATGTTGCGCAAATGGAAGAAAGCAGTCTTACATATTTGTTTAATATGTGCGTTGAAGGACATGTCCTGGTCAAAAATGACTCCAAGGTTCCTCACAGCGTTACTGGAGGCCAAGGTAATGCCATCCAGAGTAAGAATCTGGTTAGATACCATATTTCTAAGATTTTCAGGGCCGAGTACAATAACCTCAGTTTTATCTGAATTAAGAAGCAGAAAGTTAGCGGCCATCCAGGTCTTTATGTCTTTAAGACATTCCTGCAGTTTAACTAATTGGTGTGTGTTATCTGGCTTCATGGACAGATAGAGCTGGGTGTCATCTGCATAGCAGTGAAAATGTATGCTATGTCTTCTAATGATGCTGCCTAAGGGAAGCATGTATAATGTAAACAGAATTGGTCCTAGCACTGAACCCTGTGGAACTCCATAATTAACCTCAGTGTGTGAAGAGGACTCTCCATTTACATGCACGAATTGGAGTCTATTAGATAGATATGATACAAACCACTGCAGTGCAGTACCTGTAATACCTACAGCATGTTCTAATCGCTCTAATAGGATATTATGATCAACAGTATCGAACGCTGCACTGAGGTCTAGCAGGACAAGCACAGAGATGAGTCCACTGTCAGAGGCCATAAGAAGATCATTTGTAACCTTCACTAAAGCTGTTTCTGTGCTGTGCTGAGCTCTGAAACCTGACTGAAACTCTTCAAATAAACCATTCCTCTGCAGATGATCTGTTAGCTGTTTGACAACTACTCTTTCAAGGATTTTTGATATGAAAGGAAGGTTGGAGATTGGCCTATAATTAGCTAAGACTGCTGGGTCTAGAGATGGCTTTTTGAGTAAAGGTTTAACTACAGCCAGCTTGAAGGCCTGTGGTACATAGCCGATTATTAGAGATAGGTTGATCATATTTAAGATCGAAGAATTAATTAATGGCAGGACTTCTTTGAGCAGTTTTGTAGGAATGGGGTCTAAAAGACAGGTTGATGGTTTGGAGGAAGTAATTATTGAAGTTAACTCAGAAAGATCAATTGGAGAAAAAGAGTCTAACTTAATATCAATGGTACTAAGAGTAGCTGTAGATAATATTACATCTGTGGGATGATTATTGGTAATTTTTTCTCTAATGATAAAAATTTTATTTGTGAAGAAGTTCATGAAGTCATTACTAGTTAACGTTAAAGGGATGGTTGGCTCAAAAGAGCTCTGACTTTTTGTCAGCCTGGCTACAGTGCTGAAGAGAAACCTAGGGTTGTTCTTATTTTCTTCAATCAGTGATGAATAGTAAGATGTTCTGGCTTTGCGGAGGGCTTTCTTATAAAGCAGCAAACTATTTCTCCAGGCTAAATGATGATCCTCTAGATTTGTGACACGCCATTTCCTCTCCAGATTACGAGTCATCTGCTTTAGGGTACGTGTTTCAGAATTATACCACGGAGTCAGGTACTTCTGATTTGAGGCCTTAGTTTTCACAGGAGCTACAGTATCCAGAGTCGTACGTAGTGAGGAGGTGAAATTATTAACAAGATAATCGACCTCTGTTGGGGTAGCGTTCAGATAGCTACTCTGCTCTCTGTTGGTACAGGGCATTGAAGATGATAACAGTGGGTGGATTATATTCTTAAACTTAGTTACAGTGCTTTCAGAAAGACATCTACTTTGATAAAGTCTACTCTTCACCGCTGTGTAATCAATTATTGTAAAAGTAAATGTTATCAGGAAATGATCAGACAGGAGAGGGTTTTCAGGAAACACTGTTAAATGTTCAGGTTCGATGCCATATGTTAAAACAAGATCTAGAGTGTGATTAAAGTGGTGGGTGGGTTCTTTTACATTTTGAGAGAAACCAATTGAGTCTAATAACAGATTAAATGCCATGTTGAGGCTGTCATTTTTAGCATCTACATGGATGTTAAAATCACCCACAATAATTATTTTATCTGAGCTCAGAACTAAATTAGATATAAAGTCTGAGAAATCAGACAGAAACTCTGTGTAAGGCCCAGGTGGACGATAGATGATAACAAGTAAGACTGGTTTCTGAGTTTCACAGCTGGGGTGGACAATGTTAAGCATCAGGCTTTCAAATGAATTAAAAGTCTGTCTTGGTCTTTCATTAATTAATAGGCTGGTGTGAAAAATTGCTGCCACACCGCCCCCTCGGCCTGTGCTTCGAGATTTCTGGTAGTTAGAATGGCTCGGGGGTGTTGATTCATTTAAACTAACATAATCATCCTGCTGCAACCAGGTTTCTGTAAGGCAGAGTAAATCAATTTGTTGATCAATTATTAAGTCATGTACTAACAGAGACTTGGAGGAGAGAGACCTAATATTTAATAATCCACATTTCACTGTTTTACTCTTTGGTTCAGATGTGGATACTGTATTGTTCTTTCTTTGTGATTGTTTATGTTTAAGTTGTTTGTTGCTGGTTTTTAGTTTGTTTTTTGTCTTTTTGGAAGCTGACACAGTCTCTATGGAGATGGGTTTTTGGGTAATAGAGTTTCTTATTGCGTTGCAGGCCAGAAGACGTGTCTCCACCTCCACGGTGTGTTCCCCTACATCTACGTGCCGTACGACAACTATGGGCAGCAGCCAGAGCGCTACCTGCGGCAAGTGGCCTTCAGCATCGACAGGGCCCTCAACGTCGCCATGGGAAACCCCACCTCCAACAACCAACATGTCTTCAAGGTGGTGCTGGTCTCCGGCATGTAAGTAACTTGTGTTTGCTGTGTTGTACCGACACAACTGAGCTGAGATTTGCTTCAGAAAGCAGCTTGACTGCACACTTTGGTAAAGGTTGTTGTTAAACACAGCCTTTCTGAAACAACAAAGGGTGTGTGAGCCAACAATTGTGACTTAAGACTTCTCTAAACACTCAGTTTCAGATATACGTATTCTAAGTTTTCATGTCACATTATTGCTAATTCAGTTACTCAGACTCTCGTCAGGTTCAGAGTCCACTTTAAGATTGTGGTTTTAGCTTTTAGAGCTCTGCATGGACAAGCACCACTGTGCACCAGAGAACCTTTACTTTCTGTGACCTGTCTATATGTGTATGTATACATTACTTTAACATGTGTATGTGATGCAGGTTTACATATTGAATGCCTTTTTTTTTTTTTTCTTCTTTTCTTTCAGGCCTTACTATGGTTATCACGCCAAGGAGAAGCTCTTTATGAAGATCTATTTATACAATCCTCAGATGGTCAAGAGGTAAGGATCGAAGCAGTTTAATGTGAGCAGAGATCATCCCAGCCTCCTGTTGTTTGAATGCCACACTGTGCGCACGAGTCTGCCAGCTTACTAAACTGAAATCGATCGCTGCGTATTCAGCTGTACTCATTGATTGGCTGAGTGTGTGTCCATGCATGAAAGCACACGGGAAGACTGTGAATTATTTGCCAGAGTGATCAGTGTTGGTGTTGAAAGTGTGAGTGGAGCTACTGATTTGAGGCTTGGCAGAGAGCGAGTAACTCTGTTAGAGAGAGAGGGACAGGCTGGAGGAACGAATGATGTATCGCTGGGAGGGGAGGGGTGGGGTGAAGGAAGGAAGGTGGAAAAGTAGACTGGCCTTGTATGTGTGTAAGTATGTTTAAGGTTTGGTTGCATTTTTGCCAGGTGTCAAAATAAAAATTTTTTAAGGTGAAACTGCAAATTTTATTTGTAATTACATGTATAATTGGATGTGAATATATATATTTAGGCTATACCAGACCTTCCCAAAGTGTGGGGCCGGCGCGGTATGAAAGGGGGGAAAAAAACAACGACAAAAAACAACGCTTGGACGCTGCTAGCATGGGGCACCTCCACAAACGCAAAGCAGGAGATGAAGCATTGCTGAATATGTTTCCAAACCAACTTCATTCTAAGCCAAAGACTAGAAAATATGGTGAAGCATATCTGCCCTTTGGCTTCACCTGCACAAGTGCCAAGGTAGGTCTCCCCTGCAGAATTGGTTTTCCCTTCGTCGAGAGCACGCACTGGGCTCTCCAAATCAGGGACAAACAGTGTCCCACATTCTTGATTTTTAGTTCACAAACACTTGTTGTAATGACTAACTACTCCTGACATTTTGGAGATGTTAGCTCTTTATACAGTAAAGTTACAGTGGGATACAAATAATATCAGGCTGATCCTGCCATGATTTGTTCCCCCGGTTCAAATCGCGGACAAACAGGATCCCACAGCTGTTTATGTTTTTGTTTTTAAACCCATTTTGCACAGAGAGACATTTTTTGAAAAATGTATTGATAGCAATGTTGAATATTATTACACAGGAAAAAAAACAAATTACACCATGACGCCTCTGCCTTTCTAAATGGAGGGACAGTAACTGCATGTGTAAGCGTGTAAAACCTGAAGATAGTCAGATTAACAGTATTTTGTCTCTATCTGCCATTCTGCAATTCATGTCATGTAAACAATAACGTGGCGCACAGCGTGATGTGAAAAAAGGCACATACCTTTAACGTTGCGTGACGAACTCTGTATTCCTCGTCCACACGTAAAGGCAAAAAAAGGAGTTTTAAAAAATCTCAGTTTTTGGTGATTCGAAACGCCGTTTACGTGTGGACGAAAGGTCCAAACGCATAGAAACGGCTGCGTTTTCAAAAATACCCGTGTAGGTGCGGACGTAGCGTAAAAGAGTTAGTAGTTTATTTTCTTACTACCTGTAATTTATTGCAGTTTACTTGTATTTGCTTAATTGTTTACTAAATGTTTGAGGTGTGAAATAAACCGCAATGGAGCAAAATATGGGCGTGTGTGGTTGGAGGATGTGTTTGTGCGTGCGTGTGCGCTCACGCGCGGGGGGGCGAGCATTTTTCTTGTAAAACAAAGAGGGGCCTAGCGAAAAAAGTTTGGGAACCACTGGCTTAGCGTTCATCCTGGGTTCAAACCCACTTGGGGTCTTTGTACAGGGAGTGCAGAATTATTAGGCAAGTTGTATTTTTGAGGAATAATTTTATTATTGAACAACAACCATGTTCTCAATGAACCCAAAAAACTCATTAATATCAAAGCTGAATGTTTTTGGAAGTAGTTTTTAGTTTGTTTTTAGTTTTAGCTATTTTAGGGGGATATCTGTGTGTGCAGGTGACTATTACTGTGCATAATTATTAGGCAACTTAACAAAAAACAAATATATACCCATTTCAATTATTTATTTTTACCAGTGAAACAATATAACATCTCCACATTCACAAATATACATTTCTGACATTCAAAAACAAAACAAAAACAAATCAGCGACCAATATAGCCACCTTTCTTTGCAAGGACACTCAAAAGCCTGCCATCCATGGATTCTGTCAGTGTTTTGATCTGTTCACCATCAACATTGCGTGCAGCAGCAACCACAGCCTCCCAGACACTGTTCAGAGAGGTGTACTGTTTTCCCTCCTTGTAAATCTCACATTTGATGATGGACCACAGGTTCTCAATGGGGTTCAGATCAGGTGAACAAGGTGGCCATGTCATTAGTTTTTCTTCTTTTATACCCTTTCTTGCCAGCCACGCTGTGGAGTACTTGGACGCGTGTGATGGAGCATTGTCCTGCATGAAAATCATGTTTTTCTTGAAGGATGCAGACTTCTTCCTGTACCACTGCTTGAAGAAGGTGTCTTCCAGACAGTAGGCAGTAGGACTGGGAGTTGAGCTTGACTCCATCCTCAACCCGAAAAGGCCCCACAAGCTCATCTTTGATGATACCAGCCCAAACCAGTACTCCACCTCCACCTTGCTGGCGTCTGAGTCGGACTGGAGCTCTCTGCCCTTTACCAATCCAGCCACGGGCCCATCCATCTGGCCCATCAAGACTCACTGTCATGTCATCAGTCCATAAAACCTTAGAAAAATCAGTCTTGAGATATTTGTTGGCCCAGTCTTGACGTTTCAGCTTGTGTGTCTTGTTCAGTGGTGGTCGTCTTTCAGCCTTTCTTACCTTGGCCATGTCTCTGAGTATTGCACACCTTGTGCTTTTGGGCACTCCAGTGATGTTGCAGCTCTGAAATATGGCCAAACTGGTGGCAAGTGCCATCTTGGCAGCTGCACGCTTGACTTTTCTCAGTTCATGGTCAGTTATTTTGCGCCTTGGTTTTTCCACACGTTTCTTGCGACCCTGTTGACTATTTTGAATGAAACGCTTGATTGTTCGATGATCACGCTTCAGAAGCTTTGCAATTTTGAGACTGCTGCATCCCTCTGCAAGATATCTCACTATTTTTGACTTTTCTGAGCCTGTCAAGTCCTTCTTTTGACCCATTTTGCCAAAGGAAAGAACGTTGCCTAATAATTATGCACACCTGATATAGGGTGTTGATGTCATTAGACCACACCCCTTCTCATTACAGAGATGCACATCACCTAATATGCTTAATTGGTAGTAGGCTTTCGAGCCTATACAGCTTGGAGTAAGACAACATGCATGAAGAGGATGATGTGGACAAAATACTCATTTGCCTAATAATTCTGCACTCCCTGTATGTGGAGTCTGCATGTTCCCCCATTTTCTCTAAGAACTGTTGTTTCTCCTGCCTTTGGAAAACATGCAAGGTTAATGCTGCCGATGTTAGCCCCGGACACTCTTGGAAAAGAGATTGTAAATCTCAAGAGTTTCACTCACTGATTAAGTAAAGTTTGATTAGATTAACTACCCAGTATTTCCAGTAGTTGTCATATTCAGACTATGTAAGAGGGGCCTGTATGGAAGCCTTTGTATAGACAAATCAGTAATTCTCTGTCTTCGTATGACTGAATGGTAAAACTTCTAAACATTTAAACTTTTCTTGGGGCTGTATGTGGACTAAAGTGTATATGAAGATGTAGACATTTTATATTAAATTAAAGCATGCCAATAAACTAAAATTCTGGGCCTAAGTGAAACTGAATTTACTAGCCCCACTTTACATGTACTTGGAGCCTGTCTCAAACATCAATGTGCTTGATTTTCTGAAGCTTGTGTAGTTAAACATTCCTAATTTCACAGTGGGGTAATGTAGATATGAGCCAGTCCTTGACATTTTGGCCTCTGCTGTGCAGCTTGATAAAAATGTGGTATGACATCTCTGTGATCTCTCTCTCATCCTCAGAGCATGCCCTCAGAGCAAAAAGGAACAAAATGATTAAGCTTTGCTGAGAAAACTTTATCAGATACAACTTGTAGCAATCCTTGATTTCAAGGCAGACCGCAGTTGTGTCTGGTCTCCACCAAAAACGCTTTCTCTCGAGCTGGGGGAGCATTTGTTCAGTTGTGTGTAAGCGGTTGAATGTTTTTTCTTTAAACACCAAGTGGCACATGTATCTTTTTATTTTAAATGGAGCAATCTGTGTTTGCTGCAGAGTGTGCGAGCTGCTGCAAAGCGGAGCCGTGATGAACAAGAGTTACCAGCCTCATGAGGGCCACATCCCCTACCTGCTGCAGCTTTTCATAGACTACAACCTGTACGGCATGAACCTGGTTAACCTGGCAGCTGTCAAGTTTCGAAGCAGCCAGAAAAAAGGTAAGGGATTTGGACAGGGAGAGCACAGATTTCCGATCTTGTCTTCTTCTCTTTTTTTGTTTGAGTTTTCTGTCAGTTTTTTCTTCGTACCTTGTCATCAAAATCTAATTTTAGCATCTGATTGTAGTACTGACCGATAAACATTTTCCTCATACTTGGAAAAACCCATAGATTTAATCTGACACTTACCCTCGTGTACTTTAGGATGCAGGACAGGCTGCTCTTTTTTTTTTTTTTATCAGTTGGCAGTGCCTTTTTTTTTTAACTCATTACTTGATTGTTCCCTGATTGCTCGGCAGGGATGAGAGCAGGCCAGGGAAGGGTTGCCATGCCTTATGTCATATTGAATTAGTCTTGATCTCCCCTCAGCCTCAGGATGCCTCTGTTGTCTTTTTCTCTGTTTTCATCCCTAATGTTGTCCTCACGTTTCCCTTCACGTTTTGTCTTGTGGTCTTTGCTCTTTTCTCTCTCTTTCTCTCTGAACTTTCTTTTTCTGACCTCTTTGTCTTTCTTTCTGACTTGTTCCTTTCGTTAATGGCCAAAGGTGAAATACAGAGGACGCATACCTCCATATGAAAGTAACAAGTGGAAAAGTATGAGGACAGGAATGGCAAGCAGATACTGGGGATCAGTAGCCCGCAGTCTCAGACTCTTCATTTTATTTGTCTGAGCTCCCTGTAGCCTGTGGAGCCGTGTCACATCTACAGAGTAACAGATTAGACACCTGCTGCAGCTGCTCTAGGTTTTGGCTCCTGTTTGATTTATAAGGTGAATACATAGCAGAAGTTGGATGTGACAGTCTGTGAACAAGCAAAACATGGGAGACACTTTTCATGCTGTCTTTATCTAATATTAGCCACACTGCAAGCAGCTCTATAAAAATAAACCATTTACCCTGTAGAATTACAACAGGTTTGAATGATGTTCATTGCTTCTGTCTTTCTTTGTGTCTTCTTACACATGAAGTGGTGTTTGACCAATGTGAAAAACAGTATTTCCTCCTTTTTCTTCACCGGCTACCATCAAGTTTGTAGTTTACTTTTGCCATTATCCGCTTAGCAGAGAAGTACACAGCTGACTGATGTGGCTGTTTAATTTAGATAACATAAGAACCAGTTTCCTGTTGGGTTCTGCAGTCTGCATCGGACGACTCGGGGTGAGCATTTTCACTGCCACCATGATTTTGGTTTTTTTAACATAAATCTTTTTATTTATATATTTTGGGAGCCAGAAGTGACTATTTGGACGACAAGGTGGTGACCTACGTCTTCAGCTACTGCTAGTTATCTTATCAAGCTACATCCATAAAATGTACAGGTGCATCACAGAGACACACATACGTGCTAATTATTGCTAACTAACAGACTAATGAAATAGAATTTCACATATTAAAAATGAAGCACAGAGGGCTGCTAGCTACAGCTTTCACCCAGATTATAAAATATTATACTGGCTTCTCAAAAGCTTTTAATGCTGTAAAGTTTGATAACTTTACATGGGTGTCTATGGGGATTGACTCAGTCTCTAGTGGTCATTAGAAGAACTGCAAGCTTTAGAAATTTCATTAGCTTAATTTTTATAGCCCTCTATTTGTGTTGGCAGCAAGGGAAGGAAAAATTCCCTTTTAACAAAAAGAAACCTGTGGTGTGACCAGGCTTGCAAAACAGCGGTCATCTGCTGCAACAGGTTCGGGGTGAGAGGAGGGAGACGGGACAGAAGAGACACTGTGGAAGAGAGCAGGAGCTGAATAATATCTAGTCATCAAATACAAAGCGGTATATAAACAAATAAAGTCTGAAGAACCAAAAAAATGTGTCATTCTCCAAAGCTTGTGGACCTACATGTATCTATGATTTGTGCTACAGTGAGCTGAACTCTTGATATCTCTGTATTGATCTGCTTCACGTAACCCCTGGAGAGAGGTGGTAGTGTGTGGGCTTGAAGCTCAGCAGTGTCTTGGACCTCACAGTGGTAGTGTCACGCTGGGGGTTTCTCTTCAGATCTTTGGTGAATCTTACCCAACTCCTCTCGCCCCTCGTAGGCACTAAAACCCCTGATTGCCAACTCTGTTTGATCTGAGTTTAGGCCTAAACTCAGCCTTCTGGTCGTCGTGCCCAATCAGACCTCTCTCCACACTCCCAGAGAGCATCCCGCCCAGCAGGACCACCTTCACTTGTGAGGCCATTAAAGACTCCAGACAGGAAATTCCACACTTGTTCTTTTAATAAAGTTCTTTTATAGAAGTCCTCACGCCTGACTGTCCTCCAACAAAAGCACAGTTCCCGTGTTTGATCCACCTCTACACTGATGCAATCAATGGAAAAGGGCTCCAGTGTTCCCCTTACAACAAAGAAACCAAAATGCTCCAATAATGGGTACACCAGTTTACATTTTCTGCTCCCCTCAATGTCCAACTTGAAAGGAAGTTCCTAATCTGGGATCAAGCAGCAGAATAATAATAGACTGAGCTGGTAAAATGGGCCAATTCAAGATAAATGAAACCCTTAATGTGTTTTGAAGTCCATTCAACAACTTGAACACTCTGGCCTCCTAAATACTGAGATTAAAAAGTGTCACAGGTACCAAAAGAACTCTCCATGTAACAAAACAATGTTTTATTGTGCTTACCTTTGCTGCATTAAAGAAAGGAGGATAATCATGATTCATTATACCTCAGATTCTCTAACAGTGTGGATCGCAGTTTAATTGCTAAGAAATGGCAGCACTGAGCAGTTAATCAATCTGCATGAAATGAAAACCCTGTGGTTATCCAAATACCGTTACTGTGATCCTCTCATGTGCCTCTTATGTATATCTCTGTATATGGTTAACAGATGAAGCAAAGGCAGACCCAGAAGGATCGGCGTTCAGGAGCATCAGCCCCTGGAAGGCTCCCTGTACGTCCAAGCTCAACGACAGCACCATAGGAGGCACATTCGTCCGCTGGGAGGAGAACGCCATACCCAGGCGAGTCTCGCCACATCTTAGTCTAAGCAGAATCTGAATGCACTGTTTTTGGCTTATGTCCGAGCTGCAGTGGATATTAGTTCTCCGTAAAGATAATTGAAAACCAAAATGGTAGCTTGTTTTTATTCATTTATTCCCCCCCCCCCCCTTTTTTTTTTTTTTTTTTTTTCTAATGTTCACTGACTGTAGCTCTTTAGTCCTGGATGAGGTGGAGAGGCAGAGCACCTGTGAGCTGGAGGTTGATGCTGTTGCTGTGGATGTTCTCAACCGCCTCGAAATCGAAAGTAAGTTCACTCAGTATTGCAGCCACAAACTTAAGAAAGCAACGGGTGGGGGAATGTGAAATTCAAGTTAAAGCACAGAAGAGTGATGGACTGCTCTGACGGCTGCGACACATCGAATCTGTTATCAGCCCCAAATACAAACATCGTGGATCTGACCTAATCCGTCCAATCACAGAGGATGGGATAGAGGGTTAAAACGAACCAGGGACAATAAAGACAGATGCTGTCATCTGGCAAAGTAATGTAGTGCCAGAGCAGATGCAGCTTTTGTTCCTGAAAGATTTGTTTTAATCGCACACATCTGGATCTGTTGTTTTAGCGTGTGAAAGAAAGAAAGAGAGGTCATTCTTGCACTTACAATCTGAGCGGTGCCAGTTTTGCTGAACGTTGTGTTGTCTTAAAAGCAGTCCTTCCATCTGGGCTGTAAAGATGCTTTGAGTTTTATCATTGAAATCAGATGGGACCTAACAAGCTTAAACCACACAAAGAATCTGTCTTAAAGTGAAAAGAGAGGCCGTGATAGACAACAAGTGCGTGTGTTCTGCACTTATGAACTATTACAGTTTGTAAAGCCAGGGCTTTTTCTCAGGAACTTTATTTTCCTGGGAGCTAGAAGATTCCTTCTAAGCTTTGCTTGTGTCTTAAAAACAGCAAAGATTAGGCAGATTAGGACTAGAAGATTTCAGAAAGTTCTGTGGAAAGTCCTAACAATGTGACTGAATGAGAACTGATAAGTTTAGATGTAAGGGTTAAAGAGAGAGTGGGGCTTGGAGGTGAGGTTAACCATTCTCTGGAAAAATTATCCAGAGAATCACTGCTTCACCCTATTAACATAATATTGGTATATAATAACTGGTCTGTGGGATGTGTAGGATGTGTATTGTCAGGTGCAAGTTATCTGTGTGTTGATAAAGCTGTTATTGTGATATGTGTGTGTAAAGATGCCCACTGCTTTTGTTCTTCCTGCTTCCTATTTTAAGGCTGCAGATTTTGGATGAAATAATGACTCTGCACCTCATCTTCTTTCCACATTATTTCTTTAATTGCGGTGTTGGAGCTGCATGACTGTGTAATGACTGCTATACAGACAGAGCAGAAGTCCTGCTGTGGAAACATGTGCAAAAAACTATGCAGTAGTTCTTGCAGTTAAAAACAACTTTATGAGTTGATGTTGTTAAGCACAGCTTTATATAAACACCGTGTTTGAGGGTACAGAGTTTGAGTATTTTTGTGCTTAATTCTCCATTTTTTTCCAGATCAAATTGGCAGGAATCCTGGCCTGCAGGCCATCTGGGAGGATGAGAAGCAGAGGAGGAGAGAGAAGAACCAGCCCTCCCAGATTGAAACCCCCGAGTCACAAGGTACAGGCATTCACCATGGAAAATCTTAGCTTTGTCTAAGTCAGTCTATGGTTTTCTGTTTAATTTCTCTGCGATCTGGGAAT
This sequence comes from Copadichromis virginalis, assembly GCF_057382275.1. NCBI lineage: Eukaryota > Metazoa > Chordata > Actinopteri > Cichliformes > Cichlidae > Copadichromis > Copadichromis virginalis. The sequence goes on along the minus strand of NC_140632.1, from coordinate 30,206,236 downwards.
AATGGAAAATGTATGAGTATGGTTAACTGTATATAAAAGATGGTCATAGTCACTATGCTGTCACCCATTCATTTCTTAACTCTTCAGTTTCACCATTTGGGTCATTCCCATTGGTTGTTTGGAGCCAGAAGTGACTGTTTTTGGAGCTAGCAGGCTTGGTTATCAAGCGAGGCTCATAAACTGAACGCGTGCAATGCACAGGGACACAAATCTGCTCATTAGTGCAAAGTAAAACATATTTTCATGAAACAAAGCAGGCTGTGTTGTTTGTCAGGTGATTCCATTATCAGGCATCGAAAGAACAAATGTGATGTAGAGGTCCAGCAAATGGAATTGGCAGAGAGCTTTTGGCTAGACAGACTTCTGTTGGCACACTTGTCAATAACAACAGCCACACCTTATCAGTATTCAGTTGGATTAGTTTTAAAAAGAAAATCACCCATGCTGCACCCAGCATCTGATCTACTTCTTGAGGAATTGCCCTTTTTTGGCGATTCTTCCATCCCCCAGAATTGCTAGTGCTGAAAGCGTAAACAGTGCCTATGCTGGAACAGTGTAAGAACACAGCGTATCACAGCTTAATGTTTATGGAGCTGCATAGCCACAGACTTTGGCCATGTGACACAGTACCCATGCTGGCTACTGCCCTCAGCAGCTGCAAAGCGAGCGTCAGAAGTGACCCACGAAGCAGCAGGAGAATGCAGCCTGGTCTGGTGAATCACATTTTCTTCGACGTTATGCCAAAGGCCGGGCGCACGTCTCATTTATCTGGAAAGAAGAGCTGGCCTGCATGATTCGCTTTTAAAGAAGGCCAGTATGATGCTCTGCAGCGTAATACTTACTAAACATAGTTACAGGCCACCTACATCATTTCACCGACGCTAATCTAATTGATGCAGAGGTTTCAGCAGGATAATGTGCTTTGTTCATACTGCTCAGGAATGGTTTGACCAACATGACAAATTGTAAATTAACTTTTGAATTTCTCAATTCAGAGGAGAGGAGATGTTTTGAAACGTTGATTTGGATGCAAAATTCTTCGGTTCTAATGTGCGGGGAGTCTCATTTCAGTGGCGCCAGTGTTTCTGGTTACTGTGAAAGAGTTTTGAGAATGTCTGGAGGCAGTGTAGACTGTGGCTCACTGTGTTCTTCTATCATGTTATGCTTCTCTTTGTCCAACTGTGGCATCTGTCTTAGTTTTGTTAGAATTTTCCATTACCTCCACAAGTCAGAGTTATAATTCAAAGAGCTGTCCATATGATCGGTGGGAAAGCACTGTCTTTAAACTGCAAACCCTTTGAATCTTGCCAAAGTCTGATTCTCCCCGAACACACACACACACACACACACACACACACACACACACACACACACACACAGAGCTGTCATGGAAATAGGCTGCCAAATAATCAGAGCACGGCTGCACTGTGACAAAAAGTTTCTCAGGCCTACACCCAAGCACATAAGCACACGGGGTTCCCAAGCTTGAAAAGTGAAGAGAGAAGAACTGAGATAATGTCCATGAATTATAGCTCCTACAAAACAATTTACAATGTGCAAAGACAAAAGACTATGGTATGCAGAATTAAGGTCACAGTTTATTACAGACTGACAGTAAAATTACCCAGCCAAACAGCAGCATGCTTAACAGCTATTACTGACCACAATGTTTTAATTGTAGCGAAGAATTCTATGTCTGAAGAATGTTTCTAAGCGCCAGAAAGTGCAGTGTTGAAATTGCTTGTCTGATGTGTTCCAGATCGTGGGTTTGTCACCTCATCAGAGAGTGAGAAAATCTTCATGAAGAGAGTCGAGGAGATCCTCAAGGAGAACGAGTTTGATGTGTAAGTTCATTCTCCTTCCTTTGATTTATCTTGGTAGTGCCAGGGTACATGATATCTGAAAGACTGCACGAATCTTGATCCTTAAGATTGTTCACGAAGAAAATTCATAATCACATCACATATTAACCGTTTATTAACGCTTCCACTTCGCTTAGAAGTGCTGTAGCACTTTGTGTATATTTTGTACCGGTGTTAGGTACACCTGTACAGCTCATATGGCCAATCACATGGCAGCCTTTTGTCACGTCTCACTCCTCTCACTCCCCTCACTCACAACCGGGCATGGCACATGGCTGCCCCTCCCTGAGCCTGGTTCTGCCAGAGGTTTCTTCCTGCTAAAAGGGAGGTTTTTTTTCTTCCCACTATCACAAAGGACTTGTGCCTAGAGGGTTGTCTGATTAATGGGGTTTCTCTGTATTATTGTAGCATTTTTACCGTACAATATAAAGCGCCTTGTTGCATGCAGGCATAGCTGAACTGCTGAAATTCAAACTGGGCATCAGAACAAGGAAGATGGGCTTTTAAGTGATGTGGTTGCTCTTGGCAGCCAGGCTGGTCTAAGTATTTCAGAAACTCTCTAGGGTTTACAGAGAATGATCTGAAAACAAGAAACTGTCCAATGAGTGGCAGTTCTCTGGTTGCCTTGTTGAGGTCAACAGTCTGTTACTACTGTAGAAACAAGCAGTGGTGTTTTCATGATGCACAACCCTGTTAATATCCAATATGTGCCTTTCTCCACTAACACCTACTAGGCTCAACTTGGTTTTTCTGTTTTCCAATAGGTAGATGTACATTTTTATTTTATTTTTTTAGTACCAGTTTGGCCGGGGTTCCAAGTGAGCTCAGCCGAGCCACAAATGTGATATCACTGGATAAATTATGAAAGCAACTCTTTCACGAGAATCAAGTCAACCATTTTTGAATCCTGGAAAAGGCGACACACAAAACCAACACCATGTTCTAACAATGAGGTGCAGACTTTTTTGTGCCTGATGACAGTCCAAGAGGGAGTTAGACTATTGTTGTGTTATTTGTGTCAAAAGCAAATGACATCACTGGACTTTGAGGCCACCTTGCCCACCCATGTTGAGATGGTATTGAATTGTAATGAAAAACAACCGAAACGGAGTTGTGGCGAAACGATTAGGTGCTAGAGGAAAAAAGGCATTGTGTCCCTTCTCACGTGATGCGCTGCCTTCAGGCTTGGAAACGGGACTCTTGGTAATTTGCATCACTTGTGTTATGACCCCCTTTACACAAAACCTGCATTTAAAGTTTGGAACAGAAATTGGTATTCACTGTCTGCAAGTTTGAGGTCTATGGTGAAATGGCCGAGATCACATCTGATCTGTATGATGCATTACTCGCTCTTTGCCAGATTCAACACAGATGTCCTAATTTTGTTGTGGCATGACAGTTCTAAAGGGCCTTTGAAGTCAGTGTGGGCATGCACAGTGTTCCAACATGATTTTCTCTTGCACAACTATTTTGTTTGCCTTTCTTTTATTTGTTTATCTCATTTTCCTAGTGTGAGAGTGCTTATTTTGACTTTATTCTTTTCATGTTAGATTATGGTTTGTTGTTTGTTTGTCTTATTGTCATTATTAAAAATTTAATAACTGAAAGTCAATGTCCCATATCCGTCATGAAATTTGGAGTAACTGTCACAGAGTTGGAGTTTATGCAAGAGAGTAACAGTGTTTGAAAATGGGGACAAAATGCTCCCAGCCTTAGAGAGCAAAGTCTCCCATAGTCTGGCAGCCCACATCAATAACAAGTTGTTCTTGTTTTTTAATTCAATTCAATTCAATTCAATTCAATTTTATTTATATAGCGCCAAATCACAACAAAAGTCGCCTCAAGGCGCTTCATAGATACAGAGAAAAACCCAACAATCATATGACCCCCTATGAGCAAGCACTTTGGCGACAGTGGGAAGGAAAAACTCCCTTTTAACAGGAAGAAACCTCCGGCAGAACCAGGCTCAGGGAGGGGCGGCCATCTGCTGCGACCGGTTGGGGTGAGAGAAGGAAGACAGGATAAAGACATGCTGTGGAAGAGAGACAGAGATTAATAACAGATATGATTCAATGCAGAGAGGTCTATTAATACATAGTGAGTGAGAAAGGTGACTGGAAAGGAAAAACTCAATGCATCATGGGAATCCCCCGGCAGCCTACGTCTATTGCAGCATAACAAAGGGAGGATTCAGGGTCACCTGGTCCAGCCCTAACTATATGCTTTAGAAAAAAGGAAAGTTTTAAGCCTAATCTTAAAAGTAGAGATAGTGTCCGTCTCCCGAATCCAAACTGGAAGCTGGTTCCACAGAAGAGGGGCCTGAAAACTGAAGGCTCTCCCTCCCATTCTACTTTTAAATACTCTAGGAACAACAAGTAGGCCTGCAGAGCGAGAGCGGAGCGCTCTAATAGGGTGATATGGTACTACAAGGTCATTAAGATAAGATGGGGCCTGATTATTTAAGACCTTGTATGTGAGGAGCAGGATTTTGAATTCAATTCTGGATTTAACAGGAAGCCAATGAAGGGAAGCCAAAACAGGAGAAATATGCTCTCTCTTTCTAGTCCCTGTCAGGACTCTTGCTGCAGCATTTTGGATTAGCTGAAGGCTTTTCAGTGAGTTTTTTGGACATCCTGATAATAATGAATTACAGTAGTCCAGCCTGGAAGTAATAAATGCATGAACTAGTTTTTCAGCGTCACTCTGAGACAGGATATTTCTAATTTTAGAGATGTTGCGCAAATGGAAGAAAGCAGTCTTACATATTTGTTTAATATGTGCGTTGAAGGACATGTCCTGGTCAAAAATTACTCCAAGGTTCCTCACCGCGTTACTGGAGGCCAAGGTAATGCCATCCAGAGTAAGAATCTGGTTAGATACCATATTTCTAAGATTTTCAGGGCCGAGTACAATAACCTCAGTTTTATCTGAATTAAGCAGAAAGTTAGCGGCCATCCAGGTCTTTATGTCTTTAAGACATTCCTGCAGTTTAACTAATTGGTGTGTGTTATCTGGCTTCATGGACAGATAGAGCTGGGTGTCATCTGCATAGCAGTGAAAATGTATGCTATGTCTTCTAATGATACTGCCTAAGGGAAGCATGTATAATGTAAACAGAATTGGTCCTAGCACTGAACCCTGTGGAACTCCATAATTAACCTCAGTGTGTGAAGAGGACTCTCCATTTACATGCACGAATTGGAGTCTATTAGATAGATATGATACAAACCACTGCAGTGCAGTACCTGTAATACCTACAGCATGTTCTAATCGCTCTAATAGGATATTATGATCAACAGTATCGAACGCTGCACTGAGGTCTAGCAGGACAAGCACAGAGATGAGTCCACTGTCAGAGGCCATAAGAAGATCATTTGTAACCTTCACTAAAGCTGTTTCTGTGCTGTGCTGAGCTCTGAAACCTGACTGAAACTCTTCAAATAAACCATTCCTCTGCAGATGATCTGTTAGCTGTTTGACAGCTACTCTTTCAAGGATTTTTGATATGAAAGGAAGGTTGGAGATTGGCCTATAATTAGCTAAGACTGCTGGGTCTAGAGATGGCTTTTTGAGTAAAGGTTTAACTACAGCCAGCTTAAAGGCCTGTGGTACATAGCCGATTATTAGAGATAGGTTGATCATATTTAAGATCGAAGAATTAATTAATGGCAGGACTTCTTTGAGCAGTTTTGTAGGAATGGGGTCTAAAAGACACGTTGATGGTTTGGAGGAAGTAATTATTGAAGTTAACTCAGAAAGATCAATTGGAGAAAAAGAGTCTAACTTAATATCAATGGTACTAAGAGTAGCTGTAGATAATATTACATCTGTGGGATGATTATTGGTAATTTTTTCTCTAATGATAAAAATTTTATTTGTGAAGAAGTTCATGAAGTCATTACTAGTTAACGTTAAAGGGATGGTTGGCTCAAAAGAGCTCTGACTTTTTGTCAGCCTGGCTACAGTGCTGAAGAGAAACCTGGGGTTGTTCTTATTTTCTTCAATCAGTGATGAATAGTAAGATGTTCTGGCTTTGCGGAGGGCTTTCTTATAAAGCAGCAAACTATTTCTCCAGGCTAAATGATGATCCTCTAGATTTGTGACACGCCATTTCCTCTCCAGATTACGAGTCATCTGCTTTAGGGTACGTGTTTCAGAATTATACCACGGAGTCAGGTACTTCTGATTTGAGGCCTTAGTTTTCACAGGAGCTACAGTATCCAGAGTCGTACGTAGTGAGGAGGTGAAATTATTAACAAGATAATCGACCTCTGTTGGGGTAGCGTTCAGATAGCTGCTTTGCTCTGTGTTGGTACAGGGCATTGGAGATGATAACAGTGGGTGGATTATATTCTTAAACTTAGTTACAGTGCTTTCAGAAAGACATCTACTTTGATAAAGTCTACTCTTCACCGCTGTGTAATCAATTATTGTAAAAGTAAATGTTATCAGGAAATGATCAGACAGGAGAGGGTTTTCAGGAAACACTGTTAAATGTTCAGGTTCGATGCCATATGTTAAAACAAGATCTAGAGTGTGATTAAAGTGGTGGGTGGGTTCTTTTACATTTTTAGTTCTTTGTATTGAGCTGTAATGAAGTTGTTGTGTGTCCTCATTTTCTTTCTGCCTCAGTGTTTTTCTTCTCAGGGCAGAGAGCGAAGCAGTAAAATCAGAGATTGGATAAAATGGGGAAAGTGAAATTGCAACAGATGTAGTGGAGAAAAAAAGGGAGGGGGATGGTGAAACAATCGCCAGATGTACAGCTAGAAAGTATTTCCTGTTATAAATAAAGTACAGTTGACTCGACTGTGTGTGTGTGTGTGTTGCTGCATCACATCCAGATGGCTTCCATTCACCAACCCCTGATATCAGACAGGAACAAAAGGGAGGGGGGAGCAGCGCAGACCTTCGGTGTAGAGTCGGCCTCGTCTTAAGTGATGGAGCGCACACACACAGAGTTGCCTGGCTTCTTTCCCAACACCTGGCTGTCTCAGTCACCCTTTCTGTTAATACTCTCACGCAGCCTATCACTTCCTGTCTGTTGGCTCTCCTTTACTCTACTATGTACTGCTAATATTGCTGCTTTTTGGAAACATCTTATTTCCCTTTACTCATGGTTTTCTTTTAATTCAGGGATTTTGTCCAATTCTTCAGCTGTGAACCTTTGTTTTGGCAGTTTCTACAGCCTCAGTTATGGACACATTTTTGTACATCTTATTCATCCAGAACCAGTCTCTCATGACACTCTCTGGTAGGCAAGTGACCTTCTGGGCTTCCCTGATTTTGGATTCCAGCCTTCTCCTCCATGGGAGGGCTTTTATCTCCGATTCTATATATAGCTCTTTAAACCTCATTTTGGTTGGAAATGTCCTCCCACTCGATTAACCTTTACCCTGTTCTGCCACGCTCTTCATACAAGGTCATGTGAGAATAGGTCAGTGTAATGAAGGTCATCTTCATTACTTAACTGTATAAACATGAGTAATTTTAATATTTATATTACAGGAAAGGGCACTCATACAAAAGTTTGTTTTTATTGGTTTTCCTTGTGGGCAGTCTTCCAGCTGGTACCGTTTAATGTCTGCCTAGGAAAAGAGATTTCAATTAGTATAGAATGTTTGGTTAAGCTGGTGGAAACCAGTACTTTAACACTTACATTTTGGATGAGATTGTCTTACCTTTGTTTTCTTTTGATGGTGTGCCAGCCACAAGAGTCCTCAGGCATCTCGAGTGCCGTTTTAAAGGTTCCTGGTGCTACCCATAGCTATATTAGTTTATTGTAGATTGTAGTCGTTAGGCCAAGTGGGAAATATTTTATTTACTAATTGCAATTATGTTAATTATGTCTACAATATTGATTTGATATCAATAAAGGTTATTACGTAAGACAGTTAGCACTGTTGCCTCACAGCAAGAAGCTCCTGAGTTCAATTCCACCACCTGGCCGGGGTCTTTCGGTGTGGTGTTTGCATGTTTTCCCCGTGTTTGGATGGGTTCTTTCCAGGTACTCAGGCTTCCTCACACAGTCCAAAGACATGCAGTTAGCGCAGTTAGGTTAACTGGTAACTCTAAATTACCCATAGGCGTGACTGTGAGAGTAACTGTTGTCTGTGTCTGTGTGTTAGTCCTGCGACATACTGGTGACCTGTCCAGGGTATACCTTGCCTCTCGGCCTAAGACAGCTGGGATAGACTCCAGTCCACCTGCAACCCTGAAAAATGATAAGTGGAAGAGAATGGATGGATGGAACCCCAGATCATTGTATGACTTGAGGACCAATTAGCCGCAGTCTATAAAAGGCTGCTAGTTAACATCAGAGGCTGTTACAGGAACCATGTCCCACCCCTGGCCTACACTCTTTTTTTTTGGAATTTTAATGTTGGTGAATAAACACCAACAGGTTTGTCTGCACTTCATCTCTGCCTCAATCCTCCTCTTTGAACCCAGCTCCTATAGGCCATCCTAACAGTCAGGTATTGGTATGGGGAATTTACTCCAAGTCAATTGGATGTCTTATTTCTAGCCTCCTGTCTATGCTGGTGCCATATTGTTATCTGGGGCGATCGTGGCTCAAGAGTTGGGAGTTCGCCTTGTAACCGGAAGGCTGCCGGTTCGAGCCCCAGCTTGGACAGTCTTGGTCGTTGTGTCCTTGGGCAAGACACTTCACCTGTTGCCTACTGGTGGTGGTCAGAGGGCCCGGTGGCGCCAGTGTCCGGCAGCCTCGCCTCTGTCAGTGCGCCCCAGGGTGGCTGTGGCTACGATGTAGCTTGCCATCACCAGTGTGTGAATGGGTGTGTGACTGGGTGGATGACTGGTTGTGTAAAGCGCTTTGGGGTCCTTAGGGACTAGTAAAGCGCTATACAAATACAGGCCATTTACCATTTGTTATCTAAACCCACTGAAGAATTTGGAGCATTTTCTGCTGTGTGCCACGTGACAGGAAGAGAACCTTTGGACAGTGCTCAGACTTGATTACCCCACACGGCCTGGGGTTAATGCATAAAGATGTGGGGACATTAACTGTCAGTTAGATAAAGTGTTAAACAAAGCCATCTGAAGCAAATCTGTTTGTTCAAATTAGCATCAGCAGATGTAGTTCTACATTTTTTTTATTTTTCTGACTCCCGTGTATTAATCGCAGTGTCAGCCTCAGAGCCTCTGTGTCATTTGAACTTCACAACACAGCTCTTACTTGTGATGCCTCATCGGTGTATCTGTGGCCAGTTGTGGCTCTTCATCACTCAGCATGGTATTATCTTAACAATTAGTGTAACTGCACACTTTTGTCTTGAGGCAGCAGATAGAAAATTACAGTCAAAGGTGCAAATCATATGTGCATCTACATATTACACCTAGAGGAGCTGCTTTGCCATGGAAACCCACACTGGAGCTCCCAGTGCAGTGTTTGTGCTAATGTTGATGGAAGAGGTTTGGAACTCTGCCGTTATTAAGTTTCAGAGGGATGGCGATTTGTAGTCCTTATTGCTTCAGGGCTTGGCATCCCCATTCTTTACTTATATGGTCTGCAACTGGAGTTGCTGTGGTTCCACTTTGCTATAATACCACTTCCAGCTGGTCATGGAGTAATGACGAGAGAAGATGTTTCAAAAACTATTACAGTATCGCACCTGAATTCAGTCTTTAGAACAATCACAGATGTGGTGCTTGATTTTATACACTTGTAAGATGAAGAACATCTGAATCAGAGATTAAGCTGTGTGGTCTGGTAGTTTTAATGTAACAAGTAGTCTTAAGTTAAATCTTGTTAACGGCTCATCAAATGGCTCAGAGTCTGTATTTCAGTATATACTTACAAAGGCACATATCTGCTAACAAGACTTTCTAGTTATCGTTCCTTTCTCTTTCTCATCATTCAAACTCTGAGAGGGCGTGGCTTGGTGGCAAAATGTGTTCATCATTGCAGAAATCTCCTGACGCTTGCCAGGCTCCCTCCCTGGCTCCCTCTAAAGTCGTTAGCTGGCAGACTAATTAAGAACAACCAGACAGTAGCACATGCACGCTGACTCTCGGGAGGCTCTTCATCATACAGCACCAGCAGAACGAAGTCTCTGTCATGAAACCTCCCTCAATCTCAACCTAAACTCTGAGTCTGGAGTAGATTTCATTTTACAGCCATGTTGTCTGAAAACCATTCATCATTTATCAGCCTCCTGCCTGCCGCTGCTGCTCATTCATCATTTAAAGTGAGTTAGAGGGTGTCCACAAGGCTGTGATTCATAGTCTACTATTCTGTCTGATGTGTTTGCTGTTTATTTGTCTCTGTCTGGCCATCTTCCCACACGAGTGTTTGTGTTCTTCCCTGAGCCGTGACTGGGCTCAGTCATGGTGTTCTCCAGCTTCACCTGTCAGTCCCGTGCTTTTCTACATATTGCATCAGAAGGTTTAAAGAAGCTTGAACTTGTGCTACAGAAGTCATCCGTGCAGTCACAGGAGCAACAGTTTAGTATCCTGAGGGCTTTTTACATGGTCAGACTCGTGGCCAGGCTTCAGACTCTAGTCTACCATCTTCACCAGATCTGAAAGACCTCCTCCAGAGCAGTGCCTAAAATGGAATTCGTTTTTTTTCTTCCTCAAAACCACTCCTGTGAAATCTGTTCCACGTGCGAGTGGCGGCCGCCCGCCTCGTCTTTGTTTCAATATTTCAGAGTCACTAAGTGGTGAGTTGCCAGGCGATGCAGCAGGGGCAGCACGATTAAGGGGGCGTGATAGGCAGCTTGTGGCTGAGGGCGATCCGGAGGGATACAAAGCCCAGTTGGCTGCCTGCCCGTTTTCCATTCATATTCCCTCTGCCAACACACAGACACACACACCACTTAGCTGTACACACCCATATACTTCCTCACACAGTTGCCAGACAAGAGACACTCTGCACACTTGTGCAGTCCCACACACAGCTTTCACCCACTAAACCGAGCACTTTCTCTGATTAAGACCCGCTGTAAAGAGATGCTAATAAAACATGGCTGCTGCACAAGGTGCTCAGCTTTCTAATTCAGCTAACAGCCATGCAGTCAACACTGTTAAATGTTTTGGTAAAAAGTAAAACTTGATGTCTGTTTATCTCCTCAGGACACAAGATCTGTGTGCTTGTGATGAAGAGAACCAAGAAGATTTCCCCGGTGAACTAACACTTCATTTTGACCCCCTGACCCCAGACGGGCTGCCGTGTACCCCTGCTAACGCTGTGGAGGTGCACAGGGGTTCACAGCCAGGTGAGGACAGTTGCAGTAGATGTTTCACAGACCGGCAACAGCAGATTTTGCTTTGAGTTATATCATATAGAGTTATCACGATGGGATAGTTTGAACTGCTATGAAACCAATAAAGACCAAAGCTATGTTCTGATTTGGTGTTTTACACTTTTTATTTGGTGGCTCATCAGTAATTTGGTGGCATGAAGTGGGTTAAACCAGATACTGTTGTATCTTTGATAATGGAAGTCATTTCTTTGTACAGGCTGTAGTGAGAACATAGCTTATACTCACTACAGCCTGTACATACTTATAGTTACAGAATATTCACAACATACTTCATACCGTGTACATTATAACATACCATAATAGACCCATTTCTGTAATATACTCACATATCTATATTATTGCTAATATATATTGTAATATATCTATATCACTAAAGCACTTCTGGATGGATGCAAACTGCATTTCGTTGCCCTGTACCTGTGCATGTGCAATGACAATAAAGTTGAATTCTATTCTATTCTTTCTTGGGTAGTTATCAAGGGTTATATAATTGAATAAACTGACTTTTTAGGAAGTTGAATAAGTTTTTGTGCACATAAAACAATGTACAGCGACATTTCTTTCTTACATTTGTTTTGTCTGGCTTTAAAGCCAATATCAGAAATGAAAGTTGTTATAATTGTAAAGCGCTTTGAGGGCCCCGAAAAGCGCTATATAAATGCAATCCATTATTATTATTATTATTATTATTATTATTATTATTATTATTATAAGCTTATTAAATCTGAGAACAAAACAGAAGAGAAATCCCCTTTTAAAGTCATCTTGTAAGTAGTCTGATTCACTATAGGAGATGAAGAAGTTCTGGATTTTACGTACTAGCATCCTACACTTCCTTTTCCTTCATAGAATTTAAGCCCTAGTTGGACTAGGTTTCCCTTGTGACATGCATTTGTTTCTTCTCTCATTCTGCCTGTGTGTTTGGCAGGAGAAGTACTTGTTTCATCACCCTGTCGCTCCTTCCCAAGTCCGGGAGTTGAAGGAGTGACGATGTGAGACTGACATTGGGCTAATGTGCAGGAAATCTCTGTGCTTGTGTGTCCAAACGTTTCACTGGTACTCTAGAAACTGCCAAAGATGGTAGTCACCGAGCTAATGCTGAACTGTGCTGCTTTAATATGGTATCTCGGTGAAACTGTTGTTAGCAAAGTGTGACATCGAAGTATGGCTAACGGTAGTTTCCATCTTCTCTGCTGCTGCCCACAGACTATGTGAGGAGCAGTGGGAAAGTCCCAGAGGAGGCTGTCGTTGATGAGGAGGCCATCCTGACTCTCCTGGAGAACAGTCAGTCTTTCCTCCCACTCTCCCAGACATCCAACCACTCGACCCTGTTAGGTAACACAGCCTCTTTCATTCGTGCACGTTTTTAATTTTCTATGCTCGATTTTGCTTCCCATGATTAAACTGTGATTTTTAGGTGATAATTTTAAGGCCGTCTTCCGCAAACAGCATTTCAAAGATGCCGATTCAGTGGTCGGGTCATGTGACTTTGACTCCAGAAGCTTCTGAGATGGATTTTTATGGCTGTTTTGGATTGTTGTCCTGTTGTAAAAGCCACTTTTTTCCCCTTTCCATCCATATTTTCTGATATTTAGTGGATTCTTTCCTCCATATACATCTGGTTCTTGTCCACTTGGCTGCCACTACACCCTGAAAGGAGAAAATATTGACCTCAATGCTTAACAGCTGTCCAAGTGTTGTTTTCTTTAGTAAAAAGCATCTTTAGTTTCTTCTTGTTCTCTTCTACATTTTAAATTCTTCTAAGTTGGTGGCCAAAAACTTGTGAATAAAAGTCTGTAAGCAGACGACATTTCTAGCTTTGATTAACTGGCTGATCTGGAGAGAAAGTTATTGCGTACAGCTGTCTGATATTGTCTGTGTGCTTTATTTTGTCCTCCATGCAGACAGCAGCCGGGACCAAGCCATCATTGACTTGCTGGCAGGCCTGGAGGACGATGGTTTCTGCAGGACACCCGCTAGGCAGAATTCCCAGTCCCGCTCACTCCCCGGTGTCACGAACTACAACTGCAACAGTGATGAAGAGGAAGCAGGCCCAGAACTGGACAAGGAAGAGGCAGAACTCAGTGTTATAATGTCACAGCGTTGGGACAGTGCTTCCTCTCAGAGGCATGTTTATCTCTGCATGGTTGAAGGCAAAAGTATAACCATCAGTTTTAGAGTATGTTGTGCATCAAAATGTTTTCATTTTTTAGTAATAAGTACAAGTGTAAGCTACACCTTTTTTGTTTCTGGTTGTATCTTAAATAAATAGGTGAGCGATCGCTGTACACGATCTGTGAGTCATCCCCAGTGAGCTCTGCCTGGGCATTTTTCTTTAATAATACGGTTCCTGTCGTTGGTGTGTGTGTGCACAGACCCTGCATGAAGGAGACAGAAAACAGCTTCAGTGATGCCCAGCAGGAGTCCTCTGACGAAGACATGGAGTGGAGTGGAAACAACTCTATGTTCGCTAACCTGTCCATCCCGCAGCTCGATGGCGCCGCAGACGAGAGCAGCGGTGAGTTGTCCTATGATGAGATGTACTGATAAAGCATGAAGTGTCAGCTTGCTTTGATGCCCATCTGACACCCCCCACTGATTCACGCTCTGTCAAGTATGTCAGGAGACGGGATCTGATAGCTGCTACAGAAGACAAAGTTAGTATGATTTTTAGTTTTGGCTCTATGACCTGACAGGCTACAATTTGATGCCAGACTCGGGGGTAAAAACTGACTCTCTGGGGTTAATTAACTGTTCCGTTTTTAGAGCGCGCATGTGTGTTTGGAAAGATGACTACAACTTCATAGACTGGTAATAGACTCATTGTACATGGACAACAAAATATGGGTACTTCACGCCAGCTGTGCAGGAATAAATAACAAACAGGAGAAATGTATACCGTCGAGAAGAATATCATATGCTTTATACTTATTATGAATTGTTTTTATATATTTAATAACTCATTATAGATATAAGATCTGTCTGCATATATTCACATAGAAGTATTATCAGTCCATAGCATGACCATATTTGAGCTGTTATTTATCACCCCACCTGCATTAGATGACTTTATCAGTAGCTCAACTGGGCCAAAAGCAGAACAACTACATTATCAGAAGAGCCAGAGCAGAGAATGAGGGACAAGCTTCCTGCTGATGCACATGTTAGTGATGTTCTAGTTGCCCTGTGTCTTATGTAGAGCGATGGTCACTTTCTTATTGAGCTTAAATTATGAATTTTGGCATTCAACATGTTATAATGGCATAGAAATATTGTAGTAGTTTGACTTTTTAAAATTTAAATTAGTGCTGTCAGCGTTAATAGCATTAAAATGACGTTAACGCCATTAACGCGGCAAATCTCGGTTAGCAGGTTAACACGTGTGCAGGGCTGCATGGTGCTAATGCGTTGATGCCGCATTAGTGAAACGTTTGGGGTGATCCACGTTAACTCGTTAACGGAGAATTGCCGTGTCAATGCGGTTATGGCGTTAACGTCCTTTTAACGAGATTAACGCTGACAGCACTAATTTAAATATATCAAAATAGTGATCGATCTCACCCTGGGGTTTTGGGCTAAGATTCATGGGTGATTGCGCTGTCTGATCAGATGAATTTCAGGTTAATTTCTTGCAGCTGTGGATACTAACTGATATGCCTCTTCTTCTCACATGCTGTATCCATAGATTCCTCCTTAACAGATAGTGGCTCAATGACGCAGTCTTCGCTTACGGCCACTGAAAAGATGTTGGGCAAAAGAAATCCCATCCCAGGGGAGACGGTCCACCTTGAGCCACCATCTACAGCTAAGATCCTTTTGGAGTGCAAGCATCCCGAGCACATACCAGTTCACGTGTTGGACACGGAGCAGCCGCTTGACAAGCACTTTCAGTTAAAAAGCAGTCAGGACAGCAGTAGTGAATGTTTGACAGGGTTCAAGGTGAATAAAGAAATCCCCTACATCCAGCCAGTCAAGCACCCTATTCCCTGCATATTAGCCAATCACCCTGAGGTGTCTCCCATCTGCATGGACAAAGAAGAACTACGACCTTTGTACACCTACGATAAGAAAGCTTCGATAGCTTTGGATAAGACGGATATTGAAAGTTTCCCATTTGGTAATGGAAAGGTCGCCAAGGACAGGAAGAAGTACAGCAGTATAAAGAATGTAGAAACAAACCGTCTGTCCATTCTTCAGAACCACAGGGGCTTTTCTCTCTGTTATTCTGAGCTGAGAAACTGCTCAGCTAAGACTGACCTGGAACTGAACACAAAAGACAATAAAAGCCCCCTTCTGAGGAGCATCACATCAGCCCCATCGACCTTGAAGGAGGACGAGTTTCTTGATCCTCATGAGGACGAAATTGGTAAAGACGGCGAGGAAGGAGATGTCGGTGAGCTGAAAATCAGGTACGAGGACTATCAGGAAAATAAGACTGAGAGGACTATTGTTGCCCAGCAGGAGGCACACTACAAGTTTTTCCCCAGTGTCATTCTCTCCAACTGCCTCAGCAGAAAGAAACCTGGGAACAAGAAAATGGCTGACACCTGCAGTAAAGTAGAACAGGCCCAACCTCGCAGGTCTAAGCTAAAGATGAACAAAAAAAGGCTAGGTATGACAGGACCTAGGAACAAATTAAAGATGGTCCAAAGCTCTACCTCTGATGGCCAGATTAGCACCGGCATCACCTCAGTAACACCTGCTAGTCCTGTGACTACGGACACTGAAATGCTGATTTCTGAGGATCATAAGGATTTACAAGAGGCCGAGTTGATCAAAGAGGAAACGATTGTGAAAAATGAGTCTGAAAGTGAGGAGCGGTCCATAGGTGAACAAGCAGAACCACAGCCAGAGCCCCTTGTCTCCAGCTCTGCTACCAATTCCTATTTTTCTGAGGAAACTAAAGACTCTACTGAGGATGTGGTAAGCCCACTGCAAGATTTGTCTGCCAAAGTCACCTGTACTAAACCGTCAGCACTGCCAGGTAGTAAATACACCCTGAGGACCAAACGGAAGATGAAATATGATTCAGAGGATGGGGAACACTCAAGTGCTACTCGTTCTAAAAACCTAGCTTCTGTCAAAGAACGACTTAAGGACAATGATGTCTCAGGTGGGCAAGAAGTAAAGTATCAGAGAAGACGCAAGAAGGAACCTCCTATTATTATAAAGTACATTATTATTAACAGGTTCAAGGGAGAGAAAAACATGCTGGTGAAGATGTCCAAAGTGAATGCAGCTGAGCAGTTGGTGGTGTTGACGCCAGACAAGCTAGAGCACTATAAAAAACTGGCTCCTCTCAAGGATTTCTGGCCCAAGGTACCAGAATCCACTGCTGTTAAGTTTCCCGTGACTGAACCAAAAGCCAAAAAACATCCCAAAAGAAAGGCAAAGGTTAACTCCACAAATAAAAAGACTATCAACAACTCCTCCAAACCTCTGATCAGACAGGGTGAAAGGGTTCAGAGGCCAAAAGGCCGCAAAAAAGCCCCAGTCCTGCCATCTCTGCCACCCCCTAGACCATGTTACTGTGAGTTGGCACATGACTATGATGTTGACTATTCAGATGTCATGGTAGAGTTGGGCTACCTCTCAGATAGATCCCAAAGCCCGAGAGACTCAACGCCTCCACGCTGTTGGTCCCCAAGTGACCCCCTCATGAATACCAGGAGTTCAAAAGAGCTGATAAATCCACACATTGACCCATGTCTTAGTTCTGCTTTCCAAAAGCCACATAGATCGTCTACAGCCAAAGGAGCATGTAGTAAGTGTCAAACTGCCAAACCCAAGAGACTGTCAGATGCTAAAAGGAAAACAAGTAAGTCTGCAGAAAAGCCTAAAACTGAGAAGGCAAAACAAGGTAATCCTGCTATTTCGAGGCAGAGGATCAAAGCTGGAGGGGCTGTCAACAGTTCTACAAGCACTACAAGACCTAGAAGGTCTCGTAAAAAGAAAACAGAGGA
Source organism: Copadichromis virginalis (assembly GCF_057382275.1). NCBI lineage: Eukaryota > Metazoa > Chordata > Actinopteri > Cichliformes > Cichlidae > Copadichromis > Copadichromis virginalis. Next base: position 30,189,130 of record NC_140632.1, on the reverse strand, counting down.
ACCCAAAAGCCATGACTTAAGTAAAGAGAGCTCCCAACTCCTTTTCCCAGAGGATGAGTTGCCTCCTTCTGAGAACTCTTCACAAGAGGTTCCTCCATTTCAACAGCAGGTGGGCAAAGACAGCCAGAGCACGTCCCAGACTCCATCTACACCAGAAAGGAACTCAGTAACCAAGTTTATCAAGCCAAAGGTTGAAGACTGTGAGACTTCCATCATGGAGGTCAACCAAAGCATTTCGGCACCTGCTCAGACGAAGCAGCAAGCTTGTCAGACCACCGTGGTAAAGGCAGAGGATTCACAGGATTATTGCACAGACTTTCTGCCTCCAGTACAGGAACACAATAAAGATGCCCAGCTAAAAGAAGGTCTCCCACACTCAGGCCCCAAGAACGGGGAGATCCCCCCTCTCTCTGAGACCCCATCTGGCTTGGCTGTCCTCAAGAAGCTTCTTCAGACGAGGCAGAAGGGACAGCCCCTTCCCATACAAGTGGTTGGTACAGCAAGCCACTCTACAGCCATAGCCCAGGCGGCAGCACTTCTAATTCCCACCACTAAACCCACTAAATCCAGAAAAGCCCCCACCCTCACTTCTCGGAAACCCAGGGCCCCAAAATCTACCACAGCAAAAGAAAAGGGGCCGAGAAACAGGAAAGGCAAGACAAGCAGTACTCAGCCAAAACTGTCAGTAAAGCAGGAGGGAAGCATGTCAGATGAATGTCCCCTCTTCCTGTCAGACCCGGGACTGGACAGATGCAATTTCATAGAGGACAGCTTGTCACCAGAGCTCCCGCACAACTACACATTTGATATAAATGCTATCGATCAAACAGAGTTCTCCAGTCCGTACAGTGGCAGTCAGTTTGTCGTGACTGATAAAAATTTACCGGTCAAATTCCTGAGTGACATCAGCCAGGATTCTGTATCTGCTCAGGCGCCGGACTCCGAAAAGAAACTTGACAGGCTGCTTTGTTCTGGGGAGGATCTTCAAAGGGGCTCTGACTGCAACAGAGCAAGGCCGGACAGCCCCGACCTTTTAGATGGGCATACGAACCGCGAGCCTACATCAAGCCTCACGTCCCTCAAGAGCAGAGAGTGGGATTTCTCTTTAGGTAAAGCCCACACGCTCAGCCCCTTTCAAGACTTTCACTGTGAGAGGAAAGAGCTGCTCTTTTCAGTTTTCGACTCACTGCCTTTAAGCTCCGCTTCATTCGTCGACCACGAGGGCTCACCAACAGGTGAGCTGCCGGAGGGCATTGACGGACTAACATCCACCACCCCCAGCAGCTCTCCACGCTCCATCAGCTCGCTATCACAGGTGAGGGCAAGCCAGCTGCAGCGAGGGACAGCGGCCGGAGGAGCCCACATTCTCAAGCCCCTCATGTCCCCTCCCAGCCGAGAGGAGATCCTCAGCACTCTTCTGGACCTGGAGATGTCAGAGGCCACCTTCCTGGAGCCTTTCTGCAGTGACCCCTCTGATGCCCCAGGGAAGCCAATGTAAGAGTAACAGCAACAGTAACCATCATCTAGCATGCATTATTTACTAAATATAACAAAATAAATGTATTAGTAAAGTTTTCACATAAGAGCCAGAATCTAACTCAGGGGTGTCAAACTCAAATGCACAGTGGGCCAAAATTTAAAACTGTCGCAGGCTAACATTAATATTTATTGAAAAAAAATCTTCCTCCAGATATAAGAATTAAACTTTTCTTATGGACTTAAACAAGTTTTGCTGAAAAGCTGAATATGGAACAAGCAAAGCTTAATACTAAACAATATATATTAGGGGTGCAACGATACACAAAATTCACGGTTCGGTTCGATACTTTGGTGTCACGGTTCGATATTTTTTCGATCCAAAAAAAAGTTCATGCCTTTTTAATTTGTCATTTATTAAAATTATAAATATATATTTTAACTCAAAAGTACAGTTTTTAAATTTAATGTTGCTGAAACAAAGTAATAAAAAAAAAAAAATCTGATTGAGGAATCACTCATCTTTGGAAAAGAGAGTTTATTACAGAGAAATGTCTCTTTCCAAAATGAAAGCTATACTATGCGCTTCTTCTGGGCTATATTCTCAGCAGCATATTAAACATATCAGGTCCCCATAAGGAGAATCATGTGCTAACGGCTGTCTAAATGACTCGGGTAAAGTTAGTAGCATGCTTGCTTGTTGTTTTTGTCTGCTTCCACTTGTCTTTGCACTAGGATGATGTCGGCGTAAATGTGCAGTCATATTCGTTGTGTTCCCACTAGTGCTGTCAGCGTTAATCTCGTTGAAATGACGTTAACGGCACAACACGGAAAATCTCCGTTAACGAGCTACCCCTGATCGCCCTGTGCGTGGGGCTGGACGGCGTCAACACGTTAACGAGCTAACTGCGCTAACACACTAGTTCCCACCCATGTAATTGAGCATTGCATGGCACATCCAACATACTGTTTTACTTTTGTCCATGACGCGCTTACCTTCGGGGTCATACGTCACATGAAAACCAAAATAGTTCCAAACACCAGATCTGAATGAGGGTGGGGGAGGTTCAATTTGCCATGTTGCAAGGAGAGCTTAACTTCTGTCTGCTAGCTTGCCCTGCGCTCAGTGAATCTGCGTTCGACTACTCCGCCTAGGCTGCACTGTCGAGCGCAGATCCACTGAGCGCTCAACACAGACAGCATCGACAGAAGGAAAGTTGATAAAATAAATTAAAAATTTTGTATTGTTCGATACAAATGCGTACCGAACCGAAAGCACTGTATCGAACGGTTCAATATCGAGTATCGTTGCACCCCTAATATATATATTAGCTGTATAATACCAGTAGGCCAGCTCTAATAGTAATTTGGTATGGCTTTGTGGGCCAAATGTAATTAGGCTGCGGGCCAGAGTTTGACACCTATGATCTAACTGATTGTGATGGTTGGTAAGGTTTTATATTTGTTTGTGGGATTTTTTTAGCTTCCCTCACAGGCTTTTTAATTGGGTTGTAAAACATCTTAATCGACAAAGTACTGCAATAAATAAAAGGAAGGTTGTCAGATAAGAGAATAGAAGTCCAGTGAGGAAAGAGTTTTAGCATTTGTTTTAGACTACAGCAAACTCAATCCTTTATCATTAAATGTCTGAAATTTCCATATGTTCAAAAAGAAATCCACTGATCTGGCTCTGTTTTATACTGTCTACATGATGATTTATTGTAATTCAAATGGAAATGAGTGTACTGATCCTTTCCTCGTCTTTTCTCCAGGGAGGTCGGTGGCCGTAAGCTAACAGTGGGCACTCGGCTAGCTCGGGAACTTGCAGAGTTTGGTGGAGACCTGTCCCTGGAAGGCCTCCATTTCTGGAAGACGGCCTTCTCGGCCATGACGCACCCCGCCACCACCGTTATCTCATCTTGTCAAGGAGCAGAGGCTTCAGAGACAAATAAACAAAAGGCAGAGGGTGACCTATCCTCATCCAGCGATAAGAAGGTGGTGCTTTTGCCCTGCAAAAACCCACCAAGCCGCAAGCGTGTGCAGGTGTGGCTAAAAGCTAGAAAGCAGTATGAGAGTCTACAAAAAGGCAGGAGAGAGTGTGAGGTGCTGAAGACAGAAAGGGCTGGTCTGGAGGTGGAGGAACATGGGAGCTCAGAGAGAAGCGAATTGCCAGCTGCTGACAGAAGCTTGAAGGTTGAGCTCTGTGGTAACTTTTCCTGTACCAGAACTCAAAGGAGAAAGAAACAGAGCCTGTCTTTAATCCTGTCTCCGCTGGAGAATACAAGATTGAGGTGTAAATCCACAGAAGCAAGTCCAGTTTCAGATAAAGGCAGTGTCTGTCTTGAACAGGAGGACAAAAATAAAGAGGATGATGATGATAAAACCACCTGTCCAGAGTCCCCAGAGCTGCCTACATGGCAGCAGTCCCATCAACCAAGCCCCTCTGGCCAAGGACAGCTCAGTGAGAACAAGCCAGGTGAAGACTCTCCAGAACCGCTATCACCTATGCGCTGTAATTCCCCAGAGCTGCTAAGAGGGAACCACAGTCCCTCACCTCTCGCTGTCAGTGACAGGGATGAGAGGAGAACCAGTCCCCAGCTCATTCACAGCACCCCTTTCTTGAGGAGGCGATGGAGAAGCAAAGAAGATCTGGATCCAGTGTGCAGCACACCCATATCTCAGGGTAAGGAATGTGCATCTGTCTCCTTTGATGTTGTGACACCATCAACTGTTAGAAAGAATTGCGGTAAATCCTAACTTTGGAAAATTCAGCATGGAGTTTCTGTTATTAATATTCACTGTTATTCACTCCTTCTCTGGTCTAATTCCCGCTGCAGAGGATCCTGTTTCTCAGAGACTTCAGCAGAGGAGGCGGAGCCAGGCAGACCCCCTGAGAAGAGTGTTACTGACCACGCAGATGAAGGTCAAAAACTGATTGTGATTTTTCTTTTTAGACTTTTAAAACAAAAACTACAAGCCGCACGGGTCAGAAAGTCAACTATTTAGTATCACTCCAGAACATTGCATGTAGCAGTCCTGTCTCTCAGGTCGCTGATCGTTTGATGTGCCTGTGATTTCCTCCTGATTCCAACTTTTCTTGTCATGTTTTTTTTATCCTCCACAGAATCAGTTTGCTGCTTTGAATGTGCCAAAGAAAGATAACTCTCAGATCGAAGGGCCAAGTATAGCCAACTCCTACGGCTTTAAAGTCAGCATGCAGAACCTACAGGATGCCAAAGCTCTGCATGAGGTAAGTCTAGGGCAACTAACCTGTAGCTCTTTTCCAAGTCGATGAATAAATGGCTTTGTTCTGGTTAGATGTTGGTTTTGCTTTGTTTTGTTTTTAAGAGAAAGTGTCCACCTGATTGGGAAGAAGGATTTATTTCCCCAAGTATCATCACAACATCCTGCTTTCGACTTTGACTGTCCTATCGCCAAATCGATATGCTTTACACAAAACAACTAAATAAAACCAAGACACACCCAGCTTTGAATGTAGGCCTGAGTACAGGTGTTTTGAATGTATGCACAGATTTGATTAAGTTCAAGCTTTTTCCAAAAAGGCCTGAACGTAACTGAGATCACTGCCAGCACACGTAGATCTCATTAAATTCAAAGAGAGGTTTGTCACGTTTTCATGGTTTCAGGCCTCTTTAATATCTCTTGAATACTGTAATTTCTGTTAGAGTGGATGGTTTATTTATTTATATTAATGATTGAGCTAAATACGAAATAAAAGACTGTGGTTTAACAGGCAGAGGGTGACAGGATGTGCTGCTTTTAGTCTATTAAACCTCAAATGTATTTGTTTCCGCCTCCATCTTCAGGTCCAGCACCTGACACTGATGACCATGGAGCTTCATGCAAGAACCCGCCGTGACCTCGAACCTGACCCCGAGTTTGACCCCATATGTGCCTTATTCTACTGCTTCAGTTCAGATACCCCCCTGCCTGATGTAGACAACACCCAGCTCACAGGGGCCATCGTGGTAGATAAAGACCATCCAGGTTCCGGCCAAGGTGAAGCACGCGAGCGGTGTTTTCCTCCGAGAACATAAGGTTCGATCACTAGTTTTAAAGCCACTAGATAATTGGCTGGTTTTTTTTTTTCTGTTTCTAATCGCTCCCGCAGGATCCAGAGGAAGAACGCCGTTGCTGGTCAGATCAGGTGTTTCTGGGCTGCAAGTGACATACGCTGCTGATGAGAAGATGCTGTTTGACGTGTTGGTCACCATCATGAGGAGGTGTGTGCAACTGTTTTATGAAAGGGAACCAAGGGCAGAGTTGCTGCAACTGTAGTGCATCATTACTATCATTTCAATTTGCCTTCATTGTAGATTTTACACCTCCTACAGGGGTGGGGGTGGGATTTGTTTTGAGAAATGATCTCCATCTGCTAACACGGTCTGTTCTGTCAGATTTGACCCGGACATCTTGGTGGGCTACGAGGTGCAGTTGCATTCTTGGGGCTACCTCCTTCAGCGGTCCTCAGCACTTGGAGTGGATCTGTGCCAGCAGCTGTCACGAGTGCCAGGTACAGCCAGGAGCCACTGAAAAGTAGTCCCTGCTGTGGTACCCAGTACGGCAGTTCAGGGGACGCAGAAGTAAAGATTTGGGGGTTTTGAGAGGAAGCTACTTTCAGCCGCTGGTAGCTTTCAGCAGGTAGCTCTGCATTTAGACACAAACAGTGACGACTTAACCTCTACACCCTCAGGCACACTGAAGAAGTGAGTCTGAAAGTAGGTGAATAAAATCAAAAACCATACCTGATTGTAATTTAAGATTGTCTTCTCATGCAGCTCTGATCCATACTTTTGGCCAAAGATGTTTCTTTCTTCAATTTGATTACTTTTTTTAAGGAAGTGGATGAAGTCATAGGGAGCTAGATCAGATAATTCAGTACAGGTGGTTAGCCGGGGTTACACAGTAGTGCACAGTTATGGTCACTTCTGCCGAAAGGTCTCCCCCCTCCATGTGGGCAGCCAGACCCTGGCAGACAAATGTGCACAACCTATGAAGAGAGTAAGCAAAGACACTTCTGAGGCTTTTGACTCCAGTGAAAGGCGGTGTCCATGGGACACGACAGTGAGACTCACTTGCCTCAAAAACTGTCAGTTTAGTGTTCATGACTCAATAATAAAGGGAGAGATCCATCTGCTGACCAAAAAGAACATAAACACTAGTCTCATTTTGCAAAAAAACATCTCAATGATTCCAAAATTCTCCGCAAAATATTCTGTGGATTGAAGGAAGAAGAGTTGAACTTGTTGAGTCCTGTTACATCTGGAGTTGGCTGTTACGAGAACATCATGTCATCAGTTAAACACGGTGGTGGTAGTGTGATGGTCTTGAGCTGCTTTGCTGAGACTTTCTGTAATCGATGGAACCATGAGCTCTGCTCTCAACAGAATATCCTAAAGGAGAATGTCCAACCATCAATTCATTGCACGAAGCTCCAGTGATGTTACATATGAGGAGAATGATCTGAAATGCCTCTGAAGAAAAACGTGTAGTGGAAGTTTTGGCGTGGCATAGTCACAGTTCAGATTTCTATTCAAATTCAGATGCTTTGCCGTGGCTTTAAACGGGCCATTCATTTTCCAAAACCCTCAAATGAGGCTGAATTAAAGGTTTATTTTTGGCATGGGGGCAGGTAGGCTTCGAGAACATTTTCCCTTAATGCATGACACTATCATTTAAAAACTGCATTTTGGATTTAGTCAGGTTGTCTTTGTCAGATTTTAATGTTAGACAGTCCGGAACGTGACAAATATGGAAAAAACTAAAGTGACAAAGGGGGCGAATACATCTTCCCATCTTCCTGTCTCACTAGGTGTGAAATTCCCTCTTAAAATGTGCTTGTGACTCATCAGGGTTGATCCACAATTAGCAGCTGGCACTAAATGTGCAGCCACATATTAAACACGCGCAGTACTTTACTGTGCATCCCTGTTATTGAATCTGACAGTGTGAGTTTGGCTAATGAAAGCCAGTACATGGTGTGTGTGCTGGATCTGGTGCATAATGTAGGTACACATTGTAGATAATATAAGTGCAAACGTGTAGCCCCATTTTTGTGGTGTGCCTGTGACTGAGTCTTGATACAGCATGTATGTGTATGTGTTTGCCTGTATAAGTGTGTGAATGTGTGATTCCCTTTGAGTGTGTGTGTGTGTTTGTGTACTCGAGCTGAATGGAGAGCCTCTGGCGGCTTCCCTCCTCTGTAATCGGCTGCCTGTCTGGCTCTGTGCGTGTCCTCAGGTGACTCCAAAGAGAACCGCTTTGCTGCAGAGAGGGATGAGTACGGAGCCGACACCATGACAGAGATCAACATCATCGGGCGCATCACCCTTAACCTGTGGAGGGTGATGAAAACTGAGGCAGGTGTCCTGGCATGACCTCCTCACAGCTTTGTAGCTCGTGACCTACTTTCTGTCTTTCCACTTGTTTTTCCAGCACGGCTCTCCCCACTTTACTTTTTCTGCTGCTGCTTTTTCTGTGACTCTTATTTTTTTCATAGTTTCATATAAAGTGAAGCTCTCGTATTAACAAATAAAAAATGTTATCATCAAGTAGTTATTATTGTCTTTACATTCCCTCAACCCCTGTGACTCCAGTTTTCTCTGTCCTGTTGTTTGATTCTGTTTACTGTGAGCTGCTGCTGTCTGAACTGGTCCAGTTGTTTTGCAGCTTTATGCTGTGTGCTCTGCTGCTTTTGGATTAAAACTACTTTTTTTTCTCTCACCAAGAATACACGGGGATTCCCTCAGTCAGCTAGGATATATAGATATAGATATAGATAGATATAGATATATCTATATCTATAGATATATCTATATATCGAGAGAGAGAGAAAGAGAGAGAGAGAGAGATCTCTACAGCTCATCCACAAAAAGACTACAATGTGTGATTAGTGGTCACATGTAGACACTTGTATACATTTAAGTAAGCTAACACATCTCTTGTAAAAGATTCAGAGTTTTAGTTGAAGCGAGGAAACGTTAACCCTTTGTGCTACTCTTTTCCTTGCGTTCTGTTATTGCTATTATTTGATTCTGATCCATAAATTGTGTAAACGTCAGAGAGAGGCAGTTTTGAAAAATAGAACTAGAAAATGTTTTTTCTTTCCTCCTCCAGGTGACGTTAAACAACTACACTTTTGAAAACGTGGCCTTCCATGTGCTCCACCAGCGCTTCCCTCTCTACAGTCCCCGCACTCTCTCTGACTGGTTTGACCACAACACAGACTTGTACAGGTTTGTGCCGGGGTCAAACACAACCAGCTTTTTGGACATTACCTTACATGAAATTAAAAGATGTAGTACAAAGAGATGGTTGTAAATTTCTCATAATTGACTCTTCCCTTGAAGCCAGCTCTGTAACTCTGGCTTATATGATTATCCTGTTTGTGTTGCTCTAGGTGGAAGATGGTGGATCACTACGTGAGCCGTGTGCGTGGCTGCATGCAGCTCCTGCAGCAACATGACATCATTGGCAGAACCAGCGAGCTGGCCAGGCTGTTTGGAATTCAGTTTTTCCACGTTCTGACCCGAGGATCACAGGCATGCACACACACACACTCACAAACAATTCCCAATAATTTTTAGTTCAGTCCTCAAATAGCTTGGTAGGAGACACAGGCAGGGCATTTCTATGGAAAATCCAAGTTTGTGGTTCAGTTCGACCGGCTCAAATCGACCGAGGTCAGTCTATCCTTCCTGGTTAGTTAATAGTTGACTGTTCAGGTAGATGAAGTCCCTTTGATGTTCTCTGTGTGAGATAACTGCAGTTTTTTTTTTTTGTTTTGAAACCTCAGGTTCAGTCATGGGGTGAGAAAAGTTTAGAGCATGCTTCTGTCTCAGTGCCGTGTGAGCAGGGTTTTAACCATGTTGGTGAAAATGTATGAGAACATTTTAAAAACCCAGTTCTGTGTGGTGCAGCCTGAAATCTGTCAGTGGGTAACAAAGTGGGTCGTACAGCTGATGACCGTCTTCACATCGAAAAATGCTGACGAGTGTGCGGTAAGAAAGTGGGATGAAATCATGTTGCAGTGAGCTAGAGTTACACTCATCAGCATTTGGATGTTAACAATGGATCGCGTGTGTGTGTGTGTGTGTGTGTGTGTAATTTTAAAATTGTCCAGTAATTCTCATCCAGTTTTGGAGGTGTTTTTCTGCTCTGCTGGTTTAGCGTTGAGCTCACTGTAGACGAGCCCCGCCTGTGCTGGTTTGATCACTGCTTACTGCTGCACAGATTTCTGTGCACACTGATGCTGACGTGCGCTAACATCATGCAGTCACAGCCTCAGAGCACAATGGGAAACTGTCTAGACTCTCAACTGGTGTCACAGCTGTTTGCCTCAGAGGTTGACTAAACAGTATGACATTTAATCTGTTAACACAGTAAATGTGTGGCTGATGTTGATGTTTTCTAGTTGAAGAGATCACTGCCTACACATGATTTCAAAGCCCTATAATCTTGGACTGTTTTGATTTAAATGAAATGAAGCATCCTCTTGGATGAAGGGTGAAACATCCAACTGCCGCCTCCTCGATTTCTCAAGGTGACCATGACGGATGACTGAGAAGTTACACAGACAATTTGATTTAAATATTAACTAACACAAAAATATTACTTATTAGAGAGACAGATACATCTGCTCTGCAAACAGGGATGATGCTGCGCCCGTAAAACATTTTAACAACTGCGGATTGAATACAACCTGATACTGGGGTCTGATAACACCTTCCTAAATCTGAATCAGCTCCAGCAGGGTATGAGTGATTCTCTGACTTCCTGTACAGACTGAATGCAGCTGAAATCTGTTTGACTTGATTGCAGCTTTTTGTATGTTTCCCAATGCTGCTGCTTCCACCTGCCAAATATGAACTAAAAAGTAAAAAAACCCTAAAAACTCTGAGTTACTTAAACACACCGAGCGTGCTCCAGATGAGATTGTCATTAAGACATCATTAAGAGTTTTGTTTGCAGGTGGTAAAAATTCCAGTTGGATGTGTGAAGGAACAAAAGGAATAATAAGTCAAACTTTGTTTCCTCCTCTTGTCTTTAGTACCGTGTGGAGTCCATGATGCTGCGTGTGGCCAAGCCCCTAAACTACGTCCCAGTGACGCCTAGCATACAGCAGCGTGCCCAGCAGAGGGCTCCACAGTGCATCCCTCTGGTGATGGAGCCCGAGTCCCGTTTTTACAGCAACTCGGTGGTTGTGCTGGACTTCCAGTCGCTCTACCCTTCCATTGTCATCGCATACAACTACTGTTTCTCCACCTGCCTCGGCCATGTGGACAACCTGGGAACGTAAGGACATGACAGGCCCACACAGCTACAGCATGTAGAGAACTCGCTCAGACTGCACGCCTGCCAGGAAAATCTCCCTCTGGCAGCGGCTTCCTCCCCTCATTATTTTTAATGGAACAGGCACGCTGAGAGCTCGGCATGTTGTTCACAGCTCAGGGCGGCGAGCAGCGCAACTTAATACTGAGTTCAGGTTTTCAGTGAGATTTGTGTGGTTGCATAGCAACAGCAAGGAGCCATGAACACTTCTTTCCACATGCATATGTCTGCTACATTGAAGTAACACAAAAAGAGTGGTTTGTGGCAGGCGTGCACAGGCTTCATCCTCAGCAGAGACAGCTCAGTGGGGTGCAGTTCAGATTTCTACACGGGCATTTTTCTCACTTATACCTGACGCTGTCTTTCCAGACAGTAATATTCACATTGCAAGAATAATGTTAAGTGATTGAACTGGTGTTCTTGTTCACATTCTGTCTCAGGCCTGATGAGTTTAAGTTTGGCTGCACCTCCCTGCGAGTCCCTCCCGAGCTCCTCTACCAGCTCCGCAACGACATCACCGTGTCGCCTGGTGGCATCGCCTTCGTTAAGGTACAGCAACCTCATCATCATGACCGTTGTCTCTGACGAGACCTCACCAGGCTCTTAGTGTTGGCGTTGTGATGGATTGTCTCATTAGTTGCTGTGAAGGGCCAGTGCCTCCTAAGAAAACCCACTTTGTGATCTCTGTGCTTCCATTCATTCACTGCCTGATTGCTCCACATTGCCCGTTTTTACCCTGTTGTGCTACTTAAGCAGCTCTCACAGTAGATCAGGAACATCTTTATTTTTGTTATTTACACTGACAGATATTGTGGGCCTAAAGCTAAACTTCTAAATTGCTTTTTACGTTCTAAGTTACAGCGCTTCCCCATGCTGCAGATCAGGCCCATTTTAGGTCCTTCTTAGAGTTTTGGTGCAACCCTACTTTATGTTTCTTCATTGTAAAAAAAAAAATCTGTGTTTTAAATGATCTGTGTTTTATTTGTTCTAGTCTTCAGTGCGTAAAGGTGTCCTGCCCATGATGCTGGAGGAAATCCTCAACACAAGGATCATGGTGAAGCAGTCCATGAAAACCTACAAGCAGGACAAATCCCTGACGAAGCTGCTGGACGCACGGCAGCTCGGACTCAAGCTCATCGCCAACGTCACCTTTGGATACACCGCTGCTAACTACTCTGGGCGCATGCCCAGTGTGGAGGTAGGCTCAGCAGCAGCTGCTATATGGTCTCTGCACTGTGCACTCCCAGTACGATACCACTATAATCCATGAAAATAGTTGTTGTTGCTTTGTCAATCAAACTATTTTCTCTGTATTATTGTAGGGCCTTTACCTTGAGTCAGTGTTGCTGTGAATGTAGTCGTAACCCCTTTGCTCCAATATTTATTAAATCTGCTGTGTCCAGGTTGGAGACAGCATTGTCCACAAAGCCAGAGAGACCCTGGAGAGAGCCATCAGGATGGTCAATGACACGAAGAAATGGGGAGCGCGTGTTGTGTACGGAGACACTGACAGGTAAGCAATTTTACAAGACTTTTTGACTTTTTCTCAGAAGTAAATACTAGGGGTGCAACGATACACAAAATTCACGGTTTGGTTCGATACTTTGGTGTCACGGTTTGATATTTTTTCGATCCAAAAAAATGTTCATGCCTTTTTAATTTGTCATTTATTAAAATTATAAATATATATTTTAACTCAAAAGTACAGTTTTTAAATTTAACCCTAACCCTTGTGCGTGTTTTTTATTTTGACAGCGAATGCGCACCTGCGGACCACTTATGTGCAGCCCTGGTTATTTAGCTCATCATATTGCAGCCACAGAAATTCTTTTGTCCATGAAACCATAAAGCTGCACTTTCTTTTTGCCTTATAGTCTGATTTGTCATAACTTCTCCGTTTTGTGGTAAGCTTTTCTTTGGCTGTCACTTCTTCACCCTGACCTGTCTTATTTGGCTCAGCAGAACTGAAATGCTTTTACACACGCACTCACATAAGCTCAGCAATTCTCTGCACGATCAACCTCTCACATGTTTAAGCTTGCTGCGGGAGATTTCACTTGTCATGTTTGCATAGTAAGCTAACGATTAATAAGACGATGTCAGAGGAATTGGTGCACAAATTATCATCACTCACAGATCAGTGCTGTCGCTCTCTATACACAGTTCGCACGATTGCAAAGTGAAAGCAAAAAAACAAGCGCAAATTCAAACGCGATTTCAATATGTCACATATTGACAGTGGCTCACCGATGCCAATGACATAATTACCCAGCTACATTTCCGAAAGAATGCAAAAGCATTGACATATATTTTTCCTTCCTACAAAAGCCCGACGGGCAGGGAAGAGATAGATTTTGGTAGCCCGACTGAAAAAATCGCTAGCCCCGGGACGTTGGGCTAGCGATATTGCGAGCCCTGTATCTGATTGAGGAATCACTCATCTTTGGAAAAGAGAGTTTATTACAGAGAAATGTCTCTTTCCAAAATAAAACCTATACTATCCGCTTCTTCTGGGCTATATTCTCAGCAGCATATTAAACATATCAGGTCTCCATAAGGAGAATCATGTGCTAACAGCTGTCTAAATGACTCGGGTAAAGTTAGTAGCATGCTTGTTGTTTTTTTTTTCTGCTTCCACTTGTCTTTGTACTAGGATGATGTCGGCGTAAATGTGCAGTCATATTCGTTGTGTTCCCACTAGTGCTTTCAGGTTAATCTCGTTGAAATGACCATAACGCCACAACACGGCAAATCTCCGTTAACGAGCTACCCCTGATCGCCCCGTGCATGGGGCTAGACGGCCAACACGTTAACGAGCTAACTGCGCTAACACACTAGTTCCCACCCATGTAATTGAGCACTGCATGGCACATCCAACATACTGTTTTACTTTAGTCCATGACTCACTTACCTTCAGGGTCATACGTCACACGAAAACCAAAATAATTCCAAACGCCAGATCTGAATGAGGGTGGGGGAGGTTCAATTTGCCATGTTGCAAGGAGAGCTTAACTTCTGTCTGCTAGCTTGCCCTGCGCTCTTCCTTCTGACGATGCTGTCTGTGTTGAGCGCTCAGTGGATCTGCGCTCCACAGGGCAGCCTAGGTGGAGTAGTCGAACACAGATCCACTAAGCGCTCAACACAGACAGCATCGTCAGAAGGAAAGTTGATAAAATAAATTAAAAATTTTGTATTGTTCGATACATATGCGTACCGAACCGAAAGCACTGTATCGAACGGTTCAATATCGATACGAGTATCGTTGCACCCCTAGTAAATAAATAGTACGCATGCCCTTGGTAAGACCTGTACAAAGTGTTATTCACTGTCAGTGGTAATCATGTTAGGCCTGATCAGTGTTTGTGTCCTCACATGGGAAACCTGCAGTCACTGTTCCATTATCTGCACAACAGGCAGGTTTACAGGTTGCACAACTTTACTGACAAATTCATAACTTCACTCGAGTGTGAACATGACCAGCAGCTTTGTTGTGTGTCACTACGCTGTGATGATGTGTAAGTCTGAGTCTACTTGGGCCGTGTTCTCATGAACACTTGCACCAATTAGCTAACAGCTTTCATTTCTGACAGTCCGTTAAAGAAGAGCTGCCGCTGTGTTTGGCAGACAGGGAATTGGATTGTTTCTGACCTGCAGAGTCTCAAATAGAAGAAGAAGCATAAAGTTTTAAACTGCAGCATGCTTTGCATATATGGGACACACTTTCCTCCAGACTCGCTCGTCCACATGGGATGTGTTCAAGCACAGAGCCAAACGCGAAGCCTCTGAGAGCGTATCGTTTACCACTGTAGTATGTAGTGTGGGTTGTTTGATAAGAATTAGTAATGAGCCTTGTGTGTTTTTGTGTGTTTGGCAGCATGTTTGTTTTACTGAAAGGAGCCACCAAAGAGCAGGCTTTCAAGATCGGCAAAGAGATTGCAGAAGCAGTGACTGCAACCAACCCCAAGCCGATCAAGCTCAAGTTTGAGAAGGTAGATACACACACACACACACACACACACACACACACACACACACACACACACACACACACACACACACACACACACACACACACACACACAAAGGGAGCGAATAAGACAAGGTAGCGGCTTCTCTCTAACATCTGTTCACTGTGATTTTTCCATCTCCACACATTAGATGTAGTTATTTATCTGTGTGTGTGTGTGTGTGTCTGTGTGTGTCTGTGTCTCAGGTGTACTTGCCCTGCGTTCTGCAGACAAAGAAGCGTTACGTGGGCTACATGTATGAGAGCCTTGACCAAAAGGAGCCAGTGTTTGATGCCAAAGGGATTGAGACGGTGCGCCGCGACGGCTGCCCTGCTGTTTCCAAGGTAACAGGCAAACCATGTTTTCCCCTCATTTTCACTGTGTTGTGCACCAATCGCAGGCATGCCACTCTTGTTCCTGCTCCTGTTTACTCAGACCGCTTTG
This sequence comes from Copadichromis virginalis, assembly GCF_057382275.1. Classification (NCBI taxonomy): domain Eukaryota; kingdom Metazoa; phylum Chordata; class Actinopteri; order Cichliformes; family Cichlidae; genus Copadichromis; species Copadichromis virginalis. The sequence goes on along the minus strand of NC_140632.1, from coordinate 30,173,852 downwards.
CATGTGTCAGTCAGGGAAAAGGTCGTCTCCTTCCGCTTGCACATTAAACGGCATCAACACCTCTCTTAGATTACCAGTAAATCATTTTATCTTCATCCTCTTATACCTGTGTTCTTTTACTCATGTGCTCCTTAGATTCTGGAGCGTTCCATCAAGCTGCTGTTTGAGACACGTGACATTAGCCAGGTGAAGCAGTTTGTGCAGCGTCAGTGTATGAAGATTCTGGATGGCCGGGCAAGCATGCAGGATCTGACCTTCGCCAAGGAGTACCGGGGCAGCGGCTCGTACAGACCTGGAGCTTGCATCCCTGCGCTGGAACTCACCAGGTGTGTGTGTGTGTGTGTGTGTGTGTGTGGTCACAGTACAGGAGAAGTCAGGAGTGTGGCTTGGATAAATGTTTGCTGGTTGGCTCTGTGTGTGCGTGCAGCAGAGAACAGGATGGTGAGTAAGAGCTTGCTGTCAGCTACAGTTACAGTACCCAGCGTGAATCCAATTAGTCCTCCCTCACTGTGTTCATTGTCTGGCTGCACTAGCCTGTACAGTACCTGAGTGTTGCTAGGCAACCTGTTTTTTAACGAGTGGAGGACAAAAAAAAGTGATTTTTAGATGCACAAGGAAGAAGCATTTATGAGCCCTGCTTCAGTTCATCTGCTTTATTTTGTGTTTTCTCTCTCAGAGCACCAGCACACGTTCTCGCTGCTAATGTGAACATGTTGGCTGTGTGATGTAAACAATAACTGCATCATCTGCTGTCACTTCATTTTTGTTCTGCTTCGCCTCAGACGGATGATGGCCTATGACCGAAGGCTGGAGCCACGCGTGAGTGAGCGGGTGCCCTATGTCATTGTGTACGGCACACCCGGCGTGCCCCTCATCCAGCTGGTCCGCCGGCCCACCGAGGTGCTGCAGGACCCCACCCTGCGCCTCAATGCCACCTACTACATCACTAAGCAGATCTTGCCGCCACTGGCCCGTATGTTCCAGCTGATCGGAGTCGACGTGTTCAGCTGGTACCAGGAGCTCCCCAGGGTGAGGACAACTTGCAGACATACGGGCCATTGTGATGTTTTTGTCTCACCGCTGCCATTTAGAAGCAGAGCAGCAGCAGTGGAGATAAGAAACCCTTCAAAACAAAAAAAAGAACCAGGAACATCATAAAGACACACAATCAACTTAATACTGAGTTTGGAGGATGAATTAGATTAATTGGTATCTTCCTTTGACTGACTGTGGCAAGTCAAAGAGGTCACCCTCTGCTTCCACTCTTGTCAAAATAAAAGCAGTCTGTCATTTAGAGAGAACAAAGGATGAAGAGAGATCTCTTCTGCTTCCTGCTGATGACTAAATGAGTCAAGCTGCAGCGCTGCTGCCGCCTCAGTCTTTGTTTCTTTCCTGAAGTCTGACAGAGTGCATACGCCATCTGCTGGCATAGCTACTAATCACAGTCAGATACATAAATGGTTGCTGCTCCAGTGCCACTGACTCCTTTTATGTCTTTGTTTTTTCCCAGTGAAAACAGAGTCACACACAAAATCCTGAATGTGTGTATTTGTATTAAAAAAATTGAATCTTTGATCTCTGATCCTTCAGCATCTAATGATATTCGGTAGGATTCTTAACAAACCTGAAAAGTATCATGATCACGTAGTTCACACTGTTTTATGTCCATGAAGATGCTGTGCATGTTAACTCCATGTGTCTGCATATAGTCCAGCAGCAGTGATCAATCAAACGTGTGTTTTCAGCTACATCGCTCTTTTCTCTCCAGATCCAGAAGGCATCCTGCTCCTCCGTGGTGGGTGGGGAGGAAGCGGGGAGGAAGGGGACAATTTCCCAGTACTTCACCACGCTTCACTGCCCTGTGTGTGATGAGCTGACCCAGCTGGGTGTGTGCTCACGGTGTCGTGCTGAACCTCAGCGAGTCGCTGTTACACTCTACCAGGACATGAGGCAGTGGGAGAGTCAGCAAGAGCAGTTGCTGAAGGTGAGAAGTTGAGGACGCACAGAATATGAGCTCCTGTTAAGGTTTTGAATAATAATTGGACCATTAACTTCTGTGATTACAGGTATTTATTTCTTCCTGCTTTTGTCGCACTGTCTTTAAACATTTACCCAATTGATACGACTCAAAGCAGGCGACACTGAAGGAACACGGAAACTGCTTTCTGGCGATAAATCTAGATTTATTAAGACAGCAATTGACGTCAGCAGTTATGATGCCTGGTGGCAGCAATCACTCGGGTTGAGTTGGTGTGCAGTTTTGCTTAAACAATGTCGGACTCCACAGTTTTTCTCTGGTCAGACTAGTAGTGACATGTTTGTGAGTGGTGTCCATACCAGAGCTCATCCTTGTGTGATCACTGTGTGCTTGTGTTTCTGTTTGCATACAGATCTGTAGGAACTGCAGTGGCAGTGCTGAGCGGCAGGTTCCCTGCGTGTCCCTCGACTGTCTCGTCCTCTACAAGCTGTCCCGGGTAAACAGACAACTTTCCAAGGCCCCCTACCTCCGTCAGCTGCTGGAGCAGTTCTGATTGGCTCCCGAGTCCCGGAGCCACCCACTGATTTGGTGCTAATTCCTGGCCTTCCATCTTAGTGTTTGTCCATTTGGTTGTAAGAGTTTAAATGGTGCTTTGATTGAGCCCTGACGGGTTTTCTCATTTTGTCTCAAAGTATTTCTCTGAGTATGGAGACTGTTTACTTCATGCCTCCAGTGGAAGAGGCCGTGTGTTCGTTTGCTGCCATCTCCATTAGCTGCTATGGGCCGAATGAAGCTGATCTTTTTGATGACACGGCAACAGACGGCCTGTTGCGGGACTGAGTGCAGTCCAATCATGGAACATGTGTCGTATTGTGTATTCACTGTAACTGGTTTTTAAAGATCTTATAAATTCAGAGACGAACTACACCCAAACCACTAATTGACTTTTTCTCCTTTTTATACTGACTGCAGTCTTTTTGTAAATAGTTCCTGTACAGATCCATCTCCAATCTCACTGTGCATTAACCAACTACAGCTCCAACCATGAACACAATCAAAGCAGTTTGATGCGTTCTTTTTGAAGGTGCCATTTTTCTGTTTCTTTAACCTTGTCTGTTTTGGCAGATTTGACAGTTCATACTACAGAGTATGGGAACTGGAAAGCTCTCCATTTTTTTAGTTTTAAATGTGGGACTGCTGCAATACTGTATTTGGTAATTTATGCCATGAAGAGTCTATTATTTCCTTGTGGATATATGGTTTTGTATACGTTTCCAATTTTACTGTGCGAACCGTCTTCAAACTACATTAAAATTTGATCTTTAACCCTCCCACTCCATGCAGCCGTACACAGGATCTGTGGATTTGTAAAAATGTAAAAACTTATAATGAAGGAGATCCTTTTTGTTTGTTTTTAATGGACATTGCTGTGGGTGAAGGTTTGAGATTGATATAATAAAATAAAAAAATCAATGTATGAAGATGCCTTCTTTCTTTCACTAAATCAGGAGCTTAAAAAGAAAAAATCAGAGGAATCACAGTGACATGACCCATTACAGCACAAGACCAAAAAGAAGAAAAAAAAATCCAGTTTTCACAAAAGTGCAACAGAAAACAGCTGCATACACTGTACAGCTCAGCTCATCACACACACACACTAGATTGCCAAAAGTCTTTACTCGTCTGCCTTCACACACACATATGAGCTTGAGTGACATTCCATGTTTAGCTATAACAGCTTCAACTTTTCTGGAAGGCTTTCTACGAGGTTTAGAAGTGTTCTTCCAGAAGTGCATTTGTGAGGTCAGACACCAATGTTGGGATGCTCTAATTCATCCCAAAGGTGTTCTGTCAGGCTGAGGTGTAGGACTCTGTGCAGGCCAGTCCAGTTTTTCCACACCAAACTTCCTCGTCCATGTCTTTAGAAACAGTTGTGCTGGAATAGGAAAGGGCCATCCCCAAATTGCTCCCACAAAGTTGGAAGCATGAAATTGTCTCGGTGTGCTGAATTATCAAGAGTCCCTTTCTCTGGAACTAAGGGAGCAAGCCCAAGCCCATTAAAAAAAATTTACACTTAGTGCAATGCAGTCAAACAAGTACTGTTCTAGCAGCTGCCAACTCGAACTCCTCCATCAGATTGCCAGATGTAGACATGATTCGTCATTGCAGAGAACACCTCTCCACTTCTCTAGAGTTCAGTGGCATCATATGCAGTTTGCACCACTGCATATGATGCTTTGCATTGCACTTTGCAATTCTGTAACCTTCTGTACTCTGTTCTTGAGCTAATCTGAAGGCCACATGAAGTTTAGAAGTCTGCAGTGATTGACTGTGCACAAAGTTGCTGACCCCAGTCTGTTATTTTATGTGGCTGAGCTGCTGTCAATCGCAATCACTTTCATTTTGTGGAACATTTAATGGTGACAGAATTTCCTGACTGGACTTTGCACAGGTGGCATCTTATCACAGTACCATATTCGAAGTCACTGAGCTCCTGAGAGCAAGCCATTCTCTCACAAATGTTTATAAAAGCAGTCTGCATGCCTAGGAGCTTGATTTTATATACCTGTGCTCATGAAAGTGATTGGAACACCTGAATGTAATGATTTAGAAGGGTGAGTGAATACTTTTGGCAATATAGTGTATTTGCAGTGCAAGATTTTATTTTAAGGGGGTGGCTAGCTGTCTGTCCCTGGTTCAGCTCATCCACTCTCCTCACGTCCTCAAACAAGGCACTGAATTCTAGCGATGCATCAATCCATGTTTGTCTAGCTCCAATGTGATACCAGTAACTCAAAGAAAGAAGCTGACAGAGAAGTCTTAGCTGTAGTCAAAAAACACTGCAAACATAAAAACATTCAAAATGTAAGAAGTATAACAACTTGTTGTCCCTTGGCTTTTGGCTTCATGTTATGTTACCAAAATGTTAGCTCTCCCGTTTGTAATCAGTGCTCTACTGCTGATGGAAGGCATAGTAAACACAGAACATAGAATTGAACTGAATAGATTGACCTGTTGCCAACGATCCCAGTGAAGTTCGTTGAGTCAGGATCAGGCTGATATCTGATCTATTTCTTACTTTCATTCTAGCCTTACCTTTTACCTAACTACAGAGGGGATAAGGACACAACAATATTGAACACAGTGTCAAATGATTTATAAGAAAATAGCAATACTTCAACATCTGATCCTTCACTGTCCAGCAGATGTCCAAAAGCTTTAAAAGATGCACTGAGTTGAGCTGCGGAAGCGTGTGTATGATTTATAAGCTGCACTGCTTAGTCAGTGCTTCCTTTACTAGAGTACAAACAGTAACTATGTTGGAGTTTCCAGGTCTTGGACAGCAAATGGACAGTTGAGGCGTGTCACTGAGCCGACATTCTCAGTCTCCCTTCTCTTGGTCCAAAGAGAGCAGCAGGTTCTGTCTTGGTGAGTGTCCTACCAAAGAGATGCTCTCTGAGAAAGTGGCGCCTGCAGGCTCTGACACCAGTGTGGTTTGGGCAGTGGGGCTGTCTGTTAGAGCCATGACATCAGGGGGAGAGGACATCTTGCTTGGTGAATTCATAAAATTTGATGTATCGTCCATTTCAATGACCTCAAAGTCTGCGTCGTTCAACTGATCGGCCTCATTATCCTGCTCTTCCTCATCCTCATCTTCATCAGCTCCTGAGTCCAGCAGTGCCCGTTGGGATTCACTGCTTTCAATTTCATCATTCACCGAGGCCAGCTTGTACATGACTGGAAAGAGGATGGAGGTGAAGATGGCAGTGACGAGTGACAGGTACATGAGCAGCGGGTGCTTTGGAAACCTCTCGAGCAGGAAGCCTATGAGTGCTGGCAGCACCATCTCGCCCAGCGCTGCACCCACCACGAAAACTGCCGCTGTGCGCCCCGTTACTGTGGTGTACTGCTCCACCCACGAGATGCCGCTTGGGAAAATGGCAGCCATGGAAGCCCCATAGATAGCAGTGCACACCCACAGGACCTCCTCTTTCTTGTTGAAGAAGCAGAGCAGAAGAGAGGAGATAGCGGTGCCCAACAGGCTGAGCAGGATCATGTTTCCCGGGTACATGCAGGCTGCAAAGAAGATGGCTAACCCACGGCACGCTGCAAATGACCCCCAGAACAGGGAGTTTAGCCCAGCTGCCTTCGCCTCAGCCATGTGGATGTACTCCTTAGCAAAGGTAAAGATGAAGGAGCCATATGCTACTTCAGCACCGACGTAGGCAAAGAAGAAGAGGAAAAGGAGGGCTGTAAGAGCCACATGATATTTGGCCACCAGGGGCTTTCCTGAGGCCGAGCGGGGTTTTGCACGTGACACGCTGCAGCGAGAATAAAGGATGAAGAAGAGGAAGGACATGAGAAAGACAAAAGCACCGATCACGATGTAGGCCCAGGTGGAGTTGAGGGTACTGTGCGAGACTCCCTGAGTGTTGACGGTTTTGGTCACCTGGGGCTCTGTGGAAGGCGTACTCTTGGTTGGTGCTATGGCCTCAGTGCCCTTCCAGTCAGTCCCAAACACCAGCTTGGCTATGATAGGAGACACAAAGGCCCCAGCGGCAAAACTGAAGTGCAGCGCTTGCAAGTGAGGCCCCGACTGCTCACCCCACGTGTCCAGTATGAGCACGTTACCACCTGACACACAGGAGAAACACATAGTTAAGAATGGAGACACAAGCATCACTTTGCTTTGGCTAAACTAGAAAAAAAAGATTAACAGAAGAATCACAATCAGACAAAACAAGGAATGACTCCAAATAACTCCATCGGCAAGTTTCCATTCTTATGATGTTAAGAATAAGCTACCACTGTTAGCAAAAGCAGATGAAGGATTATTCTACAGGCCTAATACCACGTGGTGCACTAACTACATGCAAGATTTACAAGATTTCAAAACAGTTTGTAAATGTCTTTGTAAGGTCTTTATAGGTCAATTTGCAGGAAGGAAACATAATTCACTATGAATTCATTTCACTTCTTCTGGTGCACATCAAAGTGAAAAGAGGTGCACTGAAGAAGCAACAACCAGACAACACCCCGAAAAGGAAAAGTTTGCTGTGTGTGCCAGCACAGTGTCAAGAGTATAGAGGAGAGGAGACGTTACACAAGCAGAGTTGAAAGGGGCCTTCGAAGAGCATTAACCCAACAGCAGGACAAGTATCTGTTCGTTTTTTGAGAGGAGGATCAGGAGAAGCACTGCCAGAGTGCTACAAATTACCTTCGGCATGCTACTTGTGCATGTTTCTGAACAACCTTTTGGAAACAAACTCTATGAGGGCCCACTGTCCCTCAGTGAGACCTTTGTTCTTACAGCTGAACCACAGAACACCAGAACTAGCAGGTCTGTCACTGGTGCCCTGTTCTCTCCACGGTTTCACTTTCATTCAATTTTATTTACGTATGCACCAATACACAGCAACAGTCAACTCAAAGCACATTGTATTTTAGGGTAAAGAGCCTACAACGTTAGAGATAAAACCTCACAATGAGACAACATTAATGACAAAGCACTTGAGAACAGTCGGAAGGAAAAACTGGCCACCAGTTAGGGATGAACAGAGGGAGACAGGAAAGGCACGCTGTGGACGAGTTGGTAATGTGGTTTGAAGCTTTAAATCTAAAGTGGTGGATAAACACATGTAGAGGGAAAAGAATCAAGTTGAGAATAAATGCTCAGTATATGAGATGAGATGAGATAGCCTTTATTTGGTCTTTTGCCCACAACCGAGATGACAGACCTTGCCGACCGTACATACAATACACAAACATCACATTGGGGAGACAGGTCAGGCTAGGTAGCGAGGAAAAAAAACATCGAAATGTGTAACACAAAAGGATAATACAGGAATGCACAGATATCAACACACCATAGCACAATAAACACAGAAAAGCAACAAGGGTGTCAATAGCATTCAGAGACCAGTTGATCAAATCCATAATTCTCTTTAGGTTTTAGAAACAGACTGTGAGAGAGTGTTCCAGGGAAAGTAATACAAAAAACACGAGACTGGACAAGGACATAAGAACTAAGCAGGGAAGATAAGGGAGATAAGGGAGAGGAGAAAAAGTGTGTCCGCCTCCTCCGAGAGCCAAAAGGAATGTCATATCATATCATGGGAAGTTCCCAGCAGCCCATGTCTATTGCACTGAATTACTCATACCATCTCCCTCAATGTTACAAACAGGACTCCACTACTGTTTATTCACTCTGCTGCAGCTAAGCCATGCCCTCATTTAAACATGCATCACCACAGCAGGCGAGAGAATGATGAGAAAAAGAGGTAAAAACAGCCACTTGTGGCTCTGAGCCCTGCACAAACTCATCAGCTGAGGCTGACCGTTAAAATCATTGAACTTTCACTGATACAGTGAATATCAATAGTTTACTTACCTGTATCTATAACACCCATGGATATCCCAATGCTGGACATGAACACAGTGAGGAGCAGAGCCTGCTTACAGTAAGGGATGGCACACATTCCAGAAGCCGTGAGCAGCATGGACAAACCTAGAAGATTACCACAGGAGGCAAAATCAATCTCATAAAATGACTGTAAAGGCCGGCCGGCAAGAACAACAAGCTAGAAAGGTACCTAGCAGGAGATGGGGGTTCATGTAGTCAAACAGAATGCCTCCTAATAGGGATCCGCCGGCGTAGCCTGCAGAGCGGCCAACAAAGATGTAGGAGATGTTGCCGATATCCTGGTTCACATTTGCAGCCAAGTCTTCCAGTGTGGGGCCAAGAACTGAGATACACATCCCCTAAGAAAATAAGACAAAGCTTAGAGCAAGCCACGACTGTTGTTGTTGGACCCACTCCTCTCCCTCCATTGTCCTACTTGTCTCATCTCCTTGAGAGATCAATGACAAATGATCGCATCAGGATCTAGGAGAACTAAACTAACATTTCCAACCCTGTGCATTCTGCTCACCCCCAATGAAAACTTTACCTCCTCCTCCTGTGTTTTTGTCAGCAACAAGACACGAGGTGAAGACAGAGGTGGCAACGTATCAACACATACTGCACAAATGTTTATTTTAGGATTTCTGTTGAGAAAAATTAAGACTGAAAAATTTTTACAAATTTAAACGAATCTAAACTTTTTTTTGATCCCTGCTAATTTGCATATAATTGTTTAACTACTATAACTAATATAATATAAACATTTAGAGAATAGTTAAGCTTATGCACAATTACTGTTTGTGGACCTCAGCTCATGATTTAAGACTACACTCCCTCACATACTGTTAAACACCATGCTATAGATGAAGGTGAACTCCTGTATAACTAGACAGCACCTGGCTTTTCTAATGAAAACACAAAAACAGTTAAATGTCAGTTCTACTCGTTCACGCACCTTGACTCTCATGTATACTAGATTCATTAGTGCCAGAACTAGTCTTCCAGAGTTTACACTTTCTAAACTCCCTGGGGTGGATGAAAGCTTTACTTATTTTATATGCTAACTACTGAATCTGCTATCTGTTCTGGCAATACTACACAGTTTAGTAACCTGTCTGTCAGCTAGATCAAAGGTTCAAAATTTGATGCAAAGGACTGGAAAGACCACTGGCATGCTCCCTCCATTTTCCCCCAGGTGCTATCAGAGGAAACTGCAATAAAGTGTGGCCTGTAAAATTCCTAGAGATATAAATCACACGGTTTACACAAAAACCTAGAGAATATAAAGCTAATACTATCAGGTAAAAGGTACAGGGTACCAAATTGTGAGTTGTTCAAATTATATTTATATTTTCTTTAGTGCTCCAATTTGTCAAACCATTGAATTGCTACTACTGCACATTCACCCAATGTATATATATATCTATATATATATATATATATATATATATATATATATATATATATATATGTGTTCTTCCTCTACACCCCCCCACCCCCCAATTTTTTTGCACATGTCGAGGAGCGTGTCAGGCTACATTTCACTGTGTGTTATACTTGTATAACTATGCATGTGACAAATAAAGAACCTTGAACCTTGAATAGTAATAAGTAAACTGTAAGTGTGTGCATGTGAAATGGTATGACGATTAATTTATGTGATGGTTTTTCTTGAATGACAAAGCAAAATTTCTTCGAAGGGAGACAACAAAGGCTAATCTAATCTAAACTGAACATTGGAATCATAATCCTCAGAGTTTATCCGTTCCTTTTACCAGTGCCAGCATGCTTATCTAACTGCTTCGCATCACACAAAAAAGTGAAGTGGAGCTTTTGCTCACAGAGCCTCCAAGTTTTTTGTTCTCTACACTGAGTTCACACTCAGTGACAACAAAAACTGCAGAGCTGACACTGGCATCAATCAGAGCTGATTGATATCAATCCTTAAATAACTGTAATAAAAGTTTCCATTTCCCCACTTTTTTAACAGGATAATCTGATGCTGAAACAACAAAACTTGAATGTTCTTCCCCAGGCCCAATGGGGGGAGAAAAGGTTAACAATGCAGGAGAAAGTCGTCCAGTGTGTGCAGGTGGATTTCACTAATCTGATGCGGAATAAATGGTTGAAGAGCGAGATTTACAACTATGAAAATCCGGTTGTGCAGGATACTGCTGCATACAACCGTAATATTGCTTACTATTCAATAGTTACAAGCACATGTGACCACCTTGTGTACGTAGATTCACATTCTGTTGCACCTTTATAACAACTATAAAGGCAACCGACATGTGGGGCCAGTCAAAAACAACCTAAGGACACAAAGTACGACTTAAATTGAAAGGTCTCCTTCGTTTACAACGCTCGACAGAACCATAACAGGCCAAAAATCTACTATATTATGGCACTATATAAGTAACTGCAGATCTTCTGACATTTCAAATTCATTTCCTGGAGTAGACTTAATTTTTGGGAGTTATAATTGATAACAAAATTTCATGGAAACCCCACGTCAGACACATAAAAACCAAAATTTCCAGAAGCCTCGCAGTTTTGAACAAAGTGAAACAATTCCTTGATAAAGATGCACTTCGTACTCTGTACTGTACCCTGGTTCTTCCATATCTTACATATTGTGTAGAAGTGTGGGGAAATACATATAAAAATACAACTAATCCATTAGTCACAGTACAGAAACGAGCACTGCGTATTATTCACAAGGCTGGTTATCTAGAACATACTCACAAATTCTTTCTTCAGGCAAAGTTACTTAAATTCCAGGATCTGGTTAATTACAATACATCCATAATTTTGTATAAAGCTTTTACTAAACTTTTACCGGCAAATTTACAAACTAGATTTGAAATTCGAGAAAAGGTTTATAATGTGAGAGGCTTTGGAGAATTCAAATTACCCAGAACTCGAACAACCCGTAAAGGCTTTTGTGTGTCTGTATGTGGTGTGAAAATCTGGAACAGTCTGAGTTTACAATTGAAACAATGCAAAAATATTCATAGATTTAAATTTCTCTACAAACAGTTGGTCTGGTCACAGTATACTCAATGATGGGTTTTAGTGTGCTCTGTAATGTCTGTCCTCTTACCATTGCTGGTATGGATTCCAAAATAAAAAATAAATAAATAAAGTGTGCGTATGTATGTACATATATGTACTTGTGTGTGTAGATATATATGTATGTATATGTATGTGTGTCTGTTACTTGTAGTTATTACTGCCTGTTACCTGTGGTAATGCAATTTATAATTTATATATTCTGTATTCAGTTATGAAGGCTCTAATTGTTGGTTGCGAGCTGCCGCTTAGATGCTTGTATCTGCCCGGGGCTGTTGATGGGTCTGTATGCAATGATGGGCGTAGCTGCGGGAAGTTTATTGTTTTTTTTTGTTGATGAGTGAGTATAGGGGTGGGATTTAATAAGTTTTCTTCGTCCCACTCCTTTTTCAGGCAAGTTTTGTTTTTTGTTTTGTGTATTTTATGTTCAATATAGGTATTTGTTGTGCCTGAAAATGAATAAATAAATGAAATGAAATGAATGAAATGACTTCAGTAGAAATTCCAAAGAACGCAAATGAATATTGGACAGCCGTGATAAGCTAGCGGTTTATGGCTATATGCTAACGGATAACATTAATACAACCCTAGCTAGCCAACTAGTTAACTGTTGTAGATATCCCAACCAACTTAATAAATCTATTCAGTTACCACATTATATTTATTTATTTAAAATTTTCCAATTCATTTCCTTTTTAAAGGAATGAGAAAAGTCAGAGAATTGTTTAATGAACCGGCAGGTTTAAGCTAACTTCCCACTCCTAACTATTTACCAAGCCCAGGCAAGATGCACAGAGCGCGAGCGTAACCATCCAGCGGCCGCCTGCTCCTTGGCCGCCCCTTCCTCCGCCAACCACCTCCACCCGGTCGTCGCTGTTTTGTGTGGTCTTTCTCTTCGCCCCCTTTAATGCGTTCTTCATTTCTCGCCCAGTGTCCTTCCTCTTGTCAAACAGGGTGTCCTCCTCCTTGTCGTCGTTGTCGTCCTCCTCCATACTGGCGAAATGGACGTGCTTCTTTTTAATATCGGTGTCACGCGTGACGGACGTAGACATAGCTGTCGGTCTAGCACCGAGAGAGAGAGAGTGTGTTGCTGGGAGTGATGGTGAGCTGTCACAACGCCGCACAACTGCTGACTGACTACAGATAATAAAGCGAGTCTTTTATCTCCTCCCGTTCTGGCGCCTCGTGTTTGAAGGCCGCAGTTGGTTATTAAATACACGGATTTTTTGAGTCGGACATCTTTAATGCGACGGTGACCGCAGGGTACCACCGCTGCAGCTGTGGAATCCCTCCATATGTCAACAGCTGCTGCCTGTATGGCTGCTGAAGGTTTGCAAAGATCATCTATTGGGATTGTTGCTCACTCCGTGTGTAAAGAGACACCTTCCTTTTGAATAACCTGAATATTTTTTTTACTTTAATTATATTAATCAGCAAGCACTGTTTTGTAATGTTATCACTTTCACCTGTGCGTTTTCGTATTATTGCAAATCAATGGACCTGGGACCGATGCAAAACCCAGAATGCCATGTGCCAAAACAGGCGATCGCTTCGCTTTGTTTATGAGCTTTTCAGTACCCTGAAATCATGGCAGAGTAAGACCTCTGTTTCTACTGGCTGTTCACAGCTCAAGAGCACCAAATGATCCAGGGCTGCCGGTGTCCTGTCATAGTCGTAGTTAGAAGCCTTTTCTGCCTGGCTGTAGTGAAAGCACATGGCGCCATCTAGAGTTTGTACCAAGTAAACTGGCTGAGCACAAATAAAAACCAAAGCGTGTAAGAACTTTAATTACTTGGCAGCAAAGTTGCAATAGGTCCAGGCTGCTGGGGGCATCCCACGATGCACTGTGTGTTTCTTCTTCACTCAATCCTCCCTCAGCCTAGTTCTGCTGGAGGGTTTTTCCTGTTAAAATTGAGTTTTTCCTTCCCACTGTCCCTAAAGCGCTTGCTCATAGGGGGTCATATGATTGTTGAGATTTTCTGTGTATTACTGTATGGTGTTTCCTTTACTATATAAAGCTCCTTGAGGCAAATGTTGTTGTGATTTGGTGCTATATAAATAAAACTGAACTGACTTCAAAGACCTGAATTTTAAAAATCCCCTTTTCTCCCTTAAACATTTCAAGTCCAATATTCTTTCGTAAATTCTCAGCTATGTAGAATAACTGCTAATGCCAATGCATTAGTGCATATAAATATTATATTTGACCTTATTTATGAACTACAATTTATACAATCTTATATTTCCTTAAGAACGAGAAGAAGAATGTCTTTTAATTTCAAAGGTATTGGTAACAATAGCTCTCAGATAAATGTCAAAGCTATTACAGATACTTGTGAAATTGTAGTTATTTAGTAAAATACTCCACTTTAAATTAACTTCTTCTAATTAAAATACCTCACGTAGCACTCTCACTGTGGTATGTTGGAGCCTGAACACCTATAAGAGAGGTTCTAATAAGAAATTGCAGTAGTTTGGCCTTGACGTAACAAGGAAGCATAGAAGAAAACATACAGGGGTCAATCTTAAATGTAAATCTTAAAGGTTTTGCGGTGTACTTCATGTGGCAGCATGGTGTGGTTTTGTGGGAGCAGGTCTGGAACACTTGTCACATATTTTCTGATCAGTTCCGCCCATTCATGCAGAAGCATGCTGGGCCCATTCAGAGAGGAGCTTGCAACAAGAAGGAGAGCAGCTGCAAAAACACACTGGACACACACGATGCACAACAAGGACTAAGCACTGTAGGAAAAAATAAAGAGCACCGCAAGCACTGTCTGCTGTGCTAGCTGTTGGGAACCTACGGTGGTTCTTACTTGCTGTGATATGAATTTTCAGTCTCCTTTTATGGCTTTGTTTTTTTATAGAATAGCAAAGTGATTGGTATCAAATCCTCTATCAGAGTTGCCCATATGCTCCGATGCTGACCCTGCATAGAATGCTGCACAGAGTCCACCGTCAGAGGCCATAAAAAGATTATGAGTAACCTACACTGGTGCTGTTCCTGTGCTGTGATGAACTCTAAATCCTGACTGAATCAGGTGAACACTGTTGGGATAATATGTTACTGTGATGCCTATATGATATGAAGGGACATGATCATTCATGACTTTGTAAAGTAGAATGAGGATTTTAAATTCAATTCTAGGTTTAACATGGACTCAATAAGGAGAAGTCGATATGGCAAATGTGATATTTCTACCTGGTCTCATGCTGCGGTATTTTAGATCATTTGAAGGCTTTTCAGGGAGCCTGATACTAAATAATAACAGTCCAGACAAATATTTACATTTGTTTCATGTGTCCTAACCTGGGCAACAATGACGCCAGGGTTCCTACATATAGGACATTCATTAGCTCCACATCAGTACGTGTTCCCCACCCCCAGGCAGTGCTTTCTGACTGTTAAGAAATCCTGGTTCCTTTACTGAGATCCATAACCTAATAAAAGTGCAGAAGGACTAAATCTAGACAAATCATCTAATCACACACGCTCACACATGGGTCAAAAGAAGATAAAGATTATTAGAGAAAAACTGTGAAGGAGTGGCATGTCAGTGTCTCACAGGTTCAAAGGTATAAAGTGTTTTTGTTCATGTTCAGTTTTACTGCACTTGATTTTACATCTTGATTAAATGAACTTCAGTGTTTTCTATGATCTATAGGCATAAATTAAAAAAAAACCCAGATAACTTAAAAGTAAATATTTTTACTGTTTTTAAAATGATTAAAATTAATTGTGTTTACATACATTGCATATACTGTTGTTCACAACACATTCTGCAACAGAGGAAATGTAGACACATTCATATTTAAGAACACTTTTTGGGGAGAATACATGGAAAAGGACGGAAGCAGTAAAGATGCAGCAAATAAAGCCAGTGGCTGGATTAGATGGCAAAATAACAGCAACTAAATACTGTTAGGCTTTGGTGTGTTAACTTCAGCAGATTGTCTCAACGATTTTGGTCTATAGTAATCACCAAGTAAAAATAAATCATGCAATTTAAAACAAAGCATCTCTTTGGTTGGCACATATCATTTCTAGAGGCACATATGACCGAACAGCTACAAAAAACAAGTAAAAGCGCGAATAGAGTGCAATGAATACATACAACAAAGCATTCATATTCATATATGGCAATGAGAAATTACTCGAGGCTCTCACAAATGAATAGCACTATGATGGCACTCCACCATAAAGAGTCATGCACATCATAAGGATAAGACATGGGATTTAAGCATAGTATTGGAAATGCTGAAGATTTCAGTCACTTTGTGCATTAAAATAAAATAAAATAATGGCAACATGTTTTTCATTAAAGAGCAAAGTTAAGACGTATTCACGGTGACAGGACAGTACAGACAAGGAGCAGAGCTCTGCTATCATCTGAGGTAGCGGGTCACAGGTCTGCAGAGGAAAAAAAAAACACTGACCCACAGCATTTCTATGATGGAGATTCATTTCCCCGGCAGCGTGAGTTTTCCAAATATGCAGTCCACCACAGTCAGTGATGGGTGACATCACTTGGTTCACTGGCACTACATAGGGGGCTTTGGGGAGGCGAATGAGGGCAAGCAAACACACTTTCAGACATTTGCATTTGTGCACAGTTTGGTCTTCAGTCAGTTCATTTAAGGCTTTTAACAACATGAAAGTCTCCAGAAGTGAAAAATAAATAAAACACAAAACAGATACCTTTCTACTGAATGTCATTGAACTGGACAGAGTTAATAATTAATGGGACTGATGGTCACATAGTCAATTATTAGTTAGACTCACGTCCACAGTTCAAACAGAGGCGTCTCTGAAATGATTCAGTAGAGTGAGTAAATCATACAGAGGTGAAGGAAAATGCACAATGTTTTGTGGGGTTTTGGGCCATTTAAGAGATCATCTGACATGAACCAGGTCAACTGTTAATGAATGCTGCACAATTTAAGTATGAACTCAAATGTGAGAGAAAATTACAAGAAAATGAACAAAAACGGTCCCCATCTGGCAGTAGGCTTTAACAAAGGGGTGAGGATTCAATTAAAAGGTAACATCTTCCAATTTCTTTGAATGTGCTCACTCAGCATGTTGCTAAAACAAAACCCACTCATGCCCTAACTTGGCCAGTGACCTAGAGTTCAGTTCAGCTCTTCATCCCGCTGTCTTTGAAAGAGCAAAGTAATCAACAAACTGATGCAGTACATCAGATACGCATGGCTAATGTAAGTGGTGAATGTCTTCTTATGTGCTGATAGGCTGAAAGCAGTCAACAAAGTTTTAAACAGATATGACTTGATGATAAGTGAACTTTCACAGTGGCTAGAAGTCCTATTTTTCCTACTCCAGACTAATATTTTCTGCTTGCTTCCAGTCTCTGTGCCTTTTTTAGGATAACCAGTTGCCACATATTTACTTTCTAAAACTATTTCTTTAAATATAACATCTAAAACACTGAGGAGGTTTGATTTAAAGCAGCCTCTTTGAATGAATCAGTCACAGTACCAGATTAACTGATGACACAGTTGCAGGGGGCTTTATAGAACCCTCTCTATGCTTTCATGTTTGTATAATGTGATCATTAATAATTCAATAGTGGTAATTTTGGAAACACAGGCAGCATAAATTCTGGGATGCTCCACAGCATGGGATCAAGAGTGGATAATAACCTTAACCCCTTAAAGCCTGAAATATAAAATAATTGCAGAAAATTCTTGTTTACTGAACCATCAGACAAATTTGTTTAAAAATTAAGTACATTTTAATTATCTTATATGACTTTTAATTTGTACCATATATTTGCTACCTCTGGTATTTAAAAAATGTATTGTGCAGTTTATTTTGAATTTTTCAAGGGAAAGAATTACGGGCTCAGTGAGGTGAACTTAGAGCTTTTGGGTGCCAAGCTCTGCTTGGTGAGTTAAACAGCCTTTAAATGATCAGATTTCCTAGATCCAACCTCGGAAGGGAAGCTGGGTCAGCATCTCTGACAGGACATATTTTATTGTGCTTCCCAAAGCTGCATCCTTACAAGCACCTTTACAGCTCAGATTCCAGAGTCAGACAGAAAAACCTAGACTTTTTAGAGCACTTCTCTGAGCCGATAGTTACTGTGTGTCTTTTTAAACACCAATCATTGATTAGGGATGCACTGACTGTCAAAAGGACCAATACCAGTACAAATATCAACGGTAATACAGATACTGGTACTGATACAGATATTGATGTCTTAAAGAGCATCTGGAAGCCTGCAGATAACAGTATTTGTATTAGTTTTTGTTGTTATCTAGTTCCCGGTTTGGTCCAGGAAAACAAATATAGCATATTATTTCATTTGTGTCAGGGTTTTTTTTTTTTCAGCTTTTGTTAACTTTTAGGCAGGACATCAGTATATGCCAATTTATTTGCAGAAATGCTGGTATCAACCAACCCCGACCACTGTATCAGTGCACCCCTAAAACAGATTACATAGCATACTGGAGGACATAAAGATGGCAGGGTTAAATATAAATCTTTGGCAGACTGGTTCACTATGAACTTATACAAAAATTTAAATTAACACCATAAATTGTTTCCTATGTTTTTCTGTATGTTATACTATACAACATGTTTTAACTGTATGTCTAAAACTGTATGATAGTGATGAAAAGTCAATGTTAAGATTAGAGTAAGCCCAGTGAGAATGGCTGCTGACGGAGTTGATCTTGGACACAGTACTGCATGCCTAACTCTTATTGTGACAAAAAAATAAATGTCCAGTTTTCCCCATTTTCAGCTACAATTTCAAGCTTGTCTGATGTAAGATTAGTTCAGTCTGATGCATAGTTCTTCAGGATCACATTTACGTTCAGCTTCAACATATGACTCTGATATGTTTGAACACTTTGGCATTTTTTCCTACTTAAAACAGTCTTCACATAAACACAGATATGCACAGAGTATCTTAATACTATCAATGAGCAGCAGCAGCCTCAGTCTGACCCCCTGCACCTCTCTGTCAGTCTCTCTCTAGGGGTATTTAGAGGACAGACTCTCCTGCTTTGTGTTGCACAACTTCTTGAGCCTTTTCATGATTCATCAACTTCTGGTCAGCGTCCTGCTCCCCTTTCACGGCCTGCTTTTTCTCTCTTCTCTTGTGCTTGGCTTCCACCCAGGGTATCAGACACAGCAAGGCCCCGCCAATGATCGGTGGGACTCCTGCTAGGTAGAAGGCCATGTCGTAATATCCCATTTTGTCCCTCAGATAGCCTGCAACCAGATAAAGGGGGGTGGGGGGGTAACGGTCAAATAAACACAGCTAAAGGTCAATGTTTACGATCACATCCAAATACAAAGAGAAACACAAGTGTCAGAACTCCTAAACATCGCAAGATTAACAGCTGGTGCTGACCAAGATGTCATTGACTTTTGTCACCTGTATGGCTTCTTTACATATGTAAACTCTCCTAATAAAGATGGCTTCCAGCTCTACCACACACACACACACACACACACACACACACACACACACACACACACACACACAGAAGCTGCTCTGCCAGCAGCCGTAAATCACTGCAGAGGGTGGTGAAGGCAGCAGAGCACATCACTGGCACGAGGCTTCCTGCCATTCAGGACATTTATCTCCAGCGATGCTTCCGTAAAGCACACAGCATCATCAAGGACCACAGCCACCCAGCACATCAGCTGTTCTCCTTGTTACCATCTGGCAGACGTTACAGGAGCCTGTCTGCTCGGACTACAAGACTCAAAAACAGTTTTTACCACCAAGCCATACGACACCTCAACCACAACACTTAAACACACACAACACAGCACTCAGAAGCTACCCTGCAGCTTCATGAGTACTCTGTTTAATCTGTACTGGTCACTCCACTTTATTGTTATTGATATTTATATTTAAAAGTGCAATACTGTAATTTTCTGCTGCTCATTCCTGTGCAATATCCCATCTGCCCTCCCGTCATATTTCTTTTCAAGATTTTCTTATTTAGTCACTAGTGTACATATATTTATATTTATAGATACATATATATTTAGTCATCTTTTCTCTTTTACCATGTCTCTCTAATATTTTGCTCCTTACTATTTTTCTATTTTCTTTATTATTTTATTTTATTATATTTTCTCCTACTGTATCATGCTGCTGAGTGACTGCTGCTCGTCAAACACATTTCATTGCAATGTTGACCTTGTGCTAACTTGCATATGACAAATAAAACTGAAAACTGAAAACAACTGATTGTCTTCCAGGAAGCCCTCTGCACATGAAGCTCACATGAGTAAATGCACATGCTAGCAGTAAACCTTTAGTGAACCTTTGGCATTCAGCACTGAAGAAGTCTCGCATTTTTTAAAAATCCACATGTAAACAGCGCCAGCTAGAAACATACACACACACACTGATTAGCCACAATACTGAAACCACCTGCCTAGCAGTGTGCATGTCTCACACCTTTCAAAGCATAGCTATCGGGCATGGCCTGCATTTGTATAGCGCTTTTCTAGTCCATAGGACCCCAAAGGGCTTTACACTACATTCAGTCATTCACCCATTCACACACAGGCGATAGCAAGCTACATTGTAGCCACAGCTGCCCTGGGGCGCACTGACAGAGGCGAGGCTGCCGGACACAGGCGCCACAGGGCCCTCTGACCACCACCAGTAGGCAAACATGGGGTTAGTATCTTGCCCAAGGATATTTGGCATGCAGCCAGGGTGCAGCCTGGGATCGAACCGCCGACCTTCTGATTAGTGGCTGACCTGCTCTGCCACCTGAGCTACAGCCACATGAAGCTATCGGGCATCCTACAGATGCTCAATCGTGCTCATGATTGAGCATCTGGGGAATCTGAAGATTAACTGAACACTATGAACTCTTAGCAATGTTCCCAATGGTGGAATGCATTATCCTCCTTAAGGGGTCAGTGATATTAGGAGATGCTCTTGGGAATGCAACTCCCACATAACTGTTTCCAGCAGAAAATTGGCCCAGGAGTCCCATGTCCTCTGTTGGCTTGTCTGATAATGCATCCTGCTGCCACCTCTTCCCTGTGTAGATAAGTGCACACGCTGGTGTTCAGTCTGTGTTTCCACAAACCCCGCTAATTCTAGAGACTTATTCATCATGAAGAAAACAAGACAGTCGATCGATCGATTATTTGCGCAAGGGAGGCCTCGTCTGTGTCCACCACGAAAATGACCCCCAGATCTGACCTCCTCCTGCTACCTTTTATTGAGAGACAGTTCACACAAAACACGTCAGAACAAAGCCACGCCCCCTTGGTTCTAAGACCAATGTGTGAACTTCTGTAAGAGTGTGTGTGTGTGTGTGTGTGTGTGTTATGTGAGAATGTGTGTGTGTGTGTGTGTTATGTGAGAATGTGTGTGTGTTAGACCTCCTGCTGACCAAAGGGTCATAAACCCAGGAAGCTTACATCAAAAGAAACAGATCTTTCCGATAGGATGTATCTACAATAAAACCTCCCCCAGCACAGAGTGATTGGAGAGGTGGTCAGGATCAAAGGAAGGGCTTTGATCCTACTGCTTGAACTAAGACTGTACAAATTTAAGAAACACAATGGCAACATTCAACAATTAGACTTAACAGCTGGCTCACATGATTCATCAGACCAAGCCATCCTCTTGATCCATGATCCAGTTCAGAAACTCACATGCTCAGTGTAAGATCTTCAGCTTTAGTACAGGGCTCAGCATGAGCACTCTGACCAGTATTGCAGCTACAATCTCATGCACAGCAAGCTGTGATGCCCTGTGTTCAGACACCTTCGTATCACAGAAAGACAGCATTAAGGCTTTAACCAGATTGTGCTGCATTAGCTCTTTGTACAAGACAAGGTAAAATGCGGAAATGCGTCAGTGATCCTTGTGCACTCACCAGCTCACTGAATGTCCTTTTTGTAGGTACACATCACTACACAGTTGGAATTACCCCAAAGAGGCTTATATATAAAAGTATGCATGTGCTAGATTTTTGAAGCTAGTTGAGGCCAAGGATCCAAAATGACTAAACTGCCATATTATTAGATCATCAGTTTAGTGTGGGCATGTGTCATATGTTCAGGGGTTACCTGAGCATGATCACGAATTTCAGTTAACTCCTGCTTTACCTGCAATAGGGGGCCCCACAGTCATGGGCACAGACATCAGGCCTAGCAGGAAGCCAATGGCCTGGGACACATCTTTGGCTCCAACCAACTCAAAGGCGATAGGTGCCATGATGCAGATGAAGCAGCCGTCAAACAGTCCCATCAGCAGACACACTGCGATAAGCCCGCCAAACACATTGCACAGGGGGATCATCATGGACATGAGACCGATGACGAAGAAGGACGCCACCTAAGTAGAGAGATTATTTTGTTAATTGTTATGGTTTAGTACACTCTATATATTCAGATTGGATGCAAAACCAAAAGAAACCCCTCATTTTACTTTAACGTTACACGAGAAGGCTCATGTAATGTTAAATCTTCACCCCCTATTGTAAGACCTTTAACTGGCTTAAAGGTCTCACTGTGCTATGATCCTCACATGATCCCTAAAATGCTATTTCAGAGAATTTTTAATGGTCAGAACTTCTGCATTCAGACAATGTAAATCTGCTTACACGACTGTTTAGGCCACACACTCACTTGCAGGAACACTTTGTTGACTCCGCTAATGTAATCCGCCACTATGCCGAAGATCAGTCGGCCAATGCCAGATGTTATACCAATGCACATGAGCAAAACTTCCTTATTGGTGTCTTTTCCAAAACGCTCCTCCACGTGTTTCATCTGTGGACAGTAAATGAAAGATGAACACAGCTGTTTCATTTCTTTAGTTTACTGCAGTTATATGATGCACAGTACAGCACAAAGAATTACAATAAAAACTGTGAAACTGCAACCACTGACTAAAACCTCATTGGACAGTGCTCTTTGCTTAGTCATTGTGGATTTGTGTGTTAACTACATAAAGATATTTGCCTGAGATCTAACCTCACTGGACACTTAACTAGGTACACCTTTCTGGTACCGGGTTGTACCTCCTTTTGCCTTAGGATTACTTAAATTCTTCATGGCAAAGGTTTACCAAGGTGCTGCAAATATTCCTCAGAGATTTTGGTCCTTGTTGCCTCGACAGCATCGCACAGTTGCTGCAGATTTGTTGGCTGTACATCCATAATGCAAATCCCCTGTGCTACCTCATCCTAAAGGTGCTCTATTGGATTAGGAGGAGGTGGCTGAGGAAGCCATTTGAGTACAGTGAACTCATTGGCATGTTTGAGAAACCAGTTTGATGATAAAAGGTGACTCTGCCAACCTGTAGCATCAGTTTTCTGTTCTTGGTTGACATGAGTGACACCTGGTGTGGTCTTTGTTTTTTATAAGTCTGTCAGCACTGCGCTGCACTCCTGTGGATGCATATAGTTGAATGAAGAGAGGGAAAATTCACTAAATTTTTCACTCAATGTATCTTTTACTTCACATTCTGCATGCGTTTTTCAGAAATCTGGGGTTGAATGGTTTTGCAGAACTGGGTTCAAAAAAATGTCCGGTTTTACAAATCCTTTTATTTATATGACAGCAGCCATATTTCAGGCAACAGGTCAGTTTGTTGTTATCATATCATCAGATCCTTTTATCTAGCTTGTCCATATTTCAGTGCTCATTTGTATTTCAGCTTCCAGCGAATGCCGTTTTCTAGTTTACACTGTCCAGATGTTGGCTTTCCACATTATCTCCTGTAGCCACGTCATTCCTACTGCTAAGCATTAATCTGTGAGGACCGAGAAGAGAAAGAGGGGCCTGCTGTGTTTCTACCTCCAGGCAATGTGCAGCAGACCTCTTCAAAGGACCTGCAGTCTGCTGATGTATAGACCCATCACCATCACCCCCTACACTTTCTGGGAGACTTACATTCTTTGCCAATGTACAACAACATGCTCTGTCTTTAGGAAGTCTTACATCCAAGAAGCAATGCTACACACATCTTTGTTTGTTTGTATAAGTGTCAGGAGATTAACTTATGATACACACACTCAGTTGAGGCTGACCAGAGGGAGGATAGTTTTAAAGTGAAGTTAGATGTATCTTGAACTTTGCCACCTAGAATTCTGCTTGGAAGGTTCACGTGACAAACGTGCTGCTCCCTCAATCACACGATCACATTATCAGACATAAACCAGTGGACAGTTGATAATTGTTGAAATTTATTGCTTCAGCCTAGCCTTCTGAAGGTGATTGATATTCCTCATGTGTCATACAGTAGTGAATACCTTATGGAGAATGTGGTTCAGTCAGGAAAAGCAGACCAAGAGAGTCATATAGCAAATATGTAAGATAATATGGAAGTGTATGAGTTACAACCTAGCATCACCTACTCACTGCCATGATGAGATCTATGATACCAGCGAACTATCAGTCAAACAAAGATCCTTTGTTCACAGCTATATGGCTGGTAAATGATCGTGGATCTTTTTTTAGATATTCCCTATCTGACTCATTCCCACATTATCAGGTTAGGTTACATTTTCAAAGCTTCCTGCTCCAACCGATATATAAATGTAAAGAAAAATAAAGTGGTTCATCTCATAAATTCTCACCCAGCATGCATAGCTGATGACATTATATTAAGCATAACAATCACTGAAGTTCTCAATAACCTGAGCTGCTACTTATGACTAGTTCAGATGTCTAACAAAGAAATCTATAGTTGGTGGATTTAGCAAGGTAACAAACTAGAGCACCTTAACACAAAATACATTTCAATTATAGGGAGAGTTTTCCCCTTTAGAGCCCCAGTGCACCAACCCAACCTTCCCAAGTGCTGTCGTTCTCCTACTCTCTCGCAGATGTGTAATGATCATCAAACATCCAGCCCACACACTGCAGCCCTGCAGGCGCTCCTCATTAAAAAAATGAAACAAGCTTATTTTAAAAGTAGACACAGCTATCTGAAGAAAAGTACGGCTCTGAATGGTCCTTTATGGTGTTCCATGATTCAATTATGTTGATTCAGGAAAGGGAGGACATGGATTATCTGTCTTGATGATAAGATCAAACTTTCTAACATATTGGCCTTCAGCAAGTTGCATAATTTTCACAAATTCCTTTCCCACTTTGCACTTGGCAAAGCAATAGCATACCTTTTATCAAGCCATTTACAGAGCAAACACAAAGGCAACTTCTTTTTTCTCTAATCAGCAATAAGTTGAGAACTGGACTTTACTCTTTAAGTAAAGAGGTAAGCAAGATGAAAAACATACGTGGTACTAGGGCAAGGCTATTTCAAAAGGCCGCGCTCAGCACTTTGCTCAAGGAAATAGACACTATAAAAAAATAAAAAGTATACAGCTGTTTGGAGGATCTGACAGGACTCCGTTCCAACAAGCCGAACAATATGCTGCTGGACACATGTTTTTCTGCTTTTCCATCCCACAGGGCTGGGGCTTTAGGTGCAGGTAGGGGGGAAGAATCGCTGCCGAGGCTGTTAGTCCAGTGCTGGTGCTGAGGCTTCAGCCAGATCCAAGTGTTATCCCAGTCTGTGTAGCAGACATGAGAAGGGTTGGGAAAACACAGGCATTGATCCACAGGACACTCTGATCTCCCTCCAATAACAAAGTCACCATCTCCAAATAAACAGGCATCTCCTGAGTCTTTCCAGTACATACAGGCTCCCCTTCTGCAGCCCTCCCAAGACGTTGTCTCTAAGCTCAAAGTTTCCTATCTTAAAGCAGAAATAAACACTGATTTAGGGAAAGCGACACATGTTTACGGAACTGCAGATTAAATCCTCCTTCCATATTATGCCACATTCACCAGGACCACACAGCTAAATAATGAACACATGAGGAACTAGGAAGTTGTTGTGGTGAAAAAAGAGCCAGGCAACCCACACTACAAAATCAGCTGACATCTACCTGCCGAGACTGATTTTCTTTAATCATTTTTGTTTTGTTTTTAATATGTCTGTCTTTGAGAGTCAGGGCTCTTTGCCAATGCTGTAGAGTCACACTATATTGTATTTATGTTGTTGAAAGCACTGAATAGTTATATTTCAAAATGGCTCTAGAAAAGTATCATTGTATTAAGAAAGGTGAACTAAATATCTAGTAAAATATAATATGTAAAAGTAGCCCAAAATTGACCATAAGTGGACCATGTCACAATTACACACAGAGACCTTTATTACAAATAAATTCCAATTTATATTTCAGGATTGTGCACAAATACATTAGCAAACTGTGTTTGTTGAGCTATTCTTTAAATGCGCCATCTTAAGTAATTTGGCCTTGTGTTCATTTTAATTGCATACATCAATGTAATTGCATTGCGCTGATGGACCCATGGCTCTGCAGGCAGTGCATTTAAATATTTTTTAAAAAACATTATAATGCAGGGAGACCTCACCACCGTTTAGGCGTCCACCAAAGCTCAGCCCTGCTGTTCATCCTCTGCATGAACACAGCATTACAATAACCAATACCTTGGACCCTCCTTTACGCAGACGATGTGGCACTCGTAAACCCAGACCGCCTGCCTCTACAAGAGCAGTCGCAGGAATGGAAGGATCAGCTGAAAGAAAGTGGAATGCACCTGAACACCAAGAAAACGGAATACCTAGAATGTGGCCCTCAGATCCTGGGATTGATCCAGATCGACGGCCAGGAGTTAAAGAAGACGGCCCAATTCAAATATCTCAGGTCCCTGGTCTCGGCGGACGGCGAGACTCTCCCGGATGTGTGCTCACGAGTCAACACAGCATGGCTTAAATGGCGTAAATCCACCGGCATCCTGTGCAATAAGAGGATGCCTGAACACCTTGGACCATAGGACTGTCTTGTAGAACATCTACAAGACAGTCCTATGGCCGGTGGCCCTATATGGAGCGGAATGCTGGCGAGCCACCAAGAAACACGAGCAGATCCTCCATGGAGATGAAGATGCTCAGGTGGATGTCTGGGCTTAACCCGCCCGGATTGTGTGACAAATGAAGATGTTCGAAAATGACTCAGAGTTGCCCCAATCGAAAAGATGATGAGGGAAGCACGCCAACGATGGTATGGACACGTCATGCACAGCAAGGATAATTCGGTGTCAAGAAAAGCCTGCAATAGTAAAACTGTAATCTTTGTGCCACTTTTGTGCATTTGTATCGTGCCAAATAAGCCGTGCGCAAAGCACCAACATTTCTACTGGAATCCCCATCATTTCAAATCATTAAGGGTCTCACGAGGCAAGGTGTGAACTCTTTGTGCGACACTGCTCCACCCTGCCATCATGTGAATTATTACAGCCACATATTACACACACACATATTAGAATGACTGATAGTCTAATGATGACTCTTCTCTCAAACCATGTTTCCAAACTGTGAACATTAGAATTCTCAAAGGAGTGCCCTCTCTCTGTTTGGGTGCAGATGTTCAGCTGAGTCTTGTCTTGAAGAGCTGGCTCTCCTATCCTGTCCCATGCATCTTCAGCATGCACTTAGCTGTCTAGCTTGCGTTTAGATGTTTTGTCCTTGGGATTATAGTGATATTGAAGTGCACACTTGGAGAAAATTCGTCTGATATAACACTGGTGCACGTGATGGAACTCTGGAAACGTTCTCAAATGATGTGTTTTTCTGTCTCCTTTTGCATCCTCCCTTAAATAAAATTTTTAATTTATCACAGTTGCCAAAAAGCAAAATATTAAAAGACAGTAACACTCTGTGCCACCGCTGAATGTCTGGAAGATCCTGCCATGGTTTCAACTTCCCTTCCTCTCCCCTTTCACAGTTCTGTTATTCACATAGCTGTTATGAGTTTTGATGACTGTGCTGTTGAAGCTAGCTAACCTCTCACCCTTATTCCTTGTTAACCATGCCAATAATGAGATCCAGAAGGAGTAGGATAGTTGCAAAATCACACTGTGGAATCTTGGAATTGGCATGCTCCCATATGTCAAATGGATCATTACCAACCCCTTGTTTGGAGGGGAGTGAACGGCACATACACAAACAGTAAGTATGAATGCCAGCATAAATATTATTAGCACAGCAGATGAAAGAAGTGATAAGTACTTACCAGATGAACATAAGGCACAAAGTAGCCATAGAGGGCAGCGGGAATGCCGAAGGCCCAGATGCGATATCCCCACGACTTCCAGATATTGACGTTGAAAATCTGTTTTAGGTGTGAGCTGCCTGTTTGGGAGTCTTTCGGTTTGACCGGCAGCAGGGGCTTGTAAGTGAAGCCAGCCAGCATCAGCACAAGCATGAGGATGCAGAGGACACGCAGGGTGGAGTATAGGCCTATGTTTTTCAGTAAGGCTGACAGCACAAAGGGCATAGCGATCGTGAAGACGCTGCTGCCGGCTGTTACAATACCATTTACGAGGCCAAGGCGCTTCTTAAAGTAATGGCCAAGGATGACCAGGCTTGGCTGGTAGGCGAAAGAGCAGCCGCAGGAGAACACAATGCCGTATGTGAAGTACATGAGGTCCAGGGACCTAGGAGCAAATAAATAACATCAGTGAACAGTCGATTCATTCAGAGTTGCCAATTCATCTGCAAGATATTTCCCAGAAAAGAATCAGTTCTTAGCAGCAGCAACTATAAAATAAGATGTCAAATGTCTTTAAAGGTCCAAAAAAACGTTGTTTAAATTACGATACAGATTTTTGTTTCAAGAAGCTTTATCACGTATTAGGTTAAATCAAATGCAACGCAGTAACACAATTCTCATTCACATAAATCAAATACAGAGTAAGTCTCCTAACTCGTTCTCACATTAAGTTAATTTGCTATAACTTCAGTGACAACAAATAATTAGTTTAAATATTTTTAACACATTATGACACATTCTAACCGATGGTGCATATTGGTTTACATTGTCAGTGACTCATAACTATAAAAGTTATCAATTGTTTAAACTAAGTTATTTTACTATTTCATGAAAACTGACAGACAGCATGTTGCTGCCACCAAATTCAAAATGACCACATGCCTTTTCCTTAAAATAGTACATGTTCTTAGTTCCACTGTTAATAAAATATTTTATAGGTTTATGAGCTTTGCCAATCACTGCATTCTCTTTTTACTTACATTTTATACAGGGGCCTAGCGTTTTTGGAAATGGTTTTGCACACAGTGAGTTTCAAAGTTCTGTTTGGCTTAAATAAATATCTAAGTGCCAATAGCAGTCACATAGTAAGTCTGCACCCTGAGAACTTAGCTTCCTGACCACAGTTTCTGTCATTTGACCACCTGTAATTCAGCAGTTTTATTGCTTACTCTAGTGATAAAGTGTGTGCGTTGCACTTGTTGCGTTGCTTGAACCACATATGACTGTGTGAGTGTTTCCTCACTTGTAGGCCACAATGAGATTCTAGGTCATTTTTACCATGAAGTCATCATTTTATATAAAATGTTTTGTTTTGGGAGATCAAACTGACTCATCGAATTGATCAAATAAAATCAGGCAGACCACACAGTTACACTGATTTTTATTTTTATTTTTACCATTCAATTAACCAACAGGACTACAGTACAGTCCCCTTGCTCTCATTCTGAAAGTTTCGCCAAGTGAACAGAGTCACTGAGTTTGACCTCTTCACTATGTTTGTGATATTGGTATTTGATATTTAGGGTAAATGTGTTGTGCTGCAAGATACAGTGCATCCAAGACATTTGCGTTTGACTTTAGATGAGTGAATGTCCTGTATTTCATTTGTTACTTAGTACTAGTTAGCATGTGTCTATGCATTTTGCCCTCACAACATGCAGCCCAAAATGTTAACTTAGAAGTTTCTAAAAAGCATGATATATTATAGTTGTGGAAACCATATAAGAAATCATGGGTGCCTTGTTACTGCCCCAAATACAATCTTTTTCAGTGGAAAACACTGTATGCATATTTTGTCATGTGACAAAAAAGTGAAGCGAGACAGGCCTGATATCCTATAATACTAAGGTTTTGCCTGTACGTGCAAAGTTAAATAACAGTTAAAAGGTGCTACAAAAGAATTATACATGAAGCAAAAGCATGCTATCTTAAGAAATTTAAAAAAAATTCTTATGCAGTTGTGAGTTGGAAAACTTCCTTACGTGACATAGGAGCTACCCAGTAGGCCGACCAGACCCACAGCAGCACCACCCACTGCAACAATTCTGCAGCCGAGCATGTCGGTGAATATGCTGACGATGGGAGAGCAGAAGAAAATCATGCCCATGGAGAGGGAGCCCACCCATGCTGCAGGAGACACACAGTGGGAAGACAGAATGAATGTCATGATTCTATTATATTTCAATTCAATTCAGTTGAATTCAATTCAATTCAATATTATTTATATAGCGGCAAATTACAACAACAGTTGCCTCAAGGTGCTTTATATTGTAAGGTAGACCCCACAATAGTAGATACAGGGAAGGAAAAAAACACCTTGCACAACTGTCTCCAGGAAAATACTTTACACTACAGACACTAACCGCTAAACAAAGGGTCATGTTGCAATAACAGAACACTATTGTTTCTGTATCGATGCACACATTTACTCAAGGATACACACAGACTGTACAGCTTACTAGGCAACCAGTCATCACATGCCTTACCAACGTCATGAGTTCCCTTTTTTACATCTTGGCCATTTTACTCCTGCTGTACTTTGTATTTGAATCTACTGAACTCGGGCTTTACAAATGCTTCTTACGTACATAGTCTATACATTTACACATTCCTCGTATGATTTCCTTCGTAGATGGAAAAGAAGCAAATAAACCATTTGGTGACAGAACACACAAGATACAAAATACATTATTATTAATTTTCAAATACTGAGGTCGTTAGTAAGTCATACCTGTGAGCCAAAGGTTCAAGTTTACTCTAACTGGCATCAGTGAGGGGGGACAATCATAACATGGTCATCTCAGATTAACAGCTCCGGCTGTGCAAGACCTACTCACCTGCTGTTCAAACTGTTTCTTTGCAAAAGCCAGCCAATGAGAAGAAAGTTCATTTTAATGCAGGGGGAAAGCCAAAAAAATTTGTTTTAGACAATGAATGGACTATACCAAGGCCCCTTAAAAGGTAAATAAGAATTGCTGTGAACAAAGCTATTCTGTTAGTGTGTTTGTCATGACTATAGGGAAAAAGGCGAGAGTGACATGTTTTTGTACAAAAGACTGCTGGGAACTGGGAACTTTCTCTTTAAGACATCACACATCCAATACCAGATAACAATAGAGACCAGAAATGCCTTCAGGTGAACAACAGGTCAGCACATGTGACACAAGCCATATAAAAAGTTGTTGACTCTGAAGCTAAGTCAGGTGAAACTTGTGGGAAAGACCAACTGGAGCTGGAATGCTTTTGTTGTCTGTTTTTTTACACGACTAACAGGAAACCCTTGTGTCAAGTTTCAGGGTTGTTGCTGGGATTTTATTCTCCTCACCTCACCCCATGCTGGCAGAGTATTAAGCAATCTCAGGTTTCCAAATGAAACAGATGCTATGAAGTTCCAAAGAAAAACACCAGTGTGGTTGTGATTTTAGGATTAATCTGGACAACACTGTCACCAGCTTCTCCCTTTTTAAAGAAACACTTGAGGAGACATGTTTATTTCAGTGTGCCAAGAGTTTACAGTCAGCCAGCAACTGAGAGGCTTTATTGCTCATTGTTTAAATCAAACTGTCCACAGTTGTTTATTACCTAGTGGTCCCTGCGAAATGTGGAAACAGTTATTTTCATTTTATTTCTTATCACAGTCACTTTTTTACACAACAGTAATTCACCATGATAGTTTAGATATTTGTCATGTAAGGATTAATGTTGTAAACACTAAACGCACTTATGTTGTTAGGTTCTATATCAGTTTTACAGCCATTCCGTCATAAACCAAAGTACAAATTAAAACTCTGATAACAAGGATGGAGCGAAAGTCAGAGGAACACATAGTCTTTATCATTCGGGGGAACTCCCAAAGCTTCTTTAGAGTTATTCCAGACAACACAGTAAGTCAGAAAATGTTCACTCTAATAAATGCCAGTGAACGAGAAGAAGCAAGAATCCTTCAAAAGCAACAGGAAATTGCTGTTGTGCTCTTCTGGCTATCTTGATTTAAAAGCATTTATGCTTCAGACAAGAGAAATTCTAGATTAAAAACGATGTAAAATCAGGATTCTCTGTGTCCCAGTGACATCCACCTCTAGCTACGGGCACTGCTTTAAATACTAGCAGACGAGTTTCCCTAAGTCATCCGTCTGCTTCGCTGGAACCCCCCCCAACTCTGAACCCAGTCACCCCACAACAACTGAACCTTGAGACCTAGGAAACTGCATAATACACCTGTTATCCACAGAAAACTGCATATTTTAAAACTCAGAAAGCCTGTGTATCATTTGAGGTAACTACTTTGGGCATTCTTGCCTGATTTTCCCTAACGACCCCAAGAACTTCAGTAATGACACCATGCATCACGTGTTGTTTTGAAAGAGGGTTTTGAAAGACAATTCAGTTGGACCTGTCAATAATAACATTGAACAATAACTGAAATGTCAGTGTTTTTTTGTTATGTTCAATTATGCATTTGTGCAGTTTTAACTCTAATTTCTAATATTTCAAGCTAACTATTAACTGACTAGCTTAACGGCTCAATAAATGTAATAATTTCGAATATTTTGGCCGTTTAGTCATTACTTTAAAATTATTTTTAAAAAGTTTCTTAACTTTGTTTCAAGTACTGACAAATAATTACCACTGTTTACCCATTAATTATAATTAAACATCCCCTGTGCTATGTGCTGACAAGTTTAGCTATAGCATGTACGTTTATAAGTTCATGTCATTTTTCTTTATTTTCCTTCCTTAAAACAAATATATTTATCTATCTCTTTAATCCTAATTTCTATGAAACATCAAGTGAGATCACTGCACTGAATGCCACAAACGGAGCACTGAAGACTTTACTTAAATGTATGAATAAATTCAAAGGGTTTGCATTTAAAAAAGCTATCTGAAGAGTTATCTTATAACCAAAATTAACAAAAGCATCTAATGGATGAGGCATTTTGCAGTATTGAGGTAGCACAAGACTTGCTCAGGTAATTAAACAAACAGAACATCTCTATGGCACGTTCTAGGAATCTGTTGACCAAAGATGCTCAGATGTTACCAATGTCTAGTTGAAGCATGGAGAATGAAGACAGGCTTCATTTAACACTATAGACCACTTACAACTTACCACGAAGTCCCAGGCTGTTCCACTATAATGAACACAAAGTGAGGAGGAAAAAGGTTTTAGCGACTAAAATGCTCTCACGGCCAACAAACCAAAAACAAGACCAGATGTCCCCCTGTATCAACACAGCACCAATGCAAAAGTGTTTGTTACCATGACGTAGTATTGACTTTAATGGCTTTAAATATATATATATATATATATATATATATATATATATATAAAAACACCCAGCACGCCCCAACATTGTGATCAGGCCATCATCATTATTTCACTTCACTTTCCAAGAGCATGAAAGTACACCCAAACCCAGGTTTAACTTTAGAGATCACACTATGTAAAAGTTTTGGAGACAAAATAATAGTAGCTGTTTTTTCAGATTCAGTTGGCAGTTCAGTGAACGGTGGAAAATATTAAAAAGGTAACCACCGGGAATCAAGATTTTATGATAACCTGATACAGTGACCATGTTAGTTAGAGCTATTACTGGACAGTGTTTCCATTCATCCATTTTCTTCCACTTGTCCAGGGCAACACCAAGGCGTTCACAAACCAGACAAGAGATTTCTCTAGCGTGTTTTGGTTCTACCCCAGGGCCTCCTCCCGTTGGAACATGCCTGGAACACCTCACCCAGGAGGCGTCAAGGAGCCATCCTTGTCAGATGCCTGAACCACCTCACCTAGTTCCTTTTCATGTGGAGGAGCAGCGGCTGTGGAGGAGAGAGCCCCTCCTGAATCCAATTTAAGACTCTGTAGGTGGTGCTCTGTTTTTTCTTCAAATGCAATAACCATCGGCAGTTATGCTAAATAAACCACTGTTAGAAATATTTAACATTTCACTTCTTCACCATGTGCAACTATTAATTACTGTACTTAATTACAAAGTAGAATACTAGAATAGCTCAGTTCTTCTGAGAGACAACATACAGACCACAAGTTGTTCTGTTTAAATTCCAAAGGACTAAATGATATGCAAAAACAATTCAGTTGGACCTGTCGATAATTGTGTGGTCTAACATCCACACAGCCACTTCAATCTGATAAGCTATTAGCTGGCTAGAAACACCTAGCCTTTCATGTACTGTAGTTACATCCAGGCTCCTTAATCTCCCAGACAGAAGAAACTAAGCAGAGCAGTGGCCTTAAATCCTGCAGCTGTCTATACCCAGCAGCCTCACAGCCAGCTCACTATCAGACATTTGGACTCGCTGACCAGGGCTCAGGAAGTGGACCCTGCTGCACTGAACGCACAGTTGCCTCCCACAAGGCAGAGCACATTCTTCTCTGACGACAGCATTGAGAGCCGGGGGAAGAAAAAGGAAAAGGGAAGTTAAGAAATGCCAACTAAGTGCAGTGAATATGTTTTAGTGACCCACATACTTCCCAGCTAACTGCACTCGATTCACATCCTCCCAGCTTTGCTTCCTAATGCTAATCTCAAATAATTATATCTAAAAGGAAAAAAAAAGAAAAGTCTGTGTAGGTTCTCAGTCATCCAGGTCATAGTAATCAAAGGAGCTTTCTTGAAACTTTTTTAGGCCCCTTGAAGGTTTTCTTTTCAAGCTCCTTAAAAAGAAAAGGAAAAACAACAACATGCAAATAAAGCATGTTGTTTGCATCTCTTGAAACAGAGAGACAGACAGCCATACACACTAACAGTCATTCGGAACTAACAGTTAACCTAACCCCACTAACTGCATGTCTTGGGCTGTGGGAGAAAGCTGGAGTACCTGGACAGAACCCATGCATATACAGAGAGACTATCCAAACTCCACAATGAAAGGCCCCGATGGTGGATTCGAACCCAGGACCTTCTTGAGGCAACATACTGCCCATTTAAATAGTTTTCAATATTTTAAATGATTTTGAATACTTTTGGATCTCTATGACATCGTCAAGAGGGGATATCCTCAAGATGGTTCATGGGCATCCAATCAGAAGGCTGGCCTCAAAAGAAGAAACCTATAAAAACCTTTTTGAGACGGTGGATGAACTTGGGATTGTAGAGCATGCAAGAGTTCTCAAATTAAAATTTAGTGTACCAAAGACGTGCTGAAGTTAGTGTTGGTGTTTATTCTGTTTCCATGACACAATTTCTCACTTCTCTGATTATTTGGTCTGGAGTAGGCATTTTATTTGAATTAAAAGGAAGCAACAGAAATCTTTTTTAAGAGGAACTGTAATCGACATGTATAAATTCTGTGGAGTTACCCTAAGAGACTAATTATGACACTTTATTTCTTTTACAGTGGGGCAAAAAAGTATTTAGTCAGCCACCGATTGTGCAAGTTCCCCCACTTAAAATGATGACAGAGGTCAGTAATTTGCACCAGAGGTACACTTCAACTGTGAGAGACAGAATGTGAAAAAAAATCCATGAATTCACATGGTAGGATTTGTAAAGAATTTATTCGTAAATCACGGTGGAAAATAAGTATTTGGTCACCTCAAACAAGGAAAATCTCTGGCTCTCACAGACCTGTAACGTCTTCTGTAAGAAGCTTTTCTGTCCCCCACTCGTTACCTGTATGAATGGCACCTGTTTGAACTCATCATCTGTATAAAAGACACCTGTCCACAGCCTCAAACAGTCAGACTCCAAACTCCGCCATGGCCAAGACCAAAGAGCTTTCGAAGGACACCAGGAAAAGTATTGTAGACCTGCACCAGACTGGGAAGAGTGAATCTACAATAGGCAAGCAGCTTGGTGTGAAAAAATCAACTGTGGGAGCAATCATCAGAAAATGGAAGACATACAAGACCACTGATAATCTCCCTCGATCTGGGGCTCCACGCAAGATCTCATCCCGTGGGGTCAAAATGATCATGAGAACGGTGAGCAAAGATCCCAGAACCACACGGGGGGACCTGGTGAATGACCTGCAGAGAGCTGGGACCAAAGTAACAAAGGTCACCATCAGTAACACACTACAACGGCAGGGAATCAAATCCCGCAGTGCCAGACGTGTTCCGCTGCTGAAGCCAGTGCATGTCCAGGCCCGTCTGAAGTTTGCCAGAGAGCACATGGATGATACAGCAGAGGATTGGGAGAATGTCATGTGGTCAGATGAAACCAAAGTAGAACTTTTTGGTATAAACTCAACTCGTCGTGTTTGGAGGAAGAAGAATACTGAGTTGCATCCCAAGAGCACCATACCTACTGTGAAGCATGGGGGTGGAAACATCATGCTATGGGGCTGTTTTTCTGCCAAGGGGACAGGACGACTGATCCGTGTTAAGGACAGAATGAATGGGGCCATGTATCGTGAGATTTTGAGCCAAAACCTCCTTCCATCAGTGAGAACTTTGAAGATGAAACGAGGCTGGGTCTTCCAACATGACAATGATCCAAAACACACCGCCCGGGCAACAAAGGAGTGGCTCCGTAAGAAGTATTTGAAAGTCCTGGAGTGGCCTAGCCAGTCTCCAGACCTCAACCCCATAGAAAATCTGTGGCGGGAGTTGAAAGTCCGTGTTGCTCAGCGACAGCCCCAAAACATCACTGCTCTCGAGAAGATCTGCATGGAGGAATGGGCCAAAATACCAGCTACTGTGTGTGCAAACCTGGTAAAGACCTATAGTAAACGTTTGACCTCTGTTATTGCCAACAAATGTTATGTTACAAAGTATTGAGTTGTATTTTTGTTATTGACCAAATACTTATTTTCCACCCTAATTTACGTATAAATTCTTTACAAATCCTACCATGTGGATTCATGGATTTTTTTTCACATTCTGTCTCTCACAGTTGAAGTGTATCTCTGGTGCAAATTACTGACCTCTGTCATCATTTTAGGTGGGGGAACTTGCACAATCGGTGGCTGACTAACTACTTTTTTGCCCCACTGTATTACAATGGAGGATACACTGGATAGTATCCTCCATTGGTTTGGTTGGTTGGTTTTAATCACTGCTACATCTGTTAAATAAAGTCTAGACACAACAACAGGTTCACATACCTAGATTGCATCAGAATCAGAGGAGCTTGGCCCACAAATGTATAACAGCTGCTTAAGACTGTGTTATCTTTTTAAATTAATTTAAAAAATTGTAAAATGTATAAATTAAGTTTCAGCAAAAAAGAATAGAAATTAGAGGACAGGATAGCTGGAAAAGAGATGAGGGAGACTCCTTACAACTCCTGCTGAATTAAAGGGGTCTTACTGTGTAATACTGTTACAGTATGACTTTTCAACTGGTGCCGATCAGTCACAAAGACCCCAGTCATAACCCTAATCAGGGCCTCTTAGTGCCGCAGTCAAACATCTGGGTCTGCAACAAGGATATAGCAATTCCAGTTTACAGCAGCTGGAAGCCATTTGTATTGGGCAGTTCCACTGGAAACTGTGGAGAAGGGGGAAGTGTTTTTTGTGTGTTTGCAACCCACTCAAATCATTTGTGTGTTTTCTGGCCTCTCACACTGCAGGAAGTGAAAAGGTCTGTCTGATGACACAGGAAAAACTTGGGGAGCAGCTGCAGAGCGATTTATGGCTGTGCATAAAAAAGCACATCATATGCATGCTTGGAATGACTTCCCTCTGCAGCAGATACTAGAAGTCCATATGAAAAATGTTAAATGGGAGTTGTGTTTCATGTTAGAGGGAAGCAAAAAGGGGTGGTGTGTCAGAACAAGCTGGTGATTGGGGGAGCTTTTTGTCCACCCCCTTTTTTAAGCTCACTGTATAGTGTTGCAAACAACAGCTTGAATACATACACTCCTCCCCAAGTCCCCTTATCTCCAGCTTCTTGTTTCACAGAAAGGCCAACATTTAACCTAGAACTGCCATTATCTGTACCTTCAAAATGTATCCATCGGAAGGTGTTTTTGACTAACATGTTATGTATCTTGTGGTAAATCAGAGGATTTGTTGTA
Organism: Copadichromis virginalis; assembly: GCF_057382275.1. Lineage (NCBI taxonomy): Eukaryota > Metazoa > Chordata > Actinopteri > Cichliformes > Cichlidae > Copadichromis > Copadichromis virginalis. The sequence goes on along the minus strand of NC_140632.1, from coordinate 30,136,309 downwards.
CTTAAATATGTGTTTGTTGAGAATTTGAATAAAATACTTATTGTTCCATGCACTCTGCAGTTGCTCCATCAGTACTTTTTTTGTAAAGGGCTACGGCTAAATTACCCCACAAGGTTTCTTTTCATTGGCCTTGAGCAAGACAATGACAGATACAGCTATCATCTGTGTCAAGCTATTGTGATTTTATGTTTGTTTACTAAAAAGTTTCCTCCAAAACCATGCTAGCTAAGCTAGCTATGTGTTACTAACAAAAAAAGTAAACTGAAAACAGCAGAGAAACCTACTTTGCCTTTAAAAATATGAGATTTTTTGTAGTAACTAACAATAGTGTTAGTATTAAGAAAGAAACAAAAAGTAACCACAAAACTATAGATACTTTATTTTAAGTCAGTCCCAAGTTTAAACATTTGTTGATGCCATATAAACTTGATCTAAAATAAATATTTATTTCAATAATAATTTATTTTATTGTAAAATAATAAAAATTACATGTATGTACATAATAAAAACCCACATCAATCCATAATATCTGTAATGATAAAAGAGGCAACAGAGAAACGTATTAAAATCTTGTCCTGAGAAATATATGAGCACTGTGATATAATGGCCATGCTGTTTTCTATGGTTACCATGGCTGCTTAGAGACACATGGAGACCAGACCGATCATGTACCTGTGAATCTTATTATAGTGGCAGTGTGGTTTTTGCCGGTGCTGCCTGTGATGTTCGATGTTCCTAATTAGTTCACAGTGGTCTTTGTGCAAAGTTAATTTTATCCATGGTCGATGAAATGAACGGATGCAGGAGACAGTAAACAAATCAAAGAGTACCCCATGCCATGCTTAGGCTAGAGGGCTACTGAGAGCTTCAGTAGCTTTTTGGGGATATTAGTCACCATAGGATAGTACTATAGGATACTATACCATTATCCCAACTCTGTTTTTCCTTCAAAACAGGAAGGTGCCACTTAGAATTTTGTTTCTGATATTTATTCCCTCTTATTCCCTCTTTTGCCCTGTAAAAATAACGCATTTTCATACTTGTCATGCACTGTAACACCTCCACATTGTGTCAATTAGACGTGGTTGAGTGAGACCATAAAGACTGACTGTTTCAAGACCTAATCTTGGTGCAGTGACACAGGGATTGCCTGCTGTTAATCAGTCTGACATTGCCCAAGAGCAAGGACATCACAGCCATTAGTTCACATCCAGCCCCTCAGGCTGTGGTCTGAGGGGCTGGTCCCCTGCGTGTCATGTGCAGGGGGCCAAACAATTTGTCCTGGTGCCACTGAAGTGGGCTCTGCCTCCAGCATGTTTATCTTCTCGAGACTTTATCTCTTGACAACCTTCACCTACTCAGACCCAAGCTTACACACGCCTGAAATCAAACGGCCTGTCAAATATTAACCAGTCTATGATTAAAACTTGTCAAGGTTTTGTGGAGCCATTCCATCGGAGTCATTTTGTTTTATTTTGAACCAAGTTACCCATGAAGATCAATCAATTATGCTTTTTAAAAGTGCTTGTAAACTTGGTTGGGCATGTTACATTCATGTGAGCCTGTAGTTGTAGATAAATATTTAACTGACAATTGTCTCATCTCCTTCAGGAGCCATCTGAGCATATTATTCAATCGGAAATCCATTATCCATAACCTTTTAGGTATTTGAATTAAAAAAATAAACTTAAAACAGTTCATTTTCAACTAGTGAAACGTGTCTACTTCACAAAACAAACCCTTGCATAAAACATCATGTGACAGTAAATTACTGCTAAAGCAGCAATATAGTAAGCCTGACTGCTGACAGAATAAACTCAACATCAACTGAACACTTTGCCCTCAGTACAAGGCAGACAGCAGCCAAGCAGTGAAAAGTCCTAATATAGTCTTTCCCCCGTGTTCTGATCCCTCTTCAGTCAGTTCTGCTGCCCTATAACTGAGGGAAACCAAATTCCTGTTAATGTACAAGGGAGTCATAGTTACTGTTAACTGATCTAACACACTCAAAAAACACTTGATCTAATGTTGGTGAAAGCACTGACATTGCTTTACTCTCCCACGCACTGATACTAAAACAATATTTTATCCTTTACTGCACCATCAATCTCTTTATTTTTTCCTTTCATACACAGTCAAAACAATATTCAGCCAAAATATGCTCACATAATGTCTTGTTATTGACATTTTAATGTCAATTAAATACATGTTGTTTTGATTACTTCAGAGTCATCAAAACAACACAATCAAGGTATCAAAAAACTCTGTGTTTAGTCCAAAGTTCTTTGGCAGGTCTGACAGTAGACAACAACCAAGTGGCTTTTGGCACGAGGCTCAAGAATAACCCCATCTGGCATTTTCACAGGGAGGGAACCAGCATAGAGCCTTGACCTTCCCACCCCAACATAATGCATTGTGATTGGTTGACTGTGACAATTTCCGAGCTTTGCAGCGCGTTATCTTTGGCACCAACAAACAGCTACTAGCTGAAGATTTCAGCTATTGGAAACTTGCTCTTTATGGAATATATATCCCTATTTAAGAAATTCATGAATGCCCAGCAGATAATTTCTGGTAAATTGGTAGTAGATCAGACCATAGGAACTACAGCTACAAATTCAAATTAATATGTTAGCACGCATGATAAACACATTATGCGACCTGAAATCATACACATTACCCTGCATCACAGAAAAGAATATAGTTTTACTCATAGGCAGTAATGTTTGATCATTCTTCTCAGAAAGGAAAGAGAGAAATGCGCAGTATTTTCAGTTATTCCAAGCAGGGATTGTTATTGTTATTATAATAATAATTATTATTATTATTAATGTAGACCCTAGAAGAATTAAAACTTACAAGTTAAAGACCTTACAATATAAACTGTTGTGATTTGGCACTATATAAATATAACTAAACTAAGTTGAACTGAATTTAATTATTCCAACAAGAGCAACCCGTTTACAGCAATCAGGCCATCATGGTCCTTAAAGTGAACAGACAAATACTGGCCCTAATAATTGCTTTAAGTTGCAGACCTTAACTGAACATTTATTTTCATCTTAGGTGCAGTTTCAAGGCATATGCAGTTTTAGCCGCATCGGAGCTTGAATGTGAGACAAAGAAACACGTTCAAACATGTGCGTTGGTATGTCTTTGCACTCAAATCACCAAGCACAGGGCACATGAGGGGTTTTCAATGTGGAACTGCCTACATTTCAACTCCCCAGTCAACTTAGAGGATTAAAAACTTACTGTTTGTACTGCATTCTCCATAAAGAACAGGAGTAAAACTACCTATCAGAAGGCTTTAATAGGCAAGGTTAAAACAGTAAATCAGCAACAATCTCTCCCTATTATGTTATCTTTACTTCGGGTCTTATTGACTGTAATTATGCCCATTCAAAATGTACCGAAGTGGGATAAATCAGAGATAAGATAAAGGAGAGCCATGGCACTCAAACAGTAAATGGCCTGTATTTGTATAGCGCTTTACTTAGTCCCTGTGGACCCCAAAGCGCTTTACACTACATTCAGTCATCCACCCATTCACACATTGGTGATGGAAATATACATTGTAGCCACAGCTGCCCTGGGGCGCACTGACAGAGGCGAGGATGCTGGACACTGGCGCCACCGGGCCCTCTGGCCACCACCAGTAGGCAATGGGTGAAGTGTCTTGCCCAAGGACACAACTATCAGAGCCAGGGCTCGAACTGGCAACCTTCCACGATCGCCCCTTGGAAACAGAATTTTTAAAAAAGCTTTTTAAAGCCTTATTTTTGGTTCAAAGTCAAACATTTTCAGGATTTTTTTATTTTTATTTGACTTCATTGGTGAATCAATACCTGCAGTTTTTATATCCTGGTGATCATCAAAATAAAAGTTCATTAAAGTATTTCTTCTGAACTGTCCCATCAAAAAGTGTCTTACTCACAGGAAAATGAAAATAACTAATAAGTATCCAGTAACACAATAAAACTGTAACATGAGAAACAATGTTAATGTCTTAACAGAAAGGAGGTCTAACCCATTCGGCTTTTTAAACCCACCAATCTACATCAGATACTGACTAATACTGACTCAATATCTTTGAGTATTCGTGCTTATAAGTTAATATATTCATTTCAGTTACATCGTATTCGTGTTCTGTGTATGACATGCACCACAGGCCATGATATAGATGGTCTTATCTGCTCCACTCCATGTGTACAGCGAAACAGATAAGCACACACGGTGAAACAGACAGCAGAGGAGAGAATATTACTGCAAAACGTACAAGCCTTAAATGCTGATCTGAAATGAACCTACGTAAATAGCAACGTGTTGCCATCTCTCATTGCAACAATAAAAACCAATTAACTCACAGCAGGCAATCATTTTTTATTCATGTACATATTTTGGGTTGAGTAATTTATTACATGTTCTATGTCTCCCTCCAAGACAAGACTGCATATCAGTATCTTGTCGCAACTTTCACTTGTGCTAAAATGAAGCTCTCTATATGACTTGCACTCTTTTTTCTTTTCTGTTTTTTGGGGCAGTGACTTGCACTCTTAATGTGTGCTATGCAATGCTTGAAAAGCTTGCTAAAAATACACATATGTGTGATTACAGCCAGTGATAAACAGAAAATAGATCCAAGGGACTGTGCTGGGAAGTAAAACTGTTGTCTAAAGTTGAGTAAAGTAAAGTCTATGTCAGCAGTGTCCGTGTAAACAAGTGATGCAAATTTCCATGGAAAATCCTGACCAGGGAGATGAAAAGTGTATCTGCAGTAAAGTGTCTACACAGCCAGAGAAGACGACTTGTTATGTTGCCAACAAGCAACACTCATACAATGGCTGATGGGTGTTTCTTCCATCTCATCTTTACTTTTTACATTTTCATTATGAGATATTAGAAATACCATTATTAATATATCTGATAAAATTCGTTGCCCAGCTACAGTTCTTCCCCCAAAATGACTCAGAAACTAGACTAAGACGATCAAATCACGCTACACTCAGTAGCCATTACAGAGCCAGCTATCCAACGGAATTCATTTTAGTATTCTATTTTCCTCCATGTCAATTAAATTCCATCATTTCCTCTAACGCTCAGTCAGATAAAAATATTCATGTGGGAAAGAAGGGGATCTCATTCAAGGATTTGTGATGTTTATGAAGACTTGTATCCTGACTGTTATAGATGCGTTCTCTTAGCATTCTGGCACTTCCTCTATGACAATGTCCAACTTCAAAACCACTCAACTGCCTCATTAATTCTCATTAGTTCTGTTCTCACGACAGGAAGGCAAGCTGAAGAGTGAACATCTAGTTTGAAGCAGTACTTTGTGTTCTTTCTGAGAAACAGGATCAGGGAATTAAAATGGAAAGAATGGATGCTGTCCATCTCATGAAGCGAAAATAAGCAGGAAAGACCTCACTAAAACTTCTAACTCAAGAATTTACATCCTGGCAGTCAGGCACTGTAATCTCAAATGGATAGAAAAATGAAGTAATTATTAGTGCTGTCTGAATGTTAAGTTATATATATATATATAGGGGATAAAGTAGTTGTTACTTGTTAGTATACTTGTTAGTGTTATTAATTTTCCAGAGTTCATTAGAGATTTAGCTAACAAATTCAGTGTGTGAACTGTGTGCATAGTAAAAGACAAAATATACATAAAACTTTAAGAAATGCATTACTCAATTAATACTTAACCAACATTGTTTTTCATACATTGCTAACTCTCATTCAATGTGAACACATGCTATTACGTTGAATCATTATGCTGTCAGCTGACATCATTGATGGTCACCTCTCCTTCTGTCCTATGTATGGACGTGCTGTTTAGTCTGTTGATGGTAGATGGTGGACTCAGGTGCAGACCAAAACAACCACCAGGGGTGGTCTCAGCCTGGTTCCAAACAAGCTGAAGAGCGATTTATTACAAGAATACGATCTAACCTCGATGTAGTCCAATTATCCAATGTACAGTGCATGTTTTAGCTTAGCACTTTCATATAACCAAGGTTATAAGACACTTTAAAAGAAAGTACACAGGAGAGTACACAAACCGTAGTAACAGCCTGCTACATACCATTTATCCTGAAATATCTATCAAATAAACATAAATATTTGCAGTAAATTCTCCATGTTTTTTTTTCCATTAGTCCAGAATACAGCACATTTTCCCTGTATTTACTTTTGTTGATACTACCCCAAACACATTTGGCCAATAAGTAGATTGAACGTTGCCAAATAATTTGTAGTGATGCACTTTGGTTGGCTAGGAGTTTTCTGTGTGGAAAGAAAAACCATACCACAGGAAAAAGCAACTAATTTACAAAAGTATCATCTGATTTAGAACAGAGTAAATAGGTCTAGGTATAGACACAGGAAATTTAAGGATGTCCTATGGTGGCATCGGGAATCAACACACACTGCGAGCATAATTTTGGCTTCTGTGGATCAGGCTTGTTGGAGCACATCCCAAGGATGCTTAATTGCAATGGGATCTGTGGAGTTTGAAGGCAAATCTTTGTGCTCATTACCAACTGTCCTACTGGGGGAAGATGCTACCACTGCGGAGTGCTGTTGCCATGCTTGCTGTGCAACCACCTTTAGGTGGGTGATATAAGTCAAAATAGCATCCCCATGTTGGGCTGGGGCCCAGAACACTGCACTGGACTAAAAAAAGCCCTGGCGGTTTACAATTTTTCTGGCACAAACCCTGTAATGGTGCTATGACTGGTGCATATGAAAAATCTAATTAAATGTTTCAGATCATTTAAAAAAAAGAAAAAAAAAACACACCAAGCAAGCAATGGGTTAGAGCCATAGTACAAACCACCTTGGCTGCAACTAACACAAAATCCAATGCAATAATCACAGAGATCAGCAGAAGAAGCTATTGAGTCGGTGAACAGCTAGGCCCCAGACTACCAACAAACATGGGTCCCCCATGCAGTACTACTCTTACATGCTCATTTGCCAAACAGCAATACCAACAACAGGTGGTTACAATCAGCACAGGGCCATTATTCATGTGGTAAGCCGTCCCTCTGTCTGTCTCTCTCTCTCTCTCACACACACACACACACACAAACCGCAAAAAAAATTCTCTATGTGATTATGCCATGACTGTGTGGCACACCGCTATGTGTAATATTCAATGTTTTTAAGGTGTTCTTTTAGTTTAATGCAGAAAAACATGTAAGGCTTTACATAATTCGTACGATAATGCCGACTGCTGACTAGACTGAACGACAAGAAGAGAATTCGTGTGAGAAAAAAAAGAGTATTTGTACACGCTATGGTATAAGAAATTACTACTTTGATTTGTGTTTCCCCTTCAGTGACTTTTCAAATAATTAACTATACTCCGTCCCCCGCTGGGAGCAAGCTGTATCAAGCTATATTTCATTCGCGGTTTAAAGCGACTCTCTGCCGTACTTTCACACCGAGAGCACGCTGAGAGCTTTCCAGGACTCCTCGGGATTAGACACAAACCATAACAAACACTTAACCCAGTTTTTTTTTTTTTTAATTATCACCACACTGAGTGCCAGGTCACAACTTTGACGCCAGGCTCGCAACGTTATCCCCACAACCGTGCTATATAACCGCACTGTCTTTTGTCTGCATGCGTTTCCTTCTCTCACACCAGGAAACGACACATTACTTGCTAGCTGAACTTAGCTAACGTTTTTATAGTGGGCTAAATGTTAAACATATGATGCTATAGAATTATTATGTCTTTACGAAGAAATTGTTCTCGAGAAGACCTTCGTTGGTGGTTTGAAAGTTGTCGGTTCAATTCCCCGCCATTACTAAAACTGTCCCATGAGCAAGACATCACTTACTTTAAGACCGTTACTCATCCTGCGGGGTTACATCACGCCTTTCTTCTATAATAATACACACTCATGACATAAAAATGACATTTAAACATATATATAATTCTTTACTAATGTGGTACTTTTACTCATACAGCCAGGTTAGCCTATACTCACATGTTCTGAATTGGAGGTCTTTATCGTCCGGGCTACCAAATTCCTGCAGGAGGTAGATATACATTACACCGAAGGCGTTCTGGATCCCAAACACCGAGCCGTTGCACCACATGGAAGCCAGCATGACCATCCATCCCCAGCCGCCCTCGGGGTGCACAAACTCAACCTCCTCCTTGGCTCCCGGACCCTCGCTTTTCTCTGGGATATCCACTTTGCTGTCCCCGTTCTCCTTATTCTCCGTCTTCTCCTTCTCCCCATCCTGCTCCTCTACTGGACGCTTCTCCTTTGCGGGTTCGCTGCCGGCTGGTGTCTCGGCGGCTGCATCGTTTTCTGGCATATTGTTCCCTTCTGTCATTTTTTTTTTTAAATAATGTGTCAAAAAGGCACTGCGGATTTTGAAGTATGGAGGTATTGCGCGTAGGCTGGCAGGGGGAGGTCAATAAATTCAGACACAGGATATGACAGAGATTTGGGGGCACGGTAAAGTTTTATCCATTGACGGGGGCTGTAGCTTTAGTAATGCTGGTACTGCAGCATGTGCAACTGTCAAACATCTGCCGTTGCACTTTTATAAATAGACAACGCAGAGGGGCGGGGCTGCGGGTATCCTTACACTGCAGCTGCTGAGGCGTTTCCAGGATATCTTCAGTGGGGTGGCACAAGTCTAAGAGAGTGTGTGTGCGTGTGGGGGGGTGTCCAGCAGAGAACAATGTAAGCATATGGAAGAATATTTGACCATTTGACCTTATACAAATACAGTATAGAGAACTAGTACAGCAAACATTTGAGGCTAGTAAGTGGAACGGTGAGAGTTTAAAGGTACTTTTTGTTTACCCTTGTTTACCCTACTTTTTATTACCCTCTGCAAACTTTAAACAAGAATTTAACCACCAGGGGCCAGCATTTAATCAGTGGATGTGTTGTAAAAAAAAAAACGCACGCAAAGACAATGTTCCGTCCTCTCTTTTGACTTTTAATGTATGCTTTTATTCCTACCTAATAGACTAGGGCTGGGTAACTCAACACTTCAAAGACCAAGGAACTGGTTGTGGATTTCGGGAGGTCCAGACCAGCTCCACTGCCAGTTCAGATAGAGGGAGAGGAGGTGGAGGTGGTCAACACATACAAGTACCTCGGCTGTGGGTGGACAACAAACTGGACTGGACATGCAACACACAGAACCTGTATAAAAAAGGCCAAAGCCGACTGTACTTCCTCAGGAGGCTGAGGTCTTTTAGCATCTGCAGGAAGCTCCTGAGAATGTTTTACCAGTCAGTGGTCGCAGGAGTCCTTTTCTATGGCGTGGTGTGCTGGGGGAGCAGCACAGCAAAGAGGGACTCATCCAGACTGGAAAACCTAATCAGGAAGGCTGGCTCTGTGGTCGGCATGAAGCTGGACACTCTGGTGACAGTGGCAGAGAAGAGGACCTTAAAGAAACTGATGGACATTATGAACAATGCCGGGCATCCTCTGCACACGGTCGTAAACAATCAGAGGAGCCTATTCAGCGACAGGCTGCTTCTCCCAAAGTCAAAAACCAACAGACTTAAAAACTCCTTTGTCCCACACGCCATCAGACTGTTTAACTCCTCACTGGAGGGGAGAGGGAGGAGAAACAGGGGGACAAGGGAGGGCGGGAACAACTGAGTTGTAGGGACTTTTCTACACGGTGCAATATTTGCAATATTTGTTTTTTGTTTTTTGTCTCTTTCTTATATTTGACTGTGCAATAATCACTGTGCAATATACTCACTCAAATGAGCAATCCTATTTATCCATATTGTATATTCTGTATCTATATATTCAGATCAGTACATTCACATATTTTTGTATCTATAAAAAGGAAGCTGACACATGCAAGACTTTATCAAAGGTGTGAGCATCACAGCAGATGCCTTTGTGTCAAAGTAGCAGAAGATAAAACAGAAAAACATGAAGGTGATTTTCCTGGCCTGGGATTTTATAAAAATATTCTGCAGTACATCAAAAACGAAAGAAAACCATCAATCAACAAATGAACATCACCTCTGAAGTTACAACGGTTTTATTAGAGACACGGCTAAGCGTTTTGCATTTTGCATAATTTAAAAAAGTTTAAATTTGTTCAGTATTGAACGGCAGAAATTAGGTTTTCTTTTCGGAAGTATATAAAACGGGGGAAAAAAAACCTCGGCCGACAGCCTGTAAACAATGGTAGACTTGTGCGTAACAAGCAAGCGAATAATGAAGTACAGAGAGAGAGAGAGAGAGAGAGCTGTGTATCGTGGTGGAAGCAAAACAGTAAAAGTGAAAAGTGAATACATGACGATGTTTATGTGAAGCGTAGTTTGGATCTTATTTTGCTGCTGGTTCGGTCAATATTGTTTGGAGAGAGATCAAACTAACAGCTTTAGAAAGGGCGTGAACACAAAGCACGGACCCGCCAACACATCAGGATCAGCGAGCTGTCGGCTTTCAGCCACGACCGTGAGAAGGGCGACATCTAACTGATTCTGATCCGCTGGTTGCGCTGTGTGTTTAAGTCTTTGTGCAGAATCTGTGTTCCTGCTCTCATTTACTGTCTTAGCTGTTTGGTGGTTGTTGAAATTTTGTGAGATTTCACCAGAGATTCTGGCATTTCGGGCAAAATAAATTTATATTAAAAAATCGATTCAGGATTTTAATGAATCGATTTTACGTTATCCAAGCCAGAATCGATTTTAATCGATAAATCGATTATAAAAACCCACCCCTTTAATAGACCCTGTGCACGAGAAAATGCTAACTTCCTGGTTTGAGACCGGATGTAGGGTTGTACATTTCCAGTAGCTTTACTTTGTGGTCAGTCGCTACTGCGAAGATATACTCCAAAATCATGTCCAAAACTCGAAAACATAAAGATCGCGTTAAGTTACAAAGAGCAGAAGGTGGGAACACTCACCACTGTTGTGTCACAAAAAAATCTAATGATCAATTTTGACGTTTAAAGAGTTTAGATCGATCAGTTGTTTACATCACTCAACACAAGCAGAACTGCATTACAAAATCAGAAGACACATCATCCACATTCAGAAGCACATCTCTGTATAGTGACTGGTCTTATGATTTAAACAGGCAAAAATTCAAACTACAGGTGAAGAATAGTCAAACCAGATGTTTCCCCCGTCATGTCGATATCAGCTAGTCAAGTACACACCTACACAGCATGTTAACAAACCGTGAAAAAAAGCCACACAAAAAATGAGTGTTTGCTGGTAAGGGTTTCTATACTAGAGATGGCACGATACCACTTTTTTATATCCGATACCGATATCATAAATTTGGATATCTGCCGATACCGATATGAATCCGATATAGTGTGTTTTTTAATCAATAAAACTGTTTTTTTTTTTTTAATCTTGCTGCTTTTTGTGTAAGTTCATACTTAAGTTAAAAAAAACAAACACTAAAGCTATTCTGTTATACCTGTATGCAAAAAATACACTGCACCCAAAATATTTCATAGTTCAGCAATACTGATCAATCTAATAAACTTAAAACTGCTCCATCCTCCCTATTCTGGTATTTTAAAGAGTAAGCAACCTAACTAATAGGGTTCTAAAACTCCCAGCAAAAAATAAAAAAATAAGGAACCACCCTCCACCTCATGATGCTTAATTGACGTAATCAACTTTGATTTGATGCAGTGTGGAAAAAAAATGCCCAGAAATAAATTATTTTTCAAGAATGATTAAATAGATTAAATATTTTCAACAGAATTGCAGACTGCACAGATCATACCTTCCCAAAGGAAAAAGTACTATAGCTTACTAGGATATATTAGACTTAATAGTTACTATATACAGTCAGTGTTGGGAAGGTTACTTTTAAAATGTATTCCACTACAGATTACAGAATACATGCCTCAAAATGTATTTTGTAACGTATTCCATTACGTTACTCAATGAAGCAGTAAGGAAGCTGACTAAATATTAACTGATAATTTATGGCAAAGGGGTGGGATTAAATAAGTGTATACTTCTTCCCACTCCCTTTCAACATGTAAATTAATCACAACTTTTTTTTGTATGTAATTTGTATAGTATTTTTTTTCTCTCTTATTTTCTTTTCTAAATGTACTTGTATATTGTTCACATGTTGAAATAAATTACCAATCAATCAATCAATCAATGAGAGTAACGTATTCTGAATACTTTGGATTATTTAATATATTATCATGCTTTTTACAACTGCATGAATGTACTATTGCTGTGTGATTTATTACTATTACTGAAGGTCCGCGGCTCCGAACCGTAGTAAAGGGACCTCTGGCTAATACGTCGGGTTCCGTGTCGGGCTCGTAGCCGAAAAATAGCTTTACTTTGTTGTTGTATGGCGGTCCATTCTCCCTGCAGCACGGACTACACTGCCAATGAGGCTACATTCTTTAGGGCTATGCCTGTAGCATTCTGCCTATTAGCTTAGCACAACAACAACAACAACAGCAAAAAGGCACTCTCTCTCACCCAGGAAACACACAGTTGCAGAGAGAGCGCGTCACCATGGCAACCGTAACGCTGCCGCCTGGAACAACAGAACATAGCTATCAAACAAAATCCAAACAGTCCTGACCCGCCACAATATGAAACAGGAAAATACCGCCGTGTAATCCATTTATTTCAACAAAGTAACTGTATTCTAAATACCACCTTTTTAAACGGTAACTGTAACGGAATTCAGTTACTCATATTTTGTATTTTAAATACGTAACGGCGGTACATGTATTCCGTTACTCCCCAACACTGTATACAGTAATGGATTTCTATACATTTTACATCAGATTAAAACTTTGGGTGTAAGATACGGATAATTATTTATTAAAAGCTAGACATTTTAAATGAGAATAAGAAAGAAAAGCATGTCTTTGTGCCCCCTTTTCCCTGTTAATGCCCTATCGGCCCCCCTGGCTAAACTTTGCTAGATCCGCCCCTGCACAGTTACCAGCGTCAGCTGCTTAGAAAAGGATCCTGGTGTAGAAAGTAATATTAAATAAATTCTAACAGCAGCTTATCAAGCTTAAATGTGCTGCTGTTGTTCAGCCGCTGGTTTCCTCTTTCTGGTGCAAAGTGGGCCAAAAACAAACAAGAGACGGACAGGCGACAGAAAAGCCGATCAGCTGATCATTAAGCAGTTTCATGATTGAAGTAGCAACAGGAGAGGGAGGGAGAGAGAAGAGGCAGTCGCTCCATATATTGGTTGTTAAGCTTAACACGGCAATGCTTTACAAACATTCAGAGATGAACTTACACACTTGCTTTACTTCTCTCTGGGATCACTTCCTCAGAGATGAAATGCCGGATTGGTAGTGAGGCTACAAATACACACAGCCGCTCTATCACGTGAGGCATACTGCTGCAAGGTGCTACAGTTATGAGCCGAGTTATGCCATGTCGCAAGTTTTGTGAGGTGCTTTTTTGATATTTAACGGATCGATTACATTTTTTATTTCTCTCCGATATCCAGTCCAGTAATTTACGTCACTATCGGACCGATACGTAATATTGGATCGGTCCATCTCTATTCTATACATTAGTATTTACGAAGGATATGTTGTGACTTACCTTCAAAATTACAGTGGTCCCTCGCTATAACGCGGTTCACCTTTCACCGCGCTGTTTCGTGTATTTTTTAGTGCAAGTTTGCATGCTTTTTTTTTACATCACATTGTGTCCTGCGTCCTGATCGCTGCAGACGATCTCCTCCGTGACGTCTCTCCTGTACAGTACAGAATCGCTGCATTGATGCTAGCAGTGTGACTCTGAAGTGCAGTACTGTATGTCGACGAAACGTTTTGCACCATCAAAAAAAAATTGGCTACTTGATTTCACCTATCGCTGGTTGTTTTTAGAACATAACACCCACGATAAACAAGGGACCGCTGTTTACAGATACTGAGAAATATAACATTTGAATCCCTTTTCTCTTTTGCTCTGAGGCACGGGGGGAAATATCGACAAGTCGATGAACATCATTTACAGATATATTGGGTAAATGCCCAAGACATCTATAGAAATGTAAATCGCCGCTTGATTCATTCATTTGCTTAACTTTTTTTGGACCATAAACAAGGCGCGAATAGGACACCGGAAACAAAGCTCCCCACAGGAGTTTCCGCACCGGAAGTAGCATATGCTAACGTGCACATAGTCTATTACTTAAGAAAGCACATAAAATATGCTGCAAAGGCACATAAAACACAAAGGAAGTAGAAAAAACAAAAATCAAATCAAATCAAATCAAATCAAATCAAATCACTTTTTATTGTCACATCACATGTGCAGGCACACTGGCACAGCACATGCGAGTGAAATTCTTGTGTGCGAGCCCCACAAGCAACAGAGATGTGCAAACACAACAACACAAACGAGCAAAATACAAGAATGGCCAACCTGAAACTAATAAATATATGTACAATATATAATAGTGTATGCATTTCTGGATGTGTATACTAAATATTTTCCTACGTGTGTGTGTGTGTGTGTGTGTCTCACAAATCTCACAAAACGCAACCAAAGCGTTTGTAAGAAGACATTAAAGTGGCGGAACAAAAGAAGAATTGTACTGAGACACACTTGTGTGTTTTAATCGCATGTTACTGTAGCTTCGTGTTTGCTATTGTCAAGGCATGCAGGATGTAAGACCCAAAATGCAGCACACTCAGACGGAAGAGTAAACTCAAAGAGGCTGCTTTTATTGCAAGAGTAGAAAAAACTCCATAAACAATAGACTTGCAAAAACCAAAACTAAACTAGAAAATGCATTTTCTGAAGAAACTGCTGTGTGAATGCTGATAGCTGAATGTTTTGAGCTGAAATGAAATATTTGCTGAATTTTAAGTTAAAAATGTTGAATGAGCTGAAATATACAGAATTTTTCACCTGAAAACAAAAGTGCAGAACTGTTGAAAGCTGACATTCACACAGAAGAAGTTGAAAAGTAGCTGAACATGTTTAAAATGTACATTCGAAAAAGCTGACTAATGACTAAAGAAAATTCAGAGTCAGAAAACATCTGAATGAATATTAAAAATTCATATTATATTAATCACTGAAAAGTGGGGTCCTTTCTGCTGTTGAGATAAACTCCTGACTGAAAATACCATGTATTTCAATGGGTCAGCTAGAAGGTTATCCCTCTACTTGGATCCACACAGTTTAAAAAGTTTAGATCTCTGAGCTTTGGAAGACACACTGTTGGAAAGAGAACAACGATGGCAACGTTTTGAGCGTTTAATGATAGCTGTAGAGCAAACACTGTGCACACAGCAGCAGTTGAAACAGAAGTTTTTAAGATTAATCTTGGCAGAGTGACAGAGAGCTCATTAAGCAGGCGGTGTGAGCCTGGATGCTATAGCAACTCCAGCCAGTGGCACCACACACACACACACACACACACACACACACACACACACACACACACACACAAACATGTGGCTCTCTTCTGCTGCTTCAAATAAACAGAAACAGTTTTTCAACTCGGAGCTTATAGTTGCAAATCTCACACGTCTTGACAAAAGGTATTTAAAAGTCCCTGAAGTCATTGCTGTGATATCATGCTTGGGTTATCAAAGAAATACTCTTCATCTTGGATGAAGACCATCATTAGAATGATGAAGGCTTTGAGCCTAAAAGATGATCCAACCCAACAGCCAGTGTCTACAAACCAAGTACGGAGCAGTTTCTCCACTGGAGTGCAAAGTCCACCCAGTGTGATGAAACTATCATTGGTTGATCAATCTGCTTTAACTAGCAACAAACTTGCATCAAAAAGAAAGCGATCTGAAGTTGAGGATCGACTTGATGACAAAAGAAGCTTCTCCACAGCAAAGAAGCAACGGCGTTTCTCTAAAGAGAGACCCCGCAGTCACACTGAAATGAGCAAGACACAGAAGAGGGTACCTAACATATGGATCATCGGCTCAAGTTACATAAAGCGAGGAGAATGGGCAGCACGCCACGTGTTTGGAGAAAACTTTGGACTTGATGCCAATGTTCATTGGTTTGGAAAAACAGGGATGCGCTGGGATGGCGTCCTTCTTCGTTTTGATGCAGAGTTGATGTCCAGAAAGAGTCCACCTGATATTTTGGTCATTCATGCAGGCGGGAACGACTTGGGACTCGTATCCGCCCAGGAACTTTCCTCTGCAATGACTAAAGACTTGACTGAACTGCATGCAAGGATCCCCTCCATGACAATCCTATATTCCTGCATCAACGAACGCCAAGTGTGGAGGTACAGAAATCCAAAGTACATGATGGACATGGGCGAAAAAACTGTAAACTCAATCATGAGAAAGGCAGTTCATTCCTTTGGAGGCTTCATCATTGAACATCCCTCCCTGAGATATTATGACGAAACCCTATTCGGACAGGACGGAATTCACTTCAACAAGAAGGGAAATGAAGTGTTTCTGACCAACATCCGCTGTGCCATCGAGAAGATCCTTTAGAACCTGTCTCACAGAAAATAGACTTGAGAAAACGCACGACCTCTGGCAAGCCCAACCTACCATCTGACATCAGGAGCTCTATCAAAACTGTCTTTATTTGATTACTTTAATGTAGTCAAATAAAAATGAGTACAAATCTGAACACTTAAAGTAAACTTCATTAAAATAAAATGATAAATAGATAAATACAAGCTGAATAGTTCAATGTCTTGGCTTCGTTTTAAAGTTTTAATGGTGTCTCTATGCAATAGCATAGCAGAACTTAGCAGAAATATTGTAACTTACCAGAAACATGATAACTTCTCAGAAATACAAGAATTTAGGAGAAATAGTATAAGATAACAGAAAGAATATATTTAGCCAAAAATACTTAAACATTACAGAAACACTATGATTTAGAAAAATAGTACAACATAGCAGAAATACTGTGATTTACCAGAGACACTGTGATGAACTATGAATATTGTAATTTTAAATTAATACTATGTTTTAGCACAAATACTCTGGTTTAGCACAAATATTATAACATAGCAGAAATACAATTATATAGCAGAAATGCTATATTTAGAAAGAAAAATATAATATAGTAGAAATACTATGATTTAGCAGAAATACTGTAATCAGCACATATACTGTAACATGACAGAAATTCCTTCACTTAGTAGTAATACTATAACATAACACAAATGTTATGATTTGGCACAAAAACCATGATTTGGCAAAAATACTATGATTTAGCAGAAATACTATGATTGAGCAGAAATACTATGATTGAGCAGAAATAATAAATTGTAGTAAAAGTACTTTGATTTAACAGGAATACAATTATGGAGGAGTAATACTTTAAAATGGGAGAAATATTGATACACACACACATACACAGATCCTAAAGGGAACAGTATTTGTGCCATGGAGTGTTAACAAGAATGTGAGGTCCATATTAGAAAAGATGGTAAAATCATAAAAGTTTTCAGAATTGTAATAAATGATCAATATGAATTACTGGTCTGTGATAGTGTACTAATTTGTAGTGAAAAAAAAAAAGCTGAACAAGGTGGAATCGAACCCACGACCTTTGGATTGCAGACCCGTGTCATTACCAACTGCACCACTGGGAAAGAGAGCGAACGCCTGGAAAACAGGGTGATGAGCAGTCAGAATGAGATCGCAGTGAGAGGCGAAAAACGCTGTTTTTTGGAGTTACAAAACGTTGTGTAACTCAAAAACTAGGTGGATTAGAAGCATGATTCTTGTACTGGGTGAATCAGCGGACTTTGGTGTACTTTGACCGCGATTTCCATTGCTCTTTGTACAACCGTCGCTGAGATATAGGGCAGGGATAGCTCAGTAGGTAAAGTGGTTGCCCCATGATCGGAAGGTCGGCGGTTCGAATCCACTTAACAGCTACCCTGAGGTACCCCTGAGCAAGGTACCGTCCCTACACACTGCTCCCCGGGCGCCTGCTTAGTGGGCTGCCCACTGCTTCACTGAGTGAATGGGTCAAATGCAGAGAAAAACAAGTAATTTCCCCATGGGGATCAATAAAGTATCCATTATTATTATATGACGAGAGAAGAAACGGCTGGCTGGGAAGCCGTGCAGGCCCTGATACGTAAATTTGAATGTCTGAGTCCTCACAGAGGATTGGCTGCCTGGGGACTTGGCAGAAATATATAGAAATAGTATGATTAAGCATAAATACTACATTTAGTAGAAATACTATATTTTAGCACAAATCCTATAAAAAGCAGAAATACTATATTAAGCACAAATCCTATAAAAAGCAGAAATACTATCCATCCATTCGCTTCCGCTTATCCTTTTTCAGAGTCGCGGGGGGCGCTGGAGCCTATCCCAGCTGTCATAGGGCGAGAGGCGGGGTACACCCTGGACAGGTCGCCAGTCTGTCGCAGGGCCAACATACAGGGACAGACAACCATTCGCATTCACTTTCATTCGCACATTCACACCTAGTGACAATTTGGGTTATCCAATTAACCTATCCCCACTAAGTGCGTGTCTTTGGACGGTGGGAGGAAGCCGGAGTACCCGGAGGGAACCCACGCAAACACGGGGAGGACATGCAAACTCCACACAGAAAGACCCCGGCCTGATGGCGGAATTGAACTCAGGACCTTCTTGCTGTGCGGCAACAGTGCTAACCACCGTGCCACCGTGCTGCCCAGAAATACTATATTAAGCACAAATACTATAAAAAGCAAAAATACTGTAATATGATTTGGTAGAAAAACTATAATTAATCAGAAATACTATATTTGGCAGAAATACTGTATTTAGCACAAATCTTATAAAATAGCAGAAATAGTATGATTTAGCACAATAGTAATAAGTTAAACAGAAAAATTGGAAAAGCAAAATGGACAGCTGAAAAAATGCTAAACATGCTGAGGGTCCCTCAAATATACTTAAATGAAAAAAATCAGCAAAAAAATATATAACAGCCACACAATCACAAATATGGACACATAAGGAAACACACATGCACAGAGAGACACACACACAAGGGTCGTGTCCAAATTCATGGGCTGCATCCTCCTGAGGCCGCATTTGTAGACCGATTACGTCACAGCGACGTGCCGAAGGCTGTCCAAATTCATAGACTCCTCCGAATGCAGCCGACAAATGCGTCCTCCTTTTCCCCGAATTTGAAGGATGGGTCGGGTGTGTCCTTCGTGGCCCACCATATCCCAGAATTCATAGCGCGGCCCAGCCAAGCTCCAGTTTCCGGCTAATGGCGGCCGCTACTAAGTTTTAAAATTACTCTTATTAATCTTTCTGGGTCACAAAATAAACTTTTAACATATTTTCAGGCGAGAATGTGGGTGTGTAAACTTCAAATATCTGCTTTGTTTGTCAAGA
This sequence comes from Copadichromis virginalis, assembly GCF_057382275.1. NCBI lineage: Eukaryota > Metazoa > Chordata > Actinopteri > Cichliformes > Cichlidae > Copadichromis > Copadichromis virginalis. The sequence continues at coordinate 30,116,959 of NC_140632.1, read as the reverse complement.
TATCGCATATTTGCAAAAGTGCTTCGACGTTTTCGGTGACGTCTGTCACCCACCAGCTCGATAGCTTGCCAGCCCAGAATTCATTGCACAGAACTTCATTCACGTAACGATGGCGGCACAAGAAGATAAACCGGGAGACGAATACACTTTTAAATGTAAGTATGTGAAAATCTGGTGGTACAAAAGTTAAGTTTTTATAGCGGTTATGTTGTTAGGGTTGTGAATTTGCATAGACTTGTAATATTTATTTAAACAATCTTCATAAAAAGTGTCCGTAAACTAGCTTGTATGGTGGGTCCCGCGGTTTTTCATTGGCGCTTACATTTTTCCCAATCAACTTTTTTGTGATAATTTTATAGGGACCAAAGAGCAAACGGCAGACTTCATTAAAACTAGAGGAGAAAATGATCACCTCTTCACCGGGGTAAAAAATTCAGCAACTGTGGGATGGAGGTACACGAATAAATCAATTTACACATCATATTCATCTGAGTACGGTTTCAATAACCCTCATTCTGTACAGAACCTGTGATGTCCAGACGATATTCCTCGTGTTCTGCTGTGAAAACTTTTGGATTTAGGGATTATCATAGTTGTCATGGTTTTCTCTCTTCTCTTATTTTTTTGTGTGCGATCAGGACTATTCTTGAGATGATGGGCCTGCAAGGGAAAGTCACCCCTTGCAGGCCAAAAAGAAGTGGGACAACTTAAAGAAAAGATACAAAGTATGTGTGCTGTCAAGAAGATAATTTTTAAGAATGAAATTTAATAAATGTACATTTACTAAAAGTTGTATTGTTTACATTTGTCTGTCATTTCTGATTTCCTCTGCCTTTAGGATTGCAAGTGTCCAGGGTCAGGTGAGGGAGTCAGTGGGAAGCCCACTGCTGCTACTTGGCCCTGGTTTGGCCTCATGGATGAGGTGATGGGACAGAGGCCTACCATTAGGCCCCCTGTCCTTATTTCCTCTCTCTCTGAGGACACTCCAGGGCCAAGTACAGCAGTGGGTGACCAAAGCGAGATGGAAGAGGAGACAGATGAGGAAGGAGGTCAGCCAGCAGCAACGGGAAGGAAGAGGAGAAGGGAAAGACAGGATGAGCTCCTTGAGCTCATCAAAGAGGACATGCAGTACCAAAGGGAGGCTGAGGAGAGGAGAGAACAGGAGAGCAGGGACAGGATGGACAGACTTTTTTCCATACTAGAAAGATTAGTTCCTAAATAAGTTAAAAATATATTCAGATATGTTCTTACTTTGTTCTATTTGTTATTTCATACTAAAAGTTTTTGATTAATGAAAATTAGTTCCCAAATTGGTTGTGCCTTCAGATATTCTTTTTTTTGAATACATTTCTTACCTTTTTCTACGTGTTATTTTAAGTTTTTCATTATGAATAAATTGATGAAAACAGATTTCACTGAACTCATTTTATTTAGTTGTTTTTAACATGTATGAACATAAACTTTAAATGTCAATTTAAAACTCTTCAAAGGTAAATAATAATAAAACAAGAATATTTCTAAAACATGAATTTTAGTCAGAGAAGGAAAAATATATACAAATATTTACAAATTTTCACACAGGATTAACCAAAGTGACCTGTTCCTGGACCGTTTTTTTTTTGTTTTTTTTTCCAATATACTTTGAAAGATCACACAAACAGAAAATCTCTGGCAGTGTTGCTGGATTTGCCGAAAGAAGATCAGACATGGTTGGGGTGCTGCGACTGTGACCCGTGGTTTGTCTTTTCTGGTCAGAAAGTGGAGAATCGCACAGGGTGGTCTGCAAAGAGTTTTAGGATGCTTCCTCCCTCTGTCCACTGCATCGTCAATCCACGGGTTTGCAGGGCTGACTCAATCGACGGCTGCCACACCACTAAGAGGTTTTTCAGAAATATGCAAACCAGAGAAAGTGGATTCACTACTAGTATAATACTTGTGACTCTGTAGCAGACAACAGTTTGAAAAAGTGGTATTAAAAAAGATGCTTAGATAAATGTTTACTTGCCTGTTAACAGTAGTCATGGTCTGGTGGTACCTCCTCCAGGGCAGACACCTCGGCAGACAGCTGGTCCCGCCACAGAGCACCACTGACTGCCTCCAATCCAGCCTCCCCCTCATCATCCTCTGCTCCATCTTCCTCAGGTTCATCCTCAGGAGCCACAATGTCGCCAGCACTGAGGCAAATGTTGTGGAGGATGGCACATGCTGTTACTACCTGTAGTGATATACATATACACATTATTCTTTTATACACACACACACACACACACACACACATACATACATATATATATGTATACACACACACAATTAATTTGACATTGGGTGGTCACTTACATGAGGTACAAAGGTGTGGTGCACCTCCAGCGCTTGCAGGAAGATGGCCCTGAACCTGTTCTTCATCATCCCAAAAGCACACTCTATTATGGAGCGTGCCCTGGAATGATGGCTGTTAAAGTGCTGGGCTCCCACACCTTGGACTGGCCTCTTGTAGGGTGTGATGAGGGGGAGTGGACGCTGGAGGCATGGGTACCCTCCATCTGCGAGGATGAAATGCCCTGGAGGAGGGTAGACTGACTGTCTGTACAGTGGGCTGTGGCGGAGCACCCTGGAATCATGCACCGACCCAGGCCAGCCCACGTATGTGTCGATGAAGCGGCCCCCGATGGTCACAAACCGCCTGCAAGGTGATTGATGGAAACAGTTTTCTGTTCCTATAGCACTGACCATCAGGGCCACTTGGACACTTGATGCGTATGTGGCAGCCGTCGATTGCACCCACCGCTTTCATAAAGGCTCTGTGGCGTGCCAGCCCTGCAAACCCACGGGACACTACCTCCAGGTCCTCTGGGGTTGTTGGGAGGTGGATGACCTGGTAGCGAATGGCCAACACCTCTTTCGTGACTCGGTTGACGATGTAGTGGACAGTAGAACGCGGCATCCCAAACACTCTTGAGACCACCTTGTAGGATGCTCCACTTGCCAACCAGAAAAGAAACACCAGGATCTCAATTGTGGCACCCCATCCATGCCGCCGATCCTGGTTAATGAGATTTAACAACACTGCCAGAGACTCCCTGCTTAGCCGAAAATCAGGCCTTGGATCCTCCTGGCTAAAAAAACGGTCCAGGACTGGTACACTTTGGTTAATCCTGCAGTACAACGGCCTTGTCTGGTTAAGGAAAAGGTGGAGAACAGCATAAACAGTTTTAATAGAAAGGTATGACTTCATTTATTTTATGACATCAAAGCATTATTCTGATTACTAAGCTTGAGTAAAATATACTAACACTGAGAAATAACATTTTATACATTTCATCTGTGTAGCTAAGCTTTTCTGTGAACTCAAAAATAACCCTGTTTTTGGCTTTCTGACAATTTTACTGCAATTTTATGTACAAAAATAAGTAACAGATCATATGAATAACTGAAAATAAATGTAAACATTTTCTAAGAGATCTTGTTCATATATTTTGAATGACCGCCGTCATTCAGTCACTGAAATTATCCACAAAACTAGCTAAGTAATTCCTAAATGCGTCTAGATTAATAGTTTTACCTGGATATGATTTTCTCTAATGAGCCTGGAGTACAAAACATGCCGGCGATGACGACCGCGACACAGTTTTGACGACCGCGACATAAGTCGCCTCAAGGCGATGAAGCGCCTTGAGGCGACTTATGTTGTGATTTGGCGCTATATAAATAAAATTGAATTGAATTGAAATTGAATTGAATAGATCGTTGATAATTAAAAATGAACACAAAAAACGGAGAAAGATTTCGGGGTCCATTTTCGATTTTCGTGCCGTGGCACTGACGACCGGAAATACTCTGATTTAAGGGCGGGAGTAGATCGAGAAGGCTAGACCGTCCAATTCCACAGCCGTTTACTTCCGGCCTACCCAACCTCCTGAGGACCCGGCCCACGTAGACCGCGAAGGCCGGGTCCTCAGGAGGATGCAGCCCATGAATTTGGACACGACCAAGATCCAATTCAGTCAACCAGTCTAAATATATTGATTTTGAATCTTACAATGAGATCATCCCATTAAAAGGCTTTCTCTCTCTCTCTCTCTCTCTCTCTCTCTCTCTGTCACACACAAACACACCTCCTCACACACACACACAAACACACACACCCACAGAAAGAGAGAGAAGCAAGTTTCTAGCTCAGTCAAGAAGCCTGAGAGCTGCTGAATTTGAATCCACCAATCAGAGAGGCTGTGTACTTTTTCCCGCCAAAACAGGTGCACGCAGCACAGAGAGACACGGGATTTTTGCAGCCTATTTCTCATAGTGACGACTCCCCTCAAACAAATGACCATAATTTCCTAACCGTAGGGGCTAGAACGGTCATTCTTACACCGTTTTGTTCAGAAGAGATGGGGGAATCTTCCAGTGTTAACAATTTATCATTAAAATATGAATTATTAAAGATATTTGACTTGTAATGCACCATAACTGAGTAGAGCGAATCAAAAACTGTCTTGACTTCCCCTCAAACAACGCTTTCTAACTCTAAATCTATTTGGAGTATCGATATCATTCTTTCACCGTAAGAGACAGCAGGCTTTGGTGAACAGTCATGGAAATTTTCAGGTCTCTGTGGAAATCCAAAAAAAAGATATGACGAGAGAAAAAATTGCCTCATTTCCAGAGTTTGAAATCTGAAGAAATCTGAGCGAAGGACGAATTTCCTACCCTCAAACAACTCTAACTCATTTCAGAACGGTAATAGGTGAGAAAGAAATTCTTGAATTGTGAGCGTCAGGAGTGTCTGAAGATATACGGGGACAAGCCTCATGTTTTAACTTCGCTTCGTTAAGGAGATATGACGATTCAAATATGCCTCTCATTACAGAAATCAAGCAGTGATTTTGAACAAGCTCTCCATTGACTTACTATGGAGAGTTTTCAGAGTTTGTGTTGGTCTGAGGAGATTTGCCAAAATTCTATAAATCTCACAACAATGATGGTGACATTTTCTTAAAGCCAGCAAAAATACCGACGTTTTGATGTATAATTTGTGGAAGTTGAGTGAAAATTGAGCAAGTAGCAAGAAGTTGTTCGGACATGAAGAGAAGACTGCAAAACCTTCAGTGGCACACTGGAAGCCAAGTGCATAGCAACCATAACAACGCATGTATTTTGTGAAAAATCACAATTTTGCAACTGAAAACTTTAAGAGGCATAAAAGTAAAACGGTAAAAGATTTGAAAAAGCTGATTTATACCTGAATAGCCCAATAATTTGAGAACATTTTAAAGTTTGAATGGTTGTTCTACGTGAAAATATGAGGAAGTAGTTAAGTTTCAAAAACAAGCAAATTTTAGCAGAATTGCAGAATTTCAATTTCAATGGGACAAATTAAGCTTAATATTTTAAAAAGTATAATAGTGAAAAATACCAAAAGACATAGCACACATTAGCAGAAATAGCAGAATAGTTTAAAATTTGAACGGTGAAAATCGGCTGAAAATTGTGGAAGTAGTTAAGTGCCAAAAAGTGTACGAAAGTCCCAAGAGGAACTCCACACAACTAAACACTAAAAAACAAGGAGATGAGGGACAAGGCGCACAGAGGGGAAAACCACACAGCATGAGGGGACGACGCGACACTGACTGAAAGAAACACAGGGCTAAAATACACTGAGGGATAATGAGGGAATGGGACACAGGAGGAGAGCACACCTGGGAGTAATCAAACACAACAAGACCAGAGGAAGCCAAACTAGACACACTGACATGAGACACAGACTAACAAAGTAAAACAGGAAACACAACACATAGACGTGGATTTGACAAGGGGAGACAGCTGACAGGGGAGACAGAGCAACCATGGAACACAGAGACAAAAAGCAGAATACTAAGAACGCTAACATAGAAACCAAAATACTGACAAAATCAAAGTTCACTAATTATGCAAAACTCAAAACACTGGGTCAGGACCCAGGACCGTAACAGCTATTAGCTTTTTACTGTTAGCTTGTCGCTTCCGCAGCTGTTCTATCATGTTATAATCTCCTCAAAAACACTTATGCTGTGTTTTGTGATGTTAAGATGTTAAGGGTTTTTTTGTGAGGTTTCATTCTGTGTGCTTTTTGGGGGATTGTTTCTACTTGCTAGAATTTTCTTAAGTTGCAGTGCGTTTGACCTTTCAGGGCCATGGTACTAATGATGGGATTTCCGTCTCTTTTTAGAGAACCGACTCTTTCGGCTTGGCTCACTAAAAAGAGCCGGCTCTTTTGGCTCCCAACCGGCTCTTCAGGTTGTTTTGTTGCTTTAATTAATTTATTATTAACAACAATATAAAATTATGCACAAAAGGAATTACTAATGTAAAAAAAACCCGTGGTTTTATTTATATATGTTTATATATAAATATATACGGTGGCCCCTAGAGACAAAGCACATACAAACTCCAAAAAGCACGTACAAACTCCAAAGCACGTACAAACTCCAAAACACATTTAGAGCGTTAACTGAACTTCCAAAACAGAGCTACCTAGATCACTTAAATTACACAATTGAAAGCTTATGTGTATTGTTTCTGTATTTATACACAAGCACTCATATATATTCAAATAGTTTAAAAAAAAAAGTTAATTTACCTGTTACTACCACACACACCAAATCCGGTCGTTGGTACTTCCTGGTAGGTAACAAAAGCTCAACACTGCGCTTAGCATCCTGGAGCACTTCTGTTGTGTTTTGGAGTTTGTACACGCTTCGGGGTTTGTACGTGCTATGGCGTTTTAACGTGTTTTGGAGTTTTTACCTGTTTTGGAGTTTTTACGTGCTTCAGGGTTTGTACGTGCGTTCCTGTTAAAAGTCCGCTTGTTCATTGTAACTGTTTATACTACGTTACCCATGATGCACCTCGGTATCTGTACTTCCGGTTGGGAACGTGTTCAGCGCAGTTCTGCACAGATGAGAGGTGTGTCGGAGGATAACGTATTTACTTGCATTCCTGTGTGAGTTAATACTGTGTGCGTGCTTACCATGTGAGTGTGATCGGCAATCAGTGCAAACATATATTACAGTTCCCATATGGAAAAGATAAGATAAGATAAGATAACCTTTATTAGTCCCACACGTGGGAAATTTGTTTTGTCACAGCAGGAAGTGGACAGTGCAAAAGTTATGACGCAAAAATTAGAATACAATAAGAATAAATACAGTACACAGCTGTACAGAATAGAATAAAATAATATACTATATACAGTAGAATAAAATAGAATAAAAATATACAATAAGATAAAAATAGAATACGAATGCTATATACAACTGAGTAAAAATACAACGATGCCAGAAAAGATTATTGCACTTAGTGTTATTGCACATGTGTGGATGTGTGTGTTTGTTCAGTTAAAGTCTTTGTTGTGGAGTCTGACAGCAGTGGGGAGGAAAGACCTGCGAAATCTCTCCGTCCCACACCGTGGGTGCCGCAGTCTCCCACTGAAGGAGCTGCTCAGTGCTGTCACAGTCTGCTGCATGGGGTGGGAGACGTTGTCCAACAGGGATGACAGCTTAGCCGCCGTTCTCCTGTCACTCACCACCTCCACTGGGTCCAGAGGGCATCCTAGAACAGAGCTGGCCCTTCGGATCACCCTGTTCAGTCTCTTCCTGTCCCCAGCAGAGATGCTGCCGCCCCAGCAGACCACACCATAAAAGATAGCAGAAGCCACCACAGAGTCATAGAAGGTCTTCAAGAGTGGGCCCTCCACCCCAAACGACCTGAGTCTCCGCAGCAGGTACAGCCTGCTCTGCCCTTTCCTGTAGAGGGCGTCTGAGTTATGAGTCCAGTCCAGTCTGTTGTTCAGATGAACACCAAGGTACCTGTAGCTGTCCACAGCCTCAATGTCCATACCCTGGATGTTCAGTGGTTGCAGTGGAGAATGCTTGTGCCTGCGGAAGTCTACCACCAGCTCCTTGGTTTTACTGGCGTTGATCTGGAGGTAGTTCAGCTGGCACCAGTCCACAAAGTCTTGAGTCAGTCCTCTGTACTCCTTGTCGTCCCCATCAGTGATGAGGCCGACTATTACAGAGTCATCAGAGAACTTCTGCAGGAAGCACTGGGTGGAATTGTGGGAGAAGTCTGCAGTGTAGATGGTGAAGAGGAACGGAGCCAGAACCGTTCCCTGTGGGGCCCCCGTACTGCAGACGACCCTGTCCGACACACAGCCCTGAGTCCTCACATACTACAGACATACAGATATATATAAATCTTATAAAGTTTTTATCTGTCTTGTATGAAACTTGTATGAAAAGCATACAAGAGTGAAAACACATATAAGATCCCTTGAAAAATTATAAAATGAAACTTGTATGTTTTGTATACTTACTAAAGAAATATATGAAAGTAATGAGAAAGTGGCCACTTTCATGAGTAAATCATGTAAGCCTTATATGATTTATATATGATTTACTCATGAAAGTGGCCACTTTCATGAGTAAATCATATATGTTTTTACTATTTCTTTTCCATATGGGTTGTCTCTAGCAGCCACCGTAAATATACTTTTTTATTCACTCCACATAAAATGTAATAAATAAATAATATAATACAAAAACCAACTATTTACATTTCAACTTTTAACTATTTAAATTTTCAGCTTTTCCTTTTTAAACAAATTTAAAGTGAAGCAACACAAAACACTGCAAACAACAACACAATTAAATATAAATTCATCCATCCATCCAACCATTCGCTTACGCTTCTCCTTTTCAGGGTCGCGGGGGGCGCTGGAGCCTATCCCAGCTGTCATAGGGCGAGAGGCGGGGTACACCCTGGACAGGTCGCCAGTCTGTCACAGGGCCAACACACAGGGACAGACAACCTTTCGCGCTCACATTCACTCGCACATTCACACCTAATGGCAATTTGGATTTTCCAATTAACCTATCCCCACAAATTTAAATATAAATTAAAATATGAAAACAAAAAGAAGATGCACATTCTCTGTAATATAGGCCTGCATAAATAAACTTTCTGAATCCTTTATCATCCGCAACTGAACATAGTTGTTGATGATTACTATACCTTTCTAATGTGACGTTGTACCTGGCTCTCTTTCTCTCTCTTTCCCTCTTGCTCTGTTCCGGTGCTACTGAGAGTGTAACTACCGCCCCTCCCCCCTCTTCCCAGCGCAAAGCACAAGGCTCGCGTGCGGAGTGAAGCCTAAAAAAAGTGCGAGAGAGAGAGAGGGTGAGAGAAAGAAAAAACCCAAGGCTCGCGTTGTTCACTTCAAAGAGTCGGCTCTAAGAGCCGTTTCGTTCGCGACCGACACATCACTACATGGTACTATCATATTCCTCAAGACTTTCCCTTCTACCATTGTAAACAAGAAAATATTATTGTTGGCTTGCCCGGTTGAATTAACTCAATGCGTCATCTTGTGGTACACATTGTTATTACACAGAAGAATGTCTTGGCCCAGCATAATGCAACATAAACATTTTTGGACATAAAATTAGAGCTGTTCTTTCTTCACTTTCTATTGATTGTTTTAGTTTTTTTGGAGGAGTTTCAACAATTTTTAAATGTAGAAATTGAGAAAGAAATGTATCAAACATATGTAGTATTGAACGACTGTAAATACAAAATATTTAGAATTTTTTAAAATAAAAGTCCTAATCCTTATACACTAATAATGCAGAAGTTTTAGCATCAAAACAAGTCTAAAGTACTCATCATGCAGAATCATACAGATGACATTACTGGATCATAATTTTTAATTATCAGTATATCCATATAACTTTAATATTGCAGTGGGAAATTTCAATACTTTTATATTTCCTTTATCTATAAAATCTGCAAAATAATAAACTAAAGCTTTAAAATAAACACAAACCCAGTTCCAAAAATACTGGGACACTGCCCAAAACAAATTAGTTCATGTTGAATTCAGTAACACATCTTGTGTTCTTCAAAGTAAAATTGCAAAAACATTGGCTATCTCATCATCTACAGCACATAATATTATCAAAAGATGCCGAAAATTATCCAGAAACGCTGCCGCATTCTTTGCGCCAAAGCTAATTTAAAATAGACTGAGGCAAAGTGGAAACATTTCTGTGGTCAAGCAAATCTTTGGAAAACATTGACACCACCTCGTCTGGGCTGTAGAAGATAGGGACCATCAAGTTTAGTTAAAAAGCCTGCATGTCTAATAGTACAGGGGTACGTGCATGCCTATGCAATTTAAAGGGTTTACAGCAACACGTGCTTTGATCCAGGTGACGTATCTTTCAGGCAAGGCCATGCATATTACAGCAAGATGATGCTATTACAAAAGCGTGGCCAGTAGAAGAGTCCGGATGCTGAACTGGAGCAGCAGCTGGTGTTCTCAGTTTCCAGATATTTATGGACTCAAAGTAGAGAGGAATGCTGTGTGGTGATAAACGTGGTCCTTGGTGTAAACAGCCCTGTGCAGCTCACTTTTGGCAGCAAAGTCAAAATATTGCTTCAGTGTGCAAGTTCTGGAGGACTTCTAATAAAAATATACACTGTTCTGCCTCAGCAGCACCTCAGTATCTACTGTTGTGAAATGTCTGACTTCCCTTCTTCAGCTGCTAAAAATAGACCAACCGCAAGGCAAGCAGAGGGGCTGACCCGCAGTAGGATATGTGCAATGTGTAGAAAATTAAAGAGAAAGGCAGTAAGATGTGGGCAGAGATTGTGAAATTGATCTAAAACTGTAATTTGGGAAATCCCACTTTCACAGCCTTGTCGAAGATTGACTAGTTATTTTTATAGGAGAAATATCTCTGAAAAACAAAAACGCATGCTAATTTAAATAATCTCAGAAAAGGCATTTGTTTTTTTAAATTATCTTGAGGAAAGTGTTGACTAGGACACACACAAAAAAAGGAAAAACAAAAAGAGTTTCTGCTGGCCAGACCTGGACCAGATTACAGTCTATAAATTTGACTTAATTTCTAATTAAATCAGGATGTGTGTAAAAACACTGAAAGAGAGACAAGAACGAGTCTGGAAAGTCAGAAACTTCTGTCAGCAAAGCTACACGAAACCTGGTGGAAAATTCAGCCAGTCTGTGTAAACAGAGCTGTTTCCACAACCATATACGTCCATCTGTGCATGTACAGATGTTATTGGGAAAATGAAATCTGTTCTAGCTGAACACCAGAGCTTTGTGTTGGTGACATTAAAGTCATAGATTATATGTAGCTTGTTTGTAGCATTATCTTAGCTTTGTATTTCTTGTAGTTTCCTTTATGCAATTTGTGAAAATATGTAAGGGACATAAAATCATTTTGTTGTCTGTATGAATCCCAAAGACGATGGAAAATCCCCAGTGGCTTTTTTCTTGCAGGAACCAAGCCAATGCAATCTTCTGAGCTGGTCTACTAAAATAAATAAATAAATAAAAACTTACCAGCTCTATTTTTGGAAATACAGTGGTCCCTCGTTTATCGCAGGAGTTACATCCTAAAAATAACCTGCGATAGGTGAAATCTGTGAAGAAGCCAGCTTTATTTTTTACAATTATAATAGATGTTTTAAGGCTGTAAAACCCCTCACTATACACTTTATACTCTTTTCTCAGACAGGGATGAACATTTTCACACTTTTCTTTCTTGTTTAAACACTCTTAAAGTTCAAACCTTCGTAGAAAAGTAAGTCCAGTATTATAGAACGAAACCAAAAATCAAAACCCTGTTTTCAGGTCCAGAACATGGGAATAAAGCAGCTGCCAGAGAATTCAACATTAATGAATGAATGGAGCAGAAGTAAAGGAAGCAAGAAGAATGAGTTAAGTTTGACTTATGTTTTGTTTTGCTTAATGCGCCTTATAATCCGGTGTGCCTTATAGTCCGAAAAATACGATAACTTCTACCTTCTTTTAGCATGTGCAGAAGTCCAACTTTTTGTGTGATATTTAGCATCTTCCTCTGCCTTTTGGGTGCTACCGCAGGTGCCTTTGACGGTGCAAAACGTTTCGTCGACAAAGTGTTTGTTGGGGAGAAAACTTGCAAACATACAGTACAGCAATTCAGAGTCACACTGCTAGCGATCGAAGATTTATGTACATTTGACAAGCATTCTGAACGCATTCTGTACTGTACAGGAGACACAGCACGGAGGAGATTGATTGATCTACAGCTGATCAGGACGCAGGACACAATGCTCTGTTTAAAAAAAAATAAAAGCATGCAAAATTGCACACAAAAAAAATCCGCCAAACAGCGAGGCTGCGAAAAGTGAACGGTGTTATAGCGAGGGACCACTGTACAGGCAAACCACCTCAATGAGGGGGACTCAAATTAGTCAAAAAAATAAATACATAAAATAAAATAATAATAAAAACTAGAAAATGCATTTTCTGAAGAATCTGCTGTGTGAATGCTGATAGCTGAATGTTTTTAGCTGAAATGAAATATTTGCTGAATCTTAAGTTGAAAATGTTGAATGAGCTGAAAAATACAGAATTTTTCACCTGAAAACAAAAGTGCAGAACTGTTGAAAGCTGATGTTCACACAGGAGTTGAAAAGTAGCTGAACATGTTTAAAATCTATATTTGAAAAAGCTGACTAATGACTAAAGAAAATTCAGAGTCAGAAAACATCTGAATGAATATAAAAATTCATATTATTTTAATCACTAAAAAGTGGGGTCTTTTCTGCTGTTGAGATAAACTCCTGACTGAAAATACCATGTATTTCAATGGGTCAGCTAGAAGGTTATCCCTCTACTTGGATCCACACAGTTTAAAAAGTTTAGATCTCTGAGCTTTGGAAGACACACTGTTGGAAAGAGAACAACGATGGCAACGTTTTGAGCGTTTAATGATAGCTGTAGAGCAAACACTGTGCACACAGCAGCAGTTGAAACATAAGTTTTTAAGATTTATTTATTTATTTATTTATTAACCTTTATTTAACCAGGTTAATAACCAGGAAGATCCCATTGAGATTAAAAACCTCTTTTTCAAGGGAGACCTGGCCAAGATAGGCAGCAGCTCTCTTGGCAGAGTGACAGAGAGCTCATTAAGCAGGCGGTGTGAGCCTGGTTGCTATAGCAACTCCAGCCAGTGGCACCACACACACACACACACACATACCCGTTTTTACTACCTGGTGGGACCACCTGACTGGGAGGGTGCTGGTGGGATCCACCTTTTCTACATGGTTTAGAAAATTGATTTTAATTGCTAAATTCATGTAAATTTTTTGTGAAGGGGAAAATCACTTGATATATTAAAAACACTCACATGAAAAAAATGACCTGAATTTTGCTATTTCTGTGGGGACCCTCCTATATTAAATGAGCAATTTTACTTTTTACCACAAATAATTAACATTTCCTACCATGTTAAACAGAACAGCTATAATACTACAGCAGCTATGGTGATAGTGTACCTCAAACACACTTAAATTTCTCAATCAAAACATTTTTTTTGTGTTTAAGCTCTTTATTTAAAACACAAGATATTTTACATGGTAGCAAAATGTCATGCCATATATCCCATAACCTAATAAACAAAACAAAAACAAAAAACTGCAAATGGGACAGTGATTGTTTATTTCTAAACAAAAAATCCCAAGTATTCCATTTATCCAAATGTTTTATAATGTAAAAACAGCAATTCACATTATTATTTTGTCTTGTACTGACCTTCCTACAATCCATAATGAAATGAAAAGTGCCATTGTGCACAAATATGTAAAGTACTCAATTTAGTTTACACTGGGCCAGCCGTGGTTAAACTAAATATGAGCTTCAACATGAAACATGAAAAAACAGCACTCTGAAATGTGCAACTATGTGTTTTAAACCAAAACCAAAAGTCTTTTAGCACTCTGGTGCCTCAGTGCTCCAATTCTGTTTGTGACATAGACCTTAACTGCTTTCCACGTCCTTTGTTCAAGTTCTTTTGGTGAAGTTTCAATACACGCAATCCACCTTACCAGGAACTTTGCCACCTTCTAGGAACCTTTTCTCTTTTTTTCTACAGCAAGAGTCTCTGCTGCAGACCAGCCTCTCTTCTGTGAAGCTCCTGAGAACAAACAAAAGTATTAATAGTAATAATTAATTTTAATTGAAGGGGCCTGTGAGGTGAAGTGATATTTCTGATGCTAGTGATTTCGAGAGCATAGTGGTGAAACTAGTGTGAGGGACAGACAAGAAAATAGGAAACCGAACAAGTAAAATACAACATGTGAACAAGTGAAATAAAAAGTAGCCCCCATTTATTTTTGCCATTTCAGGGGAGATATTGTACTGCATGTACATATCTCAAAACTGACAAACTTCCCTGTATGGCAGGGGTGTCAAACTCCAGTCCTCGAGGGCTAGTATCCTGCTTGTTTTTGAGATATCCCTGCCCTACCTGCTGCCGATTACCTGGATCAGGTGTGCTTTGCCAATAAGAAGCTACAAGGGCAGGTTAGTTGGAAAACAAGCAGGACAGCGGCCCTCGAGGCCTGGAGTTCGACACCTGTGCTGTATGGTGTTATACAAATGCTGTAATAACTCAAACATACTTCCAGAGCTAAATAAAAACCTGTACAGTACCATAACAATCTTTTAACTGTGTTCAACAAATTCATCAACTGAAGATAAAATTGTTTCAGGCAACAGGGAACAATGAAATAATTAAACCGTCGCCTGCAAAAGAATTTGGACAGTTAGGCCAAGTTCTTTGTTTTTGAGTCACATGAAGAGGTTTAATTTTCTTTGCTGTGGACTTTTGGTTTGACTTCAAAAGCTGAATATCAGACAGCAGATTTAAATAAAATGTAAATAAAATATCACCCTAGCTCTTGAGGTGTACATTTGTTGTAACAATACCTTTCAAAGGAGTATCACCCTCTGACTCGGTCCACCATGTTGTTGTGATCAAAGGGCCTGTTTAAACAAAACAAAACATTAAATTCAAATGCATAAATCTGGTCATTTCAGAAGTGAAGTGTTTATTAAGTGTGTCATAAATTAACAAGGAGATGGAGTCAGGCCTAATACCAAGATGGCGGCCCGTGCATCACACTAGGTACAGTGTCTCTTCACATTTTACAAGTTTGCTGTATTATTCCTGCTTATTTTGGGTCTGTTCTTGTAGAACAGCTTCGCTTTTACATATTACACCCGACTAGAGGTTTTGGATTTAGGATTACACAACTTCGACTGTTTTATCAGCAACCTTTGACTCATCCCGGAAATAAGAAGAACACCGATGCTTTTGCAGGCTGCTCGGCCAGCCGGAAGTGCTCGAAGACGGCACAGAGACTGTAAACAAAGGCAAGGGAAACACAGAGGGCTAACAGTTAATCTAAGGCTAACACCTGGTGAATAAAATGAATGAGTTATGACTGTGGATCACTAACAACAGGACACTAATGGATTGTAATGTCATGATAATAATGGAAACACAACTCTATCGAGCTAGTTGGACGCCACACTCTCCGGCGACTTCAGCTCAGCATTCAGTACAGTTATTCCCTCCAAACTCCATCATCAAGTCTGCAGATGATACTACGGTGATTGTCTCATCAGTGACAACGACGAGTCTGACTACAGGGAAGAAGTAAAGCACCTAGCTGTGTGCTGCTGACAATAACCTGCTTCTGAATACCAGCAAAACCAAAGAGCTCATTGTGGACTTCAGGAGGGAGAAAACAGACACCCATGTCCCCATCTACATAAATGGAACAGCTCTTGAACGGGCCTCCAGCTTCAAGCTCTTGGGGACCCACATCTGAGAATCTGTCCTGGTCAACTAACACCTCCAGCCTGGTCAAGAAGGCCCATCAGCGCCTCTTTTTGTTGAGGACACTGAAGAAGAATCACCTGTCTGCTGACATACTGCGTAACTTCCACCGCTGTGCGATAGAGAGCATCCTGACCAACTGTGTAACTGGTATAAGAATTGCGCTGTTGCTGACCGCAAGGTACTGCAGCGGGTAGTGAAAATGCATTACAGGAACTCCACCTCCTGCCACTGAGGATGTCCAAGAGAAGAGATGTCTATGTCAAGCACGCATCGTTCTCAGGGACTCCTCTCATCCTGCCAATAATAATAATAATAAATATCATAATGTTAGGCAATGATAAGAAAATGAAATATCGCGATAGAAAATGGGTAAAACGCGTTTTGTTGTTTTCATATGCATATGGCGGAAAAAGCATGGCGGCGACGGAGAATGAGAAGGGAGAAAGCGGATGGCTGAATGAATCAGATGAACCAGAATTGGTTTGTAAAAATGGTGCAATTTCAGTGGTGTGGAACTGGTTTGGCTTTCGTCCGTCAGATACACACCAGAGCACATTTTTTGGTAGAGCATGCAAATTGGCCGTCGTTATTACCGAACCAATTTTATGTCGTACATGGCGCTCAAAAATCTGTCAAAAATGTTTTAGTACGATTTTGCTAAGCTACAGAGTCGCACCGCTTGATGGATTGTCAGAGCATTACGGCTACCGTCGTCAGGAGCCTCGTAACACGTACTGTGCTTCAACATAATATTACCACATTTTGTGTATAACCTCTTTTTAAGTTTTGTGGTTACTATACATGGTTGTGCTGAGTATATGTCGGCCAATTTCCACTGGAAATTAGTGATGGGATTTCCGGCTCTTTTTAGAGATCCGGCTCTTTCGGTTTGGCTCACTAAAAAGAGCCGGCTCTTTCGGCTCCGAACCGGCTCTTCAGGTTGTTTTGTTGCTTTAATTAATTTATTATTAACAATAATATAAAATTATGCACAAAAGGAATTACTAACGTAAAAAAAAAGGGGTTTTATTTGTATATGTTTATATATAAATATATGCGGTGGCCCCTAGAGACAAAATACGTACAAACTCCAAAACACATTTCTAGCATGAACGGAACTTCCAAAGCAGAGCTACTAGATCACTTAAATTACACAATTGAAAGCATATGTGTATTGTTTGTGTATTTATACACAGGCACTCATATATATTCAAATAATTTAAAAAAAAAAGTTCATTTACCTGTTACTACCACACACCAAATCCGGTCGTTGGTACTTGCTGGCTTGTGTAGCCACTAGGTAACAAAAGCTCAACACTACGCCCAGCATCCTGGAGCACTTCTGTTGTCTTTTGTATGTGTTTTGAGTTTTTATGTGCTTCTGAGTTTTTTGTACGTGTTTTGGAGTTTTTACGTGTTTTGGAGTTTGTACGTGTTTTTACGTGTTTTGGAGTTTGTACGTGCTTCAGAGTTCGTACGTGATTTGAAGTTTGTATGTGCTTTGTCTGTAGGGGCCACTGTAAATATACTTTTATTTTTTCACTCCACATAAAATGTAATAAATAAATCATATAATACAAAAATCAACTATTCACATTTCAACTTTTAACTATTTAAATTTTCAGCTTTTTCCTTTTACAAATTTAAAGTGAAAACAACACAAAACACTGCAAACCACAACACAATTAAATATAAATTATAATATGAAAACAAAAAGAAGATGCATATTCTCTGTCATATGGACCTGCATGAATAAACTTTATGAATCCTTTATCATCTGCAACCGAAAATAGTTGTGGATGATTACTATACCTTTCTAATGTGACGTTGTTGTCCCTGGCTCTCTTTCTCTCTCTCTCCCTCTGGCTCTGTTCCTGTGCTACTGAGTGTAACTACCGCCCCTCCCCCCTCTGCCCAGCATAAAGCACAAGGCTCAGGTGCGAAGTGAAGCGGAAAAAAAGTGCGAGAGAGAGAGAGAGAGGGTGAGAGAAAGAAAAAAAAAGGACGGGGCCCCCCCACACCCTCTAGCAGATTATTACATGAAGGAACCTTTTAAAAAAACAAAAAACAAGCGCGTCCATGCTCACAGGTGTACACACGGGTGATCACACCCACAAACTACACCCTTTTTGGCTCCTACCTCAAAGCACACTGTGTTCTGTTGATCTTATGTGCTGCACAATAATGTTTAACATTTAGTATTTACTGTCATATTCCCATATATCATTGTGATGTTGTTTATTCTATTACTCTTGTTCTCTTCTGCTTGCTTTCTTTTTTCTTTCTCAGCAGGTGATCCAGGTGATTGATATATGCTTTTTTTTTTTCTCTGCCCGTTCTGTTGGTTTTTGTCTTTTGCCCTTCTCCCCCGTCCCTCTTCTCAGCTGTTTCTCTTTCCCTCTTTCTTTCTCCCCTTCTTTCCCCCAGTCAAGTCTGTCCCGTATTCAGTAAGTAAAAATAAAATAAACAATAAAAGGTGAATCAAATGGACCATTACGGCAAGGCTGGGATGGTCAGTTTGGTAAAGTAAATCCGTTGGGCATCTTTCTTTGCCTTTAGACAACAATTCTGATGGCAAAAGAGCCAAACGGGACAGGCCAAAAAAAAAAAAAAAAAAAAAAAAAAAAAAAAGTGCGAGAGAGAGAGAGAGAGGGTGAGAGAAAGAAAAAAAAAAAACCCACGTGACGGCTCGCGATAAGGAGCCGGCTCGCATCGTTCACGTCAAAGAGTCGGCTCTAAGAGCCATTTCGTTCGCGAATGACCCATCACTACTGGAAATGCCTTTTGTTAAACTGTCAGCAAGGAATTTGCATTTGCAATGTTAAATTTTTATATAACTTTAATGCACATAAAAAACAGCTGCTTGTTTAAGTGAAAATTTATTGATGAGGTTTTTTTGCACTAATAAAGTTGTGGATTTGGAAAGTATTTTGTCTAGTGTCAATTATATCGTCAGTTATATCGTTATCGCAAATTTTCAAATGTATATCGTGATAAATATTTTTGGTCATATCGCCCTGCTCTAGTTCATATGTTGATTAATGGTTTTCTTTCGTTTTTGATCTACTGCAGAATATTTTTATAAAATCCCAGGCCAGGAAAATCGCCTTCATGTTTTTCTGTGTTTTATCCTCATTTACTTTGACACAAAGGCATCTGATGTGATGCTCACACCTTTGATAAAGTCAAGTGTCAGCTTTCATGATCTGAATTATGATATTTCTGACTATCTGAGGCAAAATTTCCCCAATTCAAATCAAATTGAATCGAAAATAATCGACGCGGGACCTTGTGAATCGGAATCAAATCGATTCTAGAAATCAGTGACGATACCCAGCCCTACTGTTTTACCTCTATGGCCTCAAATTGTGGTCATAAATTTTTTGTACCAGGATTTGTTTGTGCAAAAAGAATCTCTGTGTACGTAAAAAAGATTTGTGTGTGGACATAGCCAAAAAATCTCTGCACTCAAGTTTCAACTTACAAGTACGAATTTTGACCCTATTTTTCTTCCTTTCAGCTGATTGGTCAATGTCATGTCAATCACAAATGGAACTATCCAATCAGAGAACAGATTGGCTGTCGGAGGGAAGCTTTTTTGAACTGCAGGTCCTTGAAGGGTAATACAGTTGAAGCTGGAGGATCTTTATATAAATATCCCATAATACTCATAAGGTCCTTTAACTTTTGGTAGCTGTTGAAAGCATACAGTTGTGGTATACCAGTCTTCAGAAACACCATTATTACTTTAGTATTACTTTAACACAAAATCAGGGTTGACCCGGGACCACTGCTATGAGTCACACTATGCAGCATAAAGGCAGTTTCACATCGGACGCAACATGCGCTGTGCTCACCGCTAACTAAGAGCGAAGGATCCAGAATTTGTTGCGCTGGCTGCTGAGCTCAGCTTGTATATTGTTTTTTAGCGACTGCTTTAGGTGTACTAAATGCGCCTGATCCTTGTCGTTTCAAAACATGTACCTCTCTGACTTTATCTCCTCTACGAGAGTTTATGTTGTATTATGTTCAAATGTTTAATAAAGACAATGCAGCTCTGCAGAAGGAAGAGCTGCAAACAGGGTCTGCAGCTGCATGAAAAACCCATGGTTCTGTCCATGTCACACGCCAGGCATGGAGAGCAGAAGCAGCTATTTTGTTTCAATAAAATTGCTGAGATGACAGTAGGTTGACCAGACTCCATGTTTCTACACAAATATAATTTTACTGGGCCTCATGCACGTGACCGTGGTCTACAGGCACGTGTCCACCGTGTAACATTAAAAAGCTATATGGATTTAAAACAAACATGAACTCATCAGAATAATTTAGAAGATAAACTGCCCAGAATCACTGCAATGGAATATGAAACATGCTAACAAGGTTAATGCGTGTTCGTATTCTGATCTTCAATCCCCCTTCACCACCTCCACCACTGCATACTTGAGCATTTCAATAAGACTTCAGGCTTTTAAAGTTAGTACAAATGTAATATAGGTCAAATTAAGCTACCATGAATAAACAACCAAACCAGTGTCATCCCTCAGTAAGCCTCCAGGCCACAGAGCTTCTTCTTCTTTCTTCTTAACCTTTATTTAACCAGGAATGTCCCGTTGAGATCAAAGACCTCTTTTTCAAGGGAGTCCTGGCCAAGAGGCAGCACATTTCAAGACAAATACATACGAACAAACAAAGTTAAAATTACACAAAACAATTACACATTATTGAGGCAGCCTGTAGGCCTTTGAGTTTAGTTTTAAAAACATTTAAAGACAACAATTCAGTTAGTTTCCAGTCTTTCTGTAACATGTTCCATGAAAAAGGCGCAGAGTGGACAAAGGCTTTCTTACCCAGCTCTGTGCGGACAAGGGGAACAGACAACAGCAGCTGATCATTTGAGCGCAAGGAGTAAGAACCACTATTTGTCCTTGTGACCAAAGTACAAATATAAGGAGGCAGCAATCCAAGCATAGCTTTGTAAATAAAAGTGTACCAATGCCCCTGTCTTCTAATGGCCAAAGAAGGCCATTTTACTCTTTAAGTACAAATCACAGTGATGGGTCAGGTATTTACAATTGGTAATAAACCTCAAGGAAGCATGATACATCGTGTCCAACATTAGAAGACATGAAGAAGAAGCGTTCATATACAGAATGTCACCATAATCTAACACAGATAAAAAGGTTGCAGTGACAAGACGTTTTTTTACTGCAAAAGAAAAGCACTGTTTATTACGGAAGAAAAAACGAAGTTTAAGTCTCAGTTTCTTTACTAGTCTCTCTATATGTGGTTTAAAGGTGAAGGAGTCATCAATCCAGACACCAAGGTATTTATATTCATGAACTATCTCTATGACATTTCCTTCAAGGGTGGACACCACTGGAATAGGCTCCGGGACCTTCTTTGACTTGGAAAACAACATTAGCTTAGTCTTGTCAGCATTGAGAACTAATTTTAGCTGAATAAGTGAATGCTGGAAAGCAACAAAGGCTTTCTGTAAAGTTTCAATGGCCTGAGCAAGAGATGATCCATAACAGTAAATAACTGTGTCGTCAGCATAAAAATGCAAATTTGTGTCTGAGACATTTTGACCCAAGTCATTGATATATAAAAGGAACAGAAGGGGACCCAAAACTGAGCCCTGTGGCACCCCCTTGTGGACAGCAACAAATTTAGAACAAAGACCTTCAAGTTTAATGCACTGGGTTCTATTTTTCAGATAATTTGAGAACCACGCTAATGCATGTTCTGACAATCCAAGGCTGAGCAGTCTGTTTTTTAGGACTGCATGATCAACAGTGTCAAAAGCTTTTGAGAGGTCAATAAAGAGTGACGCACAGTACAATTTCTTATCAAGTGCCACAATAATATCAATCTAATCAATATTAGCTAACCACACACCATGTATGAAAAATATTGCAGTTAAAAACTCATAAAAAGCTAAAATATATCTCTGAAACGTCTCTGCATCTATTGAGAGCAGCAATATTAAAGTTTTGAGAGGACTTACCTGGTTTCCATCATGTAATCAGTCTCTGCAGAAATTAAAATTGCTTTGCTCCATCCAACATGGCTCCTCGTGCTGAGTGTCTGTGGGGGAGGGGATAAACTGATAGGTAACGTGGGGACCGCAAAATTCAGGAAGTGTGTAACCTTTGCAAACAAGATTCTTTCCTCCTGCTGAGGCACACACTTTATGGGGGGGATGGGCATGGTCATCATGGGGACCAGAAAAGTCTGGAAATGTCAGCTTACTCTCATCTGCACACATTTGTTTCATGTAGGCTTGCTTTTGTTACACTGTTGATTGTTTTTGTGTATTTTTCATATTTCTTGTTGATCAAAAATATATTATTAAAAAAAATCCAAATAAGGAAAATGGATCACTTATTTATAAAACAGCAGTTTAAGCACAGGCATATGTACTTCTTCAGCAATCACCGGGCTTTTTAGATGCTAATCTAAATAGTGACAGATTTCAGTCTGGGTTTAAACCACATCATAGTACTAAAACGGCTCTGCTGAGAGTTGTTAATGACCTTTTAATTGCAGATTTATGGAGCCCTGAGTTCTTGGTTTTACTGAATTTGTCTTCAGCCTTTGATGTGGTGGACCACAGCATTCTGCTAACAAGACTAGAATATTTAGTAGGCATTAAAAGAAGCGCCCCTGAATGGTTTAAATTGTACCTTTTGGATAGGTCCTTTTGTCATGGTCCTGGGTCCAAATGCGAGACTCAGACCCTAAATTTAAACTCAGAACGTCAGCTTTATTGCTGGAGAAAACAAACTGGGAACTGAACAAAGAATACTGGTGACAGAGAACAGAGACACACAGGAATAATCTGATGATACGGACACGGAGCAAGGGCAAACACAGGGCTAATATACACAGGTAGGAAGTAGGAAGTAATCAGGGAATGGAAGACAGGAGGGAGACACAGCTGGGAGAGATCAGGGCTAACGAGACAGAGGGAGCGAAGCTAGACACACTAACATAAGACACAGACCTTCACAACAAAACAGGAAACAAGAAACCACACTTTACTAAGACACGGATTAGACAGAGAGACGGACTTGACACTGAACAAAACCTACTAATATAATGATAAACACAGTATCACAAAGTAAACAGCATATAAATCCTAATCCCGAGAAATACCAAAAACATAAGAACTAATCCCTTAAAAAGAATAACCGAAACATAGCTTATAATAATAATCAATAAAGCACCAGAGAAAGAAGACAGTCCATCATTCAAAAATAAACCAAAACATGAGAACTCAAAATGCTGGGTCGAACCAACCCAGAACCATGACAGTACGTGTTTCCTGTTTTACTTTGAAGGTCCCTGTCTGATGTCAGTGCGTTCTGTTTACGTTTCCCCTGCCTCATCAGCTGTGATGTCTCCCAGGTGTGTTCCCCTCCTGTTTCCCATCCCCTGATTCCTGGTGTGTGTATTTATACTGTGTGTTACCTCGTCCTCGTTGCTGATTCGTCTGCGTTTTTCCCCTCCGTCGTTCAGAGTGGTTTTCGCCACATCTCCCTGCATCTTCTTTTGTGTCTCTAGGTTTCAGGTTTGTTTTCTATGCTTAGTTTTCCCAGTTTACTCGGTTCTGTTTTTCGCCACTCTCACCTTT
The DNA here is from genome assembly GCF_057382275.1 of Copadichromis virginalis. Lineage (NCBI taxonomy): Eukaryota > Metazoa > Chordata > Actinopteri > Cichliformes > Cichlidae > Copadichromis > Copadichromis virginalis. The sequence goes on along the minus strand of NC_140632.1, from coordinate 30,093,583 downwards.
TGTTGTATGAGCACGCTCCACCAATAAAGCTTCCTCACGTCAGGTGTGCCACATCTTGGGTCCTTAATATTTTCATACGGCTCACCTCGCGAACCGTGACACCTTTTCTGTTACGATGAGGAGCTACTCTTCTTCTGTTACCCCTTTTCGTTGTGGTGTGCCCCAGTAATCTGTTCTGTACAATTTTCTCATTGTACATGCTACCCTTGGTCTCTATATTTGAGAAATATAACGTTTCTTTTCATTTTTATGCTGGTGATATTGAAATCTATTTTTGTCTGACTGACAATACTTCACTACACTGCTTTCTTGATTGTATGAGGGAGGTCAAAGGCTGGTTATCGAGTAACTCCCTAACTAAAAAGATAACGGAAATTATTGTCTTTGTTAGCCACATGCCGCGGGGACAATTAGCTGATATATTTGGGCCCTTTGCTACCTCCCTCTCTGATACAGTATGTAACATAGGTGTTCTTTTGGACAGTTTCTTTAAACTTGTTAAACAAGTGTCCTCTGTAGTACAGTCTAGCTTTTACCAACTACGACAAATCTCTAAGGCTAAGCATTGCATACCGCAAATGGATCTTGAAAAACGTATCCATGCCTTTGTTACTTAAAGATTAGACTACCGCAACTCCCTTTACCTGGGCCTCCAATCTGCCCTTCTTCCTAAACTACAACTTGTCCAAAATGCAGCGGCACGCCTTTTAACTGGTACTAGAAATGGCTGACTTTAATGGCTGCCCATTAAATATTGGATTGATTTTAAGATTTTATTGCTTATATTCAAAATCATAAATAATATTGCGCCTTGCTATTTAACTGAACTTCTCAGCCTGTATACTTCTAGGAGAGCACTTCAATCATCGAGTCAAATGCTCTTGGCGCAACCTTATGTCCTGGCTAAAAAAACAGAGGTGATCGTGCCTTTGACATTGCTGCACCTAATATCTGGAACAGTCTTCCAGCTGATATTCGCGTGTCGGAATCTATTCAGTCTTTTAAAACACGGTTGAAAACGTATTTATTTGATCTTGCATTTTCGGTTAGTGATTTATCGGATGTACACTTTGTACTTTTATTGCATCTGTATCTAATTTCAACCTATTGTCTTACTAGTTTTTTTTACACTAGGAGTGAAATATTTCTTTTAACATAGTATTCCCAGGTTAATTACTGCTTTGTTTTTTTTCGGGAAGTGTATATATACTCTGCTATCATACCCAATTAATTTTATTTCATATTTTACTATTTAGAAGCACTATGGTGTACCTCTGGTCTTTAATTGTGCTATATAAATAAAGTATTGATTGATTGATATAAAAATTTTTTTAAATGAAATACCCCACAGTCCACTTTTGAATGCAAGCTTGAGTTTCTCCCCCCTTACTTTTAAAGATATTACCTCTTTAACTTTATCTTTATAGTATTAACAAGCTAAAGACAGTAAACATATAAAGGAAAATTACTTCTAAGTAGGGCTGGGCGATATGGCCGAAAATCCATATTGCGGTATAATTCGAAGCATGAGCGGTAACCATATATATAGATATATTCTTTTCTTCTGTATAATGTATTTTTCACACTATAAAGCACACTTAAAATCCTTTAATTTTCTCAAAAATCAACAGTGTGCCTTATGTATGAATTCTGGTTGTGCTTACTGACCTCGAAACGATTTTATTTGGTACATAGTGCTCAAAAATCTGTCAATTTTTTTTTAATAACACTTATGTCTTGAAGAGGGTGATTTGGCGATGAAGTGACCCGATTTCTGACCCTCTACGCCTCTCCTGTGACTCACAGCATGACCGCAAAGTTAGTAGAAAAGGCAATACAAATGTATAGGGGATTTTGAAAGTACATTTTGGGGGGCCTAATCGCGTAGGAGTGGCGTATCAGAATGCAAACACTTATGTCTTGAAGAGGGTGATTTGGCGATGAAGTGACCCGATTTCTGACCCTCTACGCCCCTCCTGTGACTCACAACATGACCGCAAAGTTAGTGGAAAAGGCAATACAAATGTATAGGGAAGTTTGAAAGTACATTTTGGGGGGCCTATTCGCGTAGGAGTGACATATCAGAATGCTCAACCCTTCAAAACTGCACCCAGATCATTAAGAAATGCTTTTGATGTAAATGCATTCATAAAATATAAAGTTATACTTAGTTTAAAAGTTTACACTTTGTCAGGAAAATGGCCCCACCGGTCCAATTTTACACACTTGCAATACCACATTTCAACAGTAGGGCGTCAAGTCGACACACATTTACACACGTTGTCAGGAAAAGTCACTTCCAGGGGACCAATTTTACTTTTCAAAAAAAAATCGCACTAGGCATATCAGGAGGCTGTTTTCTATCCATTGCAATGCTTGTGCCTGTGGGGACCGGCGCTCGGTCCCCGCAGGCACGCACGCACACACGCACACACACACACACACACACACACACGTGCCTCTCTTCTGCTGCTTCAAATAAACAGAAACATGACCCCGAAACAAATGCTTCTGAAGAAAAAACTACAAGTTGTATAGACAAAATGCTTTCACCGTGAGTACCAGTAATGTCCAGTCTACAGAATTCTCAGTTTTCATGCTTGTGGAGTTTATAATGTGGACGTGGTGACAGTGTAAAGACAGCCTGTACTTCTGATTTTCAGACAAATTTTTGGAGCCATTTTAACATTGGACTCTATGGAAGAGTTACATGGAGGAGGCTGTGTATTGGTGGCATTTATGAAAGAACCATAACATCTACTACAATAACAATAACATTGGATGAAAGAGGGCAACGATGGCTACGTTTTGAGGGTAAAATGATGACTGTAGATCAAACGCTGTGGACACAGCAGCAGTTTAAAGAGAAGATTTTAAGATAAAATTTTTCCCTGCTCCCACTCTAGCAGTTGACTTTTCTCACTCTAACCGTTAATATTCCGTCCCATATACACCCATTATAAATTCTGAAATGGGTGAAAAAAGCACGAAACGTAAACTGGAACTGAAGAAAAGGTATAAAAGATATTGAAAAGATAAATACAAGCTGAAAAGTTCAATGTCTTGACTCCATTTTAAAGTTTTTGAATGGTGTCTCTAGGTCAACATATGTGGAAGTATAGTTATAGTTAGAGTTGAAAGAGGAGTAAGTTGAATGAGAATTTGAAGATCCTCCCTTTGAATTACATGGAAATTTTTTGTTGAATAAAGTTGAATAATTAAAAAAAACATAAAAATGAGAAAAATACAAGCACACATCTCCAAAAGAAGAGAAATCTAATGGTGCTTGAATGGTTTTTCTAAGTTGAATGGTGATCAGTGTTGGTCAAGTTACTTGAAAAAAGTACTCAGTAACTAATTACTGATTACTTCCCCCAAAAAGAAATCCCGTTACTTTACTGATTACTTATTTTCAAAAGTAATTAATTACTTAGTTACTTTTTAAAAACATGATTTACAACCTGAATAGGTAATAAAGCGATAGCTCTTTCAGTCCAATTCTACTTTTTCTACATAATCCATCATACAAAATGTAATCAAATGGAAAGGTCCCTTTTTAAAACTTGTTTTATTAGTTTTAATCTTTTCACTTTATGCATCAAGCATAAATTTAATTATATGCAACATTCTCTGACTGGAAGATATTTCTTTAATATTTAAACCTATTTTCTGCACATTCCAGCACATAATTTTTTATTTTTTTTGTGTTTACACTCACTCTTTCAAATAGATGCAAGTAAAACACAGCAGAAAATAAATAAAATCAAAGACTAGCGGTCCTGTTGCTCTATTTTCACCTGTAAAGCAGGAGTGGCGTAGGCGGAGGTTTACTCTGGTGCAGGTGTGCCGCGGCGGTCAGTGGAAGAATCCGTGAGTTTCTCTGTGAGTTTCCCATTACGTTGTTGCACACTCGGTGCTTGCTTGGAAGTTTAGGGTTTTTTTTCACTGTAAAAATAAGTTTTCTTCCCACGCACAACGGACGCTAATGTTTTTGTCACTTTTTATGGAATCAAACTCAAAGTAAGGTCAGTACTTCCACACTTTAAACGCTGCACGCTCATACTCTCTCCTGCACTCGATATATTATCCATTGTTGATCTGCACACAGCTGTTGTCACGAACGTCGCACTTGCTTACGTCACTGTCATGAGACATTCTCGCAAAAAAAAAATCACGGTTTTAGTAACGCAGTAACGCAGCGTTCCTACGGGAAAGTAATGGTAATCTAATTACCGTTTTTGCAATAGTAATCCCTTACTTTGCTCGTTGCTTGAAAAAAGTAATCGGATTACAGTAACGCGTTACTGCCCATCTCTGATGGTGATAAAGGAAATAGCATACAAAAAAGCGGGTCTACTCTGTGACATCATTGAGGTGCAGATGACATCAAAGGAATTCCACATGACAGACCTTCAAAACCCCTTAAATAGAGGTTGTAACCTCAACTCTTTTCATTGTTGTTTTTCAGTTCGGAGCTTATAGTTGCAATTCTCACACGTCTTGACAAAAGGTATTTAAAAGTCCCTGAAGTCATTGCTGTGATATCATGCTTGGGTTATCAAAGAAATACTCTTCATCTTGGATGAAGACCATCATTAGAATGATGAAGGCTTTGAGCCTAAAAGATGATCCAACCCAACAGCCAGTGTCTACAAGCCAAGTACGGAGCAGTTTCTCCACTGGAGTGCAAAGTCCACCCAGTGTGATGAAACTATCATTGGTTGATCAATCTGCTTTAACTAGCAACAAACTTGCATCAAAAAGAAAGCGATCTGAAGTTGAGGATCGACTTGATGACAAAAGAAGCTTCTCCACAGCAAAGAAGCAACGGCGTTTCTCTAAAGAGAGACCCCGCAGTCACACTGAAATGAGCAAGACACAGAAGAGGGTACCTAACATATGGATCATCGGCTCAAGTTACATAAAGCGAGGAGAATGGGCAGCACGCCACGTGTTTGGAGAAAACTTTGGACTTGACGCCAATGTTCATTGGTTTGGAAAAACAGGGATGCGCTGGGATGGCGTCCTTCTTCGTTTTGATGCAGAGTTGATGTCCAGAAAGAGTCCACCTGATATTTTGGTCATTCATGCAGGCGGGAACGACTTGGGACTCGTATCCGCCCAGGAACTTTCCTCTGCAATGACTAAAGACTTGACTGAACTGCATGCAAGGATCCCCTGTATGACAATCCTATATTCCTGCATCAACAAACGCCAAGTGCGGAGGTACAGAAATCCAAAGTACATGATGGACATGGGCGAAAAAACTGTAAACTCAATCATGAGAAAGGCAGTTCATTCCTTTGGAGGCTTCATCATTGAACATCCCTCCCTGAGATATTATGACGAAACCCTATTTGGACAGGACGGAATTCACTTCAACAAGAAGGGAAATGAAGTGTTTCTGACCAACATCCGCTGTGCCATCGAGAAGATCCTTTAGAACCTGTCTCACAGAAAATAGACTTGAGAAAACGCACGACCTCTGGCAAGCCCAACCTACCATCTGACATCAGGAGCTCTATCAAAACTGTCTTTATTTGATTACTTTAATGTAGTCAAATAAAAAGGAGTACAAATCTGAACACTTAAAGTAAACTTCATTAAAATAAAACGATAAATACAAGCTGAATAGTTCAATGTCTTGGCTTCGTTTTAAAGTTTTAATGGTGGCTCTATGTGAATGTATGTTGATATACAGGGTGGGCTATTTATATGGATACACCGTAATAAAATGGGAACGGTTGGTGATGTTAAAGTCCTGTTTGTGGCACATTAGTATATGTGAGGGGGCAAACTCCTCAAGATAACTCCAGGCCTGCATCATCAAACTTCATATAAATATGTTGTCATGTCTTTCGAAGAACTGAAACAAACTTAGTCTGAACAGAAATCCTTACTAGCTTTGCGAGAGCAAAACATTACTGATCTACTGAACCCTCCATCATCACTGGCTTAAATATTTAAGCTTAAGAGAAGGCCCAGATATGTGCACGTAATAAACAATACAACAGAATGTAGGCAG